>NC_090936.1:752331418-752946902 GCF_040938575.1 Ambystoma mexicanum
CTTTTCATTCCCTAGAGGGAGCGTTGACTTGGTCGGCTGGGCTGGGCAGCTTCTTTCTAGTGCTGTCTCCTTAGTCCCTAGAGGGAGCGTTGACTTGGTCAGCTGGACATCTTCTTTCTAACACTGGCTCTTCATTCCCTAGAGGGAGCATTGACTTGATCGGCTGGGCATCTTCTTTCTAGCACTGGCTCTTCCTTCTTACTTTGTAATACTGGATCTTCTTTCACTGTTGGCTGCCAAAATGATGGAGCGTTGCTCTTCCCTGCTAGCTGTCATCCAATCAAGGCTCACACCAGCCGGATGGGCTGGAGTTACTTAATTCTCAGTAATACTATGGTCTTCTATGCCATAGGCATAATCACTGTAGCTTTAATATGTTTATTGTTTACATGTATTGGTATGATGCCAGCCAATGGCAGTGAACACTTTGGGATGGGGTCTATTGCATCTTATTATGGAGCCCCAGAAGAGGCCAGAGGGATTGGGCAAACAGCTGTGTTTGTTGATTACTATGTTGATTACTTTCAATATTGGTTACACATCAAAACTTTTTATAGGATAGGCTTTGTACTTCTGTGGGTTTGATGACTGCACTGGATGATACTGTAGGCTCAGAAGGGTCAGTGGGCTTGGGGGGTAGTTGCTTCCATGTGCTCAATTCTTATAAGAGCAGCAGTGCTGGCAGAATAAAAAGGGCTGGTTTAAATCTTGAGGACCACCCTCCTTCTGGGGGTCTAGGCGCGAATGTCTAAATAAGGACTACTTTGTGTGCAGACTTCATTTATATTTACACGCTGGGGCCCACGGGAGAATTGGAGACTGTCTAAGGCAGCAGTTCAGTTCTTATTTAATTGTTACAATTGTTACAATCCTTAATAAGCCAATTACCGGACTAAACACCCACTTCCTGCTACAGGGAGAGCAAGTCACAGGCTCCCCTTTTCCTTCTGGCTTTTCTTTTCACCCCCTGTAACTTGAGATTTCACTTTATTTTCAGGTACAAGAGCACACAACCGCTGCAGGGCCTTGAGCATTCTCCTTTCTTCCTGAAGGGGAGCAGAGCCCTTTTGTTTCTTTGAGATAATGCTCCCCTGCACGGAGCGTGAAAGGTGAGCAGCGTTTTCTTTTTTTTTCGGCTTAAGGAGCATCAATGTTCGCAGTGGGGCCTGTTGCGTACTAATACGCTGTTGGGCGCATGTGTGAGCCAGAACGAGGCTCACGCATGCGCAGTGTTAATAAACACGGCCCGTGCGGCAGTTCGCACCGGGGACCGAAACCATCCACACGTCTCTTGCGTAGCTCTCTGGATGTATGCGGAGCGAGTGTGTGTGTGATTGTGTGGGCCCCCCAACGCCCCACGATACACAACACTGGCGACGAGGACGGCGCGGGAGCCATCCTCCGCTCCGGCAACGTTCCAGGAGAAGAACGCTGACTCGCGTTCACACTAGTCCACGCGTATGGCCGGCGGCCATCTTGGTCAACACGTGAAAGGCAGTGGTAGCGGCCCGTGAGGGTGCTCGTGCGCCACTTGCACTTTTGCTTTGCCCAGCAACAATTTTTGGAAATCCCACAGCCCTTACATCTACAGGGCTGTGGCACAAGTGATCAGGAGGAGAAAAGGGTGCAGGAGGAGCACCACATCGCAAAGGGGACTCAGCACACCAGCCCAGCAGCCACAGAAGGTGTCCAGCAAGTACCGGTGAGTGCTATTCACCAAGATGGGGGAAGAGGATGACCAAGATGGTGCAATTGCCCCCATCCCACGCAGGATGAACAGCACGCTAAGCCCCATGCCTGAATTTGATACCACAGGCCCTCCATCTAAGCTGGGTCCAAAATGGCTCCTGTGGGTGAAACGGCTAGAAATGTTTTTCACGGCCATGGGGGTTACGGAAGATGCAGAGAAGATCACCATTATGGTATACTCGGCAGGGGTGGAAGTACACAAGATCTATGACTCGCTGAACATCCCTGTGGCCACCTACGTTGCAGTGAAACAAGCACTCAGGGATTACTTCCTCCCCATGGCAAACGTAGACTTTGACAGGTTTGTCATGGGCGCGCAGAAGCAGCGTTGGACAAGTTCTGTGCGCGACTCCGACACCTAGCAAAGCTCCTGTAGATGGGGTAACGAAGAAGAGATGGTTCGTAACAGTGCTGGGGCACATGTGGGCGCGTGCTTCTCTCTTTCTTTTGTGGGATGTGTGGGGGGAGCATACGGGCCGGGAAAAGATACCCTCTGGTAAATTAAACATGTAGCGATAGAAGACTTTGCTATTACTTTTATCCTAGCGCAGGAGTGCTGACTTTCCTTGGAACCTATTGCCCATATGTATGTCTCTGTCTGCTTTGCTCTTCACTCACAGGACACCGGAAAACATCAGGACACTGCCAGCAATAGCTGGAAACCAATGGCTGCTGCCGGTCAGACCACCCTGGGTCCAGGGATGCTGCTAGGAGAAATGTCTCTGAGGCTGTGATCAAAAGGCAGCGAGTGGAGCAGGGACTCTTTTAAATGGAGCACCAGTGGGGCTCTGTAGCTCAGGTACTTCAGTTGCACATCTGTGTGGAGTGGCCAGAGACTCCTGTTTATCTCCAGCTTCAGAAGACTGGTTGTTCTACGCAAGGCACAGGGCAGTAATACACATAGTACCTCTGCACTGCTCCCACTTCTTTGGCCACGCAGAGGGTCCAGAGCACAGTGCTACAGTTTCCCTTCTTCTTCCAAGGTGCCTTGTACTCAGGGGTGTTGCTAGGTCTGGAAAAGTTCTATGGCTGTGCTAATGTCGGGACTGGCGGAACTTACCAGCTAGCCTTTAAGTTGTAGTCCCTGAGCTTCTATCGGGGGCTTCAATCAAAAGACCTGAGGCTATAGCCGCCTCAGCCACCCCTACCAAAGCCTCTGCTCGTAATTGCAGAGAACGAGACTATAGAGAGAGAGTCTTCTATTTTCATCAGAGAGCAGAAACTAGACATGAAGGCCTAGAGCAGGCCTGAACTAGGAGGCTAACAGGACCGGTTGAAGGCAGCAGTTCATCCGGGGAGGAGCCCCCTCAGGTTCTGCTTTTGTCAGGCTTTTAAATACGAGGCAGCCAGAGGGTCTATCCCAGTTTGCAGTGTTCCCAGCGGTGTGAGAGCATCCTGACTGGATACCTCCATGTAAGGAAATGGTGACCCTCTGCCGGGGCACACCCAATGTTGTCCATATGGCAGGAGTGGCCAATCAGGTAAGTACGTTTACATTTTGGAATGATGGCTGTTTTCCATACATTTTTTCACAGGTACAGAATTTGTATAATTAACATCAGAAAATGTATTCCAGTTAGAGCATAACCAGGACATGTGTACAGTCCAACAGCCAAACACAGTCACCTTAACACATTCCATTTAAATTGTAAATAATAATATTGTTTGCAACTACATCTGTGCCTACATGTGCATTTTACGTGGTATAGACAATTTAGTGACCCCGGCATGATGTGTGGTGTTACATCTGTTATATATTATACATCATTTATTTATTTATTTGTTTAGTCATTTGTTGAGTGCACTTAGCCAGGAGGCATCTAGGCTAAATACCTTTTTGTACATCTTGGCCCCACCGCCTCATACCACCTTCTTGGTCTTTGTAGCTCTGGTATAAACCTATTTTGCACCAAATATGACATTATTGTTCCTTTCCCTTTGCAGAAGCCATCTACTCAGAAGAGAAGTTGGTGATATAAAGGAGGTGATGCACCCGCACCAGTAGATTTGGAAGGCAGGAACAGGTGACTCAAAAAAGTTAAGAATTCATTCCTATCCCTTTCACCCCACAACCCGCTATACTGGCCTCTGTAGCATTGATGTAAACCTACTTTGTGCCCCACATGCCTTGTTTCTTTTCCCTTCCAGAGACTATGCAGAGGGAGAGGTGGTGACACCGCACAGCATGGGAATTGGGCAATGTCCGCTTGGTTCTGGGGTGTGTCATAACCTTGCTTCTTTTGACTCTTGGGAGTAATTCACTTTGGCTGATAGCCTTGCCACTCCATGAGCCTAAATCTAAGCAACTCACTGATCACTACTACAGTTTTGCATGGATATCTGATGCCTTGTGGGTGAGCTGGTCAAAACTTTACAAGTTTAGCGTTTTTTGTCGACATGGGATGCACATCTTTGCATCTTTGCACATTGTACATTGCGCAAGGGAATATGCTGCGACAGCCATTTAGTCAGTGTTCTGTACAATTGTCCACATGTCCATGGCGAGATAGGCTATCTCGCATTCTTTGGGGCATTCTGAGGCAGTGTGACAATCAGGGGATACAGCTTGGGATATGCAGTCTGAGACCAATAGTGGCAGCTATGGATCTTTCACCCTTTCACCTGGGTGCCACACATGTCATCAACTCTTGGAAACCAATATGTCTTACCAATGAGTTCAGTATGGGGCCATAGTAATCATTATTGCAGTCATGGCTCCAAGTTGCTGAGCGATGTTGTGGGAGGGGGAGTGTTTGTGGTCAAAAATGCTTTTTTTTGCCAGCCCTCCAAAAACTCACCCACCAAATTGTCCAGCATTGAGGCATTGTGGTTTCTAAAGTCTCATCCAAGGGATTATGGAAGCAAGCATGATCACCTTGGATTCTTCCTTAGCAGACATCATTGGCTGGCATCATTTTCTTAAGGTCACATGCTTACATTGCCATAACGGGCACCATTTGCCTGGCAGAGAAGCTTTAAGGGCTCGTGTTAATAATGTTGGAGGAAGCAAAAGTGTCAGCTATGTGCAACGCAATACAGAAGGTGTATACAAGCAGTGGGTAAAAGGGAGAGAAGACGTTTGTGTCAAGGTATCATCTAACCTAGGGAACCATTTTATATTTAGCATTAGCACTTGTTGCACTAGAAAGTCGGAGATGCAGAACCGCAAAAAACGTGCACGCAAAAAGGAACTACCAAAGTGAAACGTATTACGGCTAGTAATACCACTGGGTCAACACAATTAAGGGTAAGTCACAAAACAGTGTTTACATATAGCAAAGTTAATTTTGGTCCTTTGAAACCCTGCCCCCCAACAATAAAAGTGGCATTGTCATCTCACTTTGGGTGTAGGATGTGGAAACTGGAAATGGGTAGGTCACGTGGAAGGGTCTTCTTGGTCCGCACTCAACAAAAGGTATCTGGATAAATGGGAAAAGAGAACACAAGTCGTATTATAATGGGCAATTATTGTGAAAGGCACACAATGTCAATCTCTGCAATTTCTCCAAAAGTCGTTTTTTATTTTTTTATTATTTTTATTATTTTATGCTTACAACAAAATCAAAGCGGACCCCCAACCCCTTCCTCCCACATCTGCCAGCTGATTAAACCTAAACAAATCAGTAAAAACCAGATTAATCCAAATAGTAATAAGTAAGCCAATAATAAGCAAGCATAATATAATTACCCCCCCACTACACCTTTAGGTGTTAAACCCATAAGTGCATGGGCTATCAGTACTGTGGTCGTTGCCGTGTCTTGCCTTTCCTGCTTCCTCCAGGGCCACCTTGAGAGTTCTGTGAGATTAAGAGTCAGCCAAATATATAAAGACTACCACCAGCACAGCCCCTCTATTTTTTTATTTTTTTTATTTTTATTGATTCAGCTGAAATAAATCAACTTTTCAATAACTGTTAAAATAATTCCATGATACAGTAAAGAGATGATAAAAACCAAACACATAACATTCAATAACATTCAATAAAAGGACTTCCATAGTTCTGATACATGCAAAATTCTTACATAACTAACACAGTTTTTAAATATCAAACTCATAAAATTAATCTAATGTCAATGCAGTTAAACAATTAATCGTGGCAATTTGCATAGGAACAGAGGTTGCGCCTAATATGGCTGACCATCGCATCTGTGCATTCAAATATCCAAGGAAAGAGCAATGTCTCGTAAAATGAGTAGCTCTCAATGCAGTGAGAGCCGGGCAGAGTGAAATCAAATGTTCAAGGGTTTCTTTGGAAGTGAGGTCTTGACAAAATCGACAAAAGTTCGGCTCCACTGGAATGCTCTTTCGTGTGGTTAATAAATCCGTAGTAGGCCACAAGATAAAAAAGAATAAGTAATATGGAAGAATGAAACTGTTGTAATGGTGATTTGCATAGATATTTTTCCATTATTCAAATTTTCTTATCCCGTATACATGATTTGAAAATGTTTTATATTTCAAACATCGGTTTCTGGTCTATATCCAGTCAGTTTGATAAATATATCTTTTAGCTTTATCCGGTTTCGAAATCAACATTTTAATAGTCACATCTGCTTCTGCCAGAATGCGATAAGTGTCTGTAATCCATCTCTGAATGAAAATTTGCTGAGTTGAAAACAGATAGGTTGCAAAGACTTTCAGCATAACATTCAAATCAGTCGATACAAAACACTTTTTAAAGAGCGCAAAAATTTGCCAACGATAAAGAGCCTTCAGTGAAACAAGACCCAGCTCATAGCATAATCAAACACCAGGAATGCACTTCAGAAGATTTAGACTGGATCGCCAGAACTTAGCTTCCAATTTATCAAAAAACTGATCAGTCAAAATTGCTTGTGTTTCCATTCCATATAAAAGACATGGGGCCTCAGTACGAGCCCGGCGGTAACCGTGCCTGAAATTCCGGCAGGTTACCGCCGGACTCGTATTACCATTCCGCCTCCGTGATTCCCGGGAATTCCGGAGGTGGAATTCGGTAAATCCCCATTCCCATTGAGTCCCATAGGACTCAATGGGAATGGGGAAGTGGAAACACCGGCACCATCTCGTGATGGTGCCGGTGTTTCCACGTCCACCTGCAGGCGGGTGGTGTTAAACCTGCCAGGTTAGACCTGGCGGGAATGACGCCTCCCGCCTGCAGAACTCGAGATCACCTGGTCCGGAAACAATGGTGATGGGGGGTTTACAGCCACCGTTATTTCCAGACCGGGTGACTTGTAATGAGGCCCAATGTGTTGCTTTTGAGTTCCAATAGATCAAAGCCGAATTGAGCAAGAATTTTCCATATCTATGTAATATTATTTTTGTTTGAGAAACTGCTGTGTCTAATTTCAGCTCAACACTCTCCATCTGCCGTTTCGCTTGTACTGACCCTTCAAACACCATACCGAGATACATGTAACTGCGGACCACTTCTAATTTGACCTTTTTGATCGACCAAAACATGTGTCCTCTATATGATTTTTTGGAGTAATAAGCTACAATTTGAGTCTTGGTGGTGTTCATTTTTAGCTCATTTTGTTTTATGTACAAGTCGAAAGTCGATAGCAATTTTTGGAGACCAATTGACCTCTTATCAACAAGTACCAGATCGTCTGCGTACATTAATCCCTTAATTTGAAGACCATTAAGTGTCAGTGAATCGGAACAGACACAATCAAAAACTTGTTTTATATCCTGTATAAAGTAGTTAAAAATTGCTGAAGCAAGCACACATCCTTGTTTGAGTGTTTGAGATGTCAAAATGGCGGGAGATAGTAACCCCTCTCTGGAGAGTCTAATTCGAATCTATGTTTTAGAATGAAGACTATAAATAATGTCAGTCAATGACGGGGGACACTCATCTCTGCTCAGCTTTGACATGAGTAATACTCGAGATATCGAGACAAAGGCTGAATGCAAATCTACGAATGCAAAGAAAACAGATTGTTTCTTAGTTTGGCATTGTGCTTTTAATGCATTTAAACAAAATAAATGTACGGCAGTACCCATACCAGCGACAAAGCGAGATTGGTTCGGGTCACGTCTATGGTGCAAAAGCATCCTGGCATTAAAATCTTGCAGGATTAACCGAGCAAAGATTTTGCATGTAGCGTCCAACAATGCGATCGGACGATAATTTTGTGGCAATGTGCGATCGATCCCCCTTTTTAAATATAGGCACAATCAATGATGTTCGCCATTAAGGAGGAATTACACAAGTTGACAATATATGTTTAAAGATCTTGTACAAAATTATCGTCCACAGATCGAAATTGGCCTTTAGCATGGCATTATGAAGCCCATCGGGGCTTGCAACACGAGATGAGCTGGATTTCTTGATCAGGTCCTCAATGATGGTTACTGAGCATTCTACTGACCAAGAACTGCTTGTTTTCTGGGCATAGTTGAAATGATCAAACTGCTCATCTTTATAAAGTTAAAGTTCAGTGTAACGTGTTACCCACTGATTTTCTGACTGTGCCCCTGCTTGGGCTTCATGAGTACGGTTATTAATAAGAGCCCAAGTTTCAGAAGAGTACTTATTAGCCATAGCTTTTAACATGGCCTCGCTATCATTCTGAAATAGGAAATAGGAGAAATAGGAATTGACAATTCATAATTGAATTGTCAATTATGGGCCTTGTCATGCCCATAATGACAATTCTTCAATCACGAATACCAATATGAAATTTGTGACGGGCCTAAAAGATGCTTGTCCAACTAAAGTAACTCCTGCAGTGACAGTGAATCATATTTCTGTCCGAAAGCCTTCTCTCTCCTATTTTCCATTGAATGATTTAATACAGGTGATCAGATCAAAGAGTCAGTCCCGAAGCTTCATGTACATCTATTGAATCTACTAAGCAGGCTATATTTCCTATTACAAAGGCTACAATATTTCTACAGAAACTGTCACACCTTATTAAAATGAAAATATAAAAAAAGCTGTGGATGTGTATCTGGAAAGCCATCTTCGGGCCCTTACATCCTCTTTGATCGAATGTGGGCAATGCTGACAGAGGGCCAGCTAAAACAACAACACTCGTACCCATAGTTGAGGTGTTATCATCTGCAGTTACAGCTATTTTCTTCATGGGACTCAAGATAAGAGTTGTATTTTTAAGACGAATAGCTATCCATTGCGAAATGTGTTCAATTTTCTTGGACTGCAGCGACGCCTTCATGTCGAGAGATTCAAATAGTTTATATAAACACAAAATGGTGCTGTTAATCGAGGTTAGTGTGAACTCAATCATGGAGGGACTGGGTATAGGGTTGTCTCTAATTACAGACCTAGATTGTTGGTGCAGAGTTGGTTGCGCATATGATAATGAAACTGACTGTATGGAAGACTCCATAGAGCATCTTTCATAATGGTTTGTTTGTTCACTATCGATCGACAGGCATAATCACTGTAGCTTTAATATGTTTATTGTTTACATGTATTGGTATGATGCCAGCCAATGGCAGTGAACACTTTGGGATGGGGTCTATTGCATCTTATTATGGAGCCCCAGAAGAGGCCAGAGGGATTGGGCAAACAGCTGTGTTTGTTGATTACTATGTTGATTACTTTCAATATTGGTTACACATCAAAACTTTTTATAGGATAGGCTTTGTACTTCTGTGGGTTTGATGACTGCACTGGATGATACTGTAGGCTCAGAAGGGTCAGTGGGCTTGGGGGGTAGTTGCTCCATGTGCTCAATTCTTATAAGAGCAGCAGTGCTGGTAGAATAAAAAGGGCTGGTTTAAATCTTGAGGACCACCCTCCTTCTGGGGGTCTAGGCGCGAATGTCTAAATAAGGACTACTTTGTGTGCAGACTTCATTTATATTTACACGCTGGGGCCCACGGGAGAATTGGAGACTGTCTAAGGCAGCAGTTCAGTTCTTATTTAATTGTTACAATTGTTACAATCCTTAATAAGCCAATTACCGGACTAAACACCCACTTCCTGCTACAGGGAGAGCAAGTCACAGGCTCCCCTTTTCCTTCTGGCTTTTCTTTTCACCCCCTGTAACTTGAGATTTCACTTTATTTTCAGGTACAAGAGCACACAACCGCTGCAGGGCCTTGAGCATTCTCCTTTCTTCCTGAAGGGGAGCAGAGCCCTTTTGTTTCTTTGAGATAATGCTCCCCTGCACGGAGCGTGAAAGGTGAGCAGCGTTTTCTTTTTTTTTCGGCTTAAGGAGCATCAATGTTCGCAGTGGGGCCTGTTGCGTACTAATACGCTGTTGGGCGCATGTGTGAGCCAGAACGAGGCTCACGCATGCGCAGTGTTAATAAACACGGCCCGTGCGGCAGTTCGCACCGGGGACCGAAACCATCCACACGTCTCTTGCGTAGCTCTCTGGATGTATGCGGAGCGAGTGTGTGTGTGATTGTGTGGGCCCCCCAACGCCCCACGATACACAACACTGGCGACGAGGACGGCGCGGGAGCCATCCTCCGCTCCGGCAACGTTCCAGGAGAAGAACGCTGACTCGCGTTCACACTAGTCCACGCGTATGGCCGGCGGCCATCTTGGTCAACACGTGAAAGGCAGTGGTAGCGGCCCGTGAGGGTGCTCGTGCGCCACTTGCACTTTTGCTTTGCCCAGCAACAATTTTTGGAAATCCCACAGCCCTTACATCTACAGGGCTGTGGCACAAGTGATCAGGAGGAGAAAAGGGTGCAGGAGGAGCACCACATTGCAAAGGGGACTCAGCACACCAGCCCAGCAGCCACAGAAGGTGTCCAGCAAGTACCGGTGAGTGCTATTCACCAAGATGGGGGAAGAGGATGACCAAGATGGTGCAATTGCCCCCATCCCACGCAGGATGAACAGCACGCTAAGCCCCATGCCTGAATTTGATACCACAGGCCCTCCATCTAAGCTGGGTCCAAAATGGCTCCTGTGGGTGAAACGGCTAGAAATGTTTTTCACGGCCATGGGGGTCACGGAAGATGCAGAGAAGATCACCATTATGGTATACTCGGCAGGGGTGGAAGTACACAAGATCTATGACTCGCTGAACATCCCTGTGGCCACCTACGTTGCAGTGAAACAAGCACTCAGGGATTACTTCCTCCCCATGGCAAACGTAGACTTTGACAGGTTTGTCATGGGCGCGCAGAAGCAGCGTTGGACAAGTTCTGTGCGCGACTCCGACACCTAGCAAAGCTCCTGTAGATGGGGTAACGAAGAAGAGATGGTTCGTAACAGTGCTGGGGCACATGTGGGCGCGTGCTTCTCTCTTTCTTTTGTGGGATGTGTGGGGGGAGCATACGGGCCGGGAAAAGATACCCTCTGGTAAATTAAACATGTAGCGATAGAAGACTTTGCTATTACTTTTATCCTAGCGCAGGAGTGCTGACTTTCCTTGGAACCTATTGCCCATATGTATGTCTCTGTGTGCTTTGCTCTTCACTCACAGGACACCGGAAAACATCAGGACACTGCCAGCAATAGCTGGAAACCAATGGCTGCTGCCGGTCAGACCACCCTGGGTCCAGGGATGCTGCTAGGAGAAATGTCTCTGAGGCTGTGATCAAAAGGCAGCGAGTGGAGCAGGGACTCTTTTAAATGGAGCACCAGTGGGGCTCTGTAGCTCAGGTACTTCAGTTGCACATCTGTGTGGAGTGGCCAGAGACTCCTGTTTATCTCCAGCTTCAGAAGACTGGTTGTTCTACGCAAGGCACAGGGCAGTAATACACATAGTACCTCTGCACTGCTCCCACTTCTTTGGCCACGCAGAGGGTCCAGAGCACAGTGCTACAGTTTCCCTTCTTCTTCCAAGGTGCCTTGTACTCAGGGGTGTTGCTAGGTCTGGAAAAGTTCTATGGCTGTGCTAATGTCGGGACTGGCGGAACTTACCAGCTAGCCTTTAAGTTGTAGTCCCTGAGCTTCTATCGGGGGCTTCAATCAAAAGACCTGAGGCTATAGCCGCCTCAGCCACCCCTACCAAAGCCTCTGCTCGTAATTGCAGAGAACGAGACTATAGAGAGAGAGTCTTCTATTTTCATCAGAGAGCAGAAACTAGACATGAAGGCCTAGAGCAGGCCTGAACTAGGAGGCTAACAGGACCGGTTGAAGGCAGCAGTTCATCCGGGGAGGAGCCCCCTCAGGTTCTGCTTTTGTCAGGCTTTTAAATATGAGGCAGCCAGAGGGTCTATCCCAGTTTGCAGTGTTCCCAGCGGTGTGAGAGCATCCTGACTGGATACCTCCATGTAAGGAAATGGTGACCCTCTGCCGGGGCACACCCAATGTTGTCCATATGGCAGGAGTGGCCAATCAGGTAAGTACGTTTACATTTTGGAATGATGGCTGTTTTCCATACATTTTTTCACAGGTACAGAATTTGTATAATTAACATCAGAAAATGTATTCCAGTTAGAGCATAACCAGGACATGTGTACAGTCCAACAGCCAAACACAGTCACCTTAACACATTCCATTTAAATTGTAAATAATAATATTGTTTGCAACTACATCTGTGCCTACATGTGCATTTTACGTGGTATAGACAATTTAGTGACCCCGGCATGATGTGTGGTGTTACATCTGTTATATATTATACATCATTTATTTATTTATTTGTTTAGTCATTTGTTGAGTGCACTTAGCCAGGAGGCATCTAGGCTAAATACCTTTTTGTACATCTTGGCCCCACCGCCTCATACCACCTTCTTGGTCTTTGTAGCTCTGGTATAAACCTATTTTGCACCAAATATGACATTATTGTTCCTTTCCCTTTGCAGAAGCCATCTACTCAGAAGAGAAGTTGGTGATATAAAGGAGGTGATGCACCCGCACCAGTAGATTTGGAAGGCAGGAACAGGTGACTCAAAAAAGTTAAGAATTCATTCCTATCCCTTTCACCCCACAACCCGCTATACTGGCCTCTGTAGCATTGATGTAAACCTACTTTGTGCCCCACATGCCTTGTTTCTTTTCCCTTCCAGAGACTATGCAGAGGGAGAGGTGGTGACACCGCACAGCATGGGAATTGGGCAATGTCCGCTTGGTTCTGGGGTGTGTCATAACCTTGCTTCTTTTGACTCTTGGGAGTAATTCACTTTGGCTGATAGCCTTGCCACTCCATGAGCCTAAATCTAAGCAACTCACTGATCACTACTACAGTTTTGCATGGATATCTGATGCCTTGTGGGTGAGCTGGTCAAAACTTTACAAGTTTAGCGTTTTTTGTCGACATGGGATGCACATCTTTGCATCTTTGCACATTGTACATTGCGCAAGGGAATATGCTGCGACAGCCATTTAGTCAGTGTTCTGTACAATTGTCCACATGTCCATGGCGAGATAGGCTATCTCGCATTCTTTGGGGCATTCTGAGGCAGTGTGACAATCAGGGGATACAGCTTGGGATATGCAGTCTGAGACCAATAGTGGCAGCTATGGATCTTTCACCCTTTCACCTGGGTGCCACACATGTCATCAACTCTTGGAAACCAATATGTCTTACCAATGAGTTCAGTATGGGGCCATAGTAATCATTATTGCAGTCATGGCTCCAAGTTGCTGAGCGATGTTGTGGGAGGGGGAGTGTTTGTGGTCAAAAATGCTTTTTTTTGCCAGCCCTCCAAAAACTCACCCACCAAATTGTCCAGCATTGAGGCATTGTGGTTTCTAAAGTCTCATCCAAGGGATTATGGAAGCAAGCATGATCACCTTGGATTCTTCCTTAGCAGACATCATTGGCTGGCATCATTTTCTTAAGGTCACATGCTTACATTGCCATAACGGGCACCATTTGCCTGGCAGAGAAGCTTTAAGGGCTCGTGTTAATAATGTTGGAGGAAGCAAAAGTGTCAGCTATGTGCAACGCAATACAGAAGGTGTATACAAGCAGTGGGTAAAAGGGAGAGAAGACGTTTGTGTCAAGGTATCATCTAACCTAGGGAACCATTTTATATTTAGCATTAGCACTTGTTGCACTAGAAAGTCGGAGATGCAGAACCGCAAAAAACGTGCACGCAAAAAGGAACTACCAAAGTGAAACGTATTACGGCTAGTAATACCACTGGGTCAACACAATTAAGGGTAAGTCACAAAACAGTGTTTACATATAGCAAAGTTAATTTTGGTCCTTTGAAACCCTGCCCCCCAACAATAAAAGTGGCATTGTCATCTCACTTTGGGTGTAGGATGTGGAAACTGGAAATGGGTAGGTCACGTGGAAGGGTCTTCTTGGTCCGCACTCAACAAAAGGTATCTGGATAAATGGGAAAAGAGAACACAAGTCGTATTATAATGGGCAATTATTGTGAAAGGCACACAATGTCAATCTCTGCAATTTCTCCAAAAGTCGTTTTTTATTTTTTTATTATTTTTATTATTTTATGCTTACAACAAAATCAAAGCGGACCCCCAACCCCTTCCTCCCACATCTGCCAGCTGATTAAACCTAAACAAATCAGTAAAAACCAGATTAATCCAAATAGTAATAAGTAAGCCAATAATAAGCAAGCATAATATAATTACCCCCCCACTACACCTTTAGGTGTTAAACCCATAAGTGCATGGGCTATCAGTACTGTGGTCGTTGCCGTGTCTTGCCTTTCCTGCTTCCTCCAGGGCCACCTTGAGAGTTCTGTGAGATTAAGAGTCAGCCAAATATATAAAGACTACCACCAGCACAGCCCCTCTATTTTTTTATTTTTTTTATTTTTATTGATTCAGCTGAAATAAATCAACTTTTCAATAACTGTTAAAATAATTCCATGATACAGTAAAGAGATGATAAAAACCAAACACATAACATTCAATAACATTCAATAAAAGGACTTCCATAGTTCTGATACATGCAAAATTCTTACATAACTAACACAGTTTTTAAATATCAAACTCATAAAATTAATCTAATGTCAATGCAGTTAAACAATTAATCGTGGCAATTTGCATAGGAACAGAGGTTGCGCCTAATATGGCTGACCATCGCATCTGTGCATTCAAAGATCCAAGGAAAGAGCAATGTCTCGTAAAATGAGTAGCTCTCAATGCAGTGAGAGCCGGGCAGAGTGAAATCAAATGTTCAAGGGTTTCTTTGGAAGTGAGGTCTTGACAAAATCGACAAAAGTTCGGCTCCACTGGAATGCTCTTTCGTGTGGTTAATAAATCCGTAGTAGGCCACAAGATAAAAAAGAATAAGTAATATGGAAGAATGAAACTGTTGTAATGGTGATTTGCATAGATATTTTTCCATTATTCAAATTTTCTTATCCCGTATACATGATTTGAAAATGTTTTATATTTCAAACATCGGTTTCTGGTCTATATCCAGTCAGTTTGATAAATATATCTTTTAGCTTTATCCGGATTCGAAATCAACATTTTAATAGTCACATCTGCTTCTGCCAGAATGCGATAAGTGTCTGTAATCCATCTCTGAATGAAAATTTGCTGAGTTGAAAACAGATAGGTTGCAAAGACTTTCAGCATAACATTCAAATCAGTCGATACAAAACACTTTTTAAAGAGCGCAAAAATTTGCCAACGATAAAGAGCCTTCAGTGAAACAAGACCCAGCTCATAGCATAATCAAACACCAGGAATGCACTTCAGAAGATTTAGACTGGATCGCCAGAACTTAGCTTCCAATTTATCAAAAAACTGATCAGTCAAAATTGCTTGTGTTTCCATTCCATATAAAAGACATGGGGCCTCAGTACGAGCCCGGCGGTAACCGTGCCTGAAATTCCGGCAGGTTACCGCCGGACTCGTATTACCATTCCGCCTCCGTGATTCCCGGGAATTCCGGAGGTGGAATTCGGTAAATCCCCATTCCCATTGAGTCCCATAGGACTCAATGGGAATGGGGAAGTGGAAACACCGGCACCATCTCGTGATGGTGCCGGTGTTTCCACGTCCACCTGCAGGCGGGTGGTGTTAAACCTGCCAGGTTAGACCTGGCGGGAATGCCGCCTCCCGCCTGCAGAACTCGAGATCACCTGGTCCGGAAACAATGGTGATGGGGGGTTTACAGCCACCGTTATTTCCAGACCGGGTGACTTGTAATGAGGCCCAATGTGTTGCTTTTGAGTTCCAATAGATCAAAGCCGAATTGAGCAAGAATTTTCCATATCTATGTAATATTATTTTTGTTTGAGAAACTGCTGTGTCTAATTTCAGCTCAACACTCTCCATCTGCCGTTTCGCTTGTACTGACCCTTCAAACACCATACCGAGATACATGTAACTGCGGACCACTTCTAATTTGACCTTTTTGATCGACCAAAACATGTGTCCTCTATATGATTTTTTGGAGTAATAAGCTACAATTTGAGTCTTGGTGGTGTTCATTTTTAGCTCATTTTGTTTTATGTACAAGTCGAAAGTCGATAGCAATTTTTGGAGACCAATTGACCTCTTATCAACAAGTACCAGATCGTCTGCGTACATTAATCCCTTAATTTGAAGACCATTAAGTGTCAGTGAATCGGAACAGACACAATCAAAAACTTGTTTTATATCCTGTATAAAGTAGTTAAAAATTGCTGAAGCAAGCACACATCCTTGTTTGAGTGTTTGAGATGTCAAAATGGCGGGAGATAGTAACCCCTCTCTGGAGAGTCTAATTCGAATCTATGTTTTAGAATGAAGACTATAAATAATGTCAGTCAATGACGGGGGACACTCATCTCTGCTCAGCTTTGACATGAGTAATACTCGAGATATCGAGACAAAGGCTGAATGCAAATCTACGAATGCAAAGAAAACAGATTGTTTCTTAGTTTGGCATTGTGCTTTTAATGCATTTAAACAAAATAAATGTACGGCAGTACCCATACCAGCGACAAAGCGAGATTGGTTCGGGTCACGTCTATGGTGCAAAAGCATCCTGGCATTAAAATCTTGCAGGATTAACCGAGCAAAGATTTTGCATGTAGCGTCCAACAATGCGATCGGACGATAATTTTGTGGCAATGTGCGATCGATCCCCCTTTTTAAATATAGGCACAATCAATGATGTTCGCCATTAAGGAGGAATTACACAAGTTGACAATATATGTTTAAAGATCTTGTACAAAATTATCGTCCACAGATCGAAATTGGCCTTTAGCATGGCATTATGAAGCCCATCGGGGCTTGCAACACGAGATGAGCTGGATTTCTTGATCAGGTCCTCAATGATGGTTACTGAGCATTCTACTGACCAAGAACTGCTTGTTTTCTGGGCATAGTTGAAATGATCAAACTGCTCATCTTTATAAAGTTAAAGTTCAGTGTAACGTGTTACCCACTGATTTTCTGACTGTGCCCCTGCTTGGGCTTCATGAGTACGGTTATTAATAAGAGCCCAAGTTTCAGAAGAGTACTTATTAGCCATAGCTTTTAACATGGCCTCGCTATCATTCTGAAATAGGAAATAGGAGAAATAGGAATTGACAATTCATAATTGAATTGTCAATTATGGGCCTTGTCATGCCCATAATGACAATTCTTCAATCACGAATACCAATATGAAATTTGTGACGGGCCTAAAAGATGCTTGTCCAACTAAAGTAACTCCTGCAGTGACAGTGAATCATATTTCTGTCCGAAAGCCTTCTCTCTCCTATTTTCCATTGAATGATTTAATACAGGTGATCAGATCAAAGAGTCAGTCCCGAAGCTTCATGTACATCTATTGAATCTACTAAGCAGGCTATATTTCCTATTACAAAGGCTACAATATTTCTACAGAAACTGTCACACCTTATTAAAATGAAAATATAAAAAAAGCTGTGGATGTGTATCTGGAAAGCCATCTTCGGGCCCTTACATCCTCTTTGATCGAATGTGGGCAATGCTGACAGAGGGCCAGCTAAAACAACAACACTCGTACCCATAGTTGAGGTGTTATCATCTGCAGTTACAGCTATTTTCTTCATGGGACTCAAGATAAGAGTTGTATTTTTAAGACGAATAGCTATCCATTGCGAAATGTGTTCAATTTTCTTGGACTGCAGCGACGCCTTCATGTCGAGAGATTCAAATAGTTTATATAAACACAAAATGGTGCTGTTAATCGAGGTTAGTGTGAACTCAATCATGGAGGGACTGGGTATAGGGTTGTCTCTAATTACAGACCTAGATTGTTGGTGCAGAGTTGGTTGCGCATATGATAATGAAACTGACTGTATGGAAGACTCCATAGAGCATCTTTCATAATGGTTTGTTTGTTCACTATCGATCGATATTGGAGATTCACATTGACTTGCGAAGATTGGTATGTCCGAGACGTCTCGGTTAGTGACCAAATTTGGCCGAATGGACGAAGTGTACATATCAATCTCCAAACGTTGAACTGACATACCACCTCCTGCTGAGTGGAGGATGGTATGGTCCGATAGTGTAGGAGACTCGGATACTGCTACTGGAAACGTGTCTCGCAAATTTTCTATTTTTATTCAACGGTAAGTCAAATGTCAGTGGTTTCTCCACTTTCTTGCTTAAAACGTCTGGAATTCGCAAAGCAGTATCTACAACATGTTTTGTATTAGAGAAACGCACCAGAGCACCACCTTTTATGCCCTTGTGCGAGCTAATTGGAGTTAAAGTAATTGTTCTGTGCGACATACAAGTACCACTCGCTGCGCCACCTGAGGCCATTTTCGTAAGATTTTGTGAATAGATGAGCATGCACGATTTCAGTGAATACAAGTTGTTAGGCATGCACTTGTTCACTTTGAATTCAGGTAGCAGTCGTTCCAAAACAAGCTAAGCAACCTACCACCTTCAATAGGTTGACCCCCAGCTATCCATATATTAGGTTCCAATCAAATGCAAAGAAAGCAAGACCCCGCTATACCGTGATTCCACGGCTAAACTGCCAAGCAGTACTTCACCAAGGTACTTAGCACGCAAGTGCGCGCACTCAGGTGCGCAAGCGTTCTAGCTTTGCAGGCGGTGCAGTGGACGGCACAAACAATGGGTGTGCCTTCAATCACGTAACAACCCATTTCAAACACCAAACACCTAAATCACAAAACACAAAACTTAAGAGGCTGAACCTTGCCACAATGCACTCGTTATGTTCGTCCAAGGCACAGTCACCTTGATAAACGTATGTGTCTGTATGTATCCAAGTCCAAGAGACTGCACTCCAGCACTCCAGCGTTCCAGAGTGGCCAAGCGGTACTTCACCAAGGTACTTTGACCACAGGTGCGTATCTCTTTCTATACTACCTCTTTGAAATAATCCTGGATTGGACCTAAAAGAGCAAATAAAGTGTTGTTGGCAAGGTCTAATGGATGGGCCATTACTGTCCTTCCCCTTTAGTGCCAGGCTTTTATGAAAGACAAGCATACTCTTCTTTGGCACTTGAGCAGCAGAAGTAGGGACATATTTGTGTGACAGTGCAGAGCCATGTGCAGAATGTGAAATGATGGGGTTTAACGTCAGTGATTCTGGCAAGAGAAATCTAATAATTTTTTTAAAAAAGCAGAAGCAACATATGTGGTGAAGATTGATGATTTTGCTTCGCTCGCTGTGATTTTGCCTTCCCCTACCCAGTCCTTCAAAAAACATAATGGGGCTGATTCATAAATGGAACGCTTGATCCTAAAAGCTCACATGTTAACCTTGGGTGTATAATTTACACATGAGCAAATTGAAATCAATGCACAAAAGGAAATAGAAGTGCTAATCGATCACATTGCAATGAACATTTGTAAAACAGTGCATGATGTGAATAGTTTTCTCATCAGTGCTCTTGTATCAGCACCCATTCCATCCTTGTGCAATTCTCTCAAAATCCACCGGTCCAGGTCCACTCGCATTGGCAAGGGGGTTTTATGAAGGGTGAGTATCATTTGCATAGTACACAACCTTGCTGGTGAATGTGGGGATGTTTGAAACTGGTATTTGCCATTTACTGCTAACAAACTTTGCAGATAATGCCCAATTGAAGTTTCACTGTTCATGGCTGGCCTTTGGGTGGCCGCATGCCAGCAAATACGAAGTGTGCTTATGGTGTCCTGCACCATTTTACAGAAGCACTGGTAAATATTCTGTCACCCATCACCATGTGGAGCATGCATTTCTCTTAGGGCAAGAGCCTCATCATGGGTTGGGCCTTAGCCCTTAAATGCGGTGCTAACGCTATTACCACCACATTTAAGGGTTGGCCCAATCATGAGTTGGGCAGTAAGTAGGAGGTTTACCTCTAGCTTTTTGCTGCAGGTAAAAATGCCCCTTACCGGCACTATTACCGCTGGTGCAATTGCCGCCACTAGTAATAGCGCCCCCCAACCCATTGGTGATTTGGAACTTACTGCTGTACCGCTATTCGTAATCCAGCACTAATAGCGCCAGAATGAGAAGCGGTAACGCTATTTGCGCTGGTGGTATCCCGGTGGCATTACCGCTGGGATACCACCAGAATCCGGATGAGGCCCCAAGTATGTAAACTACGAAACTCGCTCTGCATGTTTAGTGGGATTTTTAAGCATTTGCAAGGCCTATTGTACTATCTATCTTTTACACAACGTGACATTTGTGGAGCCATTTTAAATCTGGCATTTTGAAAAACAAAATAAAAATCGTGTATACAAAGATTTATATGGCAGAATGGAGACATGGTCCTAATTAGCAACTATTCCAATGCATCAACTCTGGCATACCAGTCACAAGTATCCTGGTCTGTGTCAGATTTTCATACGGGCAGAGGTGCTATTGATTCTGTCCACTTTTAGCAAAAGCAAAAAATGTGTCGAATTCAATAGGAATATACTTGTCATGTTAGTTTGGCAATTGTATTCCTTCAATCTCTATGGATTCTCATGATGATGCCATCTGATTTAACTCCATGACATCAGTGTGATCTCCCATGGAATACTGAGGGAAGAGTCATTTGGGGAAGCGAAGCCAACCTATTCCTCTGGGGGTCTTTGTATTCTTAATTATCCATGTGTAACTGAATAAATCAGCCTGCCTCAGCGCCCGGTTCTCCTGTCTCCTTCCTAAGACTTCACAACAGAACCCCTGAGAATGCCTCCCACCATGTGCATGGTGGGCGGAATGTGTGTTTGTGTTTCCAAAACTTCATTTAAATTCTGATTACCCTGATTTCCATGTATTTTCTATACTGCAGCGTAAACCATCATTATTGCATGGAGAGGGCTGAGAGTAATGAAGTTTACATCAATTACGACCCTGATTCACAGAAACTTGTAAACTTTTTGCCTTCCATTGTCCCATTGTAATGACTGTAATGCATAGTAACCTGTAACCAAGATGTGAATAACCTTGTTGCGCCTGCGCCCTCAAACCCTCGGGACTGGTGTGCAATACAAATGAATAAAATAAACTAAACTAAACTAATGTTTTCCTATGGGATTGCGCCATTATAAACCACTTCCATGAATAAGGCACTCAATGCGCTCGGTGCAATGTCTGGGGCACTGGACACTGAGTCCATCGGTTAAGGCGCTCAATGCGCTCGGTGCAATGTCTGGGGCACTGGAGCACTGGGGCACTGGACACTGAGTCCATCGGTAGAGGAAAGCAATGCGTATTAGAACACCCGAGTGGTGTTTTGACAATCCTGATTGGTCAATCTGTGGGCTATATAAACTGGTATTACAGGCCGGAAATATGTAATTGGAGCAAAGCTCCGACGTGGCGGTAGCATTGTAACGCATAATTGCATTACACATGTTAAGCAGCGCCATCGCCGCCTACACTCGCGGGTGTAACTGCAATGAAACACGGCACACAGAACTGAAACAGTTAAAGTTCTGTGTGCCGTGTTGCTGTAGAAGCATGCCTGGTCTGGACCAGCCCTCTCAAGGAAGTTAACCCCCTTTCATTTTCGCTGCAAATAAAAGTGTTCACATAACGTGTGCGCACCGACAGCAGTAATTCCCCTGTGTATGCCGCTGCAATAGTGCGGCTTCTACATCATTAATTAGCTGCTCTGAACACTTTTTGGAGATGGCTCGCACAGCGAGCTTTACAATATCTGTGCTGTGGAATCATAAAGTTGAGGAAAGGAACACGTTGGGCTGGAATGAAATGTAAGTAACACACAGCAAAAAGTAGGAAACACTTTGTAATGAAAGTTAATGCTACATACTGATTATGGTGTTGAACCAATATTGGGCTGTTTTTATTTGTGCATCTCATGTGACTAATGTGTTTGTAGTTTAGTCCTACATTTGCACACCTGCAACATGTTTGCTAATTAGGTACTCCACCCACACACTAGTTACCTCCCACAACCATATAAAAAAGCCACAACCAGGAGGGAAGCACCTTGTACTTTCTACTCCAACTTCTAACCAGTGGTCGAAATGAGCGGGAGCGGTCGGGAGCGGTGCTCCTCTACTTTTTTTTAATGAACTTTTACTGTCCCTATACTTTTATTTAAAAAAGAATCCATTCCCGGAATGGCTTTGGTTTAAAATAAAAGTGTAGGAAGAAGTTGAAACTTGCACGTTCAGTGCACTGCACTGAAACTTCCCTTGAACAGCAGAGGCATGTGTTTGGGGGTTTGTATTGAGTATGGGAGGGGGCGTGGTGATGGGGTTTGTGGGGAGCGGGTGCAGGCCAGCAGGGTACATAGTTCTACTACTTCTTTTCATACACTTCGACCACTGTCTAACACTTTTCCCAATAAATACCTAATTTCTGCAGCATGAATGTGTAATTTGTAATTTGTTCTACTTTATTAAAACAATGAGGGTGTTCTAATAGCTTTATAGACCTTCAGCTCGGACCTCATACCTCGTTAACTCGGTCTTCAGGGCCCATAACGCCTGGTACGACCCTAGCTGCAGGTCTATAAAACTATAGTAAAACTGGGTTCTTAAAACACACATTACATACCTTGAAATAGCTGTTTTTTTTTGTTTTATTCGTATTTATATAGCGCACAACAGCCGAGGACATTGTGGCACTTGTTACAGTACAAAGCTTAGTTACTTAATTACAAGGTCATTAGCAATATATATATACTGGTTGCAATATAGTTACAAAGTCGTTAGCAGTATACTTACAGGTTACAATATAGTTGCAAATCTTTCCTTCCCTAGCGGGTGGACCTTTATCCACTGACAACTGGGATAATGTTTCTAATAAGAGGTACTTTATTCAAGTATTTGTGACTGAACAATGTTAGGATATAGTCCCGATGTACATGTTTAGCATTGGTTTTTTACTCTAACCAGGAGTACAGTGCATCTTCTTTTCACCCATTGAGCTGCAGTGTCTATGGTATTTCTGGCCGAGGATCTTAGTAAGAGTAATGCAATTCACCTAACCATGGATTAGAAGCTATATACCAATTTCTGAATTCTATGCTGATAGGACAATATGACCCGAGGCAGCGGTCCAATCCTGTTGGTAACAGCCTGCCTCTCAAGTTAAGGGCCTGAGTGAAGCTAAATGTCAGGTATGTGTCTCACCAAGGGGCAACCGTGGTCAATGTATGAAGGAAGGGAGGGAGGGAGGAAGAGAAGGGATGGGAGGAAGGAAGGAAGAAAGAAAGGAAGGAAAGAAGAAAGAAAGAAAGCTACAAACATAAAAGAAAGAAAGAAAGAAAGAAAGAAAGAAAGAAAGAAAGAAAGAAAGAAAGAAAGAAAGAAAGAAAGAAAGAAAGAAAGAAAAAAGAGAAAGAAAGGTAGAAGACATACATTGTGTGCTGATTGATTTAAGTGTGCATATGCGAGACATTTTGAATACAGACACACACTAACACCACACACCGTGGGTAATAATAAGCAGCGCTCAGATACCTGAGGGTTCGTAGCGCTACATAAATGCCAAATTATTATTATTATTATTATTATCAAAAGTAGTCTGAAGGAATCAAGGATATACTCAATGACACTGCTGATCCTTTCTCTCATTCGACGGCTGCTCTAATTATAGAAAGTCATTTTCGGGGACGCATTGAATCCATACTGTGTTATATCTCCTGTCCTAAGTGTTACAGTTATCCCCAAGATCATGACATGTGGTTTTAACTCTAACGAGTGCCTCTTATCTGTTGCCATTTCATTTCCCTTTTTGGCCTGAAGCTTTGATTGTATCATTAAAATGTTTAACGATTCCACGTAATCTGCTTTGCATTCAGTTAACATGATTGTGGAAACCACAATTTATCTCTGCTCCTTCATTGGGGCACTAACCATTAATCACCCCGTGACATGGGTATGTCTAATTTTGTGGAAATAATGGCACAGACAACACGTATAACATTATAATAGCTGTTATTCATATCGATACATTGATATCTATATCAATATCCATTTCAGTTATGGAGTCAGCATTCGTGACAACCTGGTCAGTGTCAGATGTCACTTGAATAGAAATGGCATATTTGGGTTTTCTTTTATCTCTGTGCCCCATTGACCAATCTGCACTAATCATTCTCAGCAATGCGTGCATTTGTAATGCATTAGCCGCAGTTTGGCGTGGAGGCATTTTAGGGGATGCATGTGCCCTAGACCTGCCTTTTATCAATATAAACCCGCTTAGGTGATTCTATGGCTCGTGCATTGCAAATAACTTTGAAAGTTCACCAAAGTTGGTGGCCATTTCACACTCAGCTGCTGTAGGCTCCATTTGCAGTTTGGGTGAATTTTCATTAAGTAATTCATGCAAACGATCCCAAAATACTGTTTGTATTAAAACCGAAAAGGCAATTTTCAAGATATTTGATTGGATGATTTATAATGGCAGAATGCAAAATGGCAGCCATTTTCTGTTGTGCATATTAGACCACGAGCAAAGTATGTGAACCTCTGAAAGTATCAGCATCGCCACATGCACAGTAAAAGATGTAAATGAAATGTAGGCAGGGCCATCTTAAGCACTTTTGGGGCCCTGGGCACAGACATCTTTGGGTCCCCCCTCCACCAAACCAAAGGAATTAAGGGATCAAGAATACTGGTCGCACTCCCCACCCCTCACCCGTTGCCCTCACAACCTATAGGTTGATATGCTGTCTCGCAGCGTAATAAGCACGTTTACTCCCTTTAAGTCCCCTTGCCCTTTTAATTCTTGCTCTAATCAGAATGATAAACAAGTAGCATTTGAAGACCAACATTAGCAGTCTACAAAGGGGTTACTGTTCTAGTACATACAGGATACTTTTTATCAATAACATCCAGGAAGGTAGATGTAGTATTAATGCAGGACCGTATGTAAAAGGTACATGTAACCCATAATAGACATATAACTCACATTAGCTGCCTCACATAATGGAAAAGTGCTCATGCATGGATAGAGACCACCAATTGGAAGGAAGGATAATGCTACATACACCGTAGCATGGATTGGTGAGGCAGATTAGAAGCTACCAGGAAGGTGTCTTTATCCAGATAGGTTGAGATTAGAAGTGAGATATGGTTTTCAAATAGTGTTGCCATTAGATATCAAAGGAACAAACGCCTGTGGTGTGCGACATCTCACTATTAACACAGTGAAACCATGAATAAGGCTTTCACGAAGATCATATCACAGAGAAGGAAATCATTCGGAAGGGCTGACCATTTTGAAAGGTTTAGGACTGGCAATATTGAGAGGCCCGGGAATATAAGATTAAATGAGATGCTCAGGATCACACATTGGTGAAGGGGTGAAGCTGGGATTTGTGCCAACTCTGCAATTTTTGCATTTGAACACTTTCTTCTCCAGTTCTTAGCATGAACTAAAACAATCTCATTTTATTTGTTTTTTTAAAAAAACGGACTTGGAAAGTACACAAATCACATTACCAAACATGACAATTTTTAAACAACATATATAAGAACCAGCCAGCATACCAATCAATCTGATTTAACAAATTTAATCTGGGTTTCTCTGTTGTATTTTAAAGCTTTAAATACTTCCAAAACAATGGCTTGTGACTTTTTCATTTATAAACGTGCATAAAAACCTTTAACTTTTACCAAAAAGCAAACATTTTTTACAAGAAGATATTAAAATATGCTTGCCTGAGACCTGCTACATATGGTCTGCTCTCTTCTGTCTACCAACCCTTCCACCCAAATGGCCTACATGAGAAGAAAGATCTGGTAATGGGCTAAACAATACCACCAGCATGCAAGAAGGCAGACCTCACAGAAGACAGCACAGTAATGTAAGATATATTCGATGATTTCACCAAGGCCACTGTATCGTCTGCTGGCAAATCCAGGATACAAACATGAACACTTTTGTTCCATAGTCTTGAATTTACATACTTATTCACCTCTTAGACTAACTGTTTATGCCATTGTTGGAGGTGGTTGCCTAAGTTTTACAACACACCATCTTAACAAACTAATTTCTAGACCTTTACTATACAGATGATATGTTAGATTTTATTGCAACCCCTATCTGGTACAGGTACATTGCTGATAATAGCAGATGTTGTTCTACAAAACCAAGTACATATGCAGGCAGGTTTATAAACTTGAGACATAGGAAAGGCTCAGCCAGCTTTGCTGGAATGTGATATTCCAATTTTGCATATGAACACATATCTCCGCAATGGGTGCTTCACACACTGAGCTAACTTCTGACCCATTGCGACACTCAATTTATCAATATGCATTTCACCATTGCCTATTGCACATGATCAACATAATTCCCACAGGAAGGACAAAATGCTACAGAGTTGTGCCAAAAGGAACACATAAACTATGTATACCACAGTGAACACAGAAAGCAATATATGATGAATTGATCAAGGCAGAATGCACTTGCCAAAACAGAAAGGCAATGGGGTTAGAGTCTGAGCAGCACCCCATAAAATATCCTGACGTGTGCTATTTAAGACTGGTGAACAATGGAATCTTACTTCTTCAGATGAGCTAGCCTTCTGGGGCCCCCTCCAAGTTGGGAGCCCTGGGCAAGTGCCGCTTATGCCCACCCATAAAAACGTCCCTGAAGGTAGGCCCGTCTCCTCTACACTATACCATCCCTCTGAAGTTCGCAATGCATGTTTTTCCTTCCCTCATGTATTATTCAATATCAGTGCCAGCAAAACATAAATGTCACCCTGCCCCTATACCTCTGAGACCTGCTGCGCGGATGCCTGTCCCACTAACAAAACAATGCAGATGTGTGCCTAACCTAAACTTCCATGCATGCAGGCTGTGTTGGGCCCATCCCTTGGTCTTATTCCTTCCCCCCTCATATTTAGTATCTTCACTCCGCTGGCCATCCAAGGTCAGGCTTCAGTAGCTTCCACATACCAATAAGTACCATGAAATAGAACTCTTGAAAATTTCTCTTAATCTCAGATTCTAATATAATCTAATTCATTTTGGGAGTAGGAAAACTAATGTGGAGAAATGTAACTAAGTTGCCTAATGGTATCACTAATGTTGCAATCACGTTTTCCTCAACAATACTACAATAATATAAAATGTACTGTTCATCTATTGGCCCACCTTTGTTAAAAATTTGTAAACCCGCTGCTTCATTATCACATTCCAAAATATTGGTAAAACCCTATTAGTCCATTAGTTAGAATGGTGAATTCCGTAACATTGTCAACACCTTTGAGCTGTGCAGTACTACTGCACAACAAAAAATATTGTCCGAGGACTCTAACCTTCATGTTCCTCTCCGCCATGAGTCACCCAAAAAATTTACCACCGCCACACAGCAGGAAACCACTGAGAACCAGGATAGGTCATGGCATGTTATTCTTCTCCACTCTCCAGCACTCCTTAATCATATCTAGGGAAGAGGCCAATTTATGCAGCCGTGTATCCAAATTGGATAGTGCTATATAAGTCGTTCAAGCATGATACTGATCTCTCTTAGCAGAAATTTTAGGTAACAACAGGCAATGCACAAATAACACACAAGCTCTTGGGAATTGTGGGCATGTTGTTTAAAAATTACCCCAAAAATGATCGTGATGGAGAGATGGTGATATCTAATGCATAATTCCTTAATTTACATAATGTGTATAGTGACATTACCGAAGTAAATCTCGAGAGGTCCAGAGCATACAACAGTTCACAAATATGTAACATTCTCATCTATACCACCTTTTTATATCTCTGTAAATTCCAATTCACTGGGCCTCATTACAACCCTGGCAGACAGCCATGCATGTTATACAGGCACGGCTGCTGCCGGAGTCTTTGTTTTCCCGACGCCCTGGAATAGGCAATTACCGGGGTATTACAACCCCGGCGGACCAACTAATTGGCCATTCCAGGGCGCCGTGAAAAATTCTTCCCCATGCCCATTTCAATCATAGGGCTCAATGGGAATGGGAAAGCCGTGTGCACCGGCACCATTCGTGAATGGTGCCGGTGCATGCGGCATGCTGTGCTCGCAGGGGCTGCTCTGCCCACCAGGTTAAACCCGGCGGGCTGTAAGGCACCCACGAGCACAACTCGTAGTTTGCCGGTCCGGGAACTACGGTACCGGCAAGCTTACTGGTACCATAGTTCTCGGAACAGCAAACCTGTCATGAGGCATTGCCTTGTTACCGGCTACACAGTCAAATTGCTGCAAAGCAAAACCACGAGCAGCATGGGAGTTGCAACATCTACCATTTTAATCAACCTGTCGACTGTATATGTGTCAGCTTGACTTCCATGATTTGAATGTCAAGAAAGCAGGTAATCATCCTAATAACTACTCAGGGGCATCAACACTGAAATGCATGGCTATATTCCCAGGGGAAAAGCCATATTGATCAATCATCCTCAATCAGTACCAAAATTACTTGGAGAATCCTCCCCACCAATATTTTGACAATAATACTACAATCAGAGTTGAGCAATTTGAAAGGTCTCCATCAAGAAAGTAATGTCGATGTTTCCCCAATTTAACAAACTCCCCAATCCCGGAGTGCTGCTAGGAATGACTTGTCCTGTTTGGTGCAATACTCTGCACAATGCACATATGTATTTCTTAAAAACATGTCAATACATTTTCTGATATGACAAATTCCATCCTACCATGTTGCTTTCACTATCACTAGCCTCCTAATATCCCAAGTCCCTCCTCATCTGTAATGGGGACATCCAAAAACTCTGAGCCCAATGGGAAAGAGAAGTTGAGGCGGTGCTTTTCAAATATTCAGCTATTATTTACACAACTGAGTGGTGCACAGTAAAACAAATGAGAATAGTCTTCAGGTCGTTTAGTAATCCTCATTGGTCATCTAGGACCTCATTAACAACACAACAAACATTCTTATTCTAAGTTGCTAACACTTAGCCATTCCTATTACTAAACTCACATTGTTTGGAATTGTCAAGAATTGTTACTTGTCTGTGTCCCACTACCAAGCAAGGACAATTAGAACATCTCTACGGGTCTCATATTGTGACACACCTTTAGAATAGGCTGCATCAGTCTATCAAAGATCACAAAATATTGTATACAATTTCGTCCCTTTCTAGTGAGATTCGCTATGCACTAAGAGATACCTATGCCTCTGACATATGGCTAAAGAAGTCATCCCATGCTGTCCCCATGTTTTTAGATTATAAATGTAATCCAAAAAGGTGGATTTCTAATGGGATATTCTCACAAATTTCAGGAGAATTTACTATGTGGTAATTATCTAATGTGGATATTCCCAGACAAATAGCATCAAACCATGAAATTAAACTAAAGGTTGCAAAGCCCAAGTTACCTTGTAAAACACATTTTGCTGAATGTGAGTACAGTGATAATTCATTTCCTTTTGAATGTTAAATCCTCCAAGTCTTGAACAAACAAATCGAGTCAACGTTTGTATATCCTGTTGTCTTTTAGTTTTTTGCACCCTCCCCATCCTGATGTTCTATCCATCAGCTGTCCTCCCATGAAACTTCCGTATTCCTTTGTTGACTTCATAGAACAAAAGGGGGCTCATGAACGTTTGGTGCATGAACAACTATAATAAGCATCTCAGAATACCCGTACTCGTTTTTCACTAAAAGTATCCATGCTCATGGACCAAAAGTGACTTTTTACATGGCAGGTTAAATTCACCATTCAACACCATAATAACAACTAACTACCAATTTCCTGGACTATTCTGTGACTATGACACCACCTCATGTACCACTCATTGTCTTGGCAGCCTATTATCAGAAAAGGGAATGAGTGTTTCTGTGAGGCAAAGCTCATCAGATCCAGCCCTTGCCAAGAATTACTGGCCTATCACAAACCTCCACTTTCTCCTCAAGACCCTAGATAAGGTGGCTTACCTTAAATTCCATGATTTTGTGGAGCATAATGACATCCTGGGATTATACTAATCAGGCTTTAGGGCAAGCCATGGGACAGAGACTGCCTTGGTATATTTAAAAACCACACTGGCAGGTATAGTGGATGGACGCCATCCAGCCTTGTTGATGCTGATGGACCTTGCGGTGGGCTTCGACCTTGTAGACCATCCTATTATTGTCGACAGTTTGAAGGACATAGCTGGCCACTCCCAACGGAACAGAGACTGGATTGCATCCTTTCTCGGCCCACGATTATCTACAGTGGCAGTGAAGGATGCTCGATCGGGCCCAGGTGTCATCAATGCAGGAGTACCTCAAGGCTCCTGCATTTCCCCATCCATTTGTCTATATACAACCTCTTTTGGACATGCGTGATCACGTAGGTGTCTGGTATACCATCTATGCAGATGATACCTAGGTGGTCTTTGAGCTATCTGGGGACATTGTACAGGACTCTGCAAGTATCAATGCAGTCTACCTGGCTATTCAATCATGGATGGTACCCAATTTGTTGGCTCTCAATGAAACTAAAACAGAGCTACTTATAGTAGCTACCTCCCAACAGTTGAATAAACTGGATTCCTCCTATGCTAGCTTTAAGATTGCTGAATCTTCAATATTAGTGTATACCAGTGTAAAAACGCCAGGAGTCCATTTGGACTCAGAACTCAATATGACAGCTCATGTGTTCTATACTCGAGCAGCTTGTGGGTACATGGTCAAACTTCTTAATCCGATCAGGCCACATATCTCACTTGCCAACAGATCCATTGTGGAGTCAGCCTTGATTAATTCAAGACTTGATTGCTGTAACAGCCTATTGTCAGGTACTGCTAAAACTAACATGCGATTGTTACAACTTGTGCAGAATAGTGATGTTCGTGCTGTCTTTGGTCTGTGTAAATTCGATCACATTTCCAGTTCCAGGCAGGTGCTTCACTGGCTTCCTTTGGTACACCGGATCTCACATAAGATCCTGTCTCTCGCCTATAAATGCTGGTCTTCCACCGCACCAGGCTACCTGAAGAAACTAGTTTCTGCTGATCTTCCAGCCCGTCATCTACAGTCGGGCGACTCTCACAAATTCTTTAGACTGGCAAAATGTGGGGTTGTAGCTTCCCGGTGAGGGCTCCTAGAGAATGCAACACTCTCCCTCTTGCAATAAGGACTATTGATAATCTTTCAGGATTCAAATAAAGCTCTGAAAACTTACCTCTTTGGGCTTACTATGGGCTAGTGCTCGTTCCTTTGATCTTTACTGCTTCCCATCCTCTCTCTATTACCTGACCTGGATTTTCTACTGACTGACCATTTCTGCATCAGTTCTTCCCTGGCGTCGTTCTGTCCTGTTTTGTCTGTCTTGTTCTTTGTTTCACTCTTGCTTGTGCCCTGAGGCCCATGGGCATGTGATGCCATACAAGAAATAAAATAAATAAATAAATAAATAATCATAATGCTTACTTTGAGTATGTTTCCACAGCAACAACCTTTTTATTAAGGCATCCATGCCATTTATGTTCCAACTACATACACCCATACTTTTATGCATTTCTATGAATTAATGAAAAATGATTTTCTACCTACACATTTTGTCCTTTTCCCCTTCACTAATTGGCGACCAAAGCCCCTCCCACTACTTCAATCCCTCATGTCTCGACCGACCACCAATGCCCTAATGCATGAGCAACTCCATCTGAAGCATCACTGATGAACAAGCAAGCTGGATGCTCCTAGATCACTGATGCCTAACTGACAATTTTTGTCATAACTGACATCTTCCTCATTATGAATTATAAGTACATACTTCATCACAATCTCTATGGTTCAAATATGTGCCACCTCCTCCAAAGTACTAATGAGTAACTATCGAAAGAAAACCTACAGTGCATCATGCCACAGTGCTACAATTCCAAGCATGCATGTGTGCCTGCCTCACATGTATCCAGTCCTTTATGTCCAGCGCTTACCTGAAACGCAACCCCTCCAACACTGAATTTCTACTGCTGAACAACAACACTGAACATCCTGACATTCAGACCTGGCTCTCTGCTGTGAACCTCCAGGGCTTCGCACCCCAGCTGGCCACCTGTGCCAAGTCCCTTGGGTCCAAAATCGACAGACACCTCACCTTCAACAGCACATAGCAAGGAAGACACAAATGGCTTGGTACCAACTTTCTTTCCTGCAGAAAATCAAGCCCTTCATCCTAGAAAACAACTTCCGATCTGCTGCCCAGCCTTGGTCCTCTCCCACCTGGATGGAGGCAGTGCTCTATTGGAAGGCCTTTCGGCGACTTCTCTCTCTCTCTCTCTCTCTCTCTCTCTAGCGCCTCTTTCAAATAGTATGTTTCATGTAGTCATCATTGCAGTAATAGTCACATCTGCAAATGCATACTTGTGTCCTCTGGAAACTTGAATGCTTCCAAAATGTCCTGAACATGTTTGTCACCCTTATCCAATTAGTATGCAGCACAATCAGTCTGGTCGTGTTTGCCTTGCTAACATCCTTAATAAGTACTTGTATTTCACAAAAAGGGCATTTTATGAGAGCACTGAGATGCATGCTTTCTTCTCTTTTGAACCATTTCCAGGTCTCCTGAAGATTATCCTAGTCCATATCATCACCATAAGGCTCAATATTATCCTCAAAAGTAACATTGTTTATGCACATCCCTGGTACCTATGTAGATGCTATCAATACCTCTCTATTCTGTATCTTCTTGGCTCCTCTGGATGAATCTCTAACTGGGTGCACACAGGGAGTTCCAAGTTCTGACTGCAAAAAGTACACTTGGCTTTATGCAAAACTTGCAGTTTTTAAAAAAAAATACTGCCTGTTAAGGGAGCAGATCTTTTTCCTGTATTTCCAAACCAAAGCCCTGTTCCTGTTCTCCCTTAGCCCACTACTCTCCTTTATGCAGCCCATTCATTTGGTGCAATTGATCAGCTTAGATAGACTGAGCATCATACCCTAAATCAGGAGAATGTAAAGATGAGTTTAATTTGTGGGGCTTGTCAAAACCAACATCTCCTCATTGCAGCAGCCCTGTGTTGCAGTGCTTCATGTAAAGCCAACTGCTCCATCTTTTACCTTGAAATTTGAAACAACTGTAGGCATATCCCTTATTCCCTCCCAATAGGTATTAATTTGTGGGTTTAAACTCGTCAAGTTTTTAGTTGTTATTGCTCCTCTGGATTCAACTTCAATCAGCCGATTCCTGGCAAAGATCCTGTTATTTTCACACCAGAGTTTGAAACTGGGTTCCACATTCGGAAAAGGGTATAACTACTTCTGCAAATTCCGTAACAGCATCTTCAAATGCTGAAGCAGATTCTTCTCACCATCCCACCACTGTCTGGCTTTCCTTAGATACCTGCAGTGCTCTGTCTGAGGCTGCATGGCACACATGCTCAACAAAGCCAATGGTTGCTGCCCTCACCATTGCCTCCAAGGTATTCTCTTTCTGAAAGTCAGTAGAATCCACACTGGCACAAGGATTAGGTCAAGTAGCCAGCCAACAATTTAAATAGGATTTTGGTAGGGATAACATTCCATCCACCACCATTTTGGCACAACGTTCAGCTTGAGATTATCTGTGTTCTCTGACTGGTAAAACTGGGTATTCTCAAATGCTTTGCCCTTACAATTAGAGCAGATCAAATTCAGGGCTGTCCTCAAGCCTCAGTCTTACAGTATTGCAGGTGACCTTATAGTGCTTTTTCCATGATGACCATAACTCAGCGTCTTATGATATGACGCTGACACTGCATCAGTCCCCCACATACTGTCATTGCTCTTCCACTGCAAGTGTAGGCTAAGTGTGGCCTGTCATCAAGCCTGCCTGCACAGTTTTCATGTCTCCCCTTGCTTTCCCTGGGGTATCAGCCAACAATGAAGGGCACAATCAACCACTGTTATTGCATGTTGGTATTCACCATATTCTAGGGTCTGCACTCAGTGAATGTCCAGATGTTTTGCACTATGACCCTCATCATACCTGACCATTGACTATGCTGGCTAGAGTTGATGAGAGTTGTAGCTCAAATGCTACTGATCCCTTTTCTAGGAGGATAGGACCACAGGCTAACATAATTTTGCTAGGTATTTATTAGTGGGATCACCATCCCTGGTATCCTACTTGGTCAACATCTAGGGACCTTGGCTATTTGATTCAAAATTACCTTTATGCTAGATGCATACTCTAAAGATAATGTAAATGTTGTGGAGCTAAATTAATCTGAATCTGGAAATTTAGGATGGGAACATCAACTTGCCCTTTTACTCAGCTCCTGCTGCTACCTTTCCATGAAGCTTCTACAGTCAGATTCCCATGTCTATGCTTCTAATGATCGCACACCTAAAAAGATGCCAGACTTCGTTTAGAAGTGAACACCGTGATGCAACTGGTTAAAGGCAAAAGAAACACGGAGAGATTGCTAGATGGAGCTTGATATACAATGATATACAATTGGTACAACACCGACCCTCCACCATTGGCAGTCCTGCTAACAGTGCAACCATTAGTGGTACCGGTAGAAAACAAAAACCTTTACCTTGACTGTTTGCTGTTAAAATAGAACTATGCTGAAAGATATGTTGATAATAAGATAGAGGGAAATGTCTTTCTTTGGTAGACAATAGATAGCTTCCATCGACAAACTACATATCTCTTTAACTTCATGTCTCACCAGCTGCAGGTAGGTAATTTGAATAGCTGCATGCTGAGGACAGTATTAATTTCGAAGTTGAGTATTTAACATGTATAGTCCTATTTGATCACACACACCAATAGCACATGTCCAAAATTCAAAGATATACACCCCCACATGCCCAAAGGTCGAGTAACCTTGTCCTTTTAGAATCCTTCATGTATTAGAGGTCCATTTGGCAGAAGAGATATTGGCATTAGGGACTTACACTGTAGAACCACTTTTCGCTTACCCTCATCTTTAGATGACTCTTCAAACACTGCTCACAAGAGGTTCTCCAGCTACTACTATCTCCACCTGTGCACCTTCTTATTGAAATGTTGAGTGCCTGATGATGGTGAAGTCTGTATTATGTGCACTGTATAAATTCACTCGCTCACTCAATCACTCACTCAGTCTCTCACTCACTTGATAAATCATGGATATAATTTGGATAGATCTTTGGTTTCTCCGTAAATCTGCTTCTACACATCTGAAACAAGAATGGCTTTCATTTTGGCAGGAGTTCTGTATGTCCCAGAACGTAATTAAAGCTCAGAGTCGAGCATCCCACCTGTGTTTTATGTTCTTGGTCAAGTTAATTGCATTTCCTGAATGGAGTAGGGGATGAAGTGTACAATCCTCTCTGCCTGCTACTCCTGCTCCATGATAAAAAGACCCCATCATCTCCGGCCACATCTAAATATTATACAGGAGCAGAGGCTCGCATCCCTATGGATTCCACCTGCTTTTATACTTGTTAAAAGCACCAGAATACAATGACATTCATAGTAAATTTTGCCACCATACACATTAACACTTCCTTTCTAGTGGGGTCTAAAAAGGCACAAGAACACAGAACCACCAGGATTCCTATGCCTTCTCTGCAATACAACCACAAAATAATGAAAATTCCAGTGAGAGAGCTGCCAATACACATTAACATACATGGTCCTTTCAATGGGATATGCATCCCACTTGACAAGACAGTGTATGTGTCTATTCCCTTGCACTAAGCACATAACAGGTTTTGTGAGCATGCACATCAACATGGTGTGTCTCCTTCCCCTAACTTTATCATGAACACTATCAAAAAGAGTAATTATAAATAAGAATGTTATAATATATACAAAAAACACCTCCAACTTTGAGGTATCCAATATTTTAAATGTGAGGCATCACCCCGAGTGCTTTATGTCATGGTATGGTACTGGATTTCATTTTATGGCTTCTGCAATTTTCATATGAACTTGGCTTTTTGGATTCTGCACCAAAATGGGTGGAGATGTGGGTGGAACAATGGCAGCAGAGCAAAGGTAGTGACTGTTGGCTGGGTGCTTGTGAGAGGGAGATGTGTTCAAGGTTTTATAGGTATTGGTATTGGTGTTCTGCAGGTTGGATCCTGCTGCCTGTGTGAATGTAAGGTGAGTTGCTGGTGTGTTATCACATTGTCACTTCGTTTAAGTGTTCAGCAGACCAAAATCACATTTTGCATTTGAATATGCAGTACAATGAGGTGGTAATGGTCTATGGTAGGCATTAGACAAGGTTAGTGCATGAGCACTTAATTTGTGTGGGTCAAAGGCAGGTGATGGGTTATTATGTAGAGTAGTGTGCAAGCTGTTTGGTGCCTTTGGATAACATGGGGTGAGTCAGTAACACAAACATGAAACAGCAGTCTAGTGTCAGTGGTCGAGTCCAGCCACCACATCAATGTATTGGCAGAATAGCACAACATGGCAGAAAAAAGAGTTGCATAACGTGAAATTTCTATTAGTACCCGGTGAGGGCGCAATCAGAATGAAAGAGCCATTCTGATTGGCCCTCGCCGAGTCGTTACCAGGCTGGGAATCCCTCTGTCGGGATTCCACGGCCTTTGTCCCTGGCAGGGGCGTGGCCACCCCTCAGCCAATGAGGATGCTTGAAACGGGGCCATCCCCGCTCCGAGCCTCCGCAAGGCTGAGAGGCTACCTTCGCCCCCTGCCGGGGACAGAAGTAAGCCTTTTTTTTTTCTTTCCTCCCTCCTCCCACCTCCCTGCCCTCCCAACCCCACTTACCTTCTATGCCTTGGTTCCCAGTGGGGGACGATGAAAGTCTCCAGCAGTATGAAGACTCGGAGCGGGGCCATCCCCACTCTGAGCCTCCACATGGCTGGAGACTTCCATCGTCCCCCGGCCGGGGACCCATGTACTTTTTTTTTCTTTTCTTTTTTGTTTCCCTTTTCTCTCCCTTCCGCCCTCCCAACCCCCACTTACCTTCTTTTTTTTCGGGAGCGGACGCGCTGGAAACGCTTCTGTTTCCAGCACATCCATTCCCGATGGCCGCCATGGAAAGGGAAAATGGACTCCATTTTCCCTTTCCATGGCGGCCATTTTCTTTGACGTCTTTTTTTTTTTTTTTTTAAACGCTGCAGCCTTTCAGGAAAAAAAGAAAGCTTTTAGTGCCCCGGTCGCGCAGTTTGTGCAGGCCGGGCTACTAATAGCTATATGCCCCTTGCGGCGGGGCATTACCTTCGTTAAGGCTCTCGCTTCGCTCTGGGCCTATAACTATGGGCCCCGGGGCATTACCTGAGTCTGTAATGCCCCTGCCGCTCGGGGAATATTACTTAATTTAGTGCCCGGCGAGGGACAATCTTGTCTCATGCAGCGACATGATTGGCGCTCGCCAGGTCGTTACCTGCAAGTGAAAGACGTTTGCACTTTAGTTCTTCTGCGCTGAACCCGCGCACCACATAAACGTTTTCTCCAACATGGGAGGTTCTTTATTCATTTTCGCCATCCTCCATTTTAGATATGCAGCATACTCCAAATCAAATATTGTGCAAGTTCACTGTGTACAGCATTCCTATCAAGCCGCTGTAATTTCGTGTCATCTGCTTGCCATTTTTATCCATTACGATCCTTTCCTGATCATGAACTGTGCATAGCTTCATCACAGCATTTAATGCACGGCAGGCTTCGCCGACCATGAACCTTTTCGTTTCCTGCTAACGTGATTCATGCCATTTAGTGTTCCAATCAATAATGGAGGCATCATCTACACCAAATGACACATCCTTCAACCAATTAAATGAAAATGTTGACTTCCCAATAGTCAATTTCAATTTCAATGAGAAATTAGCGTAGATGAGTGGCTTGAAGACATCCCAGTGAAAACGAAAGCTGGACCTTCATGTTCATCTACAGTTTCAGCTTTCAATGAACTGTGCTTAATGTCCACAGACACGCTAATGTCATTGCATGCAAATTGTATGAAATAGTAATGAATAAAGCTGAAATTAAAACACAATTTGCCACTATATGGGCTGCTGACATTTTTTAAAGGAAATGAATAAAGCTGAAATTAAAACACAATTTGCCACTATATGGGCTGCTGACATTTTTTAAAGTTGGCTAATTCAGAATGGTTGCTCTCTAGTTTTTGAAAAAGAACCACTTACAACACCAGCCACTTATTTGTGTCATTTGTATGTGGAAGTACATTCTATATTTGGAGCAGAATATCAACTTCAAACCCTAATCTCCCTGTGCTCAGAAATTGATCATCATTTGAATAATCCTCCATGCACACATAAAATTAACATTATGTGCAATGAGCAGTTGCAATGAGCTCAACTGCAATGAGCAGTTTATCAGTGCCAATAATGTTTTCATTAGTGTCATCAAACTTCTCTGCTGTGAAGGTAAAGACTTATCTGTCCACAAAGCACGTATTTCCCCCGATGATATGCACCATCTTAAATTTTCTGGTGTTTTCAATATAAATAATTCCAATACTTTGCAGTTCCAAGTCTGGTTCGATATTCAACTTCACTTTGCTCGATTGGAAGGTCAACGTTTGCTACCTGCTAATAAAGGCCTTTCGGATTTTAACTCAAGAAAATGGAATGCAATATGCCACTATGTCCTTTAACAAAGTCACAAAAACCCATCAGCCTTTGTACGAACGCCAACAAAGTAACTTGCAAGGGTGAATATACGAAGCACCTGATGATCCTGAGGGTCCTGTCAAATCTCTTCTCTATTATATTTCTAAACTACCACCAGACGCTCCTTGCTTCTTTGTCATGCCTGTTGCTTTAAATCTACAGATACACTACTGAAAACACCTGGTACACCAACCGTCCTTTTGGAAAAAATAGTCTTGGTAATTTCATGCCCAAAATTTGCAAATGTGCAAACCTTCCAACTATTTACAATAAACATTCTATTTGGGCCACACCTGTCCAACGTTTGGTCAACACTTGATTGAAAGCATGCCGAATGATTACTGTCACTGGACATAGAAGTGCCTCTGCTATTGATAGCTATCGGCAACCTCTTGCAAATGAACATCGGAAATGGTCTTCTATCCTACATGATGCCAGTTCACCTTCTCCTTCTAATGAATGTCATTCCATTCATCCCTAGTGCATCTTTCCTCATTCTTCCAATTCTACTTTATTTACTAGTTCCTCTTCTTTTTTTGCTTTCTATTAATTTCTCCAATTCTCAATTCATGAACTATTCTTTCACATGTCATGGAAATGTGCAATGTAATCATTGACCACATTAATTGTTTATCTTTTCTAGGATCTCTGTATTTCTGTGCAAATGTGATGCTTCCTTGCACACTGTATCCTCGTGTAATTCTTATTCCTAATTATAACATTAGTTGTATGCTCTTCTTGACAATTCCTGCAACTTCTGCGCTTACTTTTTAATGCATTTGTGAACATACCACCTCATAATCACCTCCTCAATGCACTTCCTGTACCTAACAATGTGCTCCTGCACCATCTTTCAGGTGGGCATACTCACTCTGAGCCACCCACGACGGTGTGCATGTGTAAGTGGCGTAATTCTAGAGTCAGACAAACTGTTTTTCTTGCCCATATGCAATCCTTTGTTGCAGTCATAGCCAATTGGTAAGCACAGAAGCACATTCATTGCACAGTAAACACCTTAAACTCCTTGATATGCCACAGTGCTTTCAATTATTCTGTTTTTAAACTATGTAACCAATGCCATATTGTATGCAATCCGTATTGCACTTATATTAAATATTCAGTCTCTCTTTGTTTTCTTTTCTGTTTTCATTTACACCTTTTACTTCCTTCTATGTCTTCATAATTAAGCATTTCACACTAAATAGTTTCTGCTACATTGTGTAAATATACATTTTATTTTTAAAATAAAATCTATACTTGGAGACCACTGATTAGCATTGCATGGTAATCAGTGGTCTCCAATACAACCAACATGGCCGCCAGCCATCTCCACTCAGAACAGAACGAGAGGTCTAGTCATCTCGTTCTATTCCGACTCCTGACAGCTGGTGGCAAATTCGCGTCTATGCAGATGCCGACACAAAGCAAAACTCCAAACAAGCTTCTGTTGCTATCAGTCCCCCTGAAAAATGTCCAGGGGTACTAATAACAATAGAATCCTCAGAGGGGTCGCATTACTGGTCAGTTAATGCCTCCGGGGCAACATTAAAGCCCTCTCTATGCTTGGGCTTAAATCTCATGCCCCGGGGTCATTACCTGACAGGCACTACCCCCCCTCCTTCTGATCTATTGCTTCAAGAAGACACCAGCTCTGTCCTTTATGCAGCCTTTTGGGCTAAAAGCATATTGTCGTGTGTGGGTTCCAGGTGAATGAGTTACATTATCATCAAACTTTGCTTCATGAGGGTATATCATTCTGTGCAATATCAAAAGGGTGGTCCTTTTAAAGCAGTCAATAGGTGCATTGAATTCAGGAAACCCTTTTCAGCGTTTAGAAAGTGTTCTATTTGTTTTTGGGTAGCGCCGCAGTCTGTGAGTAAATGGAAGCTGGGACTGCTACTCTTCAGAATGGAGGATATGCCTCTGAAACTTGCACCTGTCTCCTTTTAGGATACGTGTGTCATGAACAATATGGAACAGTATTGCGCGTGACATCTGGCTGGCCCCTGCTTTCCAACAATTCAGAAACATAATTAATGTACATCTCATTAAAGAACGTTGCTGCTCTAGAGGTTACACACATCCTAGATGAAAACACAATTGCAAGTAAGTACTCAGTGGCAACGTTATTGGACTTCCTCTGTCACAGGTAAGTTATCTTGACATGTAAGAAACTTAAATTGTTGAATTAACAGATCCCAATTTCCCCACACACAAGTACATCCATCTATTAGCAGCCCATCTCTAAACTACACTCTTAGAACGTCGTTCAATTGGCAGTGGTCCAAGTGGGTGGGAGCAGTTGGGAGCGGTGCTCCTCTACTTTTTTTTAATTAAGTGTTACTGTTCCTATACTTTCATTTAAAAAAGAAACATTTCCGGAAAGGTTTTGTTTTAAAATAAAAGTGTCCCTTAAACAGCAGGTGCATTTGTTCAGCGGTTTGTATGGAGTGCAGGAGGGGGCATGGCAATGGGATTTGGTGGGGGCCGGGGCAGGCCAGCAGGGAACATAGTTTAATTCGTACATTTCGAGCACTGTCACTCGGGCGCGCAAGTAACAGCCACTCAATATTCCACATGCCATAAAGAAGGATCTGGCGTTTCGCCCACACTGTACAATATTTTCACCAAGCCTCGTTTCGATGATCTGGACCATCTTGGTATCACCTACACCAACTATGCAGATGATACCCAGATCCTCCTCCCAATTTCTGGGGATTATGACAAGGATTTGACCTTGGTGAACAGAGTGTACATCATATTCCAGGCCTGGATGGCTATGCACGGTCTATGCCTGAATGATGATAAAACAGAACTCATCATCCTGGGTATGCCCACCAACTTAAAAAAACTGGGACCGGACTACTCATTCATAATTGTCGGCAACCACATTAAGGTAGCACAGGAGGTAAAAACACTAGGTTTTTATCTTGACTCTACACTCTCATTCTCTAAACAGGTCAACACGTTAGCGTCCTCTACGGCCTATACTTGCAAACTTATAAGAACAGGTAAACCATTTCTCTCTAACAACAGTTGTACCATCCTGGCCACAGCCCTCATCCTGTCCCGCTTGGATTACTGTAATGCCTTGTACATAGGCTCCAACATATCCATTATTAGAAAAATTCCAACCCTACAAAATAATGCCCTCAGAGCGGCACTAGGTATTGCAAAAAGAAACCACGTTTCTGAGAGTAGACATCAGAATAACTGGCTCCAAACCAATGACAAAATCCTCCTAAAAACTCTATGGCCCTCATTACAACACCAGCGCTAAACCATGGCGCTATTAGCACCATGGTTGGTGCCGTTATTGTAGCGGGTCCGCCATGGTTCAATGGGGAATTACCACCCCATTCCAAGGTTGGCAGGGCGGTAATTCCCCATTGAACCATGGCCCTTCCCCATTCCCATTTTCGCCCCATAGGGCTCTATGGGAATGGGGAAGGCGCTAAGTACGGTACCGCAAATTGCGGTACCGTACTTAGCACTGAGGTCCCTTTGCGGGTCCCTACTTTAACGGCTGGTCTAGACCAGCTGTTCATGTCGGGTCCAGCAAAGGGACCTCATAGTAAGGCGCTAAGTGTTTAACAGCGCTGCAGCCTTTTACGGCGCAGTTAAACACTTAGCGCCAGGGTCCTAATGAGGCCCTATCACTCACCCATAAAGCTCTTTATAACGCCACACCTATCTACCTCTCTGAGAGATTCCACAAACAGACATCCATAAAACCCACCAGGTCAGAAAATAGGGACTGTCTGTCCGTTCCCAGATTTAAACTATTCACGATTGGAGGTAACATGACCACTAATTCACTTGATGCATAACCCTCTTCCTGTGCAGAAATTGCAACTAAAAACGGCCCCACCCCAAAGTTTCCAACTTCTACTTGATGTACCTGTCTATAACATCTGTAAATGTTTGTATATTCTGCTAGTGTAAAAATGTATTTCATCACATGACTTTCCTTATGTTACCCGTGGAGGTAAAAACAACTGTGTACATAATGCCTGTATTGTCTGTAAATCGCATTATACCCTGCCTTGTAAATAATGTCCCACACTTCTGACTCCCTGTAACTAAGCTATGCACTGTCTTGTAACTGCTGCGCCCTGATGCCCCTGGGTATGGTGCGCATTATAAATAATAAACAAAACAAAACAACATCACCAGCTCCAAAATCATAGGCACACTGATATACCATATACAGGACACCACTCTTGGATGCCCTCATACAAATGAGCAGGATGCAGACCCCCACACTTCTTGCCCGGAAACAGAATACGCACAGAAGCATAGTACCTGCAGACATTCCAGGAACAGCACTGACACAGCAATTAGGCCATGGATCCAAGAAATAAAGGACAAATGTCCACCTGAGGGAAAGACCCCCAGAGCCAACACGACAGTGGCCATAAGCACCTGCAACGTCAAAGTGCTAGACAGTGACCAAGGCAGCATAGGACAAAACACAGATACCGACACAAAGCACAACTCCAAACGAGCTTCTGTTGATATCAGTCCCCCTGAAAAATGTCTGGTAGTACTAATAACAATAGAATCCTCAGAGGGGTCGCATTACTTGTCAGATAATGCCTCCGGGCAACGTTAAAGCAATCTTTATCCTCGGGCTTAAATCTCATGCCCCGGGGTCATTACCTGACAGGCACTACCCCCCCTCCCTGGGATCTATTGCTTCAAGAAGACACCAGCTCTGTCCTTTATGCAGCCTTTTGGGCTAAAAGCATATTGTCGTGTGTGGGTTCCTGGTGGATGAGTTACATTATCATCAAACTTTGCTTCATGAGGGTATATCATTCTGTGCAATATCAAAAGGATGGGCTTTTAAAGCAGTCAATAGGTGCATTGAATTCAGGAAACCCTTTTCAGCGTTTAGAAAGTGTTCTCTTTGTTTTTGGGTAGCGCCGCAGTCTGTGAGTAAATGCAAGCTGGGACAGCTACTCTTCAGAATGGAGGATATGCCTCTGAAACTTGCACCTGTCTCCTTTTAGGATACGTGTGTCATGAACAATATGGAACAGTATTGCGCGTGACATCTGGCTGGCCCCTGCTTTCCAACAATTCAGAAACATAATTAATGTACATCTCATTAAAGAACGTTGCTGCTCTAGAGGTTACACACATCCTAGATGAAAACACAATTGCAAGTAAGTACTCAGTGGCAACGTTATTGGACTTCCTCTGTCACAGGTAAGTTATCTTGACATGTAAGAAACTTAAATTGTTGAATTAACAGATCCCAATTTCCCCACACACAAGTACATCCATCTATTAGCAGCCCATCTCTAAACTACACTCTTAGAACGTCGTTCAATTGGCAGTGGTCCAAGTGGGTGGGAGCAGTTGGGAGCGGTGCTCCTCTACTTTTTTTTAATTAAGTGTTACTGTTCCTATACTTTCATTTAAAAAAGAAACATTTCCGGAAAGGTTTTGTTTTAAAATAAAAGTGTCCCTTAAACAGCAGGTGCATTTGTTCAGCGGTTTGTATGGAGTGCAGGAGGGGGCATGGCAATGGGATTTGGTGGGGGCCGGGGCAGGCCAGCAGGGAACATAGTTTAATTCGTACATTTCGAGCACTGTCACTCGGGCGCGCAAGTAACAGCCACTCAATATTCCACATGCCATAAAGAAGGATCTGGCGTTTCGCCCACACTGTACAATATTTTCACCAAGCCTCGTTTCGATGATCTGGACCATCTTGGTATCACCTACACCAACTATGCAGATGATACCCAGATCCTCCTCCCAATTTCTGGGGATTATGACAAGGATTTGACCTTGGTGAACAGAGTGTACATCATATTCCAGGCCTGGATGGCTATGCACGGTCTATGCCTGAATGATGATAAAACAGAACTCATCATCCTGGGTATGCCCACCAACTTAAAAAAACTGGGACCGGACTACTCATTCATAATTGTCGGCAACCACATTAAGGTAGCACAGGAGGTAAAAACACTAGGTTTTTATCTTGACTCTACACTCTCATTCTCTAAACAGGTCAACACGTTAGCGTCCTCTACGGCCTATACTTGCAAACTTATAAGAACAGGTAAACCATTTCTCTCTAACAACAGTTGTACCATCCTGGCCACAGCCCTCATCCTGTCCCGCTTGGATTACTGTAATGCCTTGTACATAGGCTCCAACATATCCATTATTAGAAAAATTCCAACCCTACAAAATAATGCCCTCAGAGCGGCACTAGGTATTGCAAAAAGAAACCACGTTTCTGAGAGTAGACATCAGAATAACTGGCTCCAAACCAATGACAAAATCCTCCTAAAAACTCTATGGCCCTCATTACAACACCAGCGCTAAACCATGGCGCTATTAGCACCATGGTTGGTGCCGTTATTGTAGCGGGTCCGCCATGGTTCAATGGGGAATTACCACCCCATTCCAAGGTTGGCAGGGCGGTAATTCCCCATTGAACCATGGCCCTTCCCCATTCCCATTTTCGCCCCATAGGGCTCTATGGGAATGGGGAAGGCGCTAAGTACGGTACCGCAAATTGCGGTACCGTACTTAGCACTGAGGTCCCTTTGCGGGTCCCTACTTTAACGGCTGGTCTAGACCAGCTGTTCATGTCGGGTCCAGCAAAGGGACCTCATAGTAAGGCGCTAAGTGTTTAACAGCGCTGCAGCCTTTTACGGCGCAGTTAAACACTTAGCGCCAGGGTCCTAATGAGGCCCTATCACTCACCCATAAAGCTCTTTATAACGCCACACCTATCTACCTCTCTGAGAGATTCCACAAACAGACATCCATAAAACCCACCAGGTCAGAAAATAGGGACTGTCTGTCCGTTCCCAGATTTAAACTATTCACGATTGGAGGTAACATGACCACTAATTCACTTGATGCATAACCCTCTTCCTGTGCAGAAATTGCAACTAAAAACGGCCCCACCCCAAAGTTTCCAACTTCTACTTGATGTACCTGTCTATAACATCTGTAAATGTTTGTATATTCTGCCAGTGTAAAAATGTATTTCATCACATGACTTTCCTTATGTTACCCGTGGAGGTAAAATGCCTGTATTGTCTGTAAATCGCATTATACCCTGCCTTGTAAATAATGTCCCACACTTCTGACTCCCTGTAACTAAGCTTTGCACTGTCTTGTAACTGCTGCGACCTGATGCCCCGGGGTATGGTGTGCATTATAAATAATAAACAAAACAAAACAAACAACATCACCAGCTCCAAAATCATAGGCACACTGATATACCATATACAGGACACCACTCTTGGATGCCCTCATACAAATGAGCAGGATGCAGACCCCCACACTTCTTGCCCGGAAACAGAATACGCACAGAAGCATAGTACCTGCAGACATTCCAGGAACAGCACTGACACAGCAATTAGGCCATGGATCCAAGAAATAAAGGACAAATGTCCACCTGAGGGAAAGACCCCCGGAGCCAACAATGCAGTGGCCCTAATGCACCTGCAATATCAAGGTGCTAGGAAGTGACCAAGGCAGCATAGGACAAAACACAAACAAGTGCAAAAGAAAGTACATCTGACTGAAAATGGCAGGGACACTCCTGCATGGTCACTTACCACTTGGCGCACCTCATTCACCTGAACATGCAAAATACATACAGATGGCCATGGAAGGTGATAACAACTCACCTTATTCACTTAACACTGGACAGACACGTGCAGTGTCATGGAACATTACAGCCACAGATGTGAGCAGAAATAAAGTCCCAAACATAGCCCAAACCAAGGAGGACAAACCCCACACACATACACCACAATCAGAAGAACAAAACAACACACATCTTATGGACAGTCACACCAACATTGAAAGTGATGCACACATATGTTCAACTGACCACTAGGGAACCACACTGAAACTGCATGCAGTTGCCAGGGAGCCAATGTTATCTTGCCCTTTGTATTAAAATCTTTAGAGGGGATTAGCCATTTGTTCAGTTAAGTATTTTTCCAGGTCATCAGAGGTTGTATGTAGCCACGCAACTTAGAAGGTCTTTTTAAAGGCACCAGAAGTCTGTGGAAATGAGATGGCTATCTATAGTTCAAGCGAAAGAATGGTTAAGCAGATCTTACTCTTTTTGCTAAAATAAGTCAGCAATACCATGTGCAATCATACTTAAAGATCAAATGTTTTCGGCCAGTTATTGCTAGAAATCAATTATGTTTTCAATAGTAATGTTTAAACTATGCAGCAACGTCAGGACCTACAATCAATCACATTTTTGTTTTAAAATATTACCTGAAGATAATAATGGAAGTAAGCATGACCAATAAAAATGGAAGAATTGGGGAAAGATTGGATTTCTTTGGAGAGGTCTTGTCCAATCATATTTGGTGAGTGGAGAGTAATAAAATGTATCTGGGAATGTTTCTGTTGCAAAACAGTATATTCACTGCCAGCTGATGTTGTATTGTTGAGACTTGGGTTAGTTTGGTCCTGCAACACCATTCCACTGCTCCCCAGAGCTTTTGTACCATAAACCTGCTTTATGTACAACCATGCACCCACTTCTTAAGGGGAGTTCCCGTTTTTGGTTTAGGTGATTAAAGGTCCACCCTGACATAAGTTAGCATGCCAACCCAACAGGTACAAACCTCACCACACATATAGCTACCACACCAGCACATACAATTTCATGTAATGAGAAATCACCATGCATGTTACACCCAAATCCGTGCATACATTTGGCTCACTCGCCTCAACAGCATATATACCACAAACAATTGGTACCAGGTAGGGATACCCAATATCAAGGTAACAACTGTGAACCATCAAATTCAGAGATCACCACAAGACTGGAGGATAATGTACCGTCAAATAGATTGGTGGGGAATAACCACCCTATACCTACAACACAACTAAACAGCCTTCCTTTTAGGACAGTAGATGCTGGTAATTAAATATTCTCCAAATACAGAACTAATGCTGGCACAAATTTATCAAATCTCTATTCGTGCTGACCTATTTACCTGGTACAAAAAACCTGCTTGCAGACGTTCTTTCCAGAAAGCCCTCTCTGGGAGATCAACCTGAGCATCAGCCTAATCTCATGTTACCCCAGAAGAAGGTGATATGTACTCTGAATTCTTTCCTGGAAGGGGTACGCAAAGCTACTGCTAATCTACAAAAAAAACCTTCGGTTAGACCTTCAGAGTATCTCATCCTACAGGACGGTTTATATATCTTCAAGCAACGTTTGTATCTACCAGACCCCAAATCCCAACAAAGCGTCCTAAAATGGTGCCATGATGATTTAATGGCAGGACATAGAGGGGTCAAAAGCACTCTCGATCTTCTCAAATGTCAGTTTTGGTGGTCTGGAATGTAGAAGGAGGTGAACGACTACGTGTTGTCCTGTCCGGTTGGCTGTAGGTCTAAATACAGCACTCAGAAACCTGTAGGGTTCCTTCAACAAGAATATCCACCTAGGAGACCATAGAAGGTAATCTCAACCGACTTTATCGTCGATCTACCCCCCTCAGAGGGTTGTTCATGTGTAATGGTAACTGTGGACAGCTTTACCAAAATGGCACATTTCACTCCGTTGGCCGGACTTCCTACAGCTGCGGAAATGGCTTCCGTATTCGCCAGAGATCTTCCAATTACATGGGATTCCAGACAAGATCATTTCGGACAGAGGATCCCAGTAAGCCTCACGCTTCTGGAAGGAACTCTGTCAGAGATTGGGGATAGAAAGAGCTATGTCCCCAGGTTTTCACCCACAGACGAATGTCCAAACAGAATGGATCAACGCCTTACTAGAGCAATACCTTCGTTGTTTTGTTAACTCTCAACAAGACAACTGGGTGGCTTTATTGCCCACAGCAGAATTTGCCTATAACAACTCTGTTCATAGTGCCACCAAGATTAGGCCTTTTTTTTTTACTTATGGTTTTCATCCTCGTTTTTTACCAGCTAATACCTTTCCTCCAGCTGATACTCCATCCGTTGATGTTTTGCTTACCAACATTTCCAAAGCTCACAAGATGGCATTTGAATGTCTACAAGCCAGCAAGACTCAGTATTGCTCTTCCAGTAATCTCCGGCGTCTTCCATCTCCCCAATGGCAAAAAGGGACTAAAGTATGGCTTTCCACGAAGTATTTTCCCCGATGGTTGCATCCCTCCAAACTTACCCCTCACTATTTGGGTCCATATACCATCCTGGACAGGATTAATCCAGTTGCCTACCGGCTTTGGTTGCCCGACAATATGAAGCGCATTCATCCAGTGTTTCATACCTCCCTGTTAAAGGAGTACCGGGAAGACTCATACAAATGAGGAATACCGAGAGGTCAAACACCCAAGGACTTGCCTCCTGAAGAGTATGAGGTCACTGCCATCCGGAATTCCCGACATAAGGGAGGTAGGCTGGAGTATCTCATACATTGGAAAGGGTATTCACGATCAGAGGATTCATGGGAACCCGTTTCACACATTCATTCCCCTCGTCTGGTGCAAAGATTTCATCGTTTCACCCTGGTAAGATGGGTGGTGTGCCCCTCAGGAGGGGGCATACTGTCATGCCGTTTGCAAGAAGGATTCCCTGGCATCTAGGAAGCCGATGGCACCTTCGCCATTAGAATGTTCCACCTTGATATTTTTCTTCCTGTTGTGTCACTATAGTCTTCCTGCCTGCCTATCCCCTGCTTCCGTATTTAACCACACTTCCTTGTCTGGTTCAGTGCGTTGCAACTTTTTGCCTTAACGCTCCATATCCTGCGCTGTGCCTTGCTTACAGCTTTGCCTAGTTTTTGATTCCTTAGCGGGTCCCAGTCCGGTCCCGTTTCGTCCTTCCCCGTGTTATTTTTTGTCTTTTCTGCCCGCAGTTGGAAGTTCCTTTTCCCTTATTTTTCTGCCTCTGCTTCCCTTCTGTATTCTTCCGCTTACTCCGTTTCCTCCTGCTATTCTCTCCCCTTTCTTTCGGCTCCTCGGCCCCTCCCTCTTTTGCTTGTTTCGTTCACTCCGACCCAATTTTGGGTTTTTCTCCTCTTACCTTTTTTTCCTTTTTCTGTCGTGATTTCCTCCTTTCTTCCTTTTTTCTCCGGCTTCTTAGCCGTCCTGTTTACGGCCTGGGTTTCCTTATCTTTGGAATCCGGATCTGTCTGTGTTTCTCTAACGCTGCATCCAACTCCCTTCATCACGTGATCCTTATTGCGGTCACAAGATCCTTCACTTACCTGGAGCTACAATACACCTGGAGTCAGCTCTTACCTGGAATCAACACTTACCTGGAATCAGCCCTTGTCTGGAAATACAGCTACTCTGCACCAAGACTCAACAATCAAGAGAGGTTTTTTTAAGCACCCACTTTTTTCCTCTCTTCGTGGCCTCTTCGGGAAGGGGTCCCTTGCATTCCTGTCTACCAGGGAGGCAGGGTGGCTTCTACCTGCAGAAGGCCTTTTCTCTTCACTAAAAGGAAAACATCAAGGGGAAAGGAGCTAAGAGACGAGTCATCTTCAGAAGATTCAGGTGAGGAGAAATGGGTTCAGGATAGAGACAGTTCTAGTTCCGAGGAATCCTGAAATAAGTTTGACAATCTTGACAGAAGGATCATTGTCAGCTTAGTGCAAAGCTGCGCACATCACCTGTGCCCAATGATCCCACTCATAGCTCCATACACAATGCCAGGACTCTGAAGTGCAGAAAGCACAACCATTGCAGCTGCTCTCATCATAGGCCAGCAAAACATGGCCAACTCAGTCCAAGCTTCAAGGGGACAACTGTCAGGGGTGGCACAGCCCATCCTCACCAGCCAACTCTCAGTCACTTCTTTTCACAGCCACAGCATCACATGATGGATAGCCACTCTACTGCATCACACCACTAGGAAGATCAACTAATGTAGCTGCAAACTTCTGTACCATGCCTGCCTCTCCAGGACAACACAAGCTCCATGCAAGCCACTCTACATTCTACAGACTCACATAGGCTTCTCCAGGACTGTCTTACTCAATCAACTCTGTCAACATCACATTCCCAATCTCTAGCAACATGCCAGCACTGCCACACCTCACTTCAAGACTCTGGCTACCATCTGCAGCCAAGTATGTCTCTACCTGGATGGCAGTGGGCCAGCTTATTGTCTCTCTGATGCTCTTCCTCACAAACATAGCTTGTTTTAATCATCATCAGTGATGAACTAGAGGATGCTGTCTCCATAACTGACACATCGCTCACAGGTAAGTTCTCATTGGCAACTTTATCCACTGTCTCGCTTAAAGTATTATCTTGAAACGTAAGTAACATAAGTAGTCCAATGCACATACCCAACAGCCCATCCATTGTTATTTCACCTTCCCCAACATACGACATGATACCATTGTTAGTGTTTTCAGCATATCTTCGTTTATTTCAGGTCCATAAAATGGCAACCTCTGACATCCTTATTCCATCTCTCAATCATCCCTTTAATCACCCTGAATTGCCCTTTCTCTCACTATTGCCATTCCGAATTCCACTCTAACATTTCATCCACTCAAACCCAGTACTAACACCTCCCTTACTTGCAAGGCACATCCTCAATTGACACCTCCTCTCACAGCCATTCTCGCCTTGCTCCAAATACCTCCACCTTAAACCATAATGGATGCACCCATATCCTTCACCACCTTCAAATCTTTGGAAAACCTCAATTCCCCTTTTATTTCTCTCTCTGGCAGCTTCAACCTCACAGTATCCCCTGTGCTCACTCCTATCTCCTTGCATCGCTTAATCTCATCATACCTCACCTTTGCTATCACCTCTCATGAATCCTATCTCTCACTTCCTCCACATCAGTATGTTTGACTTTTGATTTGTTATTCATCCTGGACACAGATGCAAATTAGGCTTCCTTCCTCTCAGCAATATAAAAGGTGATACTCCCGTCACCGAATGTGGTGCCAACCTGTACTTGAAAACCCTCTCCATCACAGCCATGATCCAACTACCCCTCGTACCAACTGTAATTCTCATGGCATCCACAAGGGTAGAATTTAACATTTCCATGCGCCCATTTCTATGTAGGTGGTATAAAGAAGTAGTTACTTGTTCAATATCATATCCTTTCAATAATTCTCTAAACTCTTTGGAGAGAAATTGTGCACCATTATCTGGCAGACACCACTGCTGGAAATCTCTCCTGTTCAAGAAATGTGATGATGCTACTGGAGGTAACGTCCCTCAAGACACATACCTCAGGCACCTTTGACAGCAAGTTCATCAACACCACCACATAAGCATCGCTTGCACCTCTATAATTGAACAAACCTAGTGGATCTATAGCTATTTCTTCCGAACTCACCTTTGGTACATCTCATACTTTCATTGGAGGTGTTAAACTCTTAACCTTTTGCCTCTGTCCACACACTCCTTGCACTCTATAACTCTACCTCACCATCAAGGCTTGGCCACCAAAAATCTGCCTTAATCATAGCATTTGTCCTGGCATCACCCAAATGTCATTTTTGACCTAAAGTAACTACCTTTCCTCTCATGCCTTCTAGAACCACCAAACTGTGTTCTCAGCACAGATATCCTCCACTCACACACAGCTAATTTTGAACTCTCTTGAATACCTTTACTTCATCACCTCCTACTTCTCCACCCCATTTGTAGTGCACTTGCTCCATCAGCACCTGGTAAACCTCATGAAATGCACAAGCTTCATCCCACTCACCACGTTTAACGCTGTCCTTCACTTATAATATGCTTTCTATCTCATGATTGTCAACATCACATTCACCAACTGCCCCTACCACCATTGCTACTGACACTCTGGACAAGGCATCTGCAACCACATTGTCCTTCCCTAAAGCATGTTCTTCTGTAAACTGCTGCCCTTGTAAACTGCTCGCCCATTTCATGATCCTTCTGGAATCTCCTTCCAAACTTCCTTTGTTAAAAATACTGACCAAGGGCTTATGATCCGTCCTTGTCACAAAAATGTGTCCCCACAGATACGTCTTAAATTTGGCAATGATCAACACACATGCCAGCCACTCTCTCTCAATCACCGAATATCTGCTTTCTGCATCTCTGAGTGTCCTGGAAGCAAAGGCAATAATGTGGATACCACCCCTCTCCTCTTGCATGAGCACAGCTCCTAATCCTGAATCACTAGCATCATTGTAAACTACTGTTTTCCCGTCATCCTTAAACTCTGGCAACAATGGAGCCCACAATACATGCATTTTCACCTCCATTAATTCATTTGAGCATACCTCTGACCACTAAAATAAGACCCCTTCTTTGTAAAAAAAAACCCCTCCTTTTCTTAGTTTTATCTGCCAACCCTCCTATGAACTCACTATAAAACTCAACAAGACCGAGCAAAGCCACAACTTCAATCTTGTTTTTGGGCTCCAGCATATCTATGATTGCCAGCACTGTGTCATGTTTCGGTTTGATTCCAGCACCTGTGATCTCATGGCCCAGGTAGACTACCCTGTCTTTCCTAAAGCTACATTCTTCTAAGGATATGGTAAGTCCTGCCTCCTTCAAAATCTCAAACACTCTTCTCAGTCTTCTGTCATGCTCACCCACACTTGATTCCCATATCAGCACATCATTCTGATAAAACATCGCACCACACTGACCCCAGCAACCTATCCATAACTTTCTGAAACACACTAGCCACAGACACCAAGCCAAACAGCATCCTTTTACATCGACAAAACCCAAATAGTGTGATAAATGCTGCTAGATTCTTAGCGTGTGCATGAGGTTCCACCTGATTGTATGCAGACCTCAGGTCTAGAAGCGAAAACACTTGTGCTCCTGACACACTCATCAACAATGCATTGTCTCACTGCACCACTGGTTTTCCATACTTCCACAATTGGGTTTACCCATACTAAGGCTTCATTGCTCTTAATGAAACCCTCAGCCTCCATCCTCTTCAACTCCGTCTCCAGTTCTTGCCCCAGAGCCAAAGGAACAGCCCGCACCTTGTTCAACACCAGCAAAGCACCACCCTTGAACTGTATCCGATGGACAAAACCCTTTAGACATCCTATTCACTTCTCAAAAACCTCTGGACAAAAATGTTAATGGGGAGGCCATCATTAGCATGGGCCCTTATACCTAGCTCCTTCAATGTGCAACACCCAAATGTGTATCTCCATATGAGAAGACTTATTAAAGTATAGTCTGCTCCACTGTCAACTAACATTGAAACCTGCACATCATTTACTTGTATATCTGCTTGCAGCTTCTTCTTCTTACGTTTTCAGGAAACTACACTCATTGTGGATACCATCTCTCCGCCTGCCTCATCAGCATCATCTAAAGTATTTTAATGAACTTCACAAATCATCCCAGAAGTGCTCTTTAAGTTCTTTCAACACCTAGAGAGGTGCACCTTTCTCCCACAATCTCGACAGAGGATGTGTACTGCCACACAGTCTCTGTCATTGGGAAAGTGATTAGCACTCCCACAGCAATAGCACCGTTTCCATGCAGGATGCATCCTATCACTCCTGGGTAGTGCACTCCAACCTTGTGATTCCTACTTAGTGTTGCGATTAAACCCTATGGCCTTCTTGGTATTGCTTTTATTCTTCTAATCCTATCTCTTGCTGCCACTGGGTTTTTGCATACTTGAATTGTGCCCATCCACCTTATTGACGAAAGCATCCCCCCCTGGAGACTTATGCGCATTACTACCCCTTTCCATGTGAAGTTCCTCAATGTAACACTAAGTATGTTCAATTATTTTCGCTATCACAATGGCTCTTTCCTAGTTTGTGTCTTTTTGCCTCAGAGGTTCCTCGCAAACTTTGTCGCTAATGCATCTTATCATCAGTTGATCTCTCATCATATGCTCTTCTTGACAATGTGCAAAATGACATTTTATCACCAGTCTTCTGAGAGCTGTAGAAAATGTCTCGATGGTGTAAGGAAGGCATGGAATCAAACATTAAGAAAGACACAAGGGATCACAGTTCAAGATTGTTTATTGAACTTCAATTGGTCTTGACAAATGCCTATCTAAACCTAAATCTAAAGATGGGAGAAAGCTACGACCATCAAATAATAATAACACAGTCCTAGTGGTGTCTTGTCAAAATAAAAGTGCCTATACTACTAAACCTATTGCCAATCCTTACCGCTAAATCCAAATAGTGTGGGAAACAATGTTATGTAAAAGAAACGTGTTCAAGAAATGATGTGTCAGGATATTCAAGCCATTGGCTTCATTTCCCCACGTTTCCAGCATAGGACAAGGCGGCACACTCAAGCTTAGCATAGTCTCTGGCTTCTGTAGCACTAGGGTGCAGTTCAAAACTTCAACATCGTGGCCTTCTTTGCCAAAGTCTCCAGAGGGCCTCATGCAATACAACAAACAACAAAGTTCCTTTCTCCTTAGGGTTTCACACGTACACATTCTCGGGTGATTTTCTGTTCACCCTGGATCACCCTGGATCCCCCTCTGTCAGGCTCAGACTACTTCAACCCAAAACCTTCTCAGGTGATTTTTGCTTCACCCTGGATCCCCCTCCATCGGGCTCAGACCCACTTTTTTATGGATTCATACATACAAATTCTTGGGTGATGTTCGCTTCACCCTGGATCCCCCTCCGTCAGGCTCAGACCAACTTTATCAACGTTACCACAAATGTTCTTTACTGTATCAACATCAGAGACTTTCGATTGTGCGCAGGGTTTTGCTTGAACCATCCCAGGACCACTTCAATTCACAATGCTCTACTTTCACTTTTCAGCCGGATACCTTACAGAGACTTTTGTTTGAGCACCCATGTGGTGTCAGACTACTCTGTCAAAGGTATTGTATTTTCGTTTCAAAGTTCAATCACTTCAATCAGTTCAAGCCGTTGGGCTTTCAGTAAGCTTCTTATTTCAGGCATTCTTTTGTTTTTGGTGCTCCGTGCGCGTTGTGCTGCCTCCCTCCACCTCACTTCCTGGTCCTCCTCTCCCCTCTCCCTTCCCGCCTCCCTGCCCGCCCACTCCCCCTCTGATTGGTTGCCCTCATAGTCCATCCAGGACTATGCGACGACCGCTCTCCACGCTGGCTTCTTTGTTGAGCCTGAGCGGGATTGAGCGTTCGCCTGTAGCCCTGTGTGGCCTGCTGAGAGGCTGCCTTCCAGGCCCCGTTGGGATTTCAGTAAGCTTCTTATTTCAAGCACTGTTTTGTTTTTGGTGCTCCGTGCGTGTTGTGCTGTTCTCTGCCCCCTCCCTCCACCTCACTTCCTGGTCCTCCTCTCCCCTCTCCCTTCCCGCCTCCCTGCCCGCCCACCCCCTCCTCCCCTTCCTCTCCTCCTGCCTTAAATCCCACCCCCCTGCATGGCAGCCCCATCGGCTAAGGGCCCCTTCGGCAAAGGGCGGCTCCTACGGCTGCGGCTCCCTGTGTCTGCAGGTGTCCACAGGGGACGCCAGGCGCCGGTCCGCCATTCTTTCTGGTTAGCTCCACCTGCTCGCCCAGCCCAACTACCTACACCTTTCCTTTCCTTTTCATTCACATGGTTTCTACACTTCAGTGTGTACCGCTAATTGTGGTAAACTAGGTCTGCTTTTTCTCCCCTCGCAGGACTCTCATACTTAGGTGGCCTCTAAACTGGGTACCTAATTCGTATTTACTGTGTTACTGTTGCTCTGTAATTGTGGTAAACTAGGGCTTTTTCTCCCCTCGCAGGACTCACATACTTAAGTGGCCTCTACACTAGGTCCCTAATTCGTATTTACTGTGTTACTGTTGCTCTGTAATTGTGGTAAACTAGGGCTTTTTCTCCCCTCACAGGACTCTCATACTTAGGTGGCCTCTACACTGGGTACCTAATTCGTATTTACTGTGTTACTGTTGCTCTGTAATTGTGGTAAACTAGGGCTTTTTCTCCCCTCGCAGGACTCTCATACTGAGGTGGCCTCTACACTGGGTACCTAATTCGTATTTACTGTGTTACTGTTGCTCTATAATTGTGGTAAACTAGGGCTTTTTCTCCCCTCGCAGGACTCACATACTTAGGTGGCCTCTCCACTGGGTACTTAATTCGTATTTACTGTGTTACTGTTGCTCTGTAATTGTGGTAAACTAGGGCTTTTTCTCACCTCGCAGGAGTCTCAAACTTAGGTGGCCTCTACACTGGGTACCTAATTCGTATTTACTGTGTTACTGTTGCTCTGTAATTGTGTAAACTAGGTCTTTTTCTCCCCTCGCAGGACTCTCAAACTTAGGTGGCCTCTACACTGGGTACCTAATTCGTATTTACTGTGTTACTGTTGCTCTGAAATGTGGTAAACTAGGGCTTGCAGCTTCATTCCTGTCCACTTGCTCTCGTCTGTCTCCCCCCCCACTCCCTCCTTATTCCATGGTGCTCTCTATCTCTCCTATCTTCTCTAACTGCTTCTCCATTGACTATCCTGCTCTCCTCACTAAATCTGGTAGGAAAAAGTTTAAAACGGATATCCTGGTCTCCAACCCAGGCCCCCCTATCGCTGACACCTACACTAGTGCCTCCTCCAAGGAAACTCTTACTGACATCCTCTTTTTCGTGCCTTCCCCTGACCAATGGACCCTTCATATGGTCTCTGTGCTCTCTCCCTTCTCCTCTTCTCCCATTAATGGTGGCACCCGTTGGGATTTCCTCTTGGCCCCCTTCCGCTCCTCTAAGGCCATCATTAATGTCTACGCTAATGGGACCGTCTTGGTCCAAGGCCCTCAGGCCAACCTCCACCTCTTTGATAGACGCTTCCCGCGCCTCATCAACTTCCTTTCCTCTCCTGCTGTCCCCTTTTCTCTATCCTCGGCTACCTTGCCTCCACCCTCTCACCCTACCCTGTCTCTGGCTCCTTCTTCTTCACCTCCACAGGGCGTACCTCTGATCTGTACCCCTCCCCGGACGTCCTTCAAGGATGGCAACCTTCTCCACATTGCCACTCTCAACTCTCGCTCTGCCATCAAACATTCCTCTGATATCTGTCGCCTTCTTGAGGAACTGGACCTTGACATCCTCGGTTTCACTGAGACATGGTTCACGGCCAGCTCTGTCACCAGCTTTGACACACTCCTACCTGACGGTTACAAGATCCTCCTTTGAATGCCTTGTCTGCCGACTCTCTCTCTCTCCTAGCCATTCCCTTACCGTGGCTACTATCTATCGGCCACCTGGTCAAATGTCCTCCTTCCTCTCTGAGTGGGCTGACCTCTCGTCCTCACTCCTGTCCTCAACCACTCAACTCCTCTTTCTTGGAGACTTCAATATCCACCTTGATGCCTCCTGTCCTCCCTCTGGACTCTTTCGCGACCTCTGCGACTCTCTCTCGCTCTCTATTCTCCCATCTGGGCTGACCCATTCTGCAGGGCACACTCTTGATGCTCTGATCTCTTCTGACCTTCCCCTCTCTGTCCCTCTCTCCACTCCTCTCTCCTGGAGTGATCACTTTCTCCTATCCTCCCACCTCACCTTCCCTACCCCACTGGCAAAGCCACCCTCATCACTGCCACCCACTGCCACCCACCTTCGCGGTCATTCGTGGTCATCGCGGTCATCCGATCCATGAAGCGCGTGTCAGTCGAGGCTTTCACTACCACCTTCTCGCCCCCCCTCCCCCTTCGGCTGACTCCCACCCTGACACAGCCATCTCCACTCACCACTCTGCTATATCTGATACCCTTGATATCCTTGCCCCTGTCATGAGAATCCGCCTGAAGCCCAAAGCCAAATGTAACTCCTGGTATGACTCGGATCTCGTCACCCTTCAATGCAAGTGCAGGGTGGCAGAGAGGAAATGGCGTGCTTCATGTTCATCCTCTGACAAACAGGCCTGCCGTCTGCTCCAAAGGCAATACCGGCTCTCCGTTCTCACTAAGAAAAGAGCCCTTATCCAAGCCCGCATCTCTGCGGCATCTAACAATACGGCCGAACTCTTTAAAATCTGCAAGGAGCTGGCCAACCCTGCTGCAGTCTCCACCTCTCCTGTCCCCTCCCAGGCCCTCTGCATGGCACTGGCCTCTCACTTCATTTAAAAAACTCAGGACATCCTGTCCTCACTCTCCTCCTATAACCTCCCCTCCTATATTCCCTGCTCTCCCTCTGGCCCTTCTGCAGCCACCCCTCCTCCCTCCTTCTCTGCCTTTCCCCTTTTTTCTGCTGACGTGGTTTCGAGAAAAGTCCGATCTATGAAAGTCTCGTCAAAACAGGTCCACCCCTGTCCCTCCAAAACTAGCAAGGACCACATCGACTCCCTGGCGCCTGCCCTGGCTGACTTCTGCAATCACTCCTTCGCCTCTGGAGTCTTCCCATCCCCCCTCAAGCACTCCCTTGTGCACCCCCTTCTTAAGAAACCCTCTTCAGACCCCTCCTGCCCAGCTAACTATCGCCCAATCTCTATCACTCCCTTCCTGGGCAAGCTCCTGGAGAAACTGGCCATCTCCCAGCTTAATCTCCATGCTAAATCTGTTGGTAGTCTTCATTACCATCAGTCTGGCTTCAGAGCTGCCAGAAGCATGGAAACTGCTCTCCTGAACATCCGTGAGGACCTGCTCTCAAACCTTGACTCTAACACCCCTTGTGTTCTCATTTTGCTCGACTTCTCTTCTGCTTTTGACACTGTCAACCACACCATCATGCTCAACCGTCTCTGTGATAACCTGGGTATCACTGGTCAAGCTCTGGCGTGGCTTCCTCTCCAATTGACCCTCCAATGTCCAACTGGGTTCCTTCCTCTCTGACATCATTTTCTCTACTTGTGGTGTCCCCCAGGGATGTAACCTCTCCACCTGGCTGTTCAACTAGTATCTGGCACTTCTTGCTCACCGCATCGCCGCTCTCTGTCCAAACTTTCAGTGCTATGTGGATGATACCCAGCTCATTTTCAGGCTACCCTCGGCCTCCTCTTCCCTCATCTCTGACTGTCTTTCTGCTATCCAGGATTGGTGTGCCGCCCACGACCTCTGCCTTAATGCCAGTAAGATTGAGATTCTACTTATCGGCACACCCACTCCCTCCTTCCGTGCAGCTCTCTGGCCGGCCTCCCTTGGCCCTCTTCCTGCTCCTACCTGCAAGGCAAAACACCTCGGGGTCATCTTTGACTCCACACTCTCTTTCTCTCCTCACATATCTGACGTCTCTAAGAAGTCACACTCCCAGCTACACATCCTCAGAGTATCCTTCATTTCCTCTCCTTCCCCCAGAAGCTCACTGTCTCCAGAGCCCTGGTTCTGTTGAAGCTGGACTACTGTAACAGCCTCTATCTAAACCTTCCTGCCTCTACTCTCCACCCTTTGCAACTCATCCAGAACAGGACTGCGAGACTTGGCCTCAAGCCCAGGGACCATATCTCTCCAGGGCTGAAATCACTACACTGGCTCCCAGTGTCTGCGAGGATTAAGTTCAAAACCCTCTGCATTGCCCACAAGGCCTTCTGGGGCCTTGGGCCAAAATACCTTCAACTCTCTCTTCCTAAATATCTTGCTTCTCAAGCTCTTCGCTCATCCACCTCCAGCTACCTCAGGGTCAGCCGCTCCTCCAAGCAACGAGCTGGGGGTAGATCTCTCTCCGCAGCAGGGGCCTCCCTCTGGAACAACCTTCCTGCCTCCCTGAAACTTGAGGAGAACCATCTCCGGTTCTGGAAACACCTCAAAACCTTCCTATTTGACTCTGCTTTCTCTCCCTCTCTCCCCTGCTAAAATCACTGAACCTGCACTGAATTTGCAACTGGGCCTTTGACCGATCTCGGTCCTTGGCCCAGCCACTCTTCCCTGTACTGCCTACCTGCACTACAGGACTGTATCTGTATCCTACAGCCCCTTCTCCCGGCACTTACCTTGCACTTGCCACCAGATGGCTCTATTATTTATCTTGTATTCTATTAACCATTTTTTTTGATTTTTTTAAATAATTTTATTAGTTTTTCAGTACAACCAACAATACAAACCAAACACGCAGTGCAATCCACAATCGTTACATTAACATCAATTAGTCTTTATTCACTGCCCCCCTGTTCCCACCCTCCTTCATGAGCCTGTTTGTCCTTCACACTCAGTATCTGCTACGCACGGCAGGGCGTCATTTCATCAGATTCCTCTGGATCTAACAATGTTCCAAATAGTCCCGATATCAATGCTTTCCATGCCATCAGGGTACCCACTTCTTCTTCCCAACCCATGCTACTTGCCTCCTGCCATACCACCGTTTCAGCCTCCGACCATTTCTGTAATTCTTTCCACCACACCTCCACCCGTGGTTTATGACTTATGACTTTTTCCAACCCTTAGCTATCCTTCGCTTTGCAAGCACATACGCCAAGTCTTTCAGTTTTCCAACATGCTTCAGTTTTCGTGGCCTAGGGAACCCTCCCAACAGGCAGGCCCAGGCCGTGTCTATGGCAAGCGTGACCCCTTTCTCTGCTAGCTTTTGTGCGACTTCTCTCCAGAAACACTCGATCACTGGGCATGACCAAAACATGTGTGTCATATCAGTGTTCTCCTCATCGCACTTAGGGCACGCCTGTCTCCCAGCATTCCTGAATTTAGATATCCTCAGCGGGGTCATATACGCTCTATGTGTTACGTACAGCTGTATTTGCTGCAATCTGGCATTTCTAGATACTTTCTTATGGTATCCCAGGGCCCGCTCCCACATCCCATCCTCCATTTGGGCTCCCACCTCTGTTTCCCAATCCAATCTCAAATGTGTCAATTCCTTTCCAACCTTAGCCATTACCATCTCATACAATCTAGAGATCTCATGCCCCCCTTCAGCTGTGCCATATATCATCCCCATAATGGCATCTGGTTCCTCCGCCAACACTGTCTCAGGCCACGTTATCCAAATCTTCTGCACCAACCTGTGATACGTAACATACTGGCCCCTATGTAGTCCCGCCTCCTCTCCAAGTCCTCCAAATTCCCTGATGGCCCCCTCCTGTCATATATCTCCCAACGTTACTAGCCCAACCGACTCCCAATAGGTTCTGATGATCACCCTCAGTTGCTCATCTCCTCCCGCCAAAGCGACCAGAGGTATCTGCGGGGAGCACGGGAGCATGTCCCCCATCATTATACATGCTCGTCGCCGCATTTTCCACCCAAGCCTCATCATCCCCGGGCACTCCTTTATTTCTGACTCAGGCAACCAGATAATTTCTTTCAGATAAAACGGGGCACAGTCCTGCCGAAACAAATTCAGGGTTCGCTTCATCGGAGAGCTATTTGGCCACAAACTGTAATTGACTTGCTATATAATAGGCCTCAAAATTAGGTAGCTTGAAACCCCCTTTTTCGTGAAAGTTCTGCAACTTCCAGAACGCTACTCTATTCCAGGTACCATGCCACAGAAAGTCTCTACACATACCATTTAGTTGGACAAAAAACCTCTTGGAATCATACGTGGGATATTGCTAAAATAATGTTGGAGCCTAGGTAGAACCACCATCTTAAGCATCACTCCCCGCCCCATCATCCCTAAGGGCAATTTCTCCCAAAACCTCATACATTTGCGGATTTTCCCAACGGCCATCTCTGTATTACGCCTGTATTCCTCCTCCGCCGTATTGTAGACATCTATTACAAGATAGCGGAAGGAGTCCACAGTCCACGGCACCTGCAACACCGGCAACCTTTCTACAGGGATTCCCTTGTAACTGCCCAGTGGGAAAATGCTAGATTTTTGGGGATTCACCACTATACCGGACAACCTCGCAGACCTTTCCATCACCTCCAGAATATACTGAAGGTTTTCTTCTGGGTATCTCAAGTATAATAACAAATCATCCGCATATAGGGATATCGGGTGCTGTTCCCCCCTGACCTCAATACCTATCTCATCGTATTGCTGCCACAGATATAGTGCCAGGGGCTCCAGAGCCAGAATGTACAACATCGGGGACCAGGGGCACCCTTGTCTAGTGCCTGTGCAAAGTTGCCATCTCTCAGATATCACTGTTCCTGTCCGCACCCTGGCTAGTGGCGCACTATACAGCATCTCCGCCCACCTGATGTACCCCGGCCCCATTCCATACTCTCCCAAAGCCACCAGCAGCCACGACCATCGAACCGAGTAAAACGCTTTTACTGCGTCCAAAGACACAATTGCCATTTCTCCTTCATTGTCACAGCCCCATCCAATCACCCGATGACAGTCGCCTGTGGTTGTGAGTAATATTCCTGTCCGGGACATAGCCCGTTTGGTCCGGGTGTACCAGATTGCTAATTACTTTCCGCAGCCTATTCGCCAGGACAGCCGTTAATATCTTGCTGTCCTGGTTCAGCATCGACAACGGCCTATACGATCCGCAGCTATGCCCAGGTTTATTAAGAGCGGTATTATGATCGCTTCTCTGAGCGACTCCGGCAGCCGTCCCACTTCAAACGCCTCATTGAGCATTTCCAACATTGAGGGGAGCACTTCCGCCCCATATGCTTTGTAAAATTCACTAGGTAAGCCATCTGCTCCCGGGGTCTTACTAGTAGGTAGCTGCCTAACAACCTCCTCTAACTCCTCCAAAGTTATTGGTTCATCTAATTCTTCTCTTTCTTCTGCACTTATCTTGGGCAATCCCATATCTTGCAGAGTTTCCAGCATCTCACCCCGGCTGCCTCCTCCTCTGTCCTCATATAGTTCTCTATAATAATCCGCAAATTCCCTGTTCACTCCCTCTTGGGTGTCTGCCACCTCCCCATCTACTCTGGTTATTGTCCTAATCAGGGGCCTAGGGGTTTCATTCTTGTATAGCCACGCCAATAGACGGCCCGTTTTATCTCCACCCGCATGTTGTCTCTCAACGTACTTTTTGTAATTAAGGTTGCAGAGCCTTTCCCAGTATTCCGTGCACTGCTGCTGTAGTTTAAGCACTAGCTCGGTGTCTATGCTTCCACTTTTTAATTCTCTTTCTTATTCCTCTTCCACCCTCTGTAAATCAGCCAGAACCCCATCCTGCAGGCCTTTCGATTTAGCGATGGCCACACCCCGCATCACCACCTTGAAGGCCTCCCACAGTGTCCCTGCCGAGTCAACACTGCCTGTGTTCACCTCAAAATAGTTAATGATCTCATCTCTCATATCCTCCCGAAAGACCGGATCTTTAAGCGCCTCCGCACGGAGGCGCCATGTCAGAATCCGTGCCCTAGGGCGGCAGTATTGCCACCCCAGAACCAGGGGCGAGTGATCCAACAGGACCCTCGCTTTATATTCTATGTGAACGACCTCTATCAGTACATCTGGTTTGGCAAAAACATAGTCTAGTGGGCAGCTGTTGTGGGGCCGAGTGAATATTGCCTCTCATCAGGATGCTTTATTCTCCACACATCTACCAATCCGAAGTCGTCTAGCAACGAATGCAATGCCCTAGCTGCTGGGGCAGGCCTGACCACCTTGTTATCCGACCTGTCTACTTCAGGGTTTAACACACAATTGAAATCCCCTCCCCAGATCACCGCGCCACCCAAGCTCAGGTTGGTGCACATAGTCCGGAAGTACTCCGCCCTGTTTTGATAAGGGACGTACGTGTTTACAATGCACACCTCTTTATTCTCTAGCAACCCTCTCACTATGACCAAACGCCCCTCAGTTTCCACCGTTTCCTGTATTAGTTGGAACGGAACGTGCAGCGCCACCCAGACCAGCACACCCCTAGCATAGGCCGAGTACGAAGACCCCACCACAGTACCTTTCCATTTTTTCCCCCACCAGCTCCAATTTTTCCCGTGTCAAATGTGTCTCTTGTAACAATGCAATATCTATCTTTTGTCTCTTCAAATACAGCATGACCTTTTTCCTTTTTAGATAACTATTGAGTCCCCTGACATTCCACGTCACTATTCTAAGATCCCCCATGGCTCGTCAGTACCCATCTCCCTTCCTCTCAGCTAACCCCATCCGCCTGCGCCATACAGATACAATTCCAAGGCTATTCCCCGTGGGCTCGTGTTTAAACTGAAACTCCCCAAAACTATATGCACAACAAGCTCCCCACCTCCCTCCGCTCCCCCCACCCATCCCTTCCACAACAACCCCCTCCCCAACTTTTGCCGAGCTCCATCCCTGGATCTCAGGCACCCCTACATCTAGCCCTGTCTGGTACGCTCAGAGCTCAGTAGGGTGAAGTCGCCCTAATGTCCACTTAACTATTAATCCTAAATGGGGGAGTGAGGACTGACCCTGCAAGGCTCCTTAATAAAGCAACAGTCACAGTGCACACAATACAGTATCTATTCTACTCTGGTCCCGTCTACGAACAGGCCACATCAAAGACTATAATCAAGTCCCGTAGTCTTAAGCCGCACCATCTCCCTGTGCTCACATTACTCTTTACTTATCTCGTCCGCCTCCCTCTTCCGTCTGGATGTCAGGCTCCTGGGGGCAACCCTACGTATCCAGCCAACCCATGGCGTCCTCCGGAGTGTCGAAAAATAAAGTTCTATTTTTATGAAAAACCTTCAATTTCGCCAGGTAAAGTAGCATGTATTTCCGGCCCGCTTCCCTCCGTCTCCTCCTAGCAGCCCCGAAGTTCATTCGGCTCCGCTGCACCATCAAGGTATAGTCTGGGTAGGCCGTTATATTTGCCTCCCCACGCTTGATTGTTCCGCCTTTGCGAAAGTGTTCCAGAATCCTTTCCCGATCCTGATAGTTAAGGATCTTGGCGATAACTGGCCTAGGCGGATTGCCTGGCGGCGGCCTCCTCGTCAGAGCCCTGTGTGCTCGTTCCACAGCAAATCCTTGAGACAGAGCACCTCCGGTTATCTCCTGTAGCAACATGTTTTCGACAAACTCCGTGGGGTTGTGGCCCTCTGTTCCCTCCGGTATACCCACAATGCGGATGTTGTTCCTTCGAGCGCGTCCTTCCGCTTCCTCCGCTCTACTCTCTAGGTTGCCCACTCTCTGCACCAGGGCATGCAGTTCTGACTTGTGTGAGGCGCAGTCTGCTGTGTTCGAACTCCCCTCTTTCTCCAGGCTCTCTGTGCGCTCCGACAGGGACCTTACATCCTGTCGGAGTAGATTCACCTCGTCCTGCACTTCACCGACCTTAAGGTCCAACACTGTTTTCAATTCAGCCACAACAGTTTCGAGCTTAGCCTCCCAGGCCGCTTTCAAGTCTGCCTTTAAGTCCACAATTGCAGCCAGAACCTCTTGATTTGTACCCGCGGCGGCCATGCCTCCTGCAGGAGGCTTGTCTTTGCTCCTGGCACTGTCCGGGCCCGGCGGTGTTCTGGCAAATTCGTCTAGCGTAGGTTGCTTCACATTTTGTCTTGGAGGCTTGTTCGCCATGTCGCAGCAGCCGTATGTAGTGGGTCCACCCACCTCTTATGCTCCACAAGTAGAGGCAGGGTGGGCGCACACCCCGTTCCAACGTCCAAGGCCTTACCCAAGCATGGGGGCTTCAGAACCTCAAAAGCTCTCCCAGCCTCCTCAGTGGCATGCCCAGCATCAGCGGCGATCAGCAAGTCCATTCACCCCCTCCTACCCTGTTGTCCATATGTGTCTGTGGGTGGGGCTGCAGTATCAGGCTCTATCGCTAGTATGCGACTCCAAAGGGTGTGTAGGTCGTTTAGTCGTTGATTATTGTTCTTAGTGCCTGGTCCAATGGTGTTGTCCACCCATCTGTAGCCCAGCGAGCTGGGCTGTCTTCTGCCTGCGCTGGGTGTCCAGGTTACGTGATGTTTCTTGGGGCCCCCCACCGCCCTGTGCCACCAGAGCCACCCGCTCTGCGCTAAGGTCAAAAGCGCAGCAGCCTGCTGCCTGTGCAGTCCTCTCGTGGGCCACCAACAGTCCTTGCCCTGCGCATTTTGTCATGCCCAGACCATGGGGTGTTTGGTTCACTGCTATTTCTGCCTTTGCTGCGTGGCGCAATCCCTTTCAGCAGCCGCCCTTTGTTGTACTCTGTGAGGGCACCAGCCGCCCCGTACCACCGGAGCCACCCGCTCCTCTTTATGGATAAAATTATGGCAACATGCTGCCCACGCAGTCCACCTGTGGGCTTGTGGCACTCCTTTGTTGCTTAATAGTCACACAAGGACCGTGTTTTTGTTTTTCCCTCTACACGTTCTTAATGGGTTTGCAGCCTATGCTGCTTGTGTCCATCGTGTCCATCGCCCTCGGTGGCAGTCCACTGTCGCGCTCCCCGCAGCTTCCAATTGTCCCGTGTTGTTGAAGCTGCCCGTTTTGTGTATTGAGACAGTTCCTGCAGTCAGGGCTGCATATAATAATTGACTCCTAGGCGGACCCAGCCGTTCCAATTCACCGGAGCTTCCCGCTCCGCACTATAGGTCGAGTCGCGAGCTCCTGTATGGCGGCGGCCCTTTGTTGTTTTAAGTGAGGGCTCCCGGCCGCCCTCCGCCACAAGGGCTGCTCCCTCCACGTTGTTAGTGGATCTGCAACCTCCACTGCATGCGTCCGTTCCCTTCAGCGGCAGTCCTCTGTCACACTCCCCGCGCTCTTGATTGTTTCGTATTGCTGGGTCTGCCCACTCCGCAGTCTGGGAAAGTTTTTCGCTGCCCGTGCTCAGTTTGGCAGTTGAATCCGCGGCGGTCCTATGTTTCGCTTCTTTGGGGCTCCCAGTCGTCTCAGGTCACCGGAGCTCCCAGCCTCAGCTGTAAGTTATAGCGTGGCTTTGTGCTGCCCTTACAGCTCACTCCTAGGCTGACGGCTGCCCTTCGCTACTGTTGCCAGCCCCTGGCACACCGCTACTTCTTCTCCGGGGCGCGCCCCTCAGATGTTCATTGTTGCGGACAGCCGCCATCTTGATGTCGATTTTGCGGCCAAGTCCAGGATACAAAGTAGCCTAACTGTTGTTCACTTGCTTCAGGCGTTCCACCGGCTTGCTCATTCTCTGCCCAGTATATTCATACACTCTTAGGGCCTCATTACAACCTTGGTGCTAAGTGCACCAACTTTACCACCATGGTGTAAACTCCGTTTACACCATGGTGGATGGCGGATTTACCGCCCCATTCCAAGGTGAGTGGGGCGGTAAATCCCCATTTCCCATTTTCCCTTCCCCATTCCCATTTTTGCCCCGTAGGGCATAATGGTAGTGGGTAAGGCGCTAATTACGCCGCCGTAAATTACGGCGCCGTAATTAGCACCATGGCAGGTTAGCGCCATGGATTTTAACGCCTGCTAAAAGCAGGCGTTAAAATCAGAATCAGGCGTTAAGGGTTAACGGTGGCGTTAACCCTTAACGCCTGAGTTGTAATGAGACCCTTAGTGTAGTTTTGGAGCTCAAATCAGCTGTTTTGCTGCACACACTTCGACGGATCTGTATGCCGGATCACGGAGCTTCCAGGGATTACAGCCTACTCCATGGCTGTCTAGCCACGCCCCCCGTATTCTACTAACCATGTACTGCACTTTCCTTGCACTTGCCACCAGCTGGCCCTATTATTTATCTTATATTCTACTAACCATGTACTGCACTTTCCCCTCTCCCCTTCCCCTTGCACTTTTCCCAGTCCCCCTACCCTTGCGAGATCTGTGTGACACCTGGCCTAGTAGGATCGTTGTCTGTCTCCCCTTGTTCCCCCCCTGCCTCGTCGTGCCTTGAAACACTTGTGTATAGGCGCGTGACAAATGCCATATCATATCATATCATATCATCAGCAGTTCAACTTTACTTGCCTCTTTTTATCACACGTACTTCAAACAATGTTTGTTCCAGTGCTTACCATACAATGTTGCCGCTTGCAACCTTGGTCTCAACACAGACTGGTCTTGTAGCGGTCTCCCCAACTCACCAGCTGTGTTGATTTAACTGATGCTGCTTTGTTCTTAGAGCCAAGGACAGTACCACGGTGGATAATTCCTTCCACCTTGATTCTTGACGCAGGAGGGCCCCGGGTATCCCCGACTCACAATGGAAGATTCTTCAGCCGGTTTTCCTAGTATTATGCTTTTCAATCTCAAGGGCTTATGAAAGCAATGGTGCCTTATCGAAAAGTTCAAGGGAACTTGCCTCCATACAATCCCCTTCTGTTTCACCATCTTTCTCCTCTTGTTAAACTGCCATCTTGGAACTGCTGTTTCCTCATGTGCTTTGCCTCACTCAGAGTGTGATCTCATGTTCCATCTTTTATCCTTGTGGGGAAGTTTAATGGAAGTCAGATGTGTGTGATAGTCTATAATTGCTTGACCATTGTAATAGGATATGTCAGGTATACGGCTCGGGTGTTAGTCCATTGTCTCTCATAGCGGGCTGTCCGTGAGAAAGTGTTTGTGTTGTAAAGGGGAATGGAGGGATGGAGTTTGTAAGTTATTTCAGCCCGGCACTCCACCTAAGTCAATGCCTAGCGTGTGATGCAAAGCTGGAACCCTTAATTATATATTTGTGTCTATAAGTTCTTTTATTTCTGAATGATGTACCCTTATATCAAGCACCTCTCTTTGAATTCCCCCGGTCTCACTGAACCAAGAAGCAGGTTGTTTTGCAAAGTTAAAATATTAATTTTGTGGATTTGAGCAATATATATATCACACTATTTAATATTTATACAATAATCACCAATGGGTGATGTTACAATCAACAATCTCTTTAATCAGAAGGAGTATGATTAAGAAAAATCATGCAGCACAGAATAAAACTTTGTGTGGGTTCAGTCAAATGCAATGTCACTCTTTCCCCCTGCACACTACTCAATTCCTCCCAATATGCAATATAGAGATGGAAGGAGAGAACACAGGTTTCAGGAAATACACACTCAACAAATACAGTTTCAATCCCAATTCCCCCCAGCAAGCTTAGAGAGAAACAGGAATGATTTCAAACAGGTCAAATGCTTTTAATGTGGTTTTGAATGACTGGGAAAAACACTGAAAAATTGATTTAATTCTCGGAATTGAGTTCAAAACTAGTCGGAGCCGCTTTGTATAATTTCAGTAAATACTAGCAATGATGACTGAATAACTAGCAGATTGACAACTGAATTCTGAGGTCAAATGCAAAGAATAGCTGTTTTACACGTGATGAAATTGAGCCAAATGGAAAATTTGAGACAAACTTTTCAGCGCGCGAGAAACACGATTACAGAAAAACTACAAGGAGTTGGAATGCGTTTCTAGCATGCACGGTTCAGAAGTTATTAAGGGTTTATTAGAGGTCGGTTTTTCTCAGAAAGAGTCAAAATTTACTAATGAAAGATGCGCTTTTGAATTACAAACAGAATTTGCTTTCACAGCCACTGACCCAGTGACGCCTCCGGGTGGTTTCTGCCTGCCGAGACGTTTGTCTTTCTTCAGCAACTATATTAGCGCAAAGATGATATTAACACTACAATTATCAAAGGACTATATGGATGAGGGAAAGATTCAGGAAAACAAAAGAGATTTTCTACAATGCAGTTCTGGATATGATGGAATGGGTTGGATAGGATTACTTAAGGAAAAGATACTGGCTATGGAAAATTCTATGCTATAGATACTCACAACTACTCTTTGGAATAGGCCCGTCAAGGATCTGGTCAAAAAGATTTCTGGACTGAAATTCTCCTAGCCCACTGGACAGGATTCAGGTGCTCGGTTCTGCACTCAGCACGGCACTCTGGACAGTGCACAGCACTCTGGACTGGATCTGATGGGTTGGTTCTGGGTCACAGATATCAGGTTACAGCTCTGCTCTACTCATTTGGATCTCTGGATTCTAGCAAGAGTTCTTGGCAAGAAGGCAGAAACAGCATTGCCAGGCTGTACTTTTGTGGTGCCCCTTGGAAGTCTGGAGGTAAAATCAGGTTTCAAGATTTTATAGGCCAAGCTGAGAAGGGTTCAGCTTTGGAATTGGGCCTTCTGCTTTCAGATTTCTGGAGTCTTGGATATGGGTTTCTCCTGCAGAGCGTTTTGCCAGTAAATCAGTTGATGGGTGAATCTGTGTATCCCTCTAGGTCCTAAACTGTCCCTATTTATGTATTTCCCTAAGGGTTGGGTAGGCTGAATTATACTAGGCACACCCTCTAGGAATCCCATTGGTTAAAGTCTTTCCCCTCTCCTGATTTGAGAAGGAACAATGATGTCATGATGCTGCTGTGTTTTACAATACAGGGAGTACCTCCCCTTTGTTTCTGTACAGTATATCTATTTTTCACATAAATCATATTTACAATACAACCAACTTGCTAGCAATAACATATTTAGATCACAGATTTAGTAGAGCAAGTATCCGTCCGAGTTCCATCTCAGTGAGAGCTTCGGTTCAAATTTGACAGTTTTTTGCACTTTTGGTTGAGTAGCCAGTGTCAGATCTGTCCACATTTTTCTACATATATGCGCATGGCACCTGGGCATAATCCAGTGAAGTTTCATACTTCTAGTATCATCACAATTTCAACAAAATTAAAATTTCGGTAGTCCTGTCTCTGAACATAGCACAGGGTTCAGAGTAGTTTCAAACTGTGGGCAGACTTTTCATGTCAACAACCTATAATTCACAGTTTTGTACAAATGTTTTACATTTCTCTGTGAGTCTTTTTCAAAAAGATATTTTTTTTTATTTAAGATACACATATCTGTCTGGTCCTGCCCCCATGGTTTGGCTGGGCCAAAGGCAACCCAGGCCTCTCTTCCTGCTGGCAGTTGTTTCTGTTTACACCCGAATTTGCACCCCCTTTCAGTCCAGGAAGCCTATTGTCTCTTCCCAGAGAAGCAGAACAAAATCCCCTCCTCCTTCCTGGGCAGAGAGCACAAGGAAGGCACCCTTGTTGGAGCAAACTGTGGAATGTGCTTTGAAGTCCTCTGTGGCTGGCATCAGTTCACTTTAAAACACTTTGTTTAAAATTGTCTTTTACTAAAACAAAACCTTATATTTTCAAAAGTAGACACACAGATCTCTAATTCCAGTCTTTTTAAAACATAGAAATTGAATAGTAGCAACCTATATTGCTTTTGATGGAAAGTCTCTTCTTTTCCACAGTTTGATCTTAATGTACAAGTTTAAACTAACAGTATAAGTAATAACAGCTTGGACACAGGCGGCTAGCGGTACTGTGCCCATATCTGACATATTTTTCCCGGCAAGCACCTTTTTGAATGTGGATTTTCTTGTGATGAGATGTGCTTCTCCTGACATTGTGCTGATGGGGATTCCTTAAATAAGGTGATGGTTAACACCCAACTAGGATTTTGGATCTTTTCTGATGTTTGGGAACCATTATTTTGCAATTTTAGCAGCCAATGAAAAAACTGATTTTAGAGCATTTCTGGGTTTTCCTGGCAATGCAGCACTGCCTTTTCAGGTAATTCCCTTTCACCCTATGAACAGCCCAATGACAGGTTTTGGCAATATGGTCTCCTGTTTTACCACTGACACAGGCAAAATAGTTTTGGAAACCCATTTTTCCGGTTTCTCTGCACACTGTTTAGAGATTTGTAGCGCACATAGGGCTTTTGGGCGGCCATTCTGTTGTTTTTGGTGAAAGCAGCACACAGTGATGTCACAGGGCTGGGCCTAATGGGTCAATACATCCCATAAGTTCCTAAATATCCTACTTGGTAGGATTTGGGAAAAGGTGTTGTAAAGAAGGGGATGCTGCGTCTCACCGTCTGGGTGTCCTACTCCCACTCCCTGAAGAACCCTCACGCAGGTAATCCTCCCGCACTGGTCCATCCGCAGGAACTGGATCCAAAAGCGATGGCCATGTCCTGGCCACCTGGATGTCAGATCCCCGGGGACTAGTGGGTGAGACACCTTCTGGTTTCTCACAATAGATTCCCCACTCCTTTGTTCTCAAATAACAAAGTCATAACAAGCTAAAATCTTATTTTCATTCACTTCGTAATGTTTGTCAAACTTTGCAATGCTCGCATCAAACAAACCCACGTCTCCTTTACCAACTGGGTTAAAAAGACTCTGGGAACAATAATTATGATATCTGAAAAATGTTGATCTGCAACAATAAATTGTCAGTACATTTGAATTATCAACTCATAAGTGAAAATCAATCATATTTATTTAAAATGTTTAAAAATGTCATAAAAGATACAACAATAGCAGATTACAACTATTCATTCAAGAATTCAACTCATTCAACCCATACAACACATTAAATCTATGTATGTACACAGGTAAGCTGTACATTCAAGAGAACTGTGTACAAAAAACATTATAACATCAAGGGAAATTGTAAATAAAACAACAACAAAGCCAAAGAACAGATTTTTTTAAAAAATCATTTATATTTGAATTGTAGACAGGAGAAGACGGGAATGGCTCGATCTCACCAACGTTGACTTATTGCTACTCCAAAAGAAAACACTGACTGTTTTCGATGTTGAAAAAATAAATCAGAAACGTCTTCATCAGGGGAATTGATAAATAGTCTAGGTCGTCTAGATCACGTATGAGCAATTAAATGAAGCACCAGGCACCAATAACACATTTGGAAGCCTTGGCAAAGAATGTCAGGGTCTCCAGTTCACACAGCTAGAGAATGGATGGAAATTGATCCACATCAAAGTTATGCCATTGGGGGGTCCCCACCACTTGAGGTTCCACTGGAGTTGATGGAAACAAGCCACCTGCTATACTGGGCAGGTAGCCACTCAAGGCGCTGCCGTGGCTGCAGCATGGTGGGACACTTCCGCAATGATGTTGTGAAATTAAAGCAGAGAACTATGCTCTTATTGCATTTGGATCCGCTAAGCACCGGAGCTAATCCTTTCACTTCTGGACATACAAACTGGGTCCAGTAGTCTCTTGAGTATGTCTTGCCCAGCTGCGCCCAAACAGTGTAATAATAGAGCTTCTTTCTGTCATTCGAATAATTTGGCCCAACAACGGCCAAAGCATACTTCATAAAGCCCTCCTTCCAATCAGACCACTTGATGGTTCCCCAGGAGATATCGTAGAGAACCAGGTATATTTGCCATGCTGCAGCTCAATCACAATCACAATAACATACTAAATGGTATGTGCCTGCAATCTGATGCCCACAGACTCTGGCACCAGACTTGTGCAATTACTTCCTTTGCATTCTGTGGGATTCTTCAATTGTTCCCGTATTTTGAAGTTACTCCAATGCTTTCAACTGTGGTGTTACCGAAGCATTGAAATGTTGCTTGCTCCACTTTTCACTGTGTTCACTCCAGCACTCAGGGGTGTGTCCACTGTTGCCAGGTAGCAGCGTCTTTAGTACCAGTTTTGAGACTCCGCTCTCGTTGCTATGCTGCAACGCTCCTCATTGAAACTTCTCATGGCACATACCGTCCTGCCATGTCCACCTTTACGCCACACTGATGCACTGTGTCCGCATTGCTACGCAACACCACTCTGCATAACCGTTAACCCTCCAGTCAGCCTTTTAAACCCTGCAGCACTCAACTTCCTGTGCGAAGGTGCTGGACAGGACTACACAACGCTTAACACCATTTCCCTCCTGGGCATTGCAACCAATTCATCAGCCTCATATGCACATGCAGGTAATCCTAGTCGCCGTCACTCAGGAAGTTCGTCATGAGTTGATAGGTCGCCTTCCCTGACATATGGCAGGAGACCACTGTAAGTGTTTTCAGCAAATCTTCTTTTATTTCAGGTTCATAAAATGACGGCCTCCCACATCCTTCTTTAATCTCTCAACTGTCTCTCTTTGCACCCTGAATTCCACTCTCTCTAACCATTTCCATTCCACATTCCACTCTAACATCCATCCTCTCTCAGCCCATGGTTCCACTGTCATTCCTGCAACATTCTTCATGTATCCATGCATCACCACTCAGCATCCACAGTCATGCAGTGTTTCTAGTTTAAGAAGCCCACACATAACATCTGCAAGGCACCACGTTCACAGGCACTACTACCCAGACAGAGGGCCTCACTCCAACTCTGCCTTCATGCGCCCTTCTGCCCGGCAGGTCTGACCGGCCGGGCGCAACGGCCCTGGTAGGCGGAGTTGTAATGGAAGCTACCGGCGGGTTATTGCTGAACTTGTAATGAGGCCAAGAGACTCCCAAAAGCATCTCACAGACAGATGATCAGTGGAACCTCTCTGACACAGACCGGATTGACTGGTTGTATCCTTGTACAGTATTAACATGCTTATGCGGTGATCTGTTGCTTCCCTGACATGTAGTGCTGTATGAAACTCAGTGCACACATACATCTGTTACTTACCATCGCTGTTATTTACCAACATTTCTAGACTGTCCTGCCACATATCAATGGTTAGAGAATTGTGTACCTCAAATAAACAAACTCACTCTAAAATGTTAACAGTGAACCTGGAAAAAACGGATATGATCAATGTAGAGACAAATAAGTAAAAACAAATATTTTAATCCACGCCTATTGCATTAATGAACTACCTTACACACTTATATGCTTAATATTACTGTAACGGGAAGCTCCCAACATTTATCACAATATCTTGAAATGATCAATGTAACCCTTCAAACTTCCCCACATATGTGCTCATAGTCAACTTTCACCCTTTAGCAATTGCCCTGTGCGTGTCTGAATCAGAGTCCAAACTTCAATCACACACATACCTTCCAGAGCTCCACAGCTAACATTTTCACAATGTTATGATTTCACAAGTGTTTATTCATGCACATAAAGAGGACCTTTGAAGTGATAAGTGTATTTATCGAACGTCCACACAGTATGATTGTGTGGCATGCGTACTCTAGGTACTGAGGTTCAGGGAGTATTAGTAATTATTTGGGCAAATACCGAGAATAATTTATTTATAGGATTACTTTTTAGTAATGAATGATTTTCAAAGTGCATTAGTTTGAGGCAGGAGGATTATGAGTGTTGAAAATAGCCATTCCTGAAGTGAGATTGAGCAAAGTCCGTTGTCAATGAGTTTTGATTTTGTTTCTGTGACATCACACAATGAGGGGCTAGTCATTTTTGAGAAGTTGGTTGACCTAGCAGCACCTTGCAAGATCATGTGTGCTTGCTAAGCTATTTTCTGCTTTAAACTGTCACTTGTTTTTTTTTTTTTTACTTTCTCTCGAAATGAAATGTGTATTCTGCAAATAACATGCCAATAGCATAATAGCAGTAACGAGGCAAATAAACTCAGTTGTTTACCGTCTTCAGTTTACAGTCACTGGCTGTGGTACTTTCAGAAGTTGTTCTGGAAGAAGAAACAGCTGTAACCTATTTGAAGCGGTCTGATTGCTGGGCTCCTGAAGAACTTCCATCCTATGGGTACTCAGATCTGCAAAGAAGAAGGTCATCTGAGAGGTGTGTTGTAGATGTGTGGTTCGTGCACAGCTGGGACTATCATAGAGTTTACACCTGAAGCTGTGCTGGTTGCTGTCCTCTGCTGCATTTGTTCTCAGACAGCTCTCTGCTGTATTCTCAAGGGAATAATCAAATATGGTGGATGGCCTTTTGCGTCTTGGAATTTCTTCTTCTATGCAGTGTGATGTTGCTTGCTTCACGTCCTTCTTCATCAGGTGTGAAACTTGACTTGTATTGATCTTCATACCACAGACACTTGATGTTTTACTGAGATTCTTTGATGGTGCTTAATGACTGTGGCAGATGCCAGGTTCTTCTCTTGTATTTCATCGGCCCATGCTTGTTTTTTGGCTAAGAGCACCAAAGGTATCCAGCAATAGTCTTCTGCAGAGTCCAGATTGATGGTTGCAATCCATTAGAACTGCACGAGAAAATGTACACTTGCCAGAAACTCTAAATAATTCCTTCATATAGTTAGTGAGCCAAAAGTAGTGAAAGGCAGCTTGGAAAGTCCATGCAGTTAGCATTCTTCAAAATTAATTTAGGGCTGCAATATTAGTATTGCTTCCTCGAACACCCACTTCAATTAACATCATTTGTTTCCAATTTAAAAGTTTTTTGCATCTCGATGGTTTAGCCAAGTGGATGTAACAGGCTATAGGTTTTTCCACTTTACCCCACCTCGCTGCTTCGTACTTCAGCTATTACAAAAACAAAAGCCAAGGCGTAAACTCAGGTCAAGGGCATTTTATAACCACATTCAGCAGTTTACAACAATGTCCAGCCCTTAGAAGAAGTCAAACAAAAATGCTAAAATGAGAGAAATGTCAGGAACTGGTTGAGCTTTGTTGGCAAATACATGTGTATTAGCAATCACTTCCACACAATATTGATAGGCCCTACGACCAAACATCTATGCGCAAAGAGAAATAACTGATGTTTTTTAAACAAGGTAATGACGAATTTAAAGGGTGGGGAAACAAAATTAAATTGTAAAGTATCCCCATGGTGATGAATGGGTGTGAAATGAAAGAATGTTAGATATTGCACTAGAATAGTCCAGGGGCGATGGAGGACTTTGTCAGGAGAGTCATAGAGCCAATTAACTTATAGCATCGAGAGAGAGCACACACACCTTCTGAAATCATGACATAAACAAGCTAACAACCAAGAGCCTGTGAGACACAAACTCTACTGGAGTGCGCACATACCCCTAATCTCCTTCAGATAAACCCTTCAGACATCACTTAACCATCAGTAATACACAGGTTACCTCCTTTCAAATGCTTAGAATTAGCAGCACAATGCTCTCTGCTCTTTGCTTGACCCGTCGCAGGACCACTTCGACTCACAATTCTCTGCTTTCACTTTTCAGCGGAATACCTTACAGAGACATTCGATTGAGGACACACGTGGTGTCATACTACTCTGTCAAAGGTATTGTATCTTCGTTTAAAAGTTCAATCACTCATCAGCAGTTCAACTTTACTTGTGTCTTTTATTGCGCATATTTCAAACAATGTTCATTCCAGTGCTTACCATACAATGTCGCCTCTTGCAACCTTGGTCTCAACACAGACTGTTCTTGTATCGGTCTCCCCAACTCACCGGCTATGTTGATTTTACTGACGTTGCTTTGTTCTTGAAGCCAAGGACAGTACCACGGCAGATCATTCTCCCCAACTTGATTCTTGAAGCAGGAGGGCCCCGGGTATCTCAGACACACAATGGATGATTCTTCAAGCTGGTTTTCCTGGTTTTAAGCTTTCAAATCTCGACGGCTCATGAAAGCAACGGTGCATTATCGAAAAGGTTAAGGGAACTTCCCTCCTTGCAATCCCCTTCTGTTTGGCCGTCTTCCTCCTCTTGTTAAATGGCAATCTTGGAACTGCTGTTTCCTCGGTATTACCCAAATGTACCTTTTGCAATTGACCTTTTGCACAATTTACCTAATTTTAGTGGTCCTAATTGATCTTCTGCACAATTGACCTTTATATTATTTTAGGTATTTTATATATTTATTGGGTTGGTTTTGGATTAAAAATAATATAAGGGGATTGTGTGGGGGATTGCGGGAGGGTTTTGGATCGGGTGGGGGGTTGCAGGGTTTTCCCCCCGCATATATGTCCTAATTGACCTTCTAAATTAGGTCAATTCACTGAGGTCAATTCTCCTGAGGTCAATTGTGAAAAGGTCAATTAATATACAACTGTTTCCTCATCTGCTTTTCCTCACTCAGAGTGTGCTCTCGTGCTCCCCCTTTTACCCACGTGGTGAGGTTTAATGGAAGTCAGGTGTGTGTGATAGTCTGTAATTGCCTGACCATTGTATTAGGATTAGGACACGTCAGGTATACGGCACGGATGTTACTCCATTGTCTCTCATAGAGGGCTGTCTGTGAGAAAGTGTTTGTGTTGTAGAATGGGGAAAAGGTGTTATAAAGAAGGGGATACCGCGTCTCACCATCTGGGTGTCCCTCTCCCACTCCCTGAAGACCCCTCACCTAGGTTATCCTCTTGAACTGGTCCACCACAGGAACTGGATCCAAAAGCGATGGCCTTGTGCTGGCCACCTGGATGGCAGATTTTTGGGGACTAGTGGGTGAGACACCTTCTGTTTTCTCATAATAGATTCCCCACTCTTTTGTTCTTGAATAGCAAAGTACTAACAAGCTAAAATCGTATTTTCGTTCACTTCATAATGTTTGTCTAACTTTGCAATGCTCACAGCAAAACAGACCCATGTTTCCCCTAACAACTGTGTTTAACAGACTCTGGGAACAATAATTGTGATATCTGAAAAATTGAGATCTGGAACAAGAAATTGTCAGTACATTTGAATTATTAACTCATAAGTGAAAATCAATCATATTTATTTAAAATGTTTAAACATTTCATAAAGGATACAAACAATAGCAGATTACAACTATTATTTCAAGAATCCAACTCATTCAACCCATGCAACACATTAAATCCATCCATGTACACAGATAAGCTGCACATTCAATAGAACTGTGTACAAAAAACATTATAACATCAAGGAAAATTGTAAATAAAACAACAACAAAGCCAAAGAACAGATATTTTTGGAAAACATTTATAATTTGAAATGTAGACAGGAGAAGACAGGAATGGCTCAATCTCACCAACGTTGACTTCCTGCTACTCCAAAAGAAAGCACTGGCCAGTTATGATGTTGAAAAAATAATTCAGAAACGTCTTCATCAGGGGAATTGATAAATAATCTAGGTTGTCTAGATCACGTATGACCAATTAAATGAAGCACCAGGCACCAATAACACATCTGGAAGCCTTGGCAAAGAATGTCAGGGTCTAGAGTTCACCAGCCTCATATGCACATGCAGGTAATCCTAGTCGCCTTCACTCAGGAAGTTCGTCATGAGTTGCTATGTCGCCTTCCCTGACATACGGCAGGAGACCACTGTAAGTGTTTTCAGCATATTTTTTTATTTCAGGTTCATAAAATGATGACCTCCCACATCCTTCTTTAATCTCTCACCTGCCTCTCTTCTCACCCTGAATTCCACTTTCTCTAACATTTCCATTCCACATTCCACTCTAACATTCCATCCACTCAAAGCCAATCCTAACATCCGTCCTCTCTCAGCCCATGGTTACACTGTCATTCCTGCAACATTCCCTCATGTATCCATACATCATCACTCAGCATCCAGAGTCATGCATTGACTCCAGTCTCAGAAGCTCACACATAACATCTGCAGGGCGCCACTTTCACAGACACTACTACCCAGACAGAGGGCCTCATTCCGAGTGTGGCGGTCTGGACCTTCACACTCCAACTCTGCCTTCCAAGGTCTGACCTGCCGGGCGCAATGGCCCCGGTAGCCGGAATTGTCATGGAAGCACCAGCACCATTAGCAACGGTGCCGGTGCTTCCGTGTCCCCATTCCCATGGAGTCCAATAAAGACACATTCCGTTGCCTGATATACCGGGACGCAGGGACTTGTAATGTCCCGGTGGCACTGGGATGTCAGGCGGCAGAAAACAGTGGTACAAGTTTGGCGGCAACCCAACGAGTTCGAGCTTGGCGGCAACCAACCCGTAGCACCAGCGAGTTACTGCAGACCTTGTAATGAGGCCCAGAGACTCCCAAAAGCATCTCACAAACAGATGACCACTGGAACCTCTCTGACCCAGATTGGATTGACTGGTTGTATCCTTGTACAGTATCAACATATTAATGCAGTGATCTTTTTCTTCCCTGCCATGTTGTCCTCTATGATACACAGTGCACACATACATCTGTTACATGCCATAGCTGTTATTTACAACAATTTCTAGACTGTCTTGCATCATATCAATGGTTAGAGAATTGTGTATCTCAAATAAACAAACTCACTCCAAAATGTTAACAGTGAACCTGGAAAAAAAACGGATATAATCAATGTAGAGACATGTCAGTAAAAACAAATATTTTAATCCACGCTTATTGCATTACTAAACTACCTTACACACTTCTGTGCTAGAAATGACTGTAACCGGATGCTCATCAACATTCATCACAATATCTTGAAATGATCAATGTAACCCTTCTAACTCCCCCACATCTGTGCTCATAGTCAACTTTCACCCTTTAGCAATTGCCCTGTGCGTGTCTGAATCAGAGTCCAAACTTCAATCACACACATACCTTCCGGAGCTCCACAGCTAACATTTTCACAATGTTATGATTTCACAAGTGTTTATTTATGCACATAAAAAGGACCTTTGGTTTAGGAAGTGATAAGTGTATTTATGGACGTCCACACAGTATGATTGTGTGGCATGCGTACTCCAGATACTGAGGTCCAGGGAGTATTAGTAATCGTTTGGCCAAATCCAGAGAATAATTTATTTATGGGGTTTCTTTTTAGTAATGAATGATTTTCAAAGTGCATTAGTTTGAAGTAGGAGGATTATGAGTGTTGAAAATAGCCATTCCTGAAATGATATTGAGCAAAGTTCGTTGTCAATGAGATTTGATTGTGTTTCTGTGACAACACACAATGGGCCTCATCACGAGTTGGGCGGTAACAGCGGCGCTTTTAGCGCCAGCGCTAATAGCCCTAACGCCAAACCCCCAGGCGCTATTAGCGCCGGATCACGGGTTTGCCGGAACGGTTATTGCCCATTCCCCATTTGGCCCATTCGGGAAAATTCACGCTATTACCGCCGGCAGATTTTCTGCCAGCAGTAATTGCACCGAAAATCAGCAAATTTGCAGCGGATTTCCCCCCAGCTTAGAGCTGGGGGGAAATCCGCCAAAGCCATGATCTGGCGGACCCTTACATGCGGCGGTAATAGCACTACCGCCGCCTTTAAGAGTTACCACCAGACTCATGATGAGGCCCAATGAGTGGCCAGTCATCTTTGAGAAGTTGGTTGACCTAGCAGCACCTTGCAAGATCATGTGTGCTTGCTAAGCTATTTTCTGCTTTAAACTGGCACTTGTTTTTTTTAACTTTCTTTTGAAATTAAATGTGCATTTTGCAAATAACATGCCGATAGCATAATAACAGTAACGAGACATGTAAACAAAGTTGTTTACTTTCTTCATTTTACAGTCACCGACTGTGGTGTTTTCAGAAGTTGTTCTGGACTAAAAACAGCTGTATCCTATTTGAAACTGTCTGATTGCCTGGCTCGTGAAGAACTTCATAACTATAGCTACTCAGATCTGCAAAGTAGAAGGTCATCTGAGAGGTGTGTTGTTAATGTTTGGTTTGTGCACAGCTGGGACTATCATAGAGTCTACACCTGAAGCTTTGCTGGTTGCTGTCCTCTGCGGAGTGGGGATTGAGTGGCAGTCTGTGCAGTCCCTATTCTTTTTGTGGTGAACTTTTGCCTGGAGTCTGTTTGCGCTTACCATTGTTGGAGGAGGAGCATACTTAAGCCCAGGAAGTCCGCAGAGCGGAGTGGGGATTGAGTGGCAATCTGTGCAGTTCCTATTCATTTTGTGGTGAACTTTTGCCTGGATTCTTTTTGCCCTTACCATTGTTGGAGGAGGAGCATACCTAAGCCCAGGAAGTCCGCGGAGCGCAGTGGGGATAAAGTGGCAGTCTCTGCAGTCCGTGCTGTCGTGTGGCGGGAGTCGGGCCGGATCCCTTCTACGTCCTCCCGCTTCACAGAGATCCATATCCACCAGGTAACTCTGCAGTTATATTAAAAAAAAAAACTTTTTTTATATTGGCAACATTTGGTTACACCCCAATTCAACTTGCTCGCAACAAACAAGGCATTCAATGGCACTGGATTAACGTGCGCACGCACTAATCTACACCAATCTAAACTGTAAAGCTGCAGTCATAAATACTCTGAACTGTTTACTTTATAAACCTGTGCAGCGACTGTGGGCCTTTGAGCCGCCCGAGCGATTTCGATCACTTCTGCGTGTACCCGCTGTGTGTACCCTTTGATTGTAACAAGCAAGGCAACTAATGATTTGACACTTACGTACACACTTGTTTTCAATCCTTTGTCTCAAGACACATTACCTGTTGGTTTTATTGTATGGTGTCTTCTTATAATTATACATCAAGTTAACTTGGAGACACACTAAAAAATCGTACGGCGACTGGCCTTTTAACCGCACGAGTAGAAGGTAATTTTGCGAATTAGGTGTTCTATGAGCTTTGAGCCTTGTATGGTGATTATACATGCAGCGGTAGACTGTTGGAACTAGGTTTCCTTTGCTTCTACCACATGTTTGACTCTTTTTATCCTCAAATACCTGGCGTGTTGTAATTTAGATTTTTATCTCTACTTATTCACTCACCAACACGTCTGTTAACTTCTTGAGGGGCTGATTGGCTGGCGCTACCACCCCTACTGCTTTTCTTTTTCTCCAAGGAGAGATCCATACATTCCAACAACATATATCATCAGTCAAAATGAAGCTTCGTAGCAATCCTTTATCGGATGACCCAAAAGCCCCGGAACAGGATGACACTGAAACAGCTAATGGGACCCATGCTGGTGGTCCTGACAGTACAAACACAATCAATAGGAGCAATTTTCTACAACCCGCTGAAGACCAACAGGAGCTAGCCCAAGTTCATGTGGAAATCACCCATTCTACACCTGTTCATTGGACCATCAGAAGTTGAATCTACTATGGTGGACAATTGGAAAAAAGGGCTTGAATTCACCACTATACAATACAAAAAAAAATAGAGGAACATTTTGGTTAAAAACAACCTGCAAGTCAAATAGACTTGGATTCAAGTTATCACATGTTGGGAAAACTGGATCTCTCTCGACCTGAACTAATGCAAGACCTCTTGAAAACTGCTGATGAGGAAAATGAAATACAAACGTCTGCAGACACCCGAGACCAGCAAGTAGAACCCTCTCAAGATGGAGTGCACCCTAATGACAACACCTTGAGTGCACTCAACTATGTTCTAAATTCCCTGGTCTCTGTTTTTGAAATATTAAAGGGAGAAGTCCAGTCTCAAATTGGATCCTTACTTGAATTGATAAGAGATGTACCACACTGGATAGGGTGGTGGTTAGCTGTTGTCATGTTGTCAACACAGATCTCAAGCAGACACTGCAGGATCTGAAGATGGAAACAACGAAACAAGGTTTAGATCTTTCAGCAATTCAAAGATCATTGGCAACAAAAGGCGCTCTTGAGGAACTAGACAGAAAAAATGAACCAAGAGCTATTGGCACAGCTATACCTTCTAAATCAAAGAAAAGCAGAACTTCCTCAAATCGAGGATCACACCTCACAGATGGACGACACTCCACTATTTGAATCCGTATTGGAAGAGTTCAGAAGAATGGCCAATGTGGGTGAAGATTTTCAAGATGGAGATCTAGGAGACAAGCCTCCACCAACATGCCCCTCTGGTCAAGATCAAAATCAAGGAGAACAAGTAAAAGAGATCTGTTCGCAAATTGCCCTTCCAACTGGAAAGAAAGAAAGAAAGAAAGAAAGAAAGAAAGAAAGAAAGAAAGAAAGAAAGAAAGAAGAAAGAAAGAAAGAAAGAAAGAAAGAAAGAAAGAAAGAAAGAAAGAAGCCAGGAGGCAGCAAAGACTAAAAGATAAAGTTACCCTGAAAAAAGGGGAGAAAGAAAACTGTAAAAAATCAAATGAAATCTAAACATAAGAATACCACTTCTCAATCGTTCCTGAAGCGAATCACCCGCATAGAGCCAGCTTTTGTGGACATGAACTAAATCTAATTAACAATCTCTGTGGTCATATAGCGAGTGACATGAATAAAGACAAACAAGGAAAAGCTGTTAAAAAAGCTATAGATGAGGGGGAAGAGGCATTAAGCAAAAAGATCTCGAATATGCGACCAAGTCGAGAGGCTCACAAACTGAAAAACAAATGATTGAGCTGCCCTTGACCAAAGCATCAGGAACCCTGAAGGATGGCCTCAAAATAGCCCCAATATTTCTAAATTCAAAGCTTAACAAACAACCAAATCTAAACCCAGTTCTGGAAAATATTACAGGAGCCACATCAACAGGTCCAAAAATTGCCTCTATCTTTCTAAAAAAGCCACATGTTTCTCCACAGGCCAGCACCTCTCACCATGAAATAGAAATAAAATTGGGAGAAGAAAAATATACAACTTTGAGAGAGAATGGGACAGAAGTAATATCATTAAAAAGACAGAGAAAATCAATAATCAAATCCAAAAGACGGAGCAAGTTATGAACACAAAGAATGTAATATCCTCAAGTGCTGACGAAACAGCATGTTTTGATCGATTGAATAAGAAAACTCTGCCTCTTAAAAAAAACTGGAACATCAGTTTCAAAGGCGATTTCTAAGAAATATCAGTGGCAGGCACAGGCATATAAAAACAGTGTCAAAAACAATTTTGCTCCAAATCCTTCTACACAGGGATCGACTGATGGTCCAGTTGAGGCTGTAACCAGAATGGATGATACTAGAACTGTGTCTATTAAGACTCCATTTCACTTGACATGCAAACATCAAGATGATCATCTCACTATTCCAGTGGGCTCCTCACAACAGACGCTAGAAATGCACAGAAAGGAGATTGAGCATGCTGTCGATGCCTACATGTCAGCCCAACCAACTCAGAAATATCTCACTCACTGTGAGTCTGGGCACAGGCCACAACAACAAGAAATTCATTTACAACCACTGGAAAAAAAAAACATAAGCATCTTCATATGTAGCTCCCAGAGACTCACATGATTCTCTGGGTTGTGCCATACCCCAAGCTTCTTCATACTCCTCAGCTATAATGGAGCAACAGCCTGATGTAGTGCATAAGCTGTTGTCCACTGCTCAAAATATAATAAACTCAACTTCGGAACCCCGGAGCTCGAGTATAATATCGACATTAGCACCAGAAATCTATTGTCCAATAGAAACCGCTATTGCAAAATCAACTGACTTAAAGCCCAGGAAGCCTCAGTTACCACTGTCACTCAATCAATTGGATCCCAGCTAAAAAAAGTCAACAATAGTGAATGCAAAACGACCGGCTTTGCACTCATTAGTTTTATTGTGTAGTCCATCTCCATGTGTCCAGTATGATCTGAATCGGAAGTCTATTCTGACAATTTTCTCCAAAATACCTGAGTTGGAGGATATAAATTCCATTGACTTTCAACTAGTTGAATTTGAGGATCCACAAGCTCTCTCATCGGTTAGACTATGGATACATTTGAGAGTTGTCACAACGCGTTATAATTGTCATGATTGTCAATCACCGAACCCTAGCCTGAATGACATGTTTGTGGGCGGATCGAATTGCCTTCATAAAGATTATAAGTAATGTATATATATTGCTGCTTGAGCGTTGTGCGCTCTCTCACATCTCACAAGGTCTGGGAACACATGTCGTGAGGCGTTGAGACCCAGTCGGCCGACTGAGAATACTGTGAAATAAACCAGACTTGTTTGGAATCGAACCTTGTGTCTGATCTGTCACTATAGGGTATGGTTATTGTGCCTTAGTTTCCATATGCAATCTTTATGGCCTAGCAAATATGGTGCCCGAATAAGGACTCTCCCACTTATGCTCCATCGTATTCGTTGAAGTTTGAAGAAGGCAAAAACGAGTCGAGGACGTAGCTGTCGGCCGGGATGGGCACCCCTGTAGAAGTGATGAGAGACTCCTCCGCAGATCTGTACACAGCCGATCCCTGATCGATGAGCAGCACCCAGAGAGCATTGAGGCGAGGGTCCTGGAACGAGGCAGATTGAGCCAGACACGCAGTCACAGCGATTCTTGGCTGCATCTGTATACGGATGAATTACGTCCTGAGAGACGAATTGGTTGATCAGGTGAGTCGTGCCCGATTCTTAAACGTCCTGATATTGGTTGAGAGTTGCTCTTGCAAGATCAAACACCCAGGGTAAGAAAAGGGTAAGAATTAACCATGCCTGGGAAATAGTCTTCCTGTTTAGTGAGGTTTTTTCACTGCGGCAGGCAATCTTTGGAAACTGGCCAGGTGGCATCACCCGAATGGTTGCCGGCACATGTAATGTACATAAAATACGGTATTGGGGCAATAGTGTTGAATGCGATTTTGCATAGGCAGACCAGACGTGTATCAGACCTTCAGTGGCCTAATAATGTGAGCTTTGAAATAGCATGTATAGAACACTTAGAATCAGTATTGCTATGCAAAAAGGCCCGACCAGCAGCGTTCAACGTTGTGAGAAACTGGAGGAAGGAAGCTAATCTCTGCTTGAGAAGTAGAGAGAAACATGCGCGCAGACATAAAATGAATGTAGAGAAAAAACTAGAGTATTATCATTATCAACTGACAGAAGCCATTAGGAAAATGGACAGGGCTTTCCAATTAGATGTACAGAAAATATATCCTCAGCAAAATTTGCATGCATCAGATGAGCGAAGAAATAAACATCAAAGTACTAACCCAGTTGCACCTCCTCCTTATGTACCTCCCATTCCTGTTATTCCATTTGCACCAGCAGGAAGCAATTTCTCTCCCCCTGTGCCTGTGACATAATTTCCTCCACCGCCTTCAGAGCATGAGTTAGCCGCTTTAGTAGGCAGTTCTACAGAGATGGGGCCTGGGAAAGGAAGCATTAGACTGACTCGTAGTACCATTAGTAAAGTAAGGAAAGAAGAACTGAGTGATTGGGCAGAAACGTATATTGATGGTGGCGATGAAGCAGCGGTGCAAAGTTCCATATCTGACCATAGAGGCCTTGGTGAACAGCAGGTATTATTAGAATGCATGGGGAATTATCTTGTGAAAATGTGGAGTGATTTGACCGATAGAGTGGTACTCCAAGAGTTGCATGATTTGGTTGTTCTTTCAGCTTTGCGAGACAATGTGACGAAAGTTCGAGAACATGTAGGCCGAATATTTGTGTTTAAGCGAGAACTTGATCAATTGCATAAAGAATTATTGAAAAAAGATAAACCGCATATGTTGTATGTGCAGCAACGGTTATTGCCGCTGTTGAAACCTATTAGTGAAGAGATAAGTATTTGTACGTGAGATGCGCTAAGATGGATTACAGATGCCGCAATTTCTCCAATGGAAGTGCATGATAAGTTTAGTCAGTATACACCAGAAATGCAGAGAAAGGTATCACAGGTTATGGTAGAGTACTTACAAGATGGATGTATGAAGAATAATGAAAAAAAAACAATTTACAAAAGAGAATTTTCCCCTGAAACTGGAACGACTGCTTTTTCTCTTGATTTAGCTTTGTTGCCTAATAGATTAACAAATGTAGAATCGCCTAGTTTGTAATTACCCATGAGGGAAGTGCCTCCCACGTTTGTCCCGAAGGTAGAAGTTGCTGCCTCTAGAGGAACTCCAGTGCGAACGATAGAAGCCCATTATAGTGCACAGTTTGTACATGTCCCTTTTCCGAGGCAAGAGGTAAATACTATAAAGCAGACAATCCCTGATATTAGGAAGAACCCGTTAGGATTTTATATAGGAATTGAATCTGTTTTGAATTCATCTGTTTTTACATTGAGTGACATTGATTTATTGTTTCCCCACGATTCTTCCTGTAGACATATGGAAAAAGGTTAGAAATATAAGTGACGCACCGATATTAGGTGATACATGGGAGAATTTGACTAGAATTGATAGTGAGAGAAAGGCTGGAGAGAAGCCACAGCAAGTTATGTTGGCTTTACCATTGTGAATAATAGAGAAATTGAAAACTTTGTTACCCGAAAAGAGAATAGTTTTGGATAAATTGACTGCTTGTTTACAGGGCAAAGAGGAAGGAGCAACAGATTATTTTAATTGATTTGAAAAAGTATTTGTAGATTTTAGTGGTCAAGACTTAAGTACTGAACCCGGGAAAAGATTGTTTGTTGATAAATATGTGTGAGGATTGCTACCGAAGTTTAATAATAACATCTGAAAGTGCTTGGCAAGCAAAAACACAAAGTGAAATATTACATATGGCCCAGTATTATGAAATCAGAGTAAATTCAGAAAAGGACAAGGAACTGAGGGAAAAAGGGAACCTGAAAACAAGAGTATTGTTGCAGCAAGTAGCAAACAATAATAGAGGTGGTGGGAACGCACCATGCAGAGTACAATTTGCATTAGTATCCAACATGCAAGGTGGTCCAATAAGGATTAATTAATGTGCATATTGTAGACAAGAAGGCCATTGGCGAGCACAGTGCCCGCATATACAGAATCAAAATGGGACTTTACAGAGAAGAGAGAATAGAGATCTCCTGGGAATGCAAGGACAGTATAGAAACCAAAGAGCGCCACAATTTCAGAATAACCAGGGTAATCAGAACCAGAATCAGAACCAGAATCAGAACCAACAGCGAAACAGTACAAGTGAAGGGGAATATTTTTGACAATCAGTCCAATGCATATTACTCTGGCGATTTTACATCTGACGATGTACTGATCTACTAGGACAGCCCGAGACAGGGGTTGGAACCAGTATCTAGACCAGAAAGGGCCCTACATAGAAATGAATGTTGGGAATAGGGAGCACATTTTTTTAGTGGACACAGGTGCACAAATATTTTTGATTGACCATCAGCGGGTTCCAAATATACCACTGTCAGGGCATAACAATGTCTCAGTAGGGTGCTCAGGTACGACAGAAGAAGAATTCCCAAAACAAGCTACCTACTGGTGTCACACTTCTGGGCTGGTTATTTAGGTTGAAATGAGGCAAACGTGAATCACAGTCTTGTGTCAAAGCAAATATCACAAGATATGCACATAGGCTAGTATTTCAAAAGGAAATATTCAATTTTATTTTTCTAGTAGATATTAAAAAAAGGAACATAATGGGTCCAATTATTTAAAAAGCACAAGACAAAACAGAGAGAAATCACAGTCCTGTTGGAAAAAACTCATGTGAAACGATTACGTGAATCTATTTACTTGAGTCAAATTGTACATCAAACCTGTTCTATTTTTAAGGTGATGTTAGTAGTGAAAAAAGTGACTTCACATCATAGACATAGTATTGTAGTACTTCTGCAAAGACCCCAGCCGGGACAATGTTTGAACATAAACCCGTGTGGGGAACGTGTCGACAGGATGGCTCTGTTTCCAGCCTTAAGAGAGTACAGTCTTCAGACGTTCAAAGTTGACTGTTGTCCATTGAATGAATATTGGACCAGATAAGGCTTTCATCAGGACACATAAACGACAGCTTTAACCCAAGAGTCATATTCGTCACAGTAGGTGTGAGATGTCTAGTGATGTATCTCTATGGACAAACAAACATATATGTTAAAAACTAGCTATATTGCAGATGGCAATAGTGAAGATGCCACATAAATCCTAATAGAAACAGCCCTTTCATACAATATTCAGTGTGCAACCTGGACATATTCATAGTTAATCATGTATATATCTCTTCAAGTTATTTAAATAGCATGTTTGTCATTTGGCTATTTGGTGTATTTTACTTTCACAAATAGATGTGGCTTCACATCTTGTGTTGTTGCGTAATACAGCAAATGAGGATCACGCAATTATCCCATTTATGTAAATCAAAATTAATTAATACGCTCTAGTTATCGTAGTACCTTTCGAGAAATCTTCAAAGAAGTGCTCTGCATGAGTCAAACGATGTTCGTAAGTGCTTCACACATGCCTAGAAGGGCAGCTATGCCGGTCAGTAGCCATCGCTGACTGTGTAGGAAACACAACAATGCAAAAAACGCAAAAACCTTGCGTCATCATATGTCTAAAAAATATCCCATTTCATATTAGAGAATGTGTGCATTTGTGTACTCATACCTTCCATGAGTTGTTTAGTTGGTGAAACCAGCAGTTTATTATTCTGAATGGGCGTCACCGCAGTGATGGTGGTATTCGGCCCAAGTGTGGCGCGTACAATAGCGGCGTTCTAGAGGCACGGGAAAGTGAAAAAAACACTCTAAGACACAGAGTCCTTGCTGAGCTTATTACGTTCAGACTCATATTTTAGGTACACCAGTAATTAGTCCGGTGTCACAACCAGTACCTATAACACTCGGTCCATTCACTGAATCTTGGCCATTTCTTTTGATGAAGAATTGTGGCCAAAATTTGTTGGGATTAAATTTGTTGAAGAAATTGAATGCGGTCATTTGTTGTTCTCCTGATGGAGTGTATTTGACAATATCGCCACAAAAGACTCCTGTAACCCACTATTTTTATCTAAGCCATTACCGACGGAATTGAGTAAAGTACCGGCTTGTATATGGGCAGTGAACGATAATGATGTTGGTTGTTTAAAAATAGAGCCAGTAAAAATTGTTTTGAAAGAAGGTATTACACTGTTGCGTATTCCGCAATGCAAAATTTCGGCCTAAGGAGAGAAAGCATTAAAATGCATTGTATTAGATTTGATTAAAAGGAATGTAATTGAAGAAACTTCTGGTAGTACTTGCAATAGTCCGATTCTTCCGGTTTACAAGAAAGGAGGTAATGACATACCATACCGTTTTAAGATTGATTTGCGTGGAGTGAATAAAGTTGTTGATGCGCAATTTCCATTAGTCCAGGATCTGACTATGATTTTGACTATGATTCCAGCTTCTGCATCATATTTTAGTGTTGTAGATTTGAAGAATGCGTTTTTTAGTATCCCAGTGCATCCAGATAGCAAATACTTATTTGCTTTTACTCTAGGAGGACGTTCATTTACATTCACACAAATTCCGCAGGGCTACGCTGAGAGTCTGAGTATTTACAGTGGAGCTTTAAAAGAACAACTTGATATGCTAAAACTACCAGCAGGCTGTGTTTTACTACAGTATATAGATGATTTATCGATAGCAGCAGACACAGAAGAAATCGGTAAAGAGAGTACAGTTGCACTATGGACACATTTAGCAGCACATGGACACAAAGCTTTGCTAAACAAATTCCAGTATTGTCGAAAGGAAGTGGCCTACTTGGGCTACCTCCTTTCGAAGGAAGGAAGAAGATTGACACCAGAAAGAATAGAAAGCATCTCTGATATGCCTATTCCAAATACGCAGAAAGAAGTCAGGGCTTTAATTGGCATGGCTTCATATTGTAGGCAGTGGATCGCCAATTGTTCTGTGATCGTGAAACCAATAGTGGCATTGACAAGGAAAGATGTTACCTTACCTTTGCCATGGAACATGGAATGTCAAGAAGCATTTGACCTGCTCAAAGCTGCATTTTGTTCGGCTCCAGTTTTGGGCATGCCAACCTATGAAAAGAGTTTTAAGTTATTTGTGCATGAAAATAATGGATTGGCTGTTTTGACTCAGGAACAAGGAGGGAGAAATAGACCATGCGGTTGCTTCTCTTCCACATTGGATCCTGTTGCATGCGCTTTGCTGCACTGCTTGTGAGCTGTTGCTGCAGCCGCTGCATCAGTAAAACAAACCAAGGGGATGGTTTTAGGTCACGCCTTAACCGTCATGGTACCCCATTCAATGGACGTTTATTTAAATAGAACGCAAACACAACACCTTACATCAGCCAGATTAATACCACATATCCAAATTATAAGGTGTTGCGCATAAAATCTGGATGAGTTAATGCCCCCTCCAAATGAAAAAGGGGTAAAAAAATTCCCCCATGATTGTTTAATGGTTACTGAACAAGAGACAAAAGGAAGAATTGATCTTACTGATACCCTACAGAAAGAGCCGGATGGAGAACTGTTTTGTGACGGTTCTTGTTTGAAATTACCCAATGGTACATCAACTGCTGCTTATGCCATCACTACACTGAAAAGTATTGTAGAAAGCAAAAGAATCCCATATAACTCAGCACAAGCTGAAGAGATAATAGTGTTAACAAGAGCATGTGAAATTTCTACAAACCTCAATGTAAACATATACACTGACAGTCAGTATGCCTTTGGGGTGGTACACAATTTTGGTTGATTATGGGCTGAAATAGGTTTCCTGACATCACACAGAACCAAAATCCAACATGGCACTTTGATAGTGAGACTGTTGTCAGCACTCGTGCTTCCCAAACGATTACCAATAATGAAATGTGAAGCACATGAAAAAGTAACATGCAATGTTGGAAAGGGAAACGCATTTGCAGACTGAATTGCGAAACAAACTGCCACTGATTTACACACAAACATGTATGTCGAAAAAATAAAAGAAGTACCCTGCATGATATAGAATGGAATTGCTGCAGTTAAGGAAATGCAAGCAGAAGCCACTGTAGATGAAATAAAAAACTGGTCTGAGGGTACAGCCAAATTAGATTCTGAAGGTTGTTGGGTGGAAAACAAAATAACAGGTGGACGTTGCCAAATGCCTATGTGATGGCAATGGTCACCATGGCCCACAGTCCAACACAGATATGTGCTAGGAAAATGATTCAACATCTGGATTCTGTATGGCAGAATCCACACATTAGAAAAACTGCTGAAAGATTGGTTCAAAATTGTATGACTTGTTTACAACATAACATTGGAAAGGAAACAGCAACACCAGTAGGAAGTGTTGCCCGCCCTATGACATTTGAAGTCATCCATTTTGATTTCATAGAAATAGAAAGGTGCCAAAACTATAAGTATGTCCTCGTGGTGGTCTGCGCATTCAGTAAATGGGTAGAGGCCTATCCCCTGAAAGATTGTACAGCTATGTCAACAGCTAAAGTCATGCTAAAAGTGTACTTTTCCCGTTTTGGCCTACCCCGAGTCAAATGGTCATATAACGGCCCGCACTTTATTGCGGCCGTGATATTGCAAATCTGTGCAGGCCTCCAAATTGATAAACGATTCCATTTGGCCAGACACCTGATGAGTGCCGGTTTGGTGGAACGTCAGAACGGTATCTTGAAAAATAAAATAAGTAAAATCTGTGCGGGGAGCAATTTGAAATGGCCCGATGCATTACCGCTAGCTTTGCTATGCATGAGAGCAGCTGTACAGGCGAAGACTGGTCTCTCCCCTCACGGAATCGTGATGGGGAGACCAGCGAATGTTTTGAATGCTCTTCAGCCGAAACGACTGAGGGATATAGAATACCCATTCCTTATTAATTATTGCAAAGAGTTGACTCAAAACTTGCATTTAATTCATCAGCAGGTGCAGGAGGCTCTTCCTGTCAGATATACCGGCCCAGGACATTGTCTGCAGCCTGGGGACTGGATGTTAATTAAGAATTTTGAAAGAAAGTCTTCACTCACACCACGATGGAAGGGCCCTTTCAGGTACTACTTGCTACGCAGACTGCAGACCGAGTGGATGGGCGCAGACACTGGATCTGCGCAACACACCCGAAAAGAGTTCTGTTTTCTTTGCCACCTGAGAAAGAGCTTGATCCTGACGTCGAAAGAAATACAGTTGCACTTGATCACAAAGATATCATCGCCAGTTCTCTGCCAGAAGTGCTTTCTAAGCCTGAGAAAGGGCCTGGGGAGATTGCAACGATGATTGAAAGGCCAAAGGTGCCTCAACCTTGTCCGACCATTGCCTCATCATCATGTATTGCATCGCAAACTGGCACTGATCCTGCATCTGGAAATGAGAGTGCATTGTTCATCGATCATACTGTACCTGGAGCTGTGAGGTACAATCTACATTCACAAAATCGGAAGTGATCAGCGTTTTGCTTTGCCTTTGTTTGCAGCATGGATGAAGTGGGAACAGAGGCCTAGGGAAAAGGAGCGTATGAGCTGTATCAAGCTGGATCAAATTGAAAGCTCTGACATGCGGTATCCCGGTGCTTCCATTGAAAAGTGAATCACCGTTGCAACCTAGCACGAACAAGCGGGGGCAATTGGTACCAACACTATCAAATTGATACTTGCTCCTGCCTTTTTGGAGCTCTGTGCGAATTCACCTCAGCTTGCTGTCATTTGTTAAGCAGGTTAGCCTGAACTGGCTTGAACGCTTTGCTGCTAACGTGTGTTGCTGTGGAGAACGTGCCCCGACGAACATTGAAAACTTGCCCTGAAATTAACATTGCAAGACAATGCCTATATTCGCTCCTGCTCCCTCCTGCACCAATGCTGTTGATGATATAGAAATAGAGACTAAGCCTGCTACTAGAAAGACCTGGTTCAGAAAGAATAATATGCTAATGATTATGATACCGCTTTGCATTTTGATTACGCAGGTCCCAATATTTTGGTATCTAGAAACTGTGCATCCTTTGAACTCTCTTTTGACTGCTACCAATGCTCCTACTATGAGCAGCCCAGTACATGTGCTCTCTTATACTCTCCCTTCACAAGAAGTGAAACATAGAAAAGGTTATGACAAAAATACACTGCTACAGATTATGACTATGACCCATGCTATCTTGAATAGGTCCACCTGTTGGGTCTGTTCCCATTTACCCCAACACGGGGAAAGAGGAATGGGTTGGTATGTACATCCTTTGCCACTTAAGACTGCTTGTTATGCATCATTAATGGCGCTATTTTACGGAAAATGGAATGATAGTGTTACTGGTCAGTTTGATGGAACAAACATAAATGAATTTGAAAGATTAGCATTGGAACCGTTAGGTTTTTCCGTATTCACAAGCGTAAGCAAAATAAACACGTAACAACAAGTCCAGTAGATAGGCTCTCTAGGCCTTACAAGTCCCTAATCACTTTTAAAATGGCTCCAGTAGGAAACAAAGATGCTGTTCCTCCCTTATATACTATTAATCACAGTCCATGTTCTGTCCCATTTTGCTTACGGAGAAAGGGTTCCCACCCGGTGGGAACCTTTACTAGATGCATGAATATTGCTGTACTTAATCAAGAAGGAAAACCATTATATATAGGAGGTTCTGTCGATTTTGTATGTGGAAATCAGGCCTACCCATGGTTAACTAGAAGTTGGGAAGAGTCCTGTTATTTAGGTATACTTTTACCTGGTGTTTTTCTTTCCAAAACTTCTGAGATAGCAAAACTATCTAGATCTCAGCCACGTCGAATGATACCACAGGACAGATCATAGAGGATATAGCGAAGTCATTTATACCATTTTGGGGGCAAGCAATAAATTCATGGAATATAAGGAAACTGTCCAGGGTGTTAGAAAAAACAATAAATGGAACCACAGATTTACTCTATAATATAACACTGGAACAAAAAGCAATCAGATTAGTTGCACTTCAAAATAGAATGGTGCTTGATATAATTTTGGCTGATCGTGGTGGGGTATGCAAATTGGTGGGGTCAGCGTGCTGTGTATTCGTAAGTGACTCCACCCCCACGATATTTGAAGCGATCAAAACATTGCATGTCCTAAGTTCTGAAATTCATATTCCTACAGGTGGTTGGAATCTGAATATAAATTCATGGTTTTGGGAACTGCTGCGATCATGGGGATGGAAACTAATTGCAATTTTCGTTATGATATTTGGAATCCTCATGTTCTGCTGTTGTTGCATACAATGCCTGCCAGTCCTCCGCTCCCAAATTACAAATGAGTGTGTACATGCAATCAAAACAAAACCTCCTCACATGATAAGTGAAGGTGCACAACACAAAAACTAAATAATTAAAGAATTTATGGAAATTAATATTTCTGATGACGATTACAGCAGTATGGGTAGTTCGGAATCGGACACGTGGTCCAATGAATATGCAATGTATGGATGATGCTCTTGGCTTACAGCCAAAAGGAGGGTTTGTTAGACCAGAAACGACCCTATAGTATGTAGAGTATGTTGGCCAGAAATCAATCGCATCATGTGACAAACATTGCGATCAAAGAATCTTCAATATAACCAAAGGGCATCAATTTTGTATAATGCTGGCCATTAGCTTTTTTCCTTTCTGTTAAAAATGCTTATCAAATGTATTCTATACTTCAAACTCACACACAGTGTGAGGCCACAGCCTGAATGCTGAAATACTAACACAGACAGGAATGTCAAACTATGCAGAAATACATTATTTTTCTCTCTCACTAAGTCCTTGAAGCCAAGCAGAAGCAGCATCTAATCGGTAGTCCAGGTGCCGGCCTGTCTTGCAAATGCCGTAGTAAAAGGCAGTTAAACCATGAATTATATTCTCCTAGCAGTGCTCCTTCACAGAGAGTGGTATTTTCTGCTTTAGAATTGTCTGACCTTTAGCTCATGAACCGAGACATACAGATAACGTACTAAGGAATGTTTCTCTGCTAATAACATGATATCTTTGCCGAGCTAAGAGCTCTATGTTCCCCATAACAGAAAGCTGTCTCTGCTGCCTTTGCTAGAATAACTATGTTTAGACTGAATGAAGACTTGTCATAACGTGTCATAATTGTCATGATTGTCAATCACCGAACCCTAGCCTGAATGACATGTGCATGGGCGGATAAAATTGCCTTTGTAAAAATTATATGTAATGTATATATATTGCTGCTTGAGCGTTTATCGCTCTCTCGCATCTCATGAGGTCTGGGAACACACGTCGTGAGGCATTAAGACCCTGTTGGCCGACTGAGAATACTTTGAAATAAACCAGACTTGTTTGGAAATCGAACCTGGTGTCTGACGTGTCATTATAGTCTATGGTTATTGCGCCTTAGTTTTTTTGCAGTCTTTATGGACTAGCAGTATGATATGGGATTCATCATAAATGTGAACAATACAACACCTAAAGTTACATTGGCAAAATCTTTACCAGATTCTTCATTGTGTGTGTCTAGTCTAGAGAGGACTGGCCCAAACAATGTTGCTTTTACTCTGCGAGCATCTAACAGGAAAAAAGCTTGCAATTGTCAAACTATGCATTAAATAAGCCATTCAACGTAGCGAACCACAATCTCTCTCATTAGTTGGAATTCAATAGGATTCCGCCACCTGATAAATGGTCAAAATTCAAATTTAGAGAATGCTGACATAGCAATGTTTCAAGAGACATGGCTTACCACAGCTCCAACTTGGGAAAAATATGATGTGTACTTGAATCCGCCTCAAAAATCTAATTATGGAAGGCCTACTTCTGAACCTTTAATAGCCGTATTTCAAAATTCATCATTTAAATCAGAGAATTGGATATCTCCTAATCCCTTTCTGCAAATGATAAAATTAAAAGTAGGCACCGTAACGTATGCTTTGATAAACATATATTGGAATTCTGTCGGCATCTCCGATAACATCTTTATGAGAGATGTGGCTCGCTTATTGGATTTAGTATGCCTTGATAGCACCGTATCCTTTGTTATCATAGCAGGGGATGTAAATGTACATTGTTTGGGTAAATCTGTGCATACCTCTAGATTTAAAGCATGGAATCACTTTGTCAAATCACGAAGTTTGCAAATGTTAAATGGTACATTCACAGACGATATACCTCCTCAACCAACGTGGCACAGAGGTGAGACAACAGCAATCATCGATTATATTTACGTCAATCAGGAGATGATTGCTGATGTGACCAAATTTTGCATTCAGTCTACGGCCTTGAGTGATCATAATTGTTTAGTAATGAATTGGCAGGTAAAAGAACCCCTGATTAACATTAGAGATAAATGTCCGGCCAATCTGATTACAGTCAATAGTGGAGGCAATAGATCACGATGGAGTGAAACTTCCTTGAAAAGATTCACAGGGTAATTCATAGAATTTCGCACAAAAGTGGCACACGCGGCTGGCGCACAGTGTGCGCGTGCGAATGTCTGCGCCAGCCGCGTGCACTAAAAACCATTTCGGCGCACAGCGTATTCATGGATTTTAGGCTCCAAAACCAGCCCTGGCGCAGAGTGGCGCAGCGACCCTGCAGCAGCGCCAGTTACGCCCCCAAAAACGCCCCTAGCGCAAGGAAAAGCCATCAAAATCCCCAATCCAGCGCAAAGGGCTCCGCTAACCCTGGACCAGTTTACAGGGCTGCCAAACAGCAAACGCCAAGCGGGGAACGGGTATTACTGGGGTTCGCATGCAGTTGCACACGCGATAGGCCCTGTGCGAGCGGGGTACGTGTATAGATGGGTTTCGCGTGAAGTCTCAAACGCGATTTGAGCAGGCTACGTGTATTTCGGGGGTGCTCAGGAAGTTTCACACGCAATTGGCCCTGTGCGAGTGGAGTACGTGTATTCCTGGGGTTCACGTGAACTCTCAAATGCGATATGAGCAGGCTACGTGTATTTCGGGGGTGCGTGGGAAGTTTCACACGCGATTGGGCCTGTGCGAGCAGGCAATGTTTATTCCTGGGGTTTGCGGGAAGATTCACACGCGATTGGCCCTGTGCGAGTGGGGTACGTGTATTCCTGGGGTTCGGCGTGAAGTCTCAAACGCGATTTGAGCAGGCTACGTGTATTTCGGGGGTGTGCGGGAAGTTTCACACGCGATTGGCCCTGTACGAGTGGGGTACTTGTATACCTGGGGTTCGCGTGAACTCTCAAATGCGATTTGAGCAGGCTGCGTGTATTTCGGGGATGCGCAGGAAGTGTCACACGCGATTGGGCCTGTGAGAGCAGGCAACGTGTATTCCTGGGGTTCACGGGAAGTTTCACATGCGATTGGGCCTGTGTGAGCAGGGTACGTGTATTACTGGGGTTCGCGGGAAGTTTCACACGCGATTGGCCCTGTGCGAGTGGAGTACGTGTATTCCTGGGTTTCGCATGAAGTCTCAAATGCGATTTGAGCAGGCTACGTGCATTTTGGGGGTGCGCGGGAAGTTTCACATGCGATTGGCCCTGTGCAAGTGGGGTACATGCATTCCTGGGGTTCGTGCGAACTCTCAAACGCAATCTGAGCAGGCTACGTGTATTTCGGGGGTGCACGGGAAGTTTCACACGCAGTTGGGCCTGTGCGAGCAGGGTACGTGTATTCCTGGGGTTCGCGGGAAGTTTGACACGTGATTGGCCCTGTGCGAGCGGGGTATCTGTATTCCTGGGGTTCGTGGGACGTTTCACACGTGATTGGCCCTGTGCGAGCGGGGTAGGGGTATTTCCTGGGGTTCGTGGGAAGTTTCACATGCGATTGGCCCTGTGCGAGCGGGGTATGTGTATTCCTGGGGTTCGCGGGAAGTTTCACACGCGATTGGCTCTGTGCGAGCGGGGTACGTGTATTCCTGGGGTTCGTGTGAAGTCTCACACGTGATTGGCCCTGTGCGAGCGGGGTACGTGTATTCCTGGGGTTCGCGGGAATTCTCACACGCGATTGGAGCCAGGTACGTGTATTCCTGGGTTGCGCGGGAAGTTTCACATGCGATTTTGCTGTCAGAGCGGGGTACGTGAATTTCGGGGGTGCAGGTCCCCACTCATGTCCCCCTGCAGCCCCACCCCCCAGCACTGTGGGGCACCTGCCAGCAGGCCCCCACTCATGTCCCACTCATGTCCCCCTGTACCCCCACCCCCCAGCACTGTGGGGCACCTGCCAGCATGCCCCCGCTCATGTCCCCCTGCACCCCCACCCCAGCACTGAGGGGCACCTGCCAGCAGGCCCCCACTCATGTCCCCTTGCACACCCACCCCCCAGCACTGTGGGGCACCTGCCAGCAGGACCCCACTCATGTCCCACTCATGTACCCCTGCACCCCCACCCCCCAGCACTGTGGGGCACCTGCCAGCAGACCCCACTCATGTCCCACTCATGTCCCCCTGCACCCCCACCCCCAGCACTGAGGGGCACCTGCCAACAGGCCCCCACTCATGTGGTCCTGCACCCCCACCCCCCAGCAGTGAAATGCTGATCTCATGACACAAACCAAAAGTCAACTATGTACATCAACACATGTCCGTCACACACATACACTGGTTGGCCTTGCTTGTGTAAACCCACATTTTCAAATGCACCAACCCAATGAGCGAATCCCACACATGGAACTAAAAAATGAAAATGTATTATGTACATGAAATCAAAAATTAAATGAAAGCATACCAAAATATGAAAAATGAAATGAAAAGCATATGAAAAAGATGATTGAATGAAAATGATAACCAATCCCTAAAAATTTGAAAGAAAAACAGTCCAAAGTCACCCTCCAACAACGCAAATCCAAAGGAAATGTAAAAAAAAATCTCCATTGCTTCATGTTCATAATAAAAAAAAAAGAGAAATCAATCCATAGTCCAACTATTTACAATCCATTGTCCGGAAAAAATAAATCCATTGCTCCATGTCCATAATGCAAAAAAAAAAAAAAGAAAAATCAATTCATGATGAAACTATATACAATCCATTGTCCAAGGATATAAAGGGTCCATGATCCCAACCAAACAAATGAAACCTACCAAACTAACTACCTAAAAATATAACTATATACAAATTTGGGTGGCATTGTCCATTGACCACAAATAAAAGGAAAACAAAAAGGAAACCTAACTCTAAAAACTATTTACAAGGGCAGCGGGCTAGTCAGACGGCTCACTTTTGGATGTCCCGGGCCAGGGCATCATCGAACTCCTGCTCGATGTCCCGGAGGCGGTCCTCTTCCATGGCCCTGAGGGTTCGCAGGGACGATGACATCTGGACCTCCAAATCCCTGCAAATTGCCTCGAGGCACTCGGCCCGCCTCAGAGCCCTACACATGGAGTTCTCCGCCCTGACCATCGTGAGCCGTGCCTCTTCTACCCGCTGCCGCTCCGCATCTATTGCATGGCCTAATCGCTGCCACACGGAAGACACTTCCAGTCCTGGGTCCTCCAGCCCTCTGGCCAATGCCTGCCCCTCCGATGTTGAAGGCCCTGAGCCATCATGGCTCCCACCTTGTTGCTGCTGCTGCTGTGCCTCTGCCTGTGCCCTGGCTCTCGCTGTTTGCACATCCTCCTCCGGCTGGGGTGCAGTTGTTGATGTGGCCATCCCTGTTGGACGTCCGACTCCCGACTGTGGTCAGGGATGTGTCCTCCACCAGCCTGGCCGCAGGGTCAGAGGCAGCTCCACAGGGTACCCAGGTGATACATGGGTGGGAAGATGGCATGGAGGACGACTGGCGTGTAGGGGGTTCAGGTGAGGAGGGGGTAAGAACAAGGTCCAGCAAACGGAGGAATCCGGCCCTGGTGAGCTGTCCCAGTAGGTCCACGCGGTCAACGAGGCATTCGAGATTACATGCAGTGTCCTCACGAAAACACTGCAGGTCACCTTGCATGCCCCGTTGATGCAACGCCATCCCACTCAGGACAGGCTCAACCCGGTCCCGGATAGCCACATCTGCAGGGAGAGGAAGGCCAGTTGTTGTAAGCGGATCCCCTCCCTGAAAATGGGTCTGGACGTAGGCATCCCTGCTGGTGCAGCATGATGCAGTCACAGGATTGGGGATAGGATTACACACAGGCACCTCCGCGGTGGCCTGTGCTGCCTCCTGTCCCTGCACCTGCACTGCACCACTAGCACCAGTGGAATCCCCACCTCCAGACCCTGTTTCTGTCCCTTGCATGGCCTCCTCCTCCACCAAACCCCCCACCAACATGGATGACTCCGTGCCATCTTCCTCCGTCGGACCCTGTGGGGTCTCAGCTGCCCCTTCTGCTGCTGAGTAGTCCAACTCCGACCTCTGCCTCTTGGACCTACCCTCGGCAGCTGCAGCCTGGGACACGGCACCGGACTCCTCACTCCCTGACGAGATGACAACCTGGGAGGGGAGCCGCCCCTTGCGTCTCCGGCTGGCGGTGCGATCCCTGCCGCTGTGCTCCACAGCACCCTCTCCGCCCTCTTCATCAGTTGACGCTGCAGACAGGGAGAGATAGGACACAGGCATCAGGGCACGGTACAATGGACTGAAACACACATGACAGTTGCACATGAGTGGCAGTGTCAAACTTCAGACATGGCATCACAATCACCAATACACATGTCATTTCAACTCACACACATGAACAATTCCACAGCCCTATCACAACAGCCAGCACCATCCATACACATAGAACAGCATGAGCATCCAAAGGTGAGCCAGACATCACATGAAAGACAGGGAGTGCAGTAGACATGCACACACGCCACCACACTTACATGCATGTCTACATCTCGTCCAACTGTTGCAGTGATGAGATCGCCATACATGTCAGATCTGCCATTCACCCTTCTACATATCAGTGTCACATTCATCCATGTTGCAGCACAGTTGCACACTTGTCAAGTACACACACATGCACATGTACCCAGTGCAGATACATGCATTAGGAACCACCATCCATGCCACAACCATGCCAATGTACATACACAGAAATTCAAACATGTGTGCTCCCACACATGTATTTGTCCAGCATGCTTACCAACACATACACCATCAATGTGTCTCACACATGAGAGGACACACATGTGGCAGCCTCACGCCCATGTTTATACACATCCCTACATGGTCCTACAAAAACACATGTGCAACCTGCACACTACTGGCACACCATGACACGCACAGCGTCCAATCACTCTGCATGTACACTTACCGCTTGACTCCAGATGGGTCTGCCTCTCAAGGATCTGGTCGTAGCGCTCTGGGCATATGCATTCCAGGACCCTCATTTGGTGGTCCGGCAGCTTGCCCCGGCGCCCCTCGGTATCTGCTGCCTTTTCAAGGCGTCGGGCCTTGTTGAGGGTCCTGGACCTGAAGTCCTCCCAGCGCTTCTTGACATGATGTAAGTCGCGGACTGCCACCCCCTCCGCATTGATGGCAGTCACGATGTCCATCCAGATCCTGGTCTGTCCTTCATTGTTGGCGCACAAACTTCCAAAGAGGGCATCATACTGCCCCAGGACTTGCTCCACCAGGACACCAATTTCGGTGGCAGTGAAGCTGGTGGCCCTCTGCCTCTCTGGCTGGGGGTTGCCAGTGCTGCCCGATGGTGTTCTGCTGGACATGGCAACCCCAGAGGCAGGAGTGGTTGGGCAACTGGGTCCTGGGGCTGGGCTGTGGAGCGATGAAATCCCAGTCGGGAGTCTTTGGTTCCAGCAGGGGTGGTCACAGCAACTGTACCCCTGGCTGACGTGCAGGCAGCAAATGGCAGGGCACGTGGGCAGCAGGCAGTCAGGCAGCAGCAGATGGCAGGTGGGAGCGTGCTCGGGGCTCTGGGGGGCAGTAATTCGGCCTTCTGGGCAGGAGCGTGGTCTTCCGTGTGTTTTACCGTGGCCAGCTTGATACGGAGTGATTTGGCACGTGAAAAAATTGCACGTCAGAGTGTAATTCGAGGAAAGGGCCTTAGCGCGTAAGTGGGTCAGCACACGCATGCGATTTCATTGGACCAAAGGCCCTGAGCGCGTAAGTGCGTAAGTTACATTACGCGTGCAGGCGTTTCCCTCATAGCACGTGATGACAGAGCACACGTGGAAAAACTGCACGTCCGAGTGTCATCATGTGTAATTGGAGGAAAGCACCCGCGTACACGCGTACCGGACGTGTACGTGTGGGCCGGTTTAAAAGCTACATGTAGGATGCCATTTCCTTGTACGTGCTTTTCGTGGAGAAATCTGTACTTCTTGTCGGTTCACACGCGATTACTTCACAGCGTTTCTAGTTCGTACTCCCTGTTACCTCTGACAGCTCTTTTCTGATTTTTTGTTGGGCCTGTTTCCTCAGAGTTCACTTCTCCTTTTGTCCTGTCACCTCAGACAGCGTACAATTCATCTTTTGGTGGGGGTGTTGTGCGCGTATTTTTCACGTTCTTTTTCCAGGCAGACGGTGAGTTCCGCACGTACTTAGCAACTGTGCTTGCCCCGTGTGTCGCGTTCCCCTTCAGAGGTCATTGTAGGCTGCATGTATTACGCGTACGCTCATTTTTGTGTTTCTGGGTGCCACAGCATAGTGCGGGTTCATTTTTTCATGCACGTGGTCTATGAGGAGTTGCGTGCACGTTAATTTTTGATTTTGGGCAGGCTGTGCGTTGCGTGACAGGTCATCTTCGCTCAGGGGTCACAGACAGCCTTGTTAGAGCACTAGGGTACGAATTCCATCTGGTATCCTACCCCTTTGACCCCCAATTGCCCAGGACAATAGTTTACTGCAACTCCCATACGCACAACAACATCAGTGCCATGGTTGGGAGGTGACCAAGCGGTAAGGGAGGCAAAGGTGGCCGACCTTCAAAAGGTGGGCGTGGTGGGCGCGTTAGGGGAAGTGGCCAGGATTTGCAGGGTGCCCCTATACCCCCATGTGTGGAGGAACAATCAGGGACACCCATGCCCCCACCCCCATGGTTGAGGGAAACGTGGCTGACACCATCCCAGCTCAGCCCCTGTTGGACCAGCCCATTGTGGCACCTGACCTGGCACAGGATGACTCCCTGGCTGACTTCCAGGTCAACAAGTCTAGGCCATGTGTGGCGGTGCAAGTTGTTGTCACCAAGCCACGTGGATCTGGGGCAGCTATGTCATCTGCTGCCCCAAGTATGCAGATTGGGGAGGCTGCAGGGGCAACTTCAGCTCCATCCGCCCCAGCTCTGACTCTCCCAGCAAGGACAGTGTCAGTCCAGGTCCATCAAACTGACGTTCCCCCTGCCAACATTACCCTGCAACCAATGCCTGCATCAAGACCTATGGTCATTGTGCATTCCACACTCCTACTACCCAGTCCACCGGTGATTCTGCCCCTACTGACCAGAGCGGCGTAAGCCACTCTGGCTCTGCTCCACCTTTAAAGAAGAGGAAGAAGGGTGCTCTGACATGACAGGCTGAGACCCCAGACACGGCTAGACACTCCGGTACCTCAAGGAAGCCTTGCTTTAATGATCCGGAACTTGATGCACTTGTGGCCTATGTGTCGGCACATAGGCACTGGCAGATCATCGCCAATGGCATAAGTGCCCTTGGATTTGTGAGGCGCACAGCTGATGATTGCTACAAGCGGTGGAACGACCTGAAACGCAGAGCAAAGAACAAGCTGGCCTCAAATCATGCCGCTACTCTGGTGACTGGCGGTAGGTCTCTACAAGAGGACAACAAACTCACTGAACATGAGTCTGTTGCTGGGGCCTTCGTCACAGAGGAACAGATCCAAGGTGTGGGTGGACTACCTGATTATGAAGCATTGTCCGGTGAGTCCCCATGCATGTGTGTGTAATGCATGTGTATGTTGTTTGGGTGACAGGTTCTGATTGAGTGGCAGGTGAGGGTGTGTGTGCCTGAGTGGTATGGGTCACCCATGTGCTTCATCCAAAACATTCAGCGGCCTTGGATTTGGGTGTGACAGTATCCCTTCTGCCCACAGTAGTAATTTAGCGCAACATCACGGCAGTTGCCCTTGAAGTGGCATCTTGCACCAACATTGTTTGTATTATTCAGTGTTCGTTCAGGCTGATTGTTTCAATTCTCCTACTTTTGCTATGCATGCCTCAGCCGTATTGTCACATTTGTGACATGCTTCTGTCATTGATGAACCCCACATTGGCCCACATGTGTTACCTTGTTAGATGAATGATTTGACCATTCAGGCTGATTGAGTATTGGCCTGATCACAGACATTTTTGGGGCCTGTTTGAATGTGGAACATGATAGTTGTTTCCTGTCATGTTGAAGTGCACAACCATTTATGTGTACATCGGCCTGCAATCACTGTATTTTTGTACACTGGATGTGTTGCAGTGTGTGGCACATGCCTATTTTGTCACACTATGTAGCATTTTTCATCTCATCATGTCCATCTCACATGGATGGCTGACAGTATTCATTCACTAACATATGGATGAACTAGTGGAATGTACCATGGCGATGGTACATGCCATCTGTGTGATGGCATGTGTCATGTATGTGTATTGGACCTGCCACTCACAGGCCAATGTGTGATGGCAGTGCTACCCAGCATGCAGCAAATGTGTTGCTCTTCCATCTTGGTGTCATCAGTGTCTGGCTTTTGCCTCCCGTTCCAACTCTTTGACAGTGCATGCATGGCAGGGTTATAGTCATGTGGGAAATGTGTAATTCATGTACTGGATCTCTGGTTTGTCACGGCCTATGTGTGTGCTATGGTGCTAATGCCTGTTTCCATTTTTTGTCTTTCATGTTTTTGCAGAGGATGACGCACTTGATGCTGTTGAGGTTGAGGAGATGGTGCAGACCCAGGAGGAATCTCAGGCATGACGGGCACCAGTAGGGGACGTGGTGTGGTGGTGGGTGAGAAACCAATCTTGCTGCAGACCATTCTATCGAGGGGTGCCTCTGGGTGCACCTCCCCATACCTCTATTCAGGTGCTGATTCGGATGATGAGACCTATGTGCCGTCGCAGGTAAGTGTTTCTGGCAGGGATTCTTTCTGTCCAACCCACCTGCACCAGGGGTAGAACTCTCTATGGGGATGTCAGTGTTGGTAAATCCCCCTTTGGCAGTTATGGATGCAGGGTCACACTCCACAACATCTGATCCTGTTCCTGGGCCAGCAGATCAGAGGGGGAATGCAGACCTGCAGCCTCAGGCAGTGCCGGCACAGCAAGGCACAGATCGCCTTGCCCCAAACAGGTGTGGAGCCCGCCGACGCGGTGGCCGTATGCCACCAGGCAATACCGCATGGGAACAATCCATGTACGGTATGGCAACCCAACAGGCAGCATCAGTTAAGATGATGGCTCAAGCAATGGAGAGGGTGGCCACTTCCATTGTCCCCCCTGAAAGGCAGATGGAGCAACTACAGCAGGCAACAGACTCCATTTGCCAATCACACAGGGAGGACATGTTGGCATCCAACAGGGACAGACGGGCGGCACTGGAGACTCTACGCCAATCGATATCAATAGAGTCCCAGGGCCACACGGAAGCCCTGAGGGTAGAACTCCATCACCTCAGGGAGACTCTTGTTGCCCTTGAGGCTTCCACTAACTTGAGGACAGAACAGCAGCTGGAGCGGGTCACACGTTCTCTCTCAGCTGAGATGCAGGCAACTCGGGAGGAGATCCGGGCATCAAGTCAGGTGCTGCATGGGGATCTCCGCACTATAATCCTCCAGAACGAGACCTTCCACACCCGCATGCTTGCTGCCATGGAGGACCATACCAGGGCTTTGCGTGGGCTGCCTCCCATAGCACCACCACCTCCTGTGGCAGCAGCAGAGGGTGATAAGAGCAACAGCAGCAGTTCTCCCACATTGGCATAGCCGTGCAGGCCATGAGACCATGGAGGTGTTTTTTTCCCAACATCCACACAGGTGGCTGTTGGTGCACACCCTGTCCTCGGAGCTCCTGGGTGGCCTCCCCCCTCCCCCGCCGGCCCCCACATGGCCATTTTTGATTTTTGATTTTTGATTTTTGATTTTTGATTTTGTTTTACAGTCTGTTGCCTTGTGTGGCTCCCGTGGGCATCCACTGTATTCCGGCTGGGCACATGCAGGCTTGTCCTGAGTTTGGGTTAGATGCTTGGGTTCGTGAGACACACACCCCTCCTGCTTCCCGTTTCCATGGGCTTGCAAAGGGTGTGCTCAAGTGACAGTGACTTACAGGGTGACGTAGGACTCCAATGAGCTGTGTGGGCAGTCTGTAGTCTATACTGTGTATACATTCCTAGTGGACATTGTTGTTGTATTGTACACTGCATGGTGTATTGATATGTGCTTGTGCATCCATGTCTTTCTCCTAATTTGCAGGTTAATTCCTCAAGTCTTCAAAAGGCCGTCTACTTTGGAGATGGAGTTCATGTTGTAAGCAGTGCATTTACACATTTGCGTGGCAGCAGCACTGTACATTTGGAAGTGGTTGATGTGCTGGCATAATCAGGTTGTAAGACTGCCACTACTTTAACTTAGTACTGTCATGTTTATGCTATGTTTGAGGTTGTGTAGCTGCATTGTATTGTTGGTAAGTATTTGGTCATGTGTGTTGTTAGTTCTACATTACTGGGAGCATAGTGTGTGTGGGCAGTTTCCATTAGGGACACTGTACTTTGACACTTGTGTCATGTTTTGGGGATTGCTTTGTTTGCTCTCACATAGCAAAACATGCCATGGTGTGTTGGGTGGCGGTGCTGGGGAGGGGTTTGGTGACATGACACTGTTATCATGTTGTATTTTGCAAGGGGGTAATGAATTTAGCAGCATAGAATTGTGTTTTTTGATGACACAGCATTGGTGGTGTTTGTGTAGGTAGGGATGCACACAATGTAACACTTCCAGGTGACCCATCTCAGGCTGGCATGGTTGTGACAGCTGACTGTCCCTTATGTCATCATCATTGATTGTCAGATGGTATGTGCCAGGGCTATGTGCACTCCACAGGGGTATGATTTTAGGTGAAGTAATTAGCCACCAGCTGCGTATGGGCTGCCTCACCCCATGCCCTTTCCCCTCCCATGCGCAGTGGCCGTGCATGTGGTTGGGGATGTGGGGGCACCACCATGTCCACGGGCAGGCCCTGGCGTGTTGCAACGTTGTGCAGGACACATGCTGCCACTATGATCCTGCACACTACTGGGGAAGCGTATAACAGCTGCCCGGCAGAACAAAAGCGGAAGCATGACTTGAGTGCTCCAAATGTGCGCTTCACTATGCCCCGGGTTGCAATGTGGGCTGTGTTGTATCTTACCTCGGGTGGCTTGGTGGGGTTCCGAATTGGCGTCATCATGTGGGTGCTCAGAGGGTAGGCACTGTCCCCTGGGGAGGTGGTGATGGGTATCATTAGTGGGGTTGTGACATTGCTCAGTATCTGACATGCATGCATGTGCTGTGGCATTTATACTCACCGAGCAGCCATGTATCGCCATGCTGACCAGCTTCTAGGTCCCGGTTTAGGGTTGACATTCTGTAAATAAAACTGTCGTGGGTGGACCCTGGATCGTTGGCATATACTGAGGTGATGATTCCCTTGGCATCACATACTACCTGGACGTTGATGGAATGCCAGTGCTTGCGGTTTCTATAGATGTGCTCAGATGCCCTGGGAGGACGTAGAGCCACATGGGTGCAGTCAATGGCACCTAGCACTTTGGGGAAGTGTGCCACCCTCTAAAAATCCTGGACGACAGCCTGCCTTTCCGCAGGTGTTCTGGGCATGTATATGTGCCTGCGGACTGATGGGCGTGCAGTCATGATGGCCAAGACCTGGTGTAGGCAGCGTGACTGCGTGGCCTGTGACACCCCCCCACTATAGCAGTTGTCCGCTGAAATGATCCAGTGGCCAAGAAATGCAGTACATTGAGGACCTTATGCAGGGGGCTGAGTGCTTGGGAGCACAGGGTGGGTGATGTGAGGTCATCCTCCCACTCACTGACCAGGTGGAGTATTATGTGAGGTGGAAACCTGTACCTCCCATACACCTGGTCATCAGGCATCCCAAAAAGGCTGGTTCTGGGTTTAAAAATTCTGGGCCGGACTATCCTCCTCCTCCTCCTGCGGTATCCCACGACCACTGCTGCTAGGAACGGTATATTCATCCTGGCGTCTGAGCTTGTTTGTTGTTTGCGCACACTTTTATGCTGCGCGGGTCCACGTACGCCAGCTTTCTGCTGGCGTACGTGTTTTCCGGATTAGCGCGTCTTTTTTGGCGCACGCGTTAGCCCCGTTCGATTCCATGAATACGTGTTTTGAACGTGCTTGTGGGCGTTCCGCGCCCTTGCCTCCTGTACTTCCCCCGTGATGGCAACATTTTCACAAGTTGTTCCCCATTCCGCGTGTCATGCCCCCTGTTCCTCCTACTTTTGTTGTGTGCGCCGTGCTATGTGCGATTTCGCTGTGCGCGTAGCGCACACTGTTTGGAGACGTGTGCGCCAGCGTGCGCCACGCAGAATGTTGGCGCACATCCTGGGATTTCCACGCGCACGGACTTCCATGAATTGCTGTGCGTGAGTTTCGCTGCGATTTTCGCACTGGCACTGCAATTCGCACGCTTTCGCACGCTTGCGCTGAAAATTTCAGCGCACATTCATTCCATGAATCGCCCTCTCAATCGGTTTTATGCCCTAGAGACAACCAAAATAAGCAAAGACCAGCATGATAAAATTGTATACCATGATTTAATGCAATTAATTCAATCTAAAACGAAAAAAACAAATGGTTAACAAGGTTCGGACCCTACATGTATGCAACAAGAAAGTAGAAATAACAAAAACTATGTTTCACTCTAACAAACGACAAGCAATGAAACTCCCGCCTAATATTAGAGGATTAGCATTAACTAATATTAAAACAAGGTATACAAATTGGTTACAACACCATAAAGCTTCCTTATATCAAAATGACGGTGCAACCATGTTAAGTGCCTTGGCAGGGAAGAATACAGCAGCGATATGGGCCATCATCAACCAATCTACCATAGGACATCAAATTATGTATCAATCTAATAATGTTTCAGAACATGCCTGGATTAAACATTATACAAATCTGTATTTACCTCCAGCACGCAAACGTTATATTAACCCGGTGCAAATTGCTGTTAAGTTTTCTTTACATTTTGATAGGGAAGACAGTGAGTATTATATAAACAGTGAAAGCCAATCACGAGCCCCTGGGCCAGATGGCTTATCCAATCACACTCTAAAACAATATCACAAACTATGGTCAGAAATATTACATAACATGTTTTCTAATATTATTCGGATACAGAAAATTCCCAAGTCTTGGAAACAATCAATCATTCTTCTGATTTACAAAAAGGGCGACGGATCCGATACGGCAAATTACAGGCCCATTTCTCTATTGGATGCCCCGGGAAAAATATTTAATCAAATTGTTCTCAGGGATCTAAACAGGTGGGCAACAGATTCTAGGGAAAAGAGATCCATTCCAAGCAGGTTTTGCTTCAGGATTGGGTGTCACGACCCTCGCCCAAAACCCCATCTGGCAAACCCATTGGCCAGGTGGAGTCAGGACTCGGGCCTCTAGAACCTGGCATCCTCTTCAAAGGCCGTCCTGGGGCCAGGCTCATACACCATGAAAAACATGTGCTTGGGAACTACTTTATTGTGTTGTCAGCCAACATGGAGGCATCCACATAGCTTGGTTCCTAGGAACCAAGCTATTCAGTCCAGTGTTTTGGGTGTGGTAGCTTAGGGACTACTTTTCCTGGACTATTATGTTGGGGCTATTTAAACCACACCCGAGCAAGACAACACGCTTCGCGTTACTTTGCAGTTTGCAATGTGATGCTCAACGTGTCCAGCTATACCCAAGAACCTCGGAGAAGCAGAACCTGCAAGGAGACAAAAGGAACATCATTAGCAGCAGCATCTTACCTGCAGTCTTCATCTTTAGCTACTCGCAGCTCCTGAGAACAGCTTCCTTGAATCTGCACGCCTCCTGGACTGAACGACCTGAAAGAGGAAGATAGAGTCAACAATAAAGAAAGCAGAAGAGACATTGCAAATTACGAACTGCTCTAAAGGCTTACCTGGCTGGTCGCTTCTTGGCTGGCACCACTCAGGAAATTCCACACGTGTTGACGAACACCGTGACCTACAAGGAAAGAAGGAAAAAACAGGTTAGCAAAGGCAAGACATCGCAGCGCTGCGCATAGCGCTTACTTACCGCATCATCGCGCTCTTAATGCGCCATCATTTACCAGCGAGGCTCAACCAAGCCAGTTCGCCGCGCTGAAGCTCCGCATACCTAAGGGAGAAAAAGAGACATTATTAAACAAAGAAAGGCATGCAGGATAGCAACAATACTAAAGAACAGCAATGAGACCTACCTGAACGATATCAAATGGGCTGGCGTCAGTGAAGTAACTGGACCACACATGCCCACTCAAGACAACGTGCCCCTACAAAGAAGGCAGGACGGAGAGCATGCCTAACTCTACCACAAGGCAGAACCTTCCCCGCAGACCACATCTGGGCACCACTGAGAAGTATACCAGCGAGTAACCCGGCTGGGTGGCATCCCTGTGGATACCAGGTGAGCGTAACATTGGGAAAATCTCCAAATATCATGACACTGAATATTCTAAGATCTCAATTCTCCACCCGGAATCAACCACTGTATCTTGCATTTGTTGATTTCTGGGTGGCATTTGACTCTGTTGATCGTGAGCTACTCTACAAAAAAATGGCTCAGTATGGTTGTCCATTTTCTTTAATTTCCATAATCAAACAACTACATACCAATTCAACATTGCAAATTCGACTTATTATAGAAGGGTTTATTTCCACCGAGCAAGGGCTCAAGCACGGCAGCATTTTGGCTTCTTTTTTATTTAATCTTTTCATTCTTGATCTAGGTGAACAACTAACAAACATCGTCAGTGATGCGCCAAAATTGGGTAGTCAACAGATTGCATGGATGTTATATGCAGATGATCTCATTTTGTTGTCCCAAACTCCCAGTGGACTACAAAACCTATTGAACACACTATCTAAATATTCAATAGAAAATAATCTTGTCATTAACTTGGAAAAGACCCAAATTGTCACCTGTCGTCGTAACAATTCTATCTTTCAAAGGAGTTATAGTTGGCACTTGCAAAATGTGGCATTATTGAACGTCTCTGAATATAAATATCTGGGTTCAATGGTGTACAACAGTTTTGTCTGACACACCTTACATTACAACACTGAATCTAAACTACAAACTTTAAAATCACAGGTGAACATTCTGATATTTAAATATGGAAAATTCTCATCTAAACATATCATGATGTTTTATCAAGCCAAAGTGGTACCAATCATGTCGTATGGAGCTGAAACCAAGCTACCAATGAAGTGTAACATCTGGGACTTATGTGAAGCTCGGTTTTGGAAATCTGTGTTGAATTTACCAAAGTGCACTCCACTACCAATAATTCGATTTGAACTGGGCCTAGTACCACTATCTGCACAATTATTATGGAAAATGTGTAATCTATTAAAAATAACATCTTGAGCGCACTCGCCTACCATCTTGTCAACTCGGAACATGCGTTGCCATTTAAATGGCAAAGTTATGTATTGGATGCGCTATCAGATGCGTGTATATCAATAGAGACTTTGTTAATGAATCCAAATCGTGCAAAACTTAAATTATTTCAGCACGATTGGATTTGTAATAGAGGCAGATGTTGTACCTGTACCTGTACAAAGACTTTAATGGGTAATTATTTGGGTCAAAAAAACTCCGGGTAATGGCAAATTATTTGCTAAAGTTCCCATCACCGTACATTAGACAACGGTACATGCGATTCAGACTCAATTTATTGCCAACATTGGAAATATTGGTGAGAAGGGGGTCCCTTCCGAAAAAATCAAATCATTGTCGTTTTTTTCTCGATAAAAATTTCAAGAAACATTACAACATCTGGTTGTTATTTGCCCAGCACTAACATTGATGAGAAAAATCTACTTTCACAATTTATTATGCTTGTATACTCCCTTGACTCCAAGATGAAATTTGGGTCGTCATTTTTACTAGTAGAAAATTGGCATTTAGAATTACGGTAGTGCAATATCTAGATGCTATATTGTCAATGATTAATGTTGACTCTAACCAGTAACTAAGAAAACAAATCCAACAGATGTCATGTATGGCTGCAGAAGTCGCTCTATTCCAGTTATCATGTGATTGGTATTTTAAGAGTTAACGATTCTAGTAAATCACGCTAAGAAATATTGCTAGGTCACATATGTAATTAATTTGTATTTTGTGCATTTATTCTGTTATGTATGCAAATTGCAGATATATTTGATTATGTACATGTGTTTTGTAATTAAAAAAGTATTAGATACTGCACAAGAATGGCCCAGGAGCTATGGAGCACTTTGTCAGGACAGTCATAGAACCAATGTACTTACAGCATAGGGAAAGAGTAAACACACCCTCTGAAATCATGCCATAATCAATTTAACAACCACGTGAGGAGTCTGTGAGACACAAACTCTACTAGACTGGTCACATACTCCTAATCTCCTTCAGATAAACGCTTCAGACATCACTTAAGCGTCTGTAATACAGAGTTTACCTCTTTTCATATGGGACGATGTGCTTAGAATTTGCAGTGAAAAGCAACTATGATCATTCTTCTCCACCGCCTATCAACCGACAACCAGGTACACTACTTTGTATTTTAAATACACAATATACAGTGATTCATGCTCTGTCTTCAGTATGCAGTTGTTCCCCTGCACGCTGTGTTCTGTGGGTTTTTAAATGATATGCCCATTTGATTACTTCCAGTAACCGACAAGTGGACTTCCAGGCAGACTTTTCAGAGAAGGGTGGCTCCCCTATTTGAGGAACCTGTAGTTTTGGATATACCCCTGCACACCCCTATGAGAAGTACAGGGTAAGTGACTTGTGGGGTTCTTTGAATATAAAGGGCAGTGAAGTCAATAAACGGCTAAGTATCTCAGACTCTTCCAGGTTACAATTCCAAAACAATTCTTTTTTCTGGCCCTACTAGGGTTCTTTTTTCCTGCCCTGAGGAAGGCGTGTTTGGATGCCACCACTACAGGCATGCTGAAACGTGCATAGATGACCACAAGAAAAAAAGCGGCATTGTTGAACATTACTTTTTTTACATTCATATAGGCAGAATTCAAGCATGATTATAATTTAATCCTGCCATGATCTACAGGGTATTATCAACTATACCTTGTAGGATTTCACATCTAGGATTGCAAACAATCTATGTTGGAATTATACAATTGTGTTATTGGTGCAACCTTTGGCTTTTTGTTTCTCTTGTCATGTGTGTTACTGTATTATATTAGATATACTTTTCTTATATGATAAATGTTTTAATTGGTTACTGTCTCACAATTTAATGTTTTCAAATATGCTTTTTGTGTTTGCTATGTATGTCTAAAATGTTTTCCTTATCTGCACATATATAAAATACAAACCTATGTTTGAGATATTTCCGGTGACTTTTTTTGCACAAAATGAACTTAAAAAAAAAAATGTTTTTCAGTGCACCCGTCGAGGAGGTACTGCAATACCAGGTTGATGCATGGAGTGGACAGAGCAAGCTCCCATTCCATCTGCCTGTGCCAAAAATCAATTTAATATATGGTCCCTAGATAGAGGACGTATCAGATATTAAACTGATGAGAACAGATACTACACTTGATGTTAGCCAAAAGGCCGAGAAGTGATAAAAAATTAACTTTTTTAAGCGACTATAATAACATACAACATATTAAGTTGTTTGCAGCATGGACACCTCTTTGTTTATCATAGAATTTGCAGCACAGCGCTCTCTGCTCTTTGCCACTTTTGAGGGTTCCATTACATCTGTGTTGCAGGTTTCAAGTTTCAGGATTATTTTGCACATTTCCCATCATAGGCTCTTTTTAAAGAAAAAGAAGATTGCTCTCTTGCACAGGTATCTAATGTGTCTTAACATCTTCCAGTTGAACATCATTGTCTTTTGCAGTACATCCTCTCAATCTGTCAGGGTGAAGAAGCTTTGACATCTGGCTTTTGGCCTCATTATGGCTTAGGTCTCTGTTCATCTTTGCAGTCAACCTCTTTTAGAGGCTGATACATGCTATTGTAAAGCACGAGGGAGCTCACTACAGCACCAAGGATCATCTCTTTGAACTCCCAATAGCACTTTGAAAAAGCCATACATCTGCTGGGTTGTAAATCACAAAATGACAGCCCCTCTCTTGTATGGAGGTGGGCAGAAGCAGTGTTCCATATCCTCCACCAGGAGGCATACATCCAGTTGTAAATGACGGTATATGTTTTATTAGAAAATGACACATCTTCAGTGCCAAAGTGAATGTGGCCCTCCCGAGTATGCCCATTGTTAAGTTTAGTTGACTGAGATGTGCCGAGCTGAAGTGGATATTTCCAAGCCTTCTCTGAATCCTATCCATCAAGCATACTGTGGTGGTTGTATTGTTTTGTGTAGTGCTCCACAAACATTTTATAACACATGTTTTGAGGTCTACTAAGATGTGGGCCAATACCTTAGCACATGACTTCTGTGTCTGGTCGCCCTTCCAAATATAGAAGTGCTTACTTGCCCTAACTTGGTTAAAGGACTTCTTGAAGAATAGGAGTAAATGGCCCATGACTCTGACTAAAGGAAAAAAAGGATAATTAGCTTTGCTGTTTGAGGCGTTTACTTAAATGTTCTGGAAAAACAGGGTGTTTGAAGCCCAAATGAACTGTGGAAAGTAGCCGGTCTGATAGCACAGCGAGTAGAGTGCTCGCTTTGACATCTGTGCAGAGGCTGCTGATGCAGGTTTGAATCCCGGCAGCACCAAACTCAGCCTTTCATCCTTCCGAGGTCGAAAAATGAGCACCACACACCGTGGGTAATAATAAGCAGCGCTCAGATCCCTGAGGGTTCGTAGTGCTATATAAATGCTAAATTATTATTATTATTAGCTCTGGTACCCCAGCCCCTCTATTGACCGCAAACATTCCCCTCAACCACCTTGGCAGTGGACAAGTGGTGTTAATGACTTTTCAATATGATGACTAATAACTCCAGAAACTCAAAGAGAACTGTATGGTGACTCAAAGCAGCTTGTTGAGATGGTCTTGGACAGCAAGGCTTCATCCGGATCCGTCTACGACCATCGACCATCCCTCACCTAGAGTCGCTTTAAAATGTGTGTCCTAAACCACCCCAATTATTTTGTAAACATTGTTTTTGTATTTGTTATTTGCTTTACACAATAACTTTTAACAAAAGCAACTTCTTAACTCTACTTGCGTTACCAATTTGGCATGCCACTGAGGACCCCACTATCAGGAGTTGCGATAGAGAGAATGATGAGAAAGAGATAATATACTTGTCCCCCAATGATTCCAGAATCATTTTTAAGTAAAAAAAACAAAGTTCTTAAAAGGACAAAATATTTTTTTGTACAAGCTAAAATACGTCCAACATGCCCTAGCTTTTAGAAAGGTAATTCCAACCTCGTTCCTGATTGCCACAATGGGCACACTGTTGGGAACAGAAAGGATCTTCCTCCACACCAACCCCTCCAAAACCGGCAGAAAATCTAGGATCCAAAAGTCCATCAATTCAATGCCTTAGAGTAGTTTAAGGACCATCTTTCCTTCAAAAAACCTCAGCATTGGGTACATCGAATATATACTATATTTGGAGATGATTCGAAAGAGCTGATTCAGTAATGCACTCATACGTATTTTAAGCTGTTCTATATTGAGTTGCTTTTGTGGTTTTTGCTGAATGGGAAAATCCAAATAGATAAAATGGTTAACCACTTCAATGGATTCCAGATCCAAACTCCAGGTGGACCCAGGATCACGTTTTCCGCTTAGGGCAATGAAAGACTTTAGTCTTAAAAGGATTGACTTTCAGACTATGAACCTGTGCAAAATTGGAAATGGCACTAAGCAAGCTCGGCAAGCCCCTCTGTGTACAGTCAAATAGAAGGAAGTCATCAGCATATGCAAGCCACATCATTTTAAGGTTTCCAATATTAGGGCTAGCCAACAGCTACAAACACTCTCTCACATCAGAAATGTACAGATCAAAGATGCAGGTTGCTAGCAAGCAACCCTGCCGCAACCCTCACCCGTCACACGGTATCAATACGTCGGGAGAGAAGTCCTTGATGGTTCAAACTGATTCACACATTTGATCCTTTATACAGGCCGTAGAGGAACCGTAACAATCCTTCTGGTATCCCTCATCCTTGAAGTTTGATCCAGAGGAGAGATCTGTCAACAGCATGAAAAGCTGCCGACAGATCAATACTCGCCAAACAAATTGAGTCCCATTCGGCCCTCCACACATGACTCATTATACAGTTAAGTACTAAGCCGCTCAATGATGTACCCATGGATTTGCGAAAGCCTGTCTGCCATTTAGATATTCTACCCACTGGTAATTGCCAATCCTCCAGATGCTCCAACAGCAAGGCCGCAAAACCCCTGCTGTCCTTTAAATAAGAGATTAGATAACTTATTTGGCCCCAGTGCCCTAGAGGCACTGATTCGCTGAATTACTGTCTCAATCCCATCAGGGGAAACCTGAAACTTCCAAATCAAATTGTTCATATGCAGAGTATTGTTACGCCATAAAACATCCCCCTGAGGGTTAGCAAAAACAGTAGAATAATGTGTTACCCACAATTCTTCAGGAATTGGATTTACCTCCCGTCCCAAGAGGTAATTCCCAGGGGCAAACCACCCCAAAGCTGCTCCTGTTTTGGCTTCTGATAGCACTATTATCCACAAGAAGCTTATGGTGTTGAGGGTTTGTCACTGACTAGTCAAGCTAAGTCAATATATGTTTATTTCCGACCATATCCCTAACACATATAAACAATACAATCACAATGATACATTAAATACAAAGACTAGTCCCGGTTTGTGTAAACTGATGTCCACAGATTCTTTAAATGCCCTTGGCTGCTTTTGCCAAAGGGTACAAATCAATCCTACGTCTGCCCAGGTTTCCACTCAACTAGTCCCTTGCTTGTGATGCAGTATTATTGACCGTAACATTAAATTGTACAGCCACTCATTTAAAACCTTTCTACTGAAGGGTCCCTTTTCATATATTAACACAAAGTTAAATCTATGTTTTATTTACTCTGCTCCCTTTTCTCTCCCTTCAACACATTTTTACTATTTTACTATGATCATTTATCTTACCCTTCGATGCTTCTGTTTTTCCTGCATAATTCAGAACCTCTGATGAGTTTGAGTTTTGGGCTTTGCCATCATACCAAAGTTGAGCAAAGGAATCTCAAGACTTGGTTTCTCCCCCTCTGCTTTCGTGCTTTTACTACCACGTGGTTTTGGGAACTTGTTTTGCCTTGACATGGTTAAGTCCTGATCACTTCCTCCCTTTCTTATCCCAGTGTTTTTCACAGAGACATATTTATTTTTCGTCCCAAAGCATTCTTCATGCTAAATGATGTGGATATTGGAGGAGCCATTCAAAGAAAAGAAAAACACGCATAAGAACATCGTTTTTTGGGCAATTTGCAGATTAGACATGCTTTTAATGGACTGGATTTTGACACATTTTATATGCACCTCAATTCTATCAAACATGACATCAGCATACTTCTTATGTCATGTTTGATATACTTTGACAGGTTATCTAGGGTGTTTATGGCATCCAGGTGCCTTATGGATATGGCATGGCATCCATGTGCCTTGGAAGAAACGCTGTATGGTGTGATCAACAAAGCATTATAGGTGGTCTCAATCTTGTGTTGTTCTTCGTGTTGCTTTTGAGGACTTCCTCAACTTTGAATTATAGCTTAATGATCAGTGGCGGCTGGTGAGTTTGAAACCTGGTGAGGTGTATATTTCCCCAGGGCAATTTTCGAAAAATGGCCTCCAAAATGTGCAATTTACTGTCCAAAAAACCCACCGAAATATGAAAAAAAAGCATTAGGTTTTACATACTAATGGTGGTACATTATTCTTATGTGTGCAAGTGTGATGGTGTATTTTACAGCAGCTTGTATTGAGAATAGCTGGTACTATGGTGTATGCATAAAGACATTCATTATATAGTCAGTAATGATGGAAACATATATGTATGTCATGCTGTTACTGGCATTCATATGTCTTCATCCTCTTGCTAAGGTGGGATTTTAGGCATTTTTTGAAAGGGGAGAAACTAAGCTAAAATATAACATTTAAATGAAAGGCCCCCCACCCTCTGCCAAATGAGGGGGACAAAATGGTATGCTACAAAAGTTGGGGGAGACAAACACCCTTGTCCCCCCTGAAATTACTCCCATGAATTCAAGGTGTTCAGACACTGAAATTGTCTTCTCCCTGATACTAAAATGGTGCACACAGAGCCAATGAATATATTCACCTTCCAAAGGGCATTCAACCTACCAGAGCTTTGAAGTCATACCAATGATACATAAGGCGCTATATAAATGCCAAGTAACAAAACATACCAACAATTATGAGACATTTTCTTTGAAAATCATATTCTCTCTGGCACCACAAAGACGTGCAGCCAAGTCTTAAAGACTATAAGGTTTGCTATTTGCATCTTTGCAAGCAACAAGAGCTTGCAAGCAACAAGAGCTTGGTATGGCCACTGAAAATAATCCACGTCTGCCGACCAAGAATTTATTGACTTTTGCTATACATTCAACAAGTTTGCTCTGTTAAAGTGAGCAATGAGGAGGCCTGTAATGGTTGTGAGCTGTAACAATATGTTTTCCATTATAATATTTGATCTCAGTCACCAACATGATATTTTTGCCCTGCTTGATAGCTCGATGGATGGCTGTGTCGCAGAGCCTCCAGGGCCAGGCTCTGTTCAACAAGCCTACAATTTATTGGACTCAATACTCTTTGCAATTTCAAGTACTGTGGCAACAAACACGAACAGTCACGCTGTTCTTTGTAAAGTAAAAAGAGTCTGCATCAATGCAAACAGCGTGAGCGGATCAAAACATAATGCAGCATTTCACTTGGGCGCGTGCCTGCTTCCAACAAGCAACACATTTCCCAAGCTTAATGGGACGCCTACAATTTGCAGTAAGAAGACGAGGCAGTATTATTTAGCCATTTTGGTGGCAGTGGATGGAGTTCCTCCTCTGCAGAAGGGCCAGGTTACCCGCGATTGTATTCACAGCATGGGAGGCCAGTAGTAGGCTGGGCCTCGCTTCATTACATTACTAAAGGAAGGCAGCCCATTTTCTTTGTGCTGGAGCCAGCGCTTGCCTTCACGCTGTTGGGTACCCGTCACTAGCTCAGGCTGAAGATCATACCGGAAGCACAATCTGAGCGAAATAGGTTTCTGGAAAAGGTTGCTGTATTGCAACCGCAACAGTAGATCTCAGCTGTGCAAACCTCTGGGCCTCTGGGTGGGCAACCCTGAAGTCCCAGAGGGTTGCACAGCTGAGATCTACGGGGTGAGTAACTTCCAGGAAGCAGTGTTCAGTACTCACTTAAACAGTGTGATATAGTAAAAGAAGACAACAAGTGCGCGTGGTTCTTTGGTGCAGCTCTTCAAATTTATGAGAATGGAAGAAAATAGCTGTCGTATGACTTCAGGCACACGAGGACCCCACCTGGACACAACTTCCTCCATCCCCTTTGTGTCAAACATCCAGAAACAAACCCAAAAACAGAAATCTGACATCCTTGTACTGCATGCACAGGCCAACTCCCAGAGACATGCCATTAAAGTGGCATACAGGTGTTATACATGGCTATTCTATGTTACATTATGAACTCTACACCTCCACAACTCACACCCAATTATCCTACTGCCACTCCAACCTATGCACCCTATCACCATGCGCACAACAGGCCCCTATTTGGACACAAATGCCTCTTTATGAGTGATGGGGCAAACCACAGCCCTCTGGACATTATGAGTTGCCATGCCACTCCCATCAGCCCTACCTACCACAGTCAATGGGTCGTCGAATCGTAAGAATTGTGAACCAGAGTATATGGGGGACTGCATTTTGCCCACCGCTGCTTTATACACTCAAATTAAACCACACAAATAGACCAACAAAACCCCGTGACTTCCGAACTGCTCACAACAATACAGCAGAAAAGCTACCTTGCTTTTCCCTCTCTCCCCACTGAGCTAACCCACCTCCGCTTGGAGGTGCGCCAGAGACCCCAAGACCGAACCTTTCCCAAGGGTGCCTCGGCCACATTTAAAACAGTAAATGAGCACTATGTATTTCAAATACGTAGTGGTCATTTACTGTTTTAAACTTGGCCTTCACCAGGATTCCAATCCTGGTCCAGCTCAGGAGGACATGATTGCAATCCTGGTGAAGGCCGGATGGAAGGCCAGAGGCACAACACAATGGTCGGTGGGCCGCGGCGCGAGCTGTGACATGCAGCATCTTGCATTCGCCAGTAAGCTGAGTGCTGCAGTCTGCGGCCCGCAGCCGCTGGCCACGCCACACACGACAAACCTCTTAGTCTTCACCATGCAGCATGTCGCATGGGGAAGACTAAGAGTTTAGCAGCAGCATGCAAGCACAACAGGCCAATTATAACACGACTTGTGTTATAATGGGCCTGTTGGGCTTGCATGCTTTACACAACGCCGGTTACGGTTTGTTTCACTTACCTCAAATCACTGTTGTTGGAGTTGGTCTTCGCCAGATACTGGCCGGAGACTCTGTCGGCTTAGGGCGGGCAGCAGGCAGCAGGCACAGCAGCACACTTGGATGGGCGTACGCGGGAGGGACAACTGGCACGCACACAACCACCACACCAGCAAGGCCCTGTCGAAAAATGAGAAAGAGAAGGTGAGGCACCGTGTGCCCACCTAAATCCGCCCACACCAGTCCACACACGGATTGTCATTGGCTGGCAAACAGCCAATGACAATCCAAAACTACCTGTTGCTATGCTGCATGGCCTGCCAGCATACAGTAGGTAGGAGGGGTTTGGAATCACTCTCTGGTGGTGCGCTGTTTGCACACAATTCCAAGAGTGCGGGGCCACCCCTCCAGTGCCCCGCCAACCTCCTGAATGGCAGAGTAATTACGTAGAGTGCGTGGAGCTACGACACACACTCTACATTACAGATTTTTAACTAAATCGGGACGCGCCCCTCTGGGCCTCTGCAGTAGCAGGCCAGGCCCAGACAAACAGCACAGCATTGCAGAGCGGCAGATTAATAAACAAATTAAATTTGCATTTTAGTTGAGAAGAAGATAAATACTCTCTTCTCCTCTCTCTGTGGGGGTGGGGGGCGGCGCACCCCCCCCGCCCATTGTAAGCAGCCGCCACTGTTAATGATATATTTTGTTTGGCGAATCCACACTATGAGACTAGACATTTGAAATAGTGTTCAGGTTGTACAACCAAAGTCATACCCCAACAAGGAAGTATGGATTAGTGTTATGCAAGGAAAAATAACTTTTAGAATGCCAACATCATTTTACAAATGCTAAATTCAGAGTTAGAGTGGTAGAGATCAAGAGATCAGAGGGGAGAATTCTTATCCAGAGGTTGCTCCTGCCCATGTCTGAGACTGCACGGTGGTTTGTCAAGGCACTTGGCACAACATAGCCCTTTATTGTGAGGGCCCTTGTAACTTCTAGAGTTCAGGTAGTGGAAGATATCAATGACATCTTAGAAAAAACACTGTTCGGGTATGCTGCGATAAACAGGATAATAATGTTTAAAAGGTTGGGCCACCTCACAATGAACTATCATTTTTGCCTGCCTACCTATATGGGGGTGGTTTAACATACATTCAGGTGCAAAGCCGATCTAAAGGGGTTGATACTGTCTAGAAAATAATGCTACTGTCTCTGTCTAATCTCTGATTTAGGTGAGACTGTTCTGATAAGGCAGGGAATCTAGGTTATGATACTGACTGTGAAGGGGAACAGTACAGTTTTAACAGGACTGGGAAAGTAGTGTTCCTTCATTTGAGGCAAGATTAGCAGCTGCATTTAGGACATTTTTCAGGCTTGCCAGTTGGAAGTCAGGGCTGATGGCTTCAAGGTTTTTTCAGAAATCTGCTTTATTCATTTATTTATTTATTTTCATGTATAAAGTGCACTAAATCCAGGGGCATCAAGGCGCTTTAAAGCTAGAAAAATAGCTCAGCCGGTTCAGCGCTCTCTGCTGTGATCTATTTGTGATCTGCAGGTAACAGGATCAAATGCCGGCATGGACAACTCAGCCTTTCATCCTTCCGAGGTCATGAGTACCAACTTTGCCTGGGCTGCTTAATGTATGTATATATGTTCTAGTTCTATGTATAGTGCTTAGGCATAAGCACTATATAAATAACACATCATTAAGTTGATTGAAGTTACTGCAGTCAGAGTGTGGAGCACTGGATTAATATGAAGAAAGGCTCAACTGTTGGAAAATAATCCTTTGGATTCAGAGCCTACTTGTGTGCACATGGTAATATCACTACAATGGCACACTCAGTGTTTTTGCCAAACCTGAAAATGTGGTCAGGTCCTTAAACTGGGCATCAAGGAGTGATGAATGGGAGAGTGAGTGCATGGTGTGTATCGTGTGTTGTATGAGTATCTCAATCTTGGAAAAATGACTTGTCAATCCCTTATGCTCATTCACTTCTCATGAGTTTCCCAGTGGTTTCAGCTATAATTACATTGGTTTTGGGGACCACAGATGTCCAAAAAGATCGGCATGTGTTCTGCATAGGGTAGACAGATTCACCAAGATTTCTTAGAAAGTTCAGGAAGGATGATAGAAATGCCGAAGAGAATGTGGAGTAGTATGCAACTCGTAGTATACAAAAGGGAACTAGCATTGAACCTGGAATGAGCAACATTTGACATTTCAGTGGTAAGAACCTATCTGTCCTTTCCAGGACAGGAGACAGGCTTTATAAATCCAAATTACATAATATAGCTGCAGAGAGGTAAGTGATTGACACATTAGAAGAAAGTACTTGACAGATAGAGAAATGATTCAGCAGCACGTGTACATTCTTCAGCTAAGGAATAGGGCAAGCATGTGCCCTTATCTGTTGTCCTAGGCATGGCCATGTTAAAAGGAATGGTCAACAGGTAATGTGACATTCCAGCACTGAAGGCACCCCTTGAGCATTATTATAATGTACACACATGACAAAGCACCATCAGACAGTTAGTGATGTGCATTAATATCAACATCATTACCAAGAAACTCTGAGGTTGCTAAGGGGCTCATTTTGGAAATCACAGTAATTTGACAGCAGAGACTCATAGTGTGTACATTTTCATGTACATAGGTCCCCACCAATAGCTTTTCCTCATTTGCCCAGTGGTGTGCAAAAGGGGAGGGCAAAAAGGTGGCGTACATGCTTATAAGACACTCTTTTACACTCCACCATGTGGCAGTCTGCATTGCAAATTAATTGTATGTATGGCAGGCAGCATTTACAATGGAATCCTATGGAGTCTGCCTGCTTTTTGCTGTTGAAAAAAGCCAATGGACTACATAGGGAAGCCCCATCGTTTCCATACCATGAGAATCCATGCCCATGCCTGGGCACAATAATTATGTCCTCTAGATCCAGATCTGCCCAAGTGGCGGCAATCTGTCAAACGGTATTTGCCAAACTCAAAATACTGAAAAAGGTTCTCCCTTTTCCAAAATTTTCATGGCCTCTATTATGGGGTTTATTGACTATTGTAATGGGATCTACCCTGTTCAACCCAAGTTTCTGCTTCAGCTTCTACAGATTTTTCAGAACTCGGCTGCCCCTCTTGCTCTGAATGCACACAGACCAGCTCACTTCCAGGAACTTCTTCGTCAGCTTCACTGGATCCCTGTAAAATGATGTATTAAGTTTAAGGCCCTTTGTCTCGTTCATCGAGCTATACCCTGCAGAGCTCTTCTTTCATCCAACTCTTTGCTGCTTTGCATAACACAGTTCCTCCAACCCGTGCCGGAGACAGGTAATTCTCCATGCTAAGTCCCACCTTGTGGAATGCCCTTCCTGCTAAGATTTGCAATATTCCTCAGTTTCTATCCTTCTGGAAATGCCTGAAAACTCTCCTGTTGTGAGTTCCCTGGACTGTCCTCCTCTTTCTCCTCTCTAGCACCTTGATGCCTTATTTGTTCTTGTTCGTTCTTTACTAATTTTAAATACAATACAATACAAATAGTATCTACAACTGAACTCAAGAAATTAAACTTTGCTTAAATGGATCGATAAAACAAATTCTGCAATGTGGGCAATGATATCTTCCTCGTCTTCCTTTCACATTGCTCTCTCACACCCACCAGTGGAACAAGTGTGACAACTGGGAATAATGTTAAACAAGCTAACTAAATCCTATTACTTCCAACTTCACATTCTCAAGAAAACGATGCTACCGCAACACTTGCCTCACAAGAGTAAAGAGGGACAGGTATTAGTGTTGTCAAATCATAATTACTATAAAAGCATGTGTGCAAAGTTCTTCCATAAAACACCTGAAAACATAGGATCCTCTATATATATGTAAACTCAACACATTGCACTCACTTCCCATTTATCAAAGAGTAGTTTGGATGATCTATGTGTGCCACATGATGTACCTGACGCATCACAATCCCAAAAAAAAACTAACTGCTCTACATCGGCATGACCCCTTCAATAATTCAGACTCAAGAGACAACTGTGCGGAAGCTGAATGTGAAAAAGTCACTCAGGCGCAAGAAACAATTTCCCACACCCACTACGATTGGACGAGAATCTTCTAATATTCCTGAAATCCTTGAAACTGTTCAACCACTAAATCTGATGACTGTCAATGCAATGCCAAGTGGAAAGTGACCTTAGTTACTTTGAGTGGTGTTATTCCTTCCATTACCTTCCCAAAACCAAATAATAGCTCACAAGCATCCTAATTAGAACCTACACGCATTTATTTTCTAACATAAATGCACTGATAAGTTATTTAATACCGGATCTCTTAAGGTAACAATTTAGTAGAAGGAAATAACCTTCCAGGGATCTTCTGCAGCCAGATTACTGCATCATCCGCTTGGAGAAGTCTATTTAGGGTACATCAGAAAGGGCAAGGATAAAATCCCAAAGAACTCACCAAGGGCATTCCATTCATGGCGTGGAATGGTTCTCGTCTGCTATCAGGAGGTCTCCCTCCAAATAACATAGCTGAAAATGTTAAGCACCCACTGTTATGATTGTGAGTGACCCTCCAGTCATAGAATCAAATCCCAGGAGGACAACCTCAGGTTTCATCCTGTCTAGGACATCACATTGAGCCCAACTGAGTCTGGATACAATAACACCTCTTAGTGCATGGAAATCATTATTGACCTCCTCTCAGCCAAACAGAATGTTTAGAGTGCAGTCAAAAACTACTATTATTGACTGCATTCTACAGAAGCAGACAGAGAAATGATAAAGAAATTTCCAGGCAAGATTTTGTTTCAACAAGACACTCTCTCCCTCTCTGGCAGGACCTTTTTTTGCAGCATGATATATAACACATGAAAGAGAAGGATACAGTATTGGAAAAAAACCTGCAAATGTTTCCTTTTACATGACACCTAATGCATGCTCATGTTTATCCTGTTCAAGTTCAACTAAGATGCAATTAAAATGCTTAACTTATGAAGACAACTATGTTATTTAATTACTACAAAATAAAGCCACATTTAATTTACTAATTCACTTTTTCTGTTTACTTTACTCCTTAAAGCACCATTATTTACTTCAACACAAAAACTCCAAAACATGTATTACTACTACCACCATGTACTAATATCCTTATGGACCTGAGAAGAAGTGACTATTGCTTGGCATAATGAGCCTTCCTCAACGTATGTTCCAAGGCAAAGTAACTTGGTGGTGGGCCCTTCCCCCCGGATAGCAACCCCTCTCTTGATCTAAAGGGCTGCAATTACAATGCCTAGAAGCGAGACAAATTAATCTGACACGTTGGTGTTATTATAGCTTCAATATGACCCTGGGAATACATTATTTCTATACTCACTCTGCAAGTCACACCTGACACAATGCAGAGGGTGTGGCTAAAATAATTTCGCTCAGGCCCAAATATTCCAAATCGCTCTATCACTTGCCATCCATACCGCCATTCATTCTCCTTACTTTCTGTCTGATCATGTTGCCACATCACGGTGCTGCCCAAGCTTGTTTTGGGGAAGAATGGAACTCCATCAGACTGCAGTGTACAACTTTGCATGCACTTGACAAAAACCCATTAGGTCCAATCAGTCAGAGACCTATTGATGCATCTATGTTCTCCTTGTCAGAAGACCTCTCATCGATTTAAATACGTCACCATAGCAGACTACACCTCACTTCCTTAACAACTGTGCTCCACTGCATTCACATGTTTAGGTGTGCTGCCCTCGTCTCTCAATTCTTTTTTTCTGCCTATTTAATGATGGATGGAATTTCATAAGTCACTTTTGGTAACCTACGTGGCCTGTAACATAAATACTGAAACAAAAACCATTTATAAACCGGCCTTATGTATTCATTGCCAACCACTTGTGAAAGTTAAACTCAGTACTGGGAACATAGTGATCTGGTGAGCATTCATCTGCTGACTATAATTGGTGTAGGATTCTCTCCGTTCTGCATAAACATATTAATCTGAACCACTGCCTGCATAGCGTGAGGTATGCAGTAGAATTACAGAAGCGGGCTCCTAAACTGAAGCGTCCCTTGTCATGCAGTTGTTTGCGAGCAATGTTGCTAGAATGAAGCAGTTTGAAGCAAATAATTGCAGGTGAATCCTTGACATGTTATATCTGGGCCATAAAGTAATACAGAATCCTTGTCCAAATGTTAGCTAATGATTGACAGACTCCTGACATCACCACATGTGACTTGTAATCTAATCTTCACCTCACTGCTGCTATGGAGGTGATGCAGCAGGCACAGCCCAGGGCTCCAGCCACGGGTTCCACAGTTCAAACTCCAGCGCCACCACTGACAGTGTCTTATTTTCCGTCTTGTGACCTTGTGACGCAACTATGGTTGTAAAATCTGGATATTTCCGTCCCCTCTGAAAACGGAGGCAGAATTGTAATAAAGAATGGATATAACATTGAGAGCCCATCGCGCAATCAATGTACATGGAGCCCGCTGCGTTCGTAAGAGTGATTTGCACAAGACGATAGAGGGTGTACCTCTGAGTGTGATGGGTGCCCTACACTTGCCATGTTTTGTTGTTAGTGACACAGTCATGTTTTGGCATGCGTTATGCAGCACCTGTCAATACCATGTCACTACTTTGCTGGAAGAATGTAGGGCGTGTATAATCTCAGCCCATGTTCCATGGAACCCGCAGGTTGCCTCCACCGCCGCTGGCCGCCATGTCCCCCCTCATAACCCCTCCAATTTGTATTTTTATTTTTAAGATCCTAACCCCCCATCCCCACTTACCTGATTGCGGCGGCGGCTGCCCATCGCCGGTACAGCAGCTTATCTTTTCCGGCTGCCATGGTCAAAGAAGAGGGGCTCCGTATGGAGCCCAGCCTTCTATAAACATGGGAGCGATTTTGGATCAGTGTTTCAATTCATTGAACGGGACGTGGGAGGCGTCCAGTTAAATGAACAGAATTATTTTTGTTTTCTTAGCACTCCGGTTTACCGCTTTGGTAACCCGGGCTGCTAACGGCCTTAACATCCTATTCCAAGGGCTGGAACGGGGGTACCGGCCCAGAGTCCTCCTTAACTGCCCCCGCTTTGCTTGGTTCTGTTAACTTGGGCTGCCAGGCCGTTATCTGCCATTTCAGCTCTTGGAATGGGGTGTTAATGCGACATTCTCAGCACTGACAGTGATTAGAGGAGGACAGTTGAGAGAGGCAATAGATAGAGTCAAAGTGGAGGACTGTTGGGTGGAGAATGGAGGAATAAGGGACAACTCGATAGAATATGTTCTAATACCATTATCCACCTTCAGAAACAAGTATTGTCAGTTTGTCTGCCTTATCCACATTATCAAGCATTCATTTGTGGTTTAAGTGCATATGTCAGGTGTTTAGCAGTAGCTAGCAGTATGGACTGATCAGTAATGATACATCAGGGACCCCTACTAACAAAACCTTCTCTAACTACGGACATCGCTTGCTGTAAATACCTGCATAATTGAGAACAGAGATCAAATGATCAGTAAGTCTACCCAGAATGAAAAGAGGCTGAGGTGCTGTCGCACTTCTGCTTCACTTCTGCTTGACACACGCTCATGTCTGAGAATGCCTGTCCATACTGACAGCTGTACTTATGATACTGGGTCCAAACCCTTGCCACCCAATTGACTAGTGCTTCACATTGCTGGGAGTTAAATGAAATGAGGTGATGACACCCATCCAGTATCCCAGACAACAAAGGTTTTCATGACACCCCCTTCCATTCCGTCTATTCATTTGTGTTGATTACTCTTCTGAACAAACTGCTTAATAGTATCCAACTGAACTCAAGAAATTAAAGTTTGCTCAAATGGATCATAGCACACATTCTGCAATGTAGCCAATGATCTTTTCCTCGTCTTCCTTTCACATTGCTCTCTCACACCCACCAGTGGAAAAAGTGTGACAACTGGGAATAATGTTAAGCAAGCTAACTAAATCCTGTTACTTCCAACTTCACATTCTCAAGAAAACGATGCTACTGCAACACTTGCCTCACAAGAGTAAAGAGGGACAGGTATTAGTCTTGTCAAATCTAATTACTATAAAAGCATGTGTACGCAATTCTTCCAGAAGACTCCTGAAAAAACAGGATCATTACACAGCCACAATAGTGGCTGTGAAGTTATGGTTAAATTGCTAGTCCCATAGGAAATAAATTGCTAGTCCCATTTGCCCACTCTGATTTCTTTTGCAAATATTGGTGAGGTTTGGTCCAGGGGGGCAAATTTATAGGGGGGTCCCAAAATTTCTTTTTTTCCCATAGACTGAATGGGGAAAACACTTTGCACACGGCTACAGGCCAAATCGCTGGACAGGTTTTCCCCAAATTTGCGGCAGGAGCAGCGGCTTGGTCCCAAAAGTGGGCTTTTGTAAATTTGGTTAAAATCTGTCTGGTCGTTTTTTTAAAACGACCAAAAAGTAGGTCACAAAAGACTAGTGATGTCTATGTCCACTCCATGGACACACTTCCCTGTCTTCCCTGTTCGCTCCGCGGGCAGGACACCAATTGGCTAATCGGCTTGCGTCATGTCCGCAGACATGTGACGTGTCCCCTGATTGGATAGTGAAGAGCATGAAGTGCGTCCGATTTTTGGAAACACCCGCCATCTTGGATCCATGCTTGGTGTCCGCGGACATCGGGGTATAAACATATTGAAAAACACAACATTGCACTTGTCAAACCTATCAAATAATCTCTGGGGAGGTGAGGGGTAATGAGGATGGGATGGGATATGACTGTAAGATGCAAAAAACAGGTGTTTTTCTTTTGTTGCGTAAGTGTGAACAGTTAGGATGTTAGTGATCAGTCCTGTGGAGGACCGGAAGAAATGGTTGATTGACTTACAATCTATGTTTATAAGTCCACCATTTACGTTTCTGCCTCACCATCTGTGTTGTCACTGAAATAATGCAATCAACTTGAAAATTAGTGAATGTTGCAGGCTAAAAGCACTGTTCAGAGAAGTGATACAGTACCCACTGCTAAGGGGTAAGGACACTTTGCAATGACGCTTGATGTTTATAAATTGATGTTGTTGTGCTACAGCCAGAGCACGGCAAAGAAAGGGCTATTCATGTCTGTGTTAAAATGTAATTAAAGTAATAATGGAGTCAGACTGGCGCCCTCTTATAGTCGTCTCCTCAGGCAGCCACCTGCACTGCCTGATGCAAAGACCACCCTGCACGTGCATGAGAATTACAGTTCTCATTGATGCGGTGTGGCAAGTTGTTGCAAAGTAAGAATGTATTTTGATTTTGAGTGAAGGTCACCAGCTTTGAATTTTTGTTTGCGAGCTCAGGAAGCCCACGCATCGGACACACAGTATAAGGTTCAATTGTTTTTTGACCTTGAGAGAAATGAACGATTCCGAAAGGAACTGAATGAAGGAGGGTTGTTATAATGTAAGATTTGATAAGCTTATGTATTCAAAAAGTGAACTAAGGAACATGTAAATTCAGTTTATGAACAATTGTTGGTGAAAACGGAGTCTGTGTTACGGTCTGAGTTACGCCAAGAGAATGGATATGGTGAATGTAATGTAAGTTTAATTTTGGATGATTTTATACTCGAACAAGCATCAACTTATCATTATCTGAGCATCATTTGTGGGTTACATTGTAGTCGTTTGTTCTGTGTGGCATATTACAATGAAACACAAGTATAACCTTTGTGTGTAATGTTCTTTTTACAGTCCAGATGGGCAGGCCAGCATTGATATGCATGTAGACCACTACTCAGTTCTCCCAGGTTAATGCTAATATTTCATTAAAATGTCATGTATGAGCACATAGAATTGTACCGTCAGCTTTCGTATCTCGTTTAGAGTTGATCATACTACATAGCAATGTTATCGGAAGCAAATTGTAATAAAGATCGGCTAGTGAGACATATTTTTATTATGTTTCTGAAACAGGTACATTTTGCCATTTTGCAATTGTCATAGATTCCAGATACCAACTGACAGATTTTTTAATCGGCAACTCCAGTTACTTGTGAACAACTGGATGTGTTTAACAGTTTTTTGGGACGATCAGAAAGGGCAGATATGCCCTTACAGTTGTACTAGCGATTAGGAGCAACATAACATCCTTTACGGTGGTCTAGCCTCAAGTTGATGCACAAGCCCTGGAATTCACTGTGCGACCCAAGCGCTTCTTTTATCCAAATCAAACACCTGTGTACGCAAAAAGAGCAACACGTGACTCACGATAAACATTTTGGATCACGAGCGAAGAAAGAAATTTCAAATTTGATTGAATATGGCAATAGTCGGATGTTGTCGGAGCGTTTATTGTGAAATAAAAGTACTTTACAAATTGTACAGTCTTGTTGTTTCTTTTTAAAGTACGGTTTAGTATTTCAAATTGTGCTGTGCTGTGTTGTGAGAAGTTGTGTTGATATTCGGGTTCTGCGTCACGTCAGGTAGGTGATGACTGGGCGCGTCTGGGTACGCTGCTCAGAAACGTCACTGAGAAAGGCGGACAATATCACTACGTTTGGTCATGTGAGGCTCAGGGGCGGGGCATATGATTTAGTGCCATCAGGGCAGTTCATCTTAGGCCAGTGGTCTTCAAATTTCTTTGGCCTTGGCCCCCCTGAGCAAAATTTGGGTAGGTTGGGACCCCACAGAAATGCCAAATGGACAGTATATATTGCGCTATGTCACCTGCTCCCATCACAGTCGCTGGGCTCTCTCATCCCACTCCTACACAGTCCCTAGTCTCTCCGCACCCCATAACACACCCTGGGCTCTCCCCACTCTGCTCCCACCACTATCCCATGGTTCCCGCCCATTGTGCTCCCACCATAGTACGTGGGTTCCCCCCATCCTGTTTCCAACACAGTCTGAGGGCCAGTGGTGGCTGGTGATTTTTTTAAGTGGAGGGGCATAACTATTTCCCCCAAAAATGCCATAGCAACTGAGCATAGTGAGGGAGCCAGAACCAATAAAGGGGGATGTCCAGTAAAAAGATAGCATCCTGTCCCCTGGGCCCCACTGGGCCTAACACAATCAACATGATTACGTGTGTATGCAAGGCGCTGCACATTCATACAGCAATCACTCTATCATTGATACAAGCATCCATCACATTCACTCATAACATAAGCATCAATGAATTTGTGATGTCATCTTTGATGTCCTGGGTGTTAGTCTTAGCAGTGCACAGTGGTGGCGCGAGTTATGGTTGCTTGCCTTACCATAACTAGGGAATTTCAGGGGGTTTTCGGTTTTACTTTGAACCATAACGTCCCTTTAACAATGTTTTTTTACTGAATTTCATCGGTTTTTAGTAGCACAAATTAACCATAACGTCCCTTTAACAAAGTTTTTTTACTCAATATATATATATACATATATATGTGAACTCAACATATTGCACTCACTTCCCATTCATCAAAGAGAAGTGTTAAGGTTCTATGCATACTACATGATGTCCCTAAAGTATTATGAACCTGTAGGCCCTTTTAAGCGAGGCAGGGCTATCTCGGATGGAGATTTTACTCTTGCACCAATAATCAGACCGACTCAGGAAGTTGGCAAGTCTTTAGCTGTGTTATTAACAAGTATCTAAAACAGGGAGTACAACAGGCATCAAAGGACGCCACACAGCATTCTCTCAAACCATTCAATAAAAAAACAGTTCTTTTATAGCAAAAACTCATCCTAAATGACATCATACTACATACCAAAATAAGACAACCTATGAGGGTGCATGATAGGCTTAAGGGGAACATCTAAGTATACTTTCTAGGGGGAACAGGACTGTGATTGGCTCTCTAGGTCAGGTAAACAGCTATGCCCACCCCTTGTGCAAGTCATCTTCCGTGTCATAAAAATACACAACATTTCATTGGCTTTCAAACTATAGGGCTCTTTGTTACGTGACCCTCTAAAATTGGTTGACATGCTTGTACCCTTCTGCAATATTCCACTCGCTAGCAGCACTGAAGCTGGTACCCCAGGTGCTGGAGGGTTGGACTTGACCATGCCTCACCATTCAATTAGCCCAACATCCATCATCACTCCTGCTGTCTGCCATTCAATTACTCCTTTTTAACTCAGCCTTGCAAAGGATCACTGTGCCTGAGAATAAAAGGGAGTGTGCGCATGGTCTTATCTCCTGGTCTCGGTGTAGCTTGCCTTTTTCAACTTGACCATATGACAGGAGATCGTATTTTTAGCTCCTTCTTCGCATTTAACACTGTTAAATGAATAAAATCTGGCAATTCTAGTGTTTTTCCATTACACTGCACCAGGAGCTTGTCTCGCTACTCACGTTCATTTTATCTTATCAAATAGATAACCAGTTTCTTGGCTGCCCCAACCCTTGACACTGGGCCAGACAACCTTTCTTGAAACTTCCTTTGCCGTCAGCTGTTTTCTTCAACTGCTCCACACTTTCAGCCCTTCTATTGACGGGTCCTAGTTTGCTAAATTGTGCAACATCCAGATTCTATACACACATATATATATATATATATATATATATATATATATATATATATATATATATATATATATATATATATATATATATAGGCAACATCACCTGCAGTCTATTCACTACATATAGCCAGCCTTATGATTACTTGTCCTACTTGCGTTTCAGCATCTGTACAATTTATAAAATGGCTTGCATTTTCTTCAGTGTTCTCCACTCGTGAAATCTTCATTCCGCACATGAAATGTTACTCAATTCCATACTTCACCATCAGATTCTATAAGGTCTATATACTCTCTTCATTGGCATATCTTCTGGGTGTGTCATCTCTGCTTCATGTGACGTCACCAGTCTTCGCTTTCATTCATCTTCACACTTCTTCTGGAACTTCCTTCAGAAGATTGTCATTTCTTCGCAGATACATCATATAGGGTTTTCTCAGTAGATACATTGTTTCAAGGACTCTTCGCGGCATAGGTACCATCACTGGCGTTGCACATGTCACAATTTCCGGTTTCCAACATATAGGCAAAATGGGGGCAGGATTTTCGGTAGAGGCTCTTGGCCCCTCCCCTACAATTACAATCCCACGCAAATGATCTACTCTACATCTGCATGACTACTTCAATAATTCAGACTCAAGAGAAAACTGTAAAGAAACTAAATTTGAAAAAGTGGCTCAGACTAAGAAACAATTTCCCACACCCACTCCGATTGGACAAGAATCTTCTGATATTCCTGAAATCCTTGAAACTGTTCAAGCACCAAACCTGATGACTGTCAATGCAATGGCAAGTGGAAAGTGACCTTAGTTACTTGGAGTGGTGTTATTCCTTCCATTACCTTCCCAACACCAAATGTTAGCTCACAAGAATCCTAATTAGAAAGCACAAGCATTTTCCTTGCATGTAGAGCTTTACAAAAATTATTTCATAAAATAAGTTCACAAATAAGTTATTTAACACGTGTTCGCTTAAGGTAACAACTTAGTAGAAGGAAATATCTTTCCAGGGATCTTCTGCAGCCAGATTCCTGCATCATCCGCTTGGGGAAGTCTATTTAGAGTACATCAGAAAGGACAAGGGTAAAATCTTAAAGAAGTCACCTAGGCCATTCTATTCATGGGGTGGAATGGTTCTCGTCTGCTTTCAGGTGTCCCTCCAAATAATATAGCTCAAAATGTTAAGCACTCACTGTTACGATTGTGAGTGACCCTCCATTCATAGAATCAAATCCCAGGAGGACCACCTAAGTCCTCATTCTGTCTAGGGCAACACATTGAGTCCAACTGACTCTGGATACAATAACACTGCTTAGTGCATGGAAATCATTATTGACTTCTTCTCAGGCAATCATAATGTTTAGAGTGCAGACTGCATTCGATGGAAGCAGGCAGAGAAATATTTTGTTTCAACCAGACACTCTCTCCCCCTGTGGCAGGACCTTTTTTTGCAACATGCTGTTTAAAAAATAATAATAATAATAATAATAATAATAATAATAATAATAATAATAATAATAATAATGATTTGCATTTATATAGTGCTACGAACCCACAGGTACTGAGCGCTGCTTATTATTACATACGGTGTGTGGTGCTCATTTAATGACATTCGATGGATGAAAGGCTGATTTTGGACCTGCAGGGATTCAAACTTGCATCGGCAGGCTTTGTACAGATGTCAAAATGAGCGCTCTTCTCTCTGTGCTATCTGATCAGCCAGATAACATGAAAGAGAAAGATACAAACATTGGAAACTACCTGCACATATTTACATTTACATAACACCTAACGCATGCTCATGTCTATCCTGTTCTAGTTCAATCAAGATGCAATTAAAATGCTTAATTTATGAAGACAGCCATTTTATTTAAATACTGCAAAATAAAACCACATTTAATTCACTAACTCACTTTGTTTACTCATTCTTAAAGCACAATTTTGTAATTCACCTCAAAAACTCTAAAACATGTATTACTACTAACTCCATGTACTTGTATCTCGTAGAACTCACCAACAAATTACAAAAGTTATCAAAAAGGAGCATACACTGGTACAAGAAGTAACACAGTTGTATTCAGGGCCCCAGATGCAGCTGGGACAGCATATTCAAACAGATCACGGAACAGAACTGCATGAATAGGCACTGTCAAAGAAATACCCCATAGGTTAGAATTTATATGCAATGCAAGTAATTAGTATTCAGCATGAAAAAATCGTCCCACACAAATTTGACCTCTAATAGAATAGCATACATTGTCATTAGTAATTGGATCGACGATCCTTTGCACAATGCCCTAATTTACACCCTGTAATGTCCCAATCAGCCCCCAATTCCCTTAGCACAAAGTTAAGTCATTTAAACATTTGAGACGACCAGTAGCCTTGGTCGCCGCATCCTGATTCTCATGAGAATGGCCCTCCACCATGGCACCATCAGAGCCTTGTACCATGGACATAGTACCATACAATTGTTGCATATCAGCAACACTCTAACCCGTTTCCCAGGGAAAATGTCCTACGTGGACAACTTGAAACTGCTGTGGTTCTTTTCAACACCATTAGAAAATTGTATTTCATAAATGATTTTGAATTATAAAATGGTCATGTATTACTTATTCTATGGCGAAAACTGTGAGTTCTAATTTATGACCTTGAAAAAGAACCATCACTGTGTACTTCTCTCAGCAAAGGCATGGGATTGCAGACTCTGCACTAAGTCACCATCCACAGCGGCCTTTGCCGCATACAACATTTTAACACACTTTTAAAGTAAAAGCAAGCTCTTAAGGCCTATTTACCATGTTTCGTTCTACCACTAGGTTTGATTATACTTACCTGTGACCCAGTATTTATGGATTCGTTTTATTTAGCATTTAAGACACTACTTTTGTCTCTGTGAATGTCTGTTATGTGGACCCATCTGCACCATCCCTGGAGTTCAACAGCCATTGGTGTTGATTAGATAACAACGTGCGTGCCTTTGAAGCATTTCTCTCTCCACTTTCTTACGTGGTTGCTCACAAAGCTCACATAAAGAGGTAATGCTTGTGTCAAATGTCTGTTCGGATCTCCTGATTGTCCAGATTGTTTTTTAGGCCTCCTCTGAAAGGAGCTATATTTAAGGGAGTTTGTAAGTTATTTGAGGTACAAATCACATTCCCAGGAGTGTTGTTACTTCCTTGATGAAATCGTTGGCAAGGTGCTGCCCATTAGAAGATTGAATTTCATCTGGGATCCCACACCCTGGGAACACCTCCCTCACCTGACAGAGCAGTCCCTCACCCCGGAACACCTCCCTCACCTGACAGAGCAGGCATCATTTTGTGTACAGGGACCTGCCTCAAGCAAATGTAAGAATGGACACACAACTACAAGCAGGTGCTTGTAAGAAGTACACCTTTCTGGCATACATAGTGGTTATTTTGCTGATCCCTCTGCCCTTTCGTTTCCTAGTGAAACAAAATCTTGCCCTCTTGTATGGGGTTTGCACTTTATTAATGCTAACTATACTGGGATCAGTAACATTTCTAGTAGTGCACTCAGTAATGCTGCATGTTGAACGGGAGGGCCTTATCTTATTTTAAATCCTCACCTTTCCCACCTGTGCGCTGTAGAGGTAACATAAGCCATTGAAATTGATATAATTTTAGCTTGTGTAAATTTGGATTAATGTGAAGATTAATAAATGGTTTTATTATGTATTTGTATATTATTGTGTAAGGTTGCCTTAGAGAAACCAGTATCACACAACTAATACAAATTAAAAAAAGAGGTGATATAGGACGAATCAGAGAAAATGTTCACTGCTTGGCCTTCTGACATGTTTAGTGCTTCAATCAAGGCCACTAGCTCTGCTGATTGTGCAGAGTTATGGTTTGGTAGTCATGTCTGTGAGTCCGCTATCAACTCCTCCCCTTTGTGTACTCATCGTCCATACCCCACCACTGCGAACCCCGAGTGCCTTTGCCCTGTGGTCTCGTCAATGCTGGAACTCCCATCAATGAAAAGCATGTTCCCCCCTTTGATTACTGCTTCCTTAACTTGGGGGTTACCTTCTCTCCTGTCATTGAATGCTACACAGTCATGCACATACTCCCCTTATTCTACTTTCTCTGCAATGAACTCTGCTGGGTTTATTGTCCTGCACCTCACCACTTCTATTGCTGGGTTGGTTAGTATGACCTTGTACCCTGAAGACCTCTGAGTTGCCAGTGTTGATTTTGTTTTCTCGAATACAAAACTACTGGACACCCCATAGTTATTGTGGAAGCCTTCTTAACAGTGAATGCAGCAGCAGCAAGTACCTGCTCACATGGGAAATATCCCTGCATTACTGCATCCAGTGACCCACTGTAATATGCAAGTGGCTTGTGTCCCGGTCCATTGTTCTGTGTCAGTGCAGTTGTCATTACTTTTCCATCTGAATGTGAAAATAAGTGAAACTTTTCATTGTAATTGGGGGTTGGTAACACTGGTGCATGTGCTAGCTCGTGTTTTAGCACATCAAAGCTTTCGCCCATCTCAGCTGTCCATTTTATGTGTGATTTGTTCTTCTGTGCTTCTTTTAGTGCTTACAACAATGGCCTGGTACATGTGGAATACTTGTTGCAATTTCTCCCTGTCCACTTTGTATCCTTTGTCTGCTAGCAGAGTCAGTAGTTTCACTGAGTCCCTTCTACACTTCTCTTCTGTCGTGCTGCACATCTATAAGTCATCAACATACTGTACCATTGTGCTAGCAACCTCCAAATTGATCAAATCCATTTGTATTACCCTGTTGAAGATGCTAGGCCCTTCACAGTACCCCGATGCATTCTAGTATGTTTGAACTGCATCCTGCGATATGTAAAGGTGATGAGATACCTGGAGTCTGGGTGCAGTGCAATATTGAAAACAATGTTCTTTAAGTCAAGTACTGTAAAATAGTGTTCCTCCGTGGGAACGCTGAAAAAAATCATCGCGGGGTTGGGAATCAATGGATACTCTGCCTCAGAGGGTGTTAATCCTGTATAAAATGCCTTGCCCCTCCTTTGGTCTTCTTAATCAGATACATAGCTGTGTTTCAAGGTGATGAGCTCACCTGTATTATGCCCTGCTATCTCGTATATACCCTCATCTGCTTCTCAACAAAGTGGATACTGCTTTACTTATAGCAATAAAGCTCCCTCTTTTAATTTGATATGTACCACCATGGTTCCTTTAAGTACTCATATATCATGGGGTCCTGTTGTCCACAAATTCTTGTGCATCTTTTCCAAATCTTCCTGCAAATATTGTGCTTTCTGTTTAGTTATCTGGGTAGTCTGGGGCACTGCCCTTTCTTTTATGTGTACTGGGCAAGGTATGCTCAGTTCAAATACTACCTCTCCTTCTTCATTGGCTTTTTTGCAAATAACTCTGTGTCACTTACTCCTGTCAATGTCATTGTGCTGTCAATGCATAATATTGAGCACCATTCCATGTTTTTCACATCTGTGGTTACTAGTATAATCATGTCTTTTCAAACCACTACTTCCTCCAAGTACAGTAGAGTGTGTGTGCCAGAGCTAACTGCGGAGGGACACTGAGGCCTGACCCAAAATGTGTTGGACAGCCAGAACACCTTCCCTTCAATCCCTGGCAACCCTCCAAACAACATGTGTACTCCCTACACAAACACCTCCATGTGTGTGGGTATCCCTCTCATTGTGCTGTGTGCAAAGTATGCCTGAATCAGTATTGCCACCCGAGCTGGAAACATCCCGGTTGTTGTGCACACCATCCCCTACTCTGAAAATAAAATTGTGCTGTTCAGTTTGCTGAGTAGGTCCCTCCCTAGAATGGTGATGGGGGAGTCTTTTGAATAAAGCAAATGTGCTACAATGTGCTGCATTCCTATTGTCAATGGTGAATCTTTTGTCAGAGGAACTTTTATTAGATAATGGAAATCCTTCTTCCTTGATGCATGATCTAGTTGCTCCGGTATCAATAAGAAAATAAAATCCCCTCTGTCCTATCTGAACTCCTACCTCAGGTTCCTCCTCTGGGTCATCAGTTACTGCTAGAACAGGACATACTTGCACTCTCCGTGGTCACCCCTATTGGCAAAATGTGTTTGCTGGTGACATAAATAGGTTACCGCCCACCACTGTTGCTCTTGTGTATTGGGGCACAGTATGCTGTCCCAATATTGTTAGCCCTTCTGGGATTGGTGTCTGTACTGGAGCCTGATGTACGCTCACAGTACCTTAAGTTTGTGTAATTTCCCTACTTTGTACCTGCACTTTTCCCTGGGTAGTAAAACCCTGTGTTTGTACGGGCTGTATCTGTAATTGCTGTTCCTGCGGTATTACCTGCACATGCTGTGGGGTCTGCTGCATGTATGTCGGTTGTGTCTGTGGCATGACCTGCACCTCCTGTACCTGTTGAGGAGTCCTCTGCATGTATGCCTGCTGTGGCTGCCCTGCCTGTGCAATGATCGGGTATGTTCGTGCAAAGTGTCTGAAATTCCCTCATGCGAAGCACTGTACTCCAAAACATGGAGTCATTCCCCTGTAGCCCATTCCCCTTCCATGTGCATAATATCCTCTCTCATTCTGATACTGTCCCATGCACCCATTTCCCCCTCCTGCCTGCATGACCCCTGGCTGCTGCACGTTTATGAATTCTGGGTTGCTGCTGCATATGTACTGCTGGTTGGGTGGTACCTGAGTGTAACCTCCTGGCTGCATTAGCATGGGCACTGAAAGTCATGCTTGCTGAGCTTGTGGAACAATATCTTGCCATGTGAGCGCTGCTCCCTCCATATGTATTTTCACCAGTTTTTCTCTGAAACAATTTGTTTTCTCCTGTGGTTGCATTATCGACTGTCTCCTTATCCTTCTCCTGCTTCCTTTTGCAATAGTGGACAATTGTCACCTGTATCTCACCCCTTTGCCTTAATTCCCACTATCGTTTCTATAGAGACATGCATATCTGCAGGGATGTTTTCATCCCATGACTGTTTATTTTCCTGTGTTCACATTTCTTGTGTGGATCATATGTATTCTGTGGGATCCTCATCAAGCTTTATTTTGTGAGCCAAGATAGAGCCCATGTCTGACGTGTCTGGATACAGCTCCGCTAGAGCCTTCCAGACATGTACTCAGTAGTTGTTACAGGGTACTCCATCATGTATATTAGAGATTAATTTTACCCCCGAGTATCTGGCCTGTTGCCATATTTGTCACTCCTCTCCCCAACCAATACTGCCAGCAAATGTTTTATATCTGATATGATATGATATTATATGATATGATAGGTTATTTATAACACGCTTAATACCCATAGTTTTCTAAGCGCGGACCTGGGATTCGGACCTGTGTTGCTCCATATCGTCTTGCTTCCAAGGCGATCACGTTGCCGCTGAGCTATCCTCCCGAGACTGCTATGGCCAATGGGATTCCCGCTGTCTCTTTTTTGAAAACATAAATCCACTTGCTCGCCCCCGCCATCAACGAAGGTAAACAGTAAAATAAATCGTCCCTGTCCATTTTCTGCCATGGTATGTAATGAACCTCGCCCTTTGCTTTCTGTAAAAGGGGAATTTGTGTGCGAGCTCTGAGTTTATTGCCATTTTGTGGTCGCTTGGCTACTGCTATTCTGTTTTTCCTGCTCCGAAGCTTATTTCCCCAGTCACCCAGTGAGTCTTCTGTTTCCTCTGCTTCTCTCTCATCTCTCCTCCTTTACCCTTCTCCTGTGTGTCAGACTGCGTGTCTCTATGTCATCATCCCATCATCATTTTGATGAACATGGTCACCGCTGTCTTCCAAGTCTGATATGGTATGCCCTTCATCTGCCGTATCAGTTTCACTATGGTCCGAGTCCTGTCCCCACTTGTCTATTTTAAACTTTATGCATCCTGCCATCCACTCCTGTTTGTTGGCTCCTATCTCGTAGTCCTTTCCTTTATCCTCTATTTCACTTTCCATTGCTTGTACTGCCTCTTTAAACACACTGTCAAGTTGCTGCTTGGCTTTCTTTTTTATGTCATTTGGATATTTCCTCTTCCCTTTGTCGTCCTTGCTGATAATGCTTGTGTCTCCCACTTCTTTCTTTTTATTTGTTTTTCCTTGTCTTGAGACACTCGTTTAAGATTTGTATAGCCTACAGCTGGTTTTAACAATGGGTATTTTGTATGGGGAGGGGTCATGTACTTCCCTGCTCCTCCTCCTCTTTATCTTTCTCTGTCTCTTTTTCCTTCTCTTTGTACAATTTCCAAAGCCCCAAAATGTCCTGTCTCTTTTGTAAGCTTTGCTCCTTTGAATATAGCTGCCAAGTAAGAGTACATTCTTTCTATAATGTCTTTATCGAACGTCCCCTCTCCGGCCCATTCTTTATAACATTTGCCCAGTATGTGGTGTACCCACTCAAAACGGTACATCGATATTTTATCACGATATTGGGGACATTTCTTACACATGTGATTAAAGTGAGTATCCATCCAATAAGACATCATTGTCTCTGCCTTATTCTGTTCTGATATTCTTCTCTCACAAATTCTTCCTTCCCCTTATTACTTTAAACCTTTTAAAATCTCACTCCCTCTCCAAACAATCCCAATTGCTCAATTTCTATACTTACCACTTCCCTCGATTGCCCTAGTTTCACTTGCTCCGGCCTTCTCCGCAGGCCCTGCCCTTTCACACCCCACACTCAATGCTTGCAAACAACAGCCTTCTCCACAGGCCCGCCTCGTTATATCGTATTAGTTATATCGTATATCATATTAGTATAGAAATGGCCTTCTCCGCAGGCCCACCACCTTAACAACAAGGCTCTAAATTAGTATGTCAGACAAATCAGTTACTCCTCCTCTCACTCGAAGGCATCAATTTACTTGCACTAAGTGGGTTTGCGCTATTCACAAGTTATTTCGGCTCTGGCTCTTCCAGTTCAATATGATCACTTTCCACGACACTAAAGAACAAACTGCCACTACTCACGAAACACATGCGCACATATACCCCAAAAGAATTTTTCACCAAAGAAAATAAAAATCATGAAACTATACCAATTGCCTGCACTACTCCAACTCTTGTCTGATAAGGTTCGCCACATGCTACATAACCCTCTGCTCTAGCACAGATGTGCCACCGTCCACCTGCTCAACTTCAGAACGGCAGACCTAAAATCTAATACTACGGTCAATCACCCACTACACCACTAATGAGGTTGCGTCCTATACAAAATAAAAATAGTCCCTCCCGCCCCTAGCGCTTTTCATGCATGGGTACACTTGTGTATCGTTTTAGGAAATTCTTCACTTATCTTGACCTCGGAGTCTCTGTTTTAAGGCCTGTACTTGAGTCAAAGTGAAGGCAGTGCTGGACCAGGCAGACCTTTGGGAAGTGGTGCCCACAGACCTCTCTCAGCATTAGCTCTTTGTACTGGCCAACAGACATTGTCCTGCACTGCTCCGGGGCACAGCTGGAATCCTCACGCCTGGGTCGAATGGTAGTCACACCTCGCTGGGGCCTCAAAAAAAGTATCAGGGTTGCCTCGTAGAACTCACCAAAAAATTACAAAAGGAGCAAAAGAGGAGTGTTCGCTGGTGCAAGAAGTAACACCATTTTATTCAGGGCCCTAGACACAGCTAGGACAGCAAATTCAAACACATCGGGGGACAGAACTGCATGAAAATGTGCTGTCAAAGAATCACCTATAAGGTTTGAATGTTTATTCCACACAAGTACTTTGCACTTTGAACCATTATAGAAAAGCATACATTGCGATAAATAATTGGATCCACAATCCTTCCCACAGCGCCCTCATTTACACCCTCTGACATCACAATCCACACCCAATTCCAATAGCACAAAGGTAAGTCATTGAAACATTTCAGACGACCAGTGGAACTTTATTGAACTGCCTTGGTGGCCTCATCCTGATTCTCGAATGGCCCTTCACCATGACACCATCAGAGCCTTGAACCACAGACATACCAACATACAATTGGTGCATATCGGGGACACTCCAACCCGTTTCCCAGAGAAAATATCCTATGGGGCAACTTGAACCCACTGTGGTTCTTTTGGACACCATTAGGAAATTGTATTTCATAAGTTATTTTGAATTATAGAGCGCTGGCTTGGAATTGCAGACTCTGCACTAAATCACCAGCCACAGCAGCCTTTGCCGGGCACAAAATGCTAACACACGATTAAAGTAAAAGCAAGCTTTTAATGTCTATTTACCACATTTCATTCTACCACTAAGTTTGATTATACTTACCTTTGCCCAAGCATTTAATGTCCATATCATCACAAAGAGCCCCTCTACCCTTTTACAGTGTTACTCTCACAGCTGTACTACACAATTATTCACTTCACCACAAAAACTCTAAAACATATATTGCTACTACCACCATGTACTAGTAGCCCTATAGACCTCAGAATGACTGATTATTGCTTGGGATAACATCCCTTCCCCAATTTATGGCCCAAGGTAAAGTAACTTGGTGGTGGGTCATTCCCCCAGTTTAACAATCCCTCCCTTGATCTAAAAGGCTATAACTACAATGACTAGAACCGAGAGGAATTAATCTTGACACATTGGTGTTATTATAGCTTCAATATGTCCCTGGGAATACATTGTTTTTATACTCACTCTGCAAGTCACACCTGACAAAACGCACAGGGATTGGCTAAACGATTTCTCTCAGGCCCAATTATCCCAATTTGGACACTATCACTTGCCATCCATACCGCCATTCATTCTCCTTGCTTTCTGCCTGATTATGTTGCCACTTCACAGTGCTGCCCATTTCATGAGTCGCTTTTGGAAACCTTTGTGACCTGTTAAATAAATACAGAAACAAAAACCATTTGAGAATCACTGAATTGTTCAATTAAGGAAGTTCAAAAGCTCAAAGCCTGAAGTAGGAAAGGAGCAGGAGTATTACTAGTAGGACCAGATGACATTTTCTAGTCGACTTTCATTTAACAAATGCACTATGCGAGTTGTAGTCTTTGTGAACTGTAACTGAATAAACCGGTCTTGCGTATTTATTGCCAACAACTTGTGAAAGTTAAACTCAGTACTGGGAACATAGTGATCTGGTGAGCAGTCATCTGCTGACTATAATTAGTGTAGGATTCTCTCCATTCTGCATAAACATATTAATCTGAACCACTGCCTACATAGCGTGAGGTATGCAGTAGAATTACAGAAGCAGGCTCCTAAGCTGGAGCGTCCCATGTCATGCAGTTGTGTGCGAGCGATGTTGCTAGTATGAAGCAGTTTGAAGCAAATAATGGCAGGTGAATCCTTGACATGTTATATCTGGGCCATAAAGTAATACAGAATCCTTGTCCAAATGTTAGCCTAATGATTGACAGACTCCTGACATCACCACGTGTGACTTGTAATCTAATCTTCACCTCACTGCTGCGATGGAGGTGATGCAGCAGGCAAAGCCCAGGGCTCCAGGCACGGGTTCCAAAGTTCAAACTCCAGCGCCACCACTGACGGTGTCTTATTTTCCGTCTTGTGACCTTGTGACGCAACTATGGTTGGAAAATCTGGATATTTCCGTCCCCTCTAAAAACGGAGGCGAATTCTGATAAAGAATGGAAATAACATTGAGAGCCCATCGCGCAATCAATGTACATGGAGCCCGGTGCGTTCCTAAGAGTGATTTGCACAAGACGATAGATAATGATAAGACTCCTTACTATTAATTGTTATTCGTTATTATGAGTGATATTATTAATATTTTTTTTAATTATTAATTGTAAGCCCAATTCTCTGATGACAAATAGAAATAGGAATCTTTAACTTCAGAAGTGCAAGCTGAAAGTCCAATGAGCTAAGTTGATTGCCATCCCACTGATCCAACAGTATATCAACATGTGTTTATAACATTTGTGCAGTACAAAATGAACTTTGCACTGACTTTGCACTGCAAATATACACAGTTCCATGAAACATGGTTTGTGTCGGCAATGCAAAGTCACTTTTCAGCAGTGCAAAGTCACTTTGAACCATACAACACATTCCATGAATCAGGCCAGTGTTTTTTCAAGGCAGTCTTCTGTGAGTTTTATGACTTCATTGGAACTGTAAACCTGCTACTGGTGTAATAAAAATGTCTTAACTAGGTCTTCCTTCAGCCCCTCGATTTTTAATCACTATGCATGCCCTTCACTGAAGTCCTATTAAAAACAAGTATTGGTTGTATAGTTTCTCCATGAAACTGGGGGCTATTTTTCATTAGAGCCAGTAAGAGCACAGCTGTGTGTTAGAGGAGATGCACTCAAGTGTACTCTTGAAGTGTGTATGTTTCTTTTCATGATAAGGGAATCAAAATTTACCCCAAAGGGTAATCTGGGGGTACCAACTGTCACAAGAATAAGAGCTAAGATTTAGCACAGTACGAGGGAATGCAGAGAATACGAGAGGGCGAGTTTCCTGATTTGATAAGAGTTTCCCTTTCAATGTGTAAATTGTGTAGAATGTAAAGCTGAGCCATATTGTGATAGTGATGTTATTTGACATCTGGACAGCGCCCAACTGCCAGTGTCATGACCCTAAGCACCACAGACCACAGGCAACCTCCGGAAAGCACAGTCCTAATGCGCATGGCAAACAGCATAGGGCATGATACAAGAAGGAACCACGTGCCACCACACAGCCACAAGCACAAACATATGACAATTCCTAGCAGAAATGACACGCACAGTGTTGCAGGCCTGGGTGGGCCGGAAATAATGCATGGACCCAGGGCACGTCTTCTCACACTCTTTATTAAACTCTAACTGATGCCCCCAACTTTCCCGCTTCCCCTCCTCCTCCCGCCCCACCCCTCTCCCTCTTTCCCTTTCAGTCTCCCTTAAAGGGCCCATGTCCTTTTCTCATTCACAACATCCCCCCCTTACTTATCGACTGAGCCTGTGTCCACATTTCTTCGGTGAGCCGGGTGTATCTCCTGGCTGACCTGTGGGGCCGCCCGGCTGGCTCGCCCCTGTCGTTGTCCTGTCCTGTCAGCAGGGGCTCCTCAGGTGGGTCTGGTGGAAGCTCTGGGTCCATGGGATCTTCTTCCTCTAGAGGCATGTCCTCGGTCTTGTCTTCTTGGAACATTTGCATGAAATATGATGCGTTTTGGGTCACTTCACCTTGGTCTCCTAAAGCTGTGACCATAGGCCCTTTTACTTCCGTCACTATCATGGGCTCAGGCCGATGTCTCGAGTCCATTTTCCGGTGTTGGGCTTGCCTGACCAGCACGGTTTCCCCTAATGGGATCAGGGGTTGCTTGGCTCTCCGCTTTCTGTCAGTCCATTCTTTGGCCCTTCGTCTTTTTTCAGCTTCTCGTTGTCATATCTCCTCGTCCTCCTCTGCGGTGTAGTCCTCGAGTTGGGGAAGCCTGGACCGCGGTTTATACTTGATCATGAGTTCGGCTGGAGTGTGGCCAGTTATGTGGTGTGTGCCTATAGCTTCGTAGCATTTGTGAGATGGTCTGTGGCATCGAGGCTTGGTCAGTCGCCGCTTTCTGGCACGTGCGTTTAATGTTTGCCATGAACTGTTCCACCATCCCATTGGCCTGGGGCCAGAGTAGCGTGACCTTTTGATGGTGGAATCCAAGGTGTGCCGCAAATTTCTTACATTCTTTTCCTTGAAATGGGGATCCGTTGTCCGTTTTCACTACGTTGGGGATGCCCCACTCGCTGAACAGCTCGTCTACTACACCTACCACATGGTGGAAGGCTGTGGACTGTACGTGCTTCACTAGCGAGAACCCGGAGTACTTGTCTATGGCCACTAACAGGTGGCCTCCCTCTTCCAGCGGGCCATAGAAGTCGAGTGCTATGTGCTGCCACGGTCCATCTTGGAGTGGAACTATGGCAAAGGGCAGGGTGGTGCACCGGCCGGGTTCACTTGGCACAGGTTGCAGTGTCTTAGTATGTCACCCACAATGGTGTCCATGTGGGGGAACCACACCTGGTTCCGCAGTATCTTTTTTGTGTTGGCCACGCCTCGATGGCCTTCGTGTGCGATCATAACTAATGGCTTCCTTAGGCTTTTGGGTGCTACCAGGTGGTTCCCTCTGCGTAGCATGCCTTGGCTTGTCATGGCCAGTTCATTGTGTATTCTCTCCATTCTGGCTGGGTCTCTTCTATCAACTTCTCCCCCCTCCCCTGGCTCAAAGTGTTTGTTGGCCGCCTGTCTCCACTTGTTCGTGTTGGTGAGGTGGACTGCTGCCTTGATGGTGGGGTCAGCACTGCTCTTTTCTGCAAATAGTTGTGCAGTGATGGCTGGGGGAAGGGCATTATGTGACAGGTATGCGACGTATCCGTCGGCTTCTGCCTGCATCGTGGTGTTGGACGCTCCATCCGGGTGTTGTGACAGATAGTCCGCTGGGTTCGCATCCCCTCCAGGTTTGTGGATGATGGTATAGTCATATACTTGGAGGCGGATGCCCCATCGTTCAATGCGCTGAGGCATTTTGATCCTTGGGTTGCCAAAGAGGGCCAGCAGGGCCTGATGGTCTGTTATGAGGGTGAAAGTTTGTCCGATGACGAAATGGTGAAACTTTTTGCACGCCCATACGGCTGCCAGGCTCTCCCGCTCTGCCTGTGAGTATGCTTGTTCGGTGGTGTTGAGCGCACGGCTGGCGTACGCTACAATGTGGGTTTTGGCATTGTCCTGTGGATCAGTTTGAGCCAGAATTGCACCTAGCCCCACTGGACTGGCGTACACAGTTATTTCGGTTTGCCATTGCGGATTGAAATACGCTAGTTGGAGAATATCAGCAAGCTGTTGTTTCATGGTGGAGACAGCCTGTTGGCAGTGGTCTGTCCATTGGAAGGGTTGATCTATTTTTAGCAGCTGCCACAGTGGACACGTGAGTGAAGCATATTTTGGGAGGTAGCGAGCATAGTATCCGGCCATACCCAGGAACGAGTGGAGTTCAGAGACGTCCTTCGGACTGGGCAGGTTTGTTATGGCGCGAATCTTTTCTGGGTCCGCTTTGATGCCCTGGTCCGAAAAAATGTGGCCAAAAAGAATAGGGTGCGTGTGTTGATTTCGCACTTCTGGCTGTTGAGTGTAAGTCCGGTGTCTTGGAGGGTGCGGCAGACCTGGTGTAGGGCCGTGTCGTGTTGGTCTTGGGTGACACCAAATATGAGAATGTCGTCACTGTAATTGAACGCGTTGGTGACAGGGCTAATTAATCTGTGGATTGTTTTCTGGAAGATTTCGGCAGCGCATGAGATTCCAAAGTTAAGTCGTTTGTATCGAAACAGGCCTTCATGGGTGGTGAATGTGGTGATGGGTCTGGATGCAGGATCGATGACGAGTTGGTGGTATCCCATGTTGAGATCCAATTTCAAAAATGTGGTGGCTTGGTTGAGTCTGATCAACATGTCCTCAATGTAAGGCCCGGGGTGGCTCTCCCGTTGGATGACCGTATTGAGGATCCTCATGTCTACGCAGAGGCAGAGGCGTCCGTCTGCCTTGGGGACAACTATGAGTGGCGACACCCATGGTGTGGGACCTGTTGCTCTTTCTATGATATCATTGTCCAGTAGTGTCTGCAATTCATGGGTTAATTTCACTTGGAAGTGAAACCCTACTCACCTGGGGTGCTGTGGTACTGGCCGTATCTTTGGGTCTATGTGGAGCTTGATGACATTGTTCTTTAGCATGCCTACTCCTTCAAATAAGGTTGGATAGGTGGATTTCAGGTCTTCGATGTTGAGGGCTCTGTGGTGGATGGCGTGTATCAGTTGGGAGCCGGGCGGTATACCTTGAATGGCCTCTGATTTGTCATAGTGGATGTCAATGAGGCCTAGGGCGAGAGCGGTTTTGTGGCTCAGGAGGCATCTTCCCATTGCTGGACTGTGGATGACGTGTATCATTGTCTGTGTTCTTTTGCCTCTGTGGATGAGGTCACATGCAAATTGTTCTTTTGACATTAGCAACTGTGCTGCGCCCCACTGGAATATTTGAGCGTGTGACAGTTGCAACGGGAACTTGTCTTCTAAGTGTTGGTATGTCAGGTGGTTCATGACATTAACGGTTGCGCCCGTGTCCATCTGGAACAGTGTGTCTATTCCTCCTAGGTGAACCGTCACTCTGGGTGCTGTGCCGTCATCTGAGGCGTCTGAGATGAGTCGGACGTATTCCCTGCTGTACCGGTCGAATTCCGCATATTGTGCCTGCTCCATCGAGCGTTCTTCAATTGGTGGGTTTTCGTAGGTGTCTCTGGTGACACTCTCCTTTTAGGGTTCTTCTTCGGGATATGCTTGCATTTGGTATATCTGTTCCTGGTTGGCGTACGTCTCGTCTGCCTGGTCCACCTGTAGGTTTTCTACTGCCCTGATGAACCCAGCATTGTTCGCGGGCCTGGGGTTGGTGGAGGGCTTGTTGTACTCTCGATCCGGGTATGATCTTGGGTTGAAAGGTCTCGGCACCTCAAATCTTCTCAGAGTTGCTTGTTGGTTGGGTGGCCGGTATGCTGGTAGTGGGGGTGTCTTTTCCCAGCACATGCTCTGAAAGTGGTTCTCTTGGCCACACCACATGCACATTTGACCTATCGTGGGGCATTGGCCCTTGTGTGGGAATTCAAATCCGCACCGGTAGCATTGTCTTTCTGGTGGTGGCCGTCTTGCATTGTTCCATTGGTCTTGTCTGTATGTGTTGGTGTTGGTGTTCTGGCTGCCTTGCTTGATTGCTGGTGATGGCTGCGATGGAGTCTATCTTTTTCGGGTTCTCAATGTGGGCCGCTTGGACGTCCACTCTTTCGTACACTCTGGCTAGTTCAGCTATTTCCTTCAGAGGTAGCAGAATATTGATGACAAGCATCCTTCTATGACTCTCAGGAGGATAGCTTTGTTGTCGTTAAAGTTGGCGAAGTCACAATATGTGATTTTCCTCTGGAGGCGTAGTATGAACTGTCCGACTGTTTCTTGAGGCATCTGGGTGCACTGATTGAAGATATATCGTTCGTAGTCTCTGTTCAGGACTACTACTAGACGGCTGTTGATGGCTTCAATGAGTTTCGGGTACGCTTGTGTCCTTCCTCGCTTTCTAGCGGCTTATGACTGATGCTTGCTTCGTGTCTTGTGACGTTGGTTACAGTATCACTATTATGCCGCCCCTTTACTGAGCCAGGCCCTCTGCTCTCCATACCTGAGTGCTTGCTGTGGACTTTCCGGCCTGCTCCGCTCCGTTTCATATATTTTTTCGTTTGTGCGGGTGTCCAGGGGTTTCCTCGGGCTCAGGCTGCAACTCCTTGTACCGTAAAGGGCGACGCGCACCTGGATTATTTTTTGCGTGTTCATACGCGTCTGGTGTCCTGTTCCGTGTGGTTCTGCCACTCTCTGGCCGTCTCGCTAGGTCGCCGTTCCTTGTCTCCTCCGACGCTGCAGGCCTCCTTCATGTCATGGCACCGAGTCCCTCACTGGCTTGAGCTATACGCCACTGCGTCGGTTCCCTCTTTGACTCTGGTCATGTGCTGCGGTTGTCCTCCTGCGCCACGGGCCTTCTCGCCGCTGGCGCCGAATCCCTCTGTGACTGCACCTCGTTTTTCACGTCCTGCGCCGCACTTCTGGTGGATGCTTAAGGTGCTGGGTGCCTCCTCGACTCCGGCTGCTGCGTGTCCCCACTCGACCAGCTCTCTTCTGGTGGGAGCTGCCGGACCTCTTCACCGGCGTCACTGTTTTTCTCCTGCAGTGGAGAGTCCCTCCGCGACTCTGCTGCATGCCACGGTTATTCTCGGGTTCCTCCGTGTTCGTCGCCAGTTGTTGCGGGCCTGGGTGGGCCGCAAATAAAGCACGGACCCAGGGCACGTCTTCTCACACTCTTTATTAAACTCCAACTGACGCCCCCAACTTTCCCGCTTCCCCTCCTCCTCCCACCCCTCTCCCTCGCCCTCTTTCCCTTTCAGTCTCCCTTAAAGGGCCTGTGTCCTTTTCTCATTCACAACACACAGCAATGAAAAACCAGCAGCTTCACGTGTTGGTGCGCTGTGGCACACTATGCCAGGAAGCATGCAAAAGCTGGCCCAATGTGCAATGCCACAACCATGGTAGATCGAATAGTGTGCATATTCATTCCCAGAGCAGCTATCTGCAGTTAAGAGCTCTGCAGCATTCCACGTGCAAACTACATATACATTTAGCACACATCGCATGTCAAATGGTACATTACTTTAAGTGTACATTACATGCAAATTTGGACAAAAGGTCATGATAAAAAGGAACATTATATGGTGTAAGTGCACATGCAATAAATACAACACACTATGCTATCCAATGGAACACATTTAAAATTGGGGCGTTCAAGAGAGCCTGGGAGTTCATTAGAAAACATTCTTAACATACACGGCAAACAGTGCATGGGATACACAAACGAAATCCTTGTGGTTTAAGATGCAGCATGTTTCAGTAATGGAATCCATCGAAAACAGCATAATATGAACACTATGGGGGTGTCACGTGCATGTTCATGCCTGGCTCATTTGAAAAAGACATTGCACTTTAATTTTAAAACACGGACCATCTTGGCATACTTTCCAACAAAAGACAACAGCACAATTTGAACGAATTTCAGTCCTAGTTCCAAACATGCTATATGGTGGTCACTCCTTTCCAAACATGCTATTTTGTGGTCACTCCTTTCGTTAAAACTGCACATCTACTAATATACTTCAAAACAGAAAATGCATGTGGCAGGATTGCTTATGTTCGAGCAGTGCGACTTTACTCTAGAATTCGAAACTATGCGACTCCCCTGGCTTAATCTTTCCTTCACAGCTAGCAGTGGAATGCGCCAAAGAGCATGTGAGAGGCAGATCAAAGGCAGCCTTCTGGCTCTATCTTATCGGCGACCTTTCACAGTGTATGTTAACTTTGCAATCATCATTTCTATTTTATTTTCCAGCTAATATGCGTGTGCTGCTCTCCCTAACTTAACATTAATCAGTGTCACATGCAGGACATCCCAGATGATTATTTATTAACACGCCTGCATCGTGTGATATTGTGAAAGGGTCACAAAATAATGGCAGTATCCTTTTCAACGTTTGGTGAATATTTATATATTTGCATTTTCTCTTGAGGGATATTGCATTCTTCTTTCCCTTTCTGCAAATAGTAAAGTCCCTAATTAGATGTGTATTAGTAATTAAAAGAAACAGAGCCCAAATCACAAATACATGAGAGAGTGGGAAAAAAGGTCTCACTCTCTCCAGGTTAGAAATCAAAAGTCCTAAAGTCCAACAAAAAGAGCTGATGGTCTCTAAGGTAGAAGGGAATTAGAACATTTCTGAGAATTCCCCTTAACAACTGCATATCGAAATTGGTATCCTTACACCTAATGTGAGCAGATTTAGATCTTTCTCCCATTCAAGCACACACCAGTTCTTGATATCATGCCTTCCCTGGTACCCTTCAAAGCCTACAATGCCACTAAACACAGCTGAAACCTAATGCCCTGTTTCTCTCTGCGTCCCTGCCAGAGGCCGCATGCCAGATTCTCACTTCACCCCCTTACATTCACAAATACCTGAAATCTATCCTCTCCCTGCTACCACCCTTCACAAATGCCAGCGATTCTGCTATACCCCACCCCAAACACACCCCTACTTAGCATCCTTCCCCCTCTACCAACAGGTAGAGGAGGAAGGATGCTACTCACACAAACACGCACACATCAAGAACCCACCTGCCTCTCTGCAAGCACCATATACAAGTAATACTTGATATTCTGCTGCCCCAGGCCCCTCCAGATGCAGCCATACTTCTCAGTTGGCGGATCACACATGGAATACTTCTGCCCGAGGCGCATTATAAATCACCAAATATGAATAACCCTCATTTGGATGGAGTCATCTGCTTTGAGATCTTTGTTGACCTCCAAGCAATTTACTCTCCAGAAAAAAGTCTTTATAATTGATTTCAATGGGATGATGTCCAAAAATATTTGACTTATCCCAACTTGGAGACTCAAATGACAGCCAGGTATTAACACCCACAATTGCCATCTTGCCTCTCCTCCACCAAACCCACCCACAATACTCTCTGTGACAAGTTCAATGTTTCGTCAGTGAGTCATTGGGGGCCAATGGAGAAGAACACATTTTTGTTTGGTGATGCGTTTTTGCTATGAGGGTAAACCCTTTGAAGTCTAAGGACTGTCTGGGGCTTCTGTGACAGATCAAAATGGATTTAAGGTTTTTGAAAAATGAGTTGGACAAAGTGGCATGCCCTAACTCCTTCAAACATACATATTAGGCACTTCCGAAACGTACTCATCAACACAGTGCAAAGCAATCCTGTGTTTCCCTTTCTCCTCCATCAACCTAGCACATCCATGATATGATATGATATTTATAACGCTCTAAATACCCAGAGGTTTCTAAGCGCAGACCCTGGGATCGAAACCGTGTTTCTCCATGTCACCTTGCTTCCAAGGCGAGCATGTTGCCCCTGAGCTATCCTCCCGAGCTAACCCATCTCACATTCAGATCCACTAGAGTGCTTGGAGACTACATCAATGACAGTGGTAAATGGTACAAGCACAAGTGACATAACATTAAATAGTAACACATCAGGAATATCTGGTTCCTTTCATTTCACTCCACCTCGTTTTCCACTCAACTCACCATAAAGAACTGAGTCCTTCCTTTCCACAATAATTACTTTGAGTACCTCACTGGCCATGCACAAGTAAACCTGGCTGAATAAATTTGGCTGAAGGCCAAATCAACTGAACTTTCCCTGTATTTCGCTGGTTCAGGTTTGGCCAAACCTTTTAGAAATGTGGGCGACAGTGGGATGAAAAGACGAGTACGGGGAGGAGTAGAGGCTAAACTGCCTACACAGCCCCACACTATACTAACCCAGCAGTGATCCCAATCATAAAAGAAAAACAGCCACTCTTCTTACAGCATTAACTGCAGTCAAACTGATGCCTAGATGGTATAAGTCAAGGCGATCCCACTGGTGGTCAGGATTGCGTCGGATTAATGGCATAGGCTCCCAAAGGGGTCAAGGTGGCATTTGAGATGGCTAAACTATGTGTTCCAATGATATGAAGTCATGGTCGAGTTGGTGGTGAGACAATGGCTTTTGCTGGGTCGAGTAGGTGTTTGTGATGGAGAGTTCGATGGCTTCCGGCAGGTTGAGTCGCCACTCCAGTCGGTTGCTCCTATGAAATTCTAGCCTGCAGTAGGGAGGTTGGGTTTTTTTCAACAGTCCGCATCACTGAGCCAAGCTGGTCATCTGGTTTATGGTTACTTGCAGTGCCAAAAGCAGCACCATGGGTCTTGTACCAGTTATAAGGTATCACATGTGTCTCAAATGTGTCTCAAGATTTGAAAACATGATTCCAACTCCTCCTGGGATTTTAGGTTTCTGGGGAGTTCCAATCCAGGGGCCTCCAGCCAAAGTAAGCCTTTCTTTCTCTGCATCCCCAGTCCAAGGAGTATGGCTGGCAACTAGAGGGGTTCCATCACCAACAGTGAGGAGCCTGATCTCAGTGCAGCGGGCAAAGCGGAGGCCTTTGATCAACAGCATTTCACCACAACTGTTCGCTGGTGATGGTAAGGTCACAGAGAGTTCCTCTGCCTTGGATACCTTCTGTCCTCTTTATGGCAAGGGACTTTGGAATGGACACAGTCCCACTAAAGGTCCAAACATGTATTTTTCTTCTTCCTAGTATCCAAAGGATTAATCAGAAAAGGATATTGAGACCCCTCTTTATAAAAGCAAAGTGTCACAGGGGATTGGTCAAAAGCAAGCCTGCTGTACAGAGTCTAAACCCTGCCTTCCTACATCATACCTAGAGTGCCTTGTCCTGCAGGAAATGGAGAGGACAGGAAGGAAGAAAGCCTTGACAGAAGAACAAGATGGCGGGATCCCTTCACAACCCTACCTTCATTTTCTGGCTACTTCAACTCTGCCCCTTTCCAATTTTACTGAATTTAAAGGCCCTCTGGTGTGCAGCCCCATTATGGGGGTCTGACTTTGTTATGCCAGTGCGGCTTTTGAAGCAGACATTCCCAGGATGTCTCTTACTAAGAGGTCCTGGGCCTTAGAAAGATGTGTTACTCTTTCTCCCTCAAATTTGAAAAAGGCAGCATTCTTGCTATTGCCTCAGTGGTTGTAATGCAGACAGACAGGCATGCCATGAACACAGTGTCATGAAATAGCTGAGCCTGGGCTACAGAGTTCTCACTTGCAAGATAGCTAATGGTTGTCACTTTTGTATTTGTGTGCTCTTATCAGTCAGCATGTCACACCCATGCATGGTTGATGTTTAGCTTTGACCCTGTCATCAGACTAATTAAGGAAGACAATTATTAGAATTTAGAGAGGGAGTTCAAATGTTACAATGCTACCTAGGGATGTGGGGACATTATGTCCAGCAGCTGTAATGAATCCACGTGAGAGCTTTGAACCTGCACTGTGCCACAGAAACGAAGGAGTTGTGGATGTCAGTAGACAGGTGCAGGGAAGGCTCATTGATGCACTAAGTGTTTGGTAGGGAGCGTTTATGAAAAGGGTGTGTGGTTAGCAGACCGTTTCAGAAATAGAATGACACGCATTATTTTATTTTGATAAAAATTAAAAAAAATATATACTCTGGCTATCACACCTGTGCCAGATGGAATTCTGTCACAGACAAATTTGATTTACGTTTATAACAGTTCATGCTAATACTTTGCTGTACACATTTGGTTGAAGAAATCAGACCTTTTCCTGCCAGTACATGTTCAAAGCAAACAAAGTATAAAGTTAATGGAATAGATCAGAATTTCATAAACATTCATGCCAGGGATGCTGAAACAAAGCAAAGTGTCTTTATGACTCATGCCTGCACTTGGCTGTTTCTTTAATATATAAATACAAAAGAACTATTTTTTTGCAGTTGACGTAAAAATGTAATCTTTAAAAAACAGTGCCAAATTCAATAGATGTAATGCTAACCAAAAATGTGCAGAGAATGCCCTTTTTTATTTGAATTATTTTGAGAAATGCATAGGTCACCTTATTCACAAAGGTGGCCAGTGCTTTTCAGGGGGGTTGTGCTACAGCACAAATGATGTGCTGCCAGCCCCTGCATACATTATTGATAGGGCATGCATGGCAATCCATGCATTCATAAGCCTTGTACTATAGATATATGTTATGAGGTTTCAGCAGATGCAGAGCTCATAATCCTATCTAAGTGTTATTCCTTTAAGAATGCTAGCGCCTATATCATTAATGCTTGACATGTCACTGACTCTGCCTCAGTACTATTTGCTTCTTTGAGGTAATTGACCTGCAATCATGGATTCTCTCTATTATTAATGAAGCTAGCACTGTAGTCTTCTTGGAAGCAAACATCGTGCACCCCCAATGCATGACTCAGAGGGCAAACCATGAATGCTAATGTGAGAACCAGTTCTTAGGAGTCTTTCATGAAATAATTGAAATTAGATGAACTGAGTACAGACTGTGCCCTATGTATGAATTACCATGAAGGTGTGCATGCTGCAGGAAATTAGTTTTCCTTTTTTACAAATCACAATGGAGGTTCTACCCTAGTGTTCTTCTCACCATCATTTTCAGAAAGAAGAATAACTGCAGTGTCCCTGTTTGCTTTTGCAGACCCCATAATAAGACAACAGGTTCTCAAAGTCGTGTTCAATTAACTGGGTGATACTTTAGTAACACTGCATACACTTGGTAATGGGATGTGGTTTCACCTTTCAGTAAAGGACGCACGAAGAGCATGAACTTTAAGTATTTGGATTATCTATTCATCACTCAAATGAATTTGCAAAAAAATATGACTCTGACTTCACTGATAAAATATTGTTTTGCTTCACAGAGGCATACATGCATCTAATCATTCTTTGTGTTTCACTGCCGAACTGGAGCTACAGGTCAAATTATGGGGACGAGGGTAATGGAGGAATGAGCACAACGACGATTTGCTGTCACCTAAAGCAGAGGCCCAAGTATGTGTCCAGTATAGCCCAGATGACGTGACGTCATGGCTTGGGATACGATGTATAATGGAGAGATATTGGCTCAACTCAGAATGATGATCAGTAACTGAATGACATTTGCTGCATTAAGAATGCATAGCCCTGGAAGTGTTCTTTAAGATGGGGGCAGGAAAGAGTAGTGAAATCAAGAGTGCAGCAGGTGGAATGCCATTGCGTATATGATATGATATGACATACATAACGCACCTATACACAAGTGTTTCAAGGCGCGACGAGGCAGGGAGGGGGAACAGAGGGAGGGCAGAGAGAAAGATCTTACTAGGCCAAGTAACATTGAGATCGTGCAAGTGCAGCGGAGAGGGGAGGGGATAAGTGCCAGGGTAAGGGGAGCGGGGCAGTGCTGTACATGGGATTAAAACGAAAACAAGATTTGAAGCCAGTAGGTGGCAAGTGCAAGGGTAAGTGAGGACAGCAACTGTCCCAAAAGTGCAAGTAAGGGGACTGCAGGGTTACAGATACAGACCCAAGTGCAAGAGTTGCCAGGAGGCAGCGCAGGTGTGCAACTGGGCGGGCAACAACCTGGGCCTGAAATCAGAGGGTATCAGGTGAGCAGTGCAGTATCAGACATGACATTTTTGCTATTGATGTCAGAATCTGGAAATAACTTTTCATAGAGAGAGTGACACATGGGCGTAGGACATGGGAGGATATGGGGGACAAATCCCCCCCATAATTTTAAGTGGGGGGGATACAATGGCATTTATCCCTCCCATCTTCCCCCAGTTTGTGTGTCTCTCTGATGCCCAGTTTGTGTGGCTGCAGCGTGTCCCTGTGCAGTGATGCGTGCAAACTTCAGACTTTGAAGTTTCATGCAGTTCAGACACTGGCATAACAGGGGAAATGCGGGGGATGGGGGGCGGTAGCACATATCCTGGGATATGCCCCCCCTGGAGAATGTTTTTTTTTCTCACTTTTTTTTGTCACTCTGCAAGAAACTTTCTTTTTGAAGTTCGAGGGCTCTCCCTACCCCATGACATGGAAGACCCCAGGCTGGAGGCCCCCATGTCATGGGGTGGGGGAGCCCTATGACTTCAAAAGAAATGGTTTATTTTTGAAGGCACTCTGCCTTCATAAAGAAATGATTTCAGTTATGGATCGGTCTTTAATGGAAATAATTTCTTTATGAAGTAATAGGGCTCCCCTCAACCCCATAACGTGTCCGTGTTTGCCTGTGTGAGTGTATGGTGAAAGGGTGCACACTTAAATGTATGGGTGGGTGCCTGGGTGGATGTGCCTCTATGGTGAAAGGGTGCACACTTAAATGTACGGGCGGCTGCTTGGGTGTGCCTGCATGGTAAAAGTGTGCACAGTTAAATGTATGGATAGCTGGGTGTGGGTGTGTGTATATGGTGAATGGTGTGTGTGCTTGTATTCAGGAGTGCAACAAAACCTACATTTCGGGGGGAGGCTAATCCTTCAAATGTTGGGGGAGGCGCTAACTTTACATCCGGTGGGGAAGAGGCAAACTTATTTGTGTGGGGGCATCTAACTTCTTTACGAATTTTAATGAGACTATTCCAGTGCAGCTTCAATGTTACAGTTAACTCTGTCCTTTAAGTCTGAAAGCACCCATTTATGGACTGCTGTGAGAATGAGCGGTCTCCTGTTACCTCTCTGCCCTTCCAATCACTCCCTTGACATGAAAGTGCTAAACCCACATCACGATTTCAATTGCCTAAAATATTTGACATTTGAATGCAGGAACTAATAGTGAAATGCTTTACGTTAGTAATTGCTGGGCCCTTGTTAACAGCGAAACCCAGGTGCTGTTTAACATCTGTGTCCTGTTCTGTCCGGCAACTGCTCCGAAGGTCAGCTACGTTGTGTGAGCATAGGCCAACATTTCAAGGGGGCGGGGGGTGCTGAAGCCCAGGCAACTCAATGGTGTTGCACAACTACTTGTGTTTAATGTCTTGATTACTTATTGGTAATCATCATTACTCCTAGCCCTATTCTTCCTCGTCCCTGTACTTGTGTATGAGTCAGTACTTGTGTATGAGGCACTCTGACTCATACACAAGTACTGGGATGAGGTAGAGGTACATGGAGGTAAGGCCTGACTTAACTACTGGTAATCTTCATTACTCCTAGTCCCACTCTTCCTCATCCCAATACTTACCTATAAGGCAAGGAGCCTCATACATAAGCTTTGGGACAAGGAAGAGGGATGTGAAGGTAATTCTGGGCCAATGAGCTGATTTTGGAGGATGGGGTAGGAGGTGGGAGAGAGAGGGGATGTGTGGGGGTCAGGATTGTGCAATAAATCATAATGGTTGTCCATGTCCAGGTTAAGCAGGCATAATATGTGCTATTAGTGCCTAGAGAGGCATTTTGGGGCAGCCAGTCTAGTCATTCCTCAGTTTGGTATGACTTTTTTTTTACTGCGCATTTCTGATAAACAACCAGCCCGTACAGCAGATGGGTAGGTCAGGTAGGTCAGCAGGGGAGGGAGAGAGAGAAAGCAGAGGAGAAGAGGAAAGTTTTGAGCGCTTCCGGAACTTCAGGTGGTCCACCACTCAAGTTGGAGAGAGGCAGGGAGGCCATTCCAGAGGGAGGTACCTTCAACGGAGAGAGATCTACCCCCCACTCTCTGCTTGGAGAAGCGTCTAACCCTTAGAGAGTTGGAGGTACCTGGGGGGAAGGGCTCGAGAAGGAAGGTATTTTGGAAGAGAGCGTTGGATGTAGTGTGGGCCCCAGCCCCAGAAAGCCTTGTGGACAATTCAAAGGGTCTTGAACTTGATCCGTGCAGCCACCGGGACCCAGTGGACAGATTTCAGGGCTGGAAAGATACAATCCATTAGCTTGAGGCAAAGGATAAGTCGCTCAGTCCTGTTATGGATTGGTTGCAGAGGGCGGAGAGTAGAGGAAGGCAGATTGAGAAAGAGGTTGTTACAGTTCTCCAGCCTACAGCGAAACAGGGCTCTGGAGACAGTGAGCTTATGGGGAAAGTGAGAAAGAGAAGAGTCCCTTTGAGGAGGAGCAGCTGGTAGCAGGACCTCTTGGCAACGTCTGAGATGTGAGGAGAGAAAGAGAGAGGTTTGTTGCCTCAAAGGATGGTGAAGGAAGAGGGCCCAAGGTGGGCGGCCAGAATGAGAGAGGGAAAGCAGGGATAGGGGACCCAATGAGAATGATCTCCGTCTTACTGGCATTAAGGCAGAGATCGCTGGAGGTGCACCAATCCTGAATCACGATAGACACTCAGGAATGAGCGAGAGAGGAGAGGATCCTGAAGGAAAGCTGAGTGTCAACAGCATAACACTGAAAGTTAGAGGAGAAGATAGAGATCAGGTGAGCCAATGGGGCCAAGAACAGGTTGAAAAACCTGGGTGAGAGGCTAGAGCCCTGGGGAATGCCACAGGTAGAGATAGAGGTGGCAGATCGAAAGGGACCAAGTTGGACCTGGAATGGCAGCCCATTAGGAAGGAGGTCGGCCACTCCAGGGCCTTATCCGTGATGCCCAGGTTCTCACGTAGTTGATTGATCAGGATGGCATGGTTGACTGTGTCGAAAGTAGAGGAAAGATCAAGGAGGATGAGGACAGAAAGAATGCTGGAATCAAGGTTAGAGAGCAGATCTTCATGGGTATTCAGCAGAGCAGTTTCCGTGCCTCCAGCAGCTCTAAAGCCAGACTAATGGTCTAGCCAGACTGATGGTCATGGAGACAACCAACAGATTCAGTGTGGAGAGTAAACTGGGAGAAGGCCAGCTTTCCCAAGTGTTTGCCCAGGAAAGGGGTGATGGAGATTGGGCAATAGTCTGCCGGGCAGGTAGGATCGGCAGACAACTTCTTGAGGAGTGGGTACATAAGGGTGTGCTTAATGGGAGAGGGGAACGTTCCAGTGGTGAAAGAGTGATTTTAGAAATCGGCCAAGGCTTGAGCGAGGGTATCAATATGGTCCTTGATAGTTCTAGATGAGCAGGGGCACACCTGTTTGGACGGAACTTTCATAGATTGGACTTGTCTAGAAACCTTGTCAGGTGTTGTCAGAGAGAAAGAAGAGAAAGGTGGAGGAGAGGTAGAGATGGCCAAAGGGGGGCAGAGAGAGGAAGAGGGAGAGGTGAGGAGATAGAGGACAGCATTTCCTGAGTTTTAGCAAAGATGTGGGAGGCCAGAGCCATAAAGAGGGCCTGGGAGGGAACAGGAGGGGTGGAGACCGCAACAGGATTGACCAGTTCCTTGCAGATTTTAAAGAGTTTTGCTGTGTTGTTAGATGCCGCAGAGGCCCGGTTTTGAATGTGTGCTCTTTTTGATGAGTCTTATTGCTTCAACTGGCATTTTGGTGCAACCAGTCTAGGTTTGTCTAAATGTGGCCTGGCATGCTTTACTGTAATATTATTATGTGTCTAAACTGGTCTACATTGTGAAGCCAGTGGGACATGTTTTCAATGTGGCATGGAATTTCTAATAGCAAAGCATTAATGTTATTGTGCACTGTGGGTGACTTGTCCCACTGGCTTCACAATGTAGACCAGTGTAGACACATAATAACATTACAGTAAAGCATGTATTGGATTGGCATTACCCAGCAAACCAATTGCAAACACTCTGACGTTTTCGCCAATTTTTCTCAGAAAGTGTGCTGTATATTGTATTAAAACACATATTTATATATTTCTCCTAGTACAGTGTGTGGCGTACCCCTTCAGCAGCACATTTGTGCGTACTGTGCAAATGTGATAATCTAGGCCGGACCAGAGTGTGGCACGACCCGTAATTTGTTGCAGAGATGGGGGGCCCTCTCAACATGGCTCACAGGAAGGGGCACATTTTGTGTTACGCCATTGAGTTCAGACAATCAGCAGCAGCGCCGCGGCCTTGTTATTGGTAATGGTAAACAAACAAGATTCTTGACTCTGCTGCCTGCTACACAGCTCACTCATGCGTTCCCCCTCCACCCACACCTGCTGCCTGCGCATTTGGAGCAACACGTGCCCAGGCCGGCATACTGCACGTGCCCCTGCGAGTGCATAGCCTCAGCTTCAGAAGCCCTAGCCAGGCAGCGACGGGTGCTCCTGAATACTGACAGCGTGAGAGAATTGTGAGTCCGCCGACTCGACCTCCTGGACTGGAGTCCTGAGGAGAGACCTCACACTTACTCAGCCTACTAAGTAAGGTAAGTCAAGTCAAAGTAGCCCGAGTCAGGTGTGTTTTTGTGCAGGGGTGCCACAGCGATGCAACGCTGCATATTTAGTCAATGTTTAGAATTCAGAAAATGCCAGCAAGCCCCTTAATTCGTCCCACTTTTTAATTAATGTACACTCAATAAATTGTAACACTTCCCCGCCTTTCCTGTCTGGCACCTTTAAAGATGCATAAACTGCTGATGGCGCAGAGCGGGGGGCGACGGGCGGTTTGTGCGGCACGGTTTCTCACCACACAAACCTTTGCTGCTCGTTAACACGCCGTGAGTCTAAGCAAAAGATTGTGCACAGTTGTGAAGTGCCTGCCCTCCACCCCCATGTCCTGTCTGACACCCTGGGAGGTGCAGTGCAGGCCGGCCTGTGCCAGCATCGGGTGTTGGGGGACGAGTATTTAATTAGAGGGAATGAACGAGTGGCCGTCATATTTAACACGCTGCACGTGTTAACTGTATAAATATGATATTTATACAGTTAACACGAGGGGCGCGCTGAAGTTGAAGGAGCTGCTAGTGCTTCCTCAGTGTTCGCCCACCCCATGCAGCCTTGCATGCCCCCCATGGGCAGGCTGCATACTTGCCAACATTCTGTGACCAAAAAGTTTAAGATGTAGGATTTTTCAAGTTTCAAAAATAATACTTAGCATAACAATGACATCACAGGAAATTACAAACCATACATTGTTGGCACCACTGGAGCATTCTAAAATGCACAACCCATCAAACAGCACAATATAGAGGTATGTTGAAATGTTTACAATGTATAATTTTGAATGGTAAGTTAACACTAAATGTAAATACCCACCTTCACAGAAGGTAATCACACAGAGATGATAGGCATGGTCTGCCACTCCTCTGTAGCATCAACCCAGGTAGTACATATTTATTACTGCAGTGGATATGGAACACTGAACAACATGGAGAATAATACCCTCCTCAGTCTGACAGGCAGATGCTTTGTGATTGTGGTATGCTCTGCCACTTGCCTTCACTGCTTGTTCACCTAAGGTCTGGCCCTGCAAGAGTGCAGGGCAGAGTCATGTAGCTGTTAGGTCAGTTGATTGATCTGAGCACATCACTCAAATGTAGCACTTATCCACCCACCGCACAGATAGATTAATTGTCTTAGAGTCACATAAATTACCTGCCACTATAAAAAGCAGTAGGATCTGTCACTCAAATCTGTAGGCAGTAGGACTGCTTAAAAAGCAGCAGCCCGCCGACTGCCTAAATCAGTAGGGTTGGCAAGTATGAGGCGGTACACAGGCCCAAAACCGCGGTCAGTCTGGGGCCATGCTGTTTGCGCAAACGTTGAGGGGAGCCATTCCAGACCTCTTATACCCTGCCGGCCTTCAAAGATCAAACCGATGCTATCTTTGTCTTGCCCTTTAGGCACTGTTCAGAAAAACAAACATTTTTTGCGCAGGACCTGCCCCTACACGACCCCACAAGCATTGCACTGCAATCAGCTGCATCTTGCTAGCTGCATGTCCCTGACTGTCTCTGATTGCATCATTACTGCGCTTCTTGCTAGGAACGTTGTGACTTTTGAATTTGAATCCAAACTTATATCTCTTTACAAGGGGGCAGTGTCTTTGCCCCCAGAGGCACAGCCACCAATGTTACATCTATCCATGGAGACATGGGCATACAAACTTCTTCACGACACCACCCCAACCCTCCTCCCCCTGCACGCCCCCAGGGAAGAACATCTTTCTTCCCAATCCAACAATGTCAACCTAATAATGTGCATCCAACAAGTATTAACCCCCACAAACTCAAAATTAAATACTAGAAAATATTGTAATTTTAAGCTGAGGTCCCAAAAATAGGCTGCACACACGTTGAACCAGAACACTGTACTCAAACTGTGTGTCATAAATGGTATAACCCCATCAATGTGCACCCCAAAATGTTGAATTTCCACAGCCCCATTTCACTGCATATATATATATGGGGGGGTAAAGTTAATAAAACATTTGAGCGGTTATGGGGGGAAGGCTGCACAGGGTCTCCTCCGCATATATATGCACAGTGAAATGTGGTAAAACAAAAACGTCTGCATTTTGGTGATGCACAGTAAAAAATGCGTAGTGATCACATAAAGTTAAGAACGTAAATAGAAATTTCTTGTTGAATGCACCACTTTGTTGATAACTTTTAAGTTACTTACCTTCATGCAATGGGCCTCATTACGACCCAGGCGGTAAGTTACCGCCTGGGTCGTACCTTTACCGCCATGGCGTAAACTACGTTTACGCCATGGTGGTTGGTGGATTTACCACCCCATTCCAAGGTGAGTGGGGCGGTAAATCCCCATTTCCCATTTACCCTTCCCCATTCCCATTTTTGCCCCATAGGGCATAATGGGAGTGGGGAAGGCGTTCATTACGCCACCGTAAATTACGGTGGCGTAATTAACAACAAGGTCCCTTAGCGCCATGGATTTTAACACCTGCTAAAAGCAGGTGTTAAAACCTCCATGGCGCTAAGGGACCTCGGAATCAGGCGGTAAGGGTCGGCGCTGTTTACGCCGCCGTAAACCCCTTACCGCCTGGGTCCTAATGAGGCCCAATGTGTCTAATGCATCAAATATATTTAAAAAAATATTCTTGAACCACACATTTGTGTCCCAACAAATGTCATGGTGCTACAGTTAATCTTTTTGGGACACATTTTAAGTAACTCAAAAGTTATCAATAAAGCGGTGCATTCAGGCTGGAATTTCCACTTACATACATGGATAACATGCCCATTGTGATACAATAAAGGAAATGCTGTGCAGTTTGAGTGTTACACTTATGTCTAGCAACAGTCAGCAGTACTACAGTGCTAATACTACCGAGGGAGACAGTGACCGTGACCTGGCCAGTATGAGCAGCAACCACCCGTGCCTTCTCTCTCATGAGTGGGGTATTATTTCACTCTCTGGAGTCAGATAAGGGTCAGCATTTATGGGCAACAATAGTTTGTTACCCTTCTATACCAACTTCTGCTTGGTGAGTCGCTTGGTGACTCAGGTGAACTTTAATCTCATTTCTGTTGTTCATACATTTCCATTAAGTCAATTACTTTTGCAACAGTGCAGCCCTTCTCAGCTTCTAGCCCACTATGCAGGTGCATTGAATCATGAAAGGCCTAATCAGGGGTATTGCTTGCAGAGCGCATTAGGATGACTCTTATTCTTTCCTTGCCTGTGCTGTGTCGCGTTCCTATGCCTCAATTTTTTCAGACACGCAAAGCCTGTCTTAACTGTATGACCAAGAATTTAGCGTACTCTCCCTAGTTCCATCTGACAGTGGGACTGCAAAGTGAAAAAAGGGTAGAAAGGGTGCACAGGGCAGAAAAAGAGAGGAACAAGGGAGGGGAGAGATGAGAACAAGAACGGAGTGAAGATGAAAGATAGGGATGGTTTGCAGCACAGGATGACCAGTGTGTGCAGGAAAGACCAGAACACAGGACAAGCCAGGAATGGTGGGTGGACACCCAATCTTTTTGGGACGAGCTATGCTCAGGCCATGAAAGCCTTTTGACCTGGGAAGTGGTAACATTCTTCTGTGAACTGAGCCTTCTGAAGTGAGATGCCAAATTGAAGGATTTTGTACTCTGAACTGCTTTTCTTTTTCTTAATTTTCTTCTGTTTTCTTTTCTTCTTTTCTCTTGTTTTATACAGTAATGATATATTTGATCTAATACGTACTGCTATTTTAATTTTGGGAAAAGTCGAGTTCTTTGACTAAAACACAATACATAAATATAAAAGCAAAGTCCCAAGATGTTCCCTATCCCCCCCAGATTTTATGGGTCTCCTACGCCCCTGGAGTGACATACAGGGAGACAGGAAATATGGTTCATGAAGCTGACTGACTTGTGAAGACGGGCACTATCTGTGGGAGAAGAAGAAATATTAAGAATAAGAGAGCGAGGGGGAAAGAAAAGAGAGAGAGACAGAGATGCTGACTGAAGGAATGTCTGCTGTATGGCACAATCTGGCATCCGTGCTGAACTGCATGGCTCTTAATTCCACACTGGATGCATGCTGTGCGCCAGGGGTGTTGCTAGGTCTGGAAAAGATATGGGGCTATGCTGTCAGGACTGCCAGGACTCGAGGCTGCACAGCCTTTTGGTTGTTGCCCCTGCGCTTTTATCAGGGGCTACAACCAAACACCCAGGGCTATAGCCCCCTCAGCCCCCCGGCCCAAAATGCCGCTGCTGCGAGGAAAACATGGATTCCCCATGGAATTTGTTGGACCTTGAAGTCATTCAGGAGACAAAACACTGGACTAGTCCTGACTACAGGGATAATAACTGACGGTGGAATAGATGCTATGTGACAGAAAGGCATTTGTGGAAGTGCTATATATGTTATACAAGTAAAGCTGAAGTTGAAACACTTTTGGCTGTGGGTATTTTTGAAACAAAGGAACTATTTTGTGTACCTATTTCAACTCCTGTTTGCGCACAACTAAGGGAGCACCGTAACTAAGAGAGACAAAAGGTAGACACGGATTTGTCCTGGTCTTTTTTTTTTAGTTGTTATGCGTTCCTCACCTATGGAACCCTGTCCACTTGTAGTCCTTTCTAGGGTGTATTTCCATGTCAACATTACATTTATCATTAATATGTTCCTACTATTGTAAAGTAAAAAGTTGGAATTAAAAGTACTCTGTGGAAAGACTAATTAATATGGACAGTGATCGAAGAAAGGGGACGCAATTGGGTTTCATTTCCTAATAAAAGTATAGGTGGAAGTCAGAAATGAGTGTAAAGACTGTGCCTAACTGAATGCAAAGATGCTGTGGACTCAGAGCCTGCGTATTGGGCATTGAATGACGTTTGCACTATAACTGCACATGCCCTCACAGTGTGCAGGCATGGGCCAATACACAGCATCAGTTAAAGGAGCGGACACTGTAGACGCCCGATTCATGTAATTATCTGCGCAGAAAATAGGGTACTTGCGTGTACAGCTAAATGCAAATCCACCTCTGTCATGGAATCGGTGCAGTACTTTTCCTGTACTTGCGTGGATTTCGCGCTGGCTCAGCACGTCTGTGCAAGCTGTCGAGGGCCTTGCGCGAGACTTCATGCAGAGCGTGGGTGTGGCTTGCGCAGAGGGCTTGGAAGGGGTAGCGGAACACCACAAATGGGGATGACCTTTGCGAAAAAGTTGGCATTCTGAGGGTCGGCCTGCAGTCAGTCCCTTGCACTCCCAAAATTGCACGGCACGAGACATATTCATGGATTTGATTGCGCAACGTCTTGACTCGAAAAAGTCGTTCATACGATCCACCACCCAAAGGAAGGCGTAAGTACACTAGAGCATAGAGTTATAAGCGCGCAGGTGTGGTTACATGCCGGATTTCAGGGTTTGTGTACCCAATCGGGGTTCCAATTTAACTTAGGGATGCGTGTAAGCAAACATTTTATGGGGGTTTGCACGCAGATTTCCCGAGTTATTGACGAGTTACGATTTTTTATGCACATGTTGTCGGCTGCTGGATACAGTTACGAGAGACACCGCGCAAGGTCTCCGAGTCATAGGGCTGCTTACTGGGGACCCCACATACTGTTTGAAGGGTGCGTGCATTTGCGCCTGTGGGAGCGCGCAAAGGTAGTTGTTGCTGCTATTTATGCTTTGCAAGTGGGCATGTCGGGGACGTTCCGGGCGCGACTTGCGAATATGGTTACTTTGCGCTGTAAATTCCATGAATACAAAGGGCATACATTTTTCTTTGTGTGCGCAGACTCACGTAGTATCCTTCTCGGCGCGCGGCCTGTGCAGTATTTCTGTGCGCTTTTCCATTAATCAGGTCCTAGGTGTCGAGGGCAAGCAGCAGACAGACGCAGTTCTCCTTTAACAGGCAGGTACACTGGATGTAACATCAAATGATTACTGACTTCAATTGGTGCCCTTCTTTGCCCCTTTTGAAAAGAAATTTGAGAAGAGCAGCGACCAGAGCTTAGTCTCCCTTACCTGTGTCTCCAGCAGTTTGCTGCTTTGCTGTTTCCCGCCCTCCATTAGAAGAAATGCACGTTACTACTTACAGCAAGTAATTTAGTTAAATGTCTGTCTCCTGGCCCGTCCCCTCGAGATGTTACTGTCTGCCAAATAAGCTGTGCTTTTTCACAGAACAGTTTGAAGTGGTCAAAACCATAATTATATCTACAACGGACGAGTCAGGAAAGCCTGCTGCATCCCTCTTTAGCCAGCAGTTCATGCATTGTCCAGTAAACAGCTGCGTTTTTGTGACAGGGTGCGCTGCTAACAAATGCATATCAAACATGAAGAGCCAACCTATTTTTCACGTAGAAAAAAAGCCCCTGTGTGATGAAGTTGTGGTCTACTGGCGAAGTCCCTTGTGTGGTGTAGTGTCCAAGTCCTTTGCTTTGGAATCTACAGACCTGAGATCCTATCCTACACGGATGCTTTATTCATCATAACTTCTGTCTCATGCTTAGAATCGTCTGCCTAAAATCTAATTTCACAAAAGTCAGCCTTTGTGGTCGTTGCACTGTCACGGGGATAGCAGTGTGTTTTTTTTAATTCCTTAATGCATGTATTCGTGTTTCTTTTGTTTACAACCGACTGTGGCTGGAGAAATAAGCGGCGTGCCTTTACTGCCTAAATGATGGCATAGGCTGTGTAGCAAGTCCGTGCAGTGACAGCTTCAACCTCAGCAAGTCTTCCACTGGGAAAGTGAATATTCAACCCTTCCTGAAACCCACCACAGAAAGCATCGAAGTAGGGGAATGCCCACCCCACCCAAACCCCAAAGTTCTTGTCGCATAGCTGCCAAATGTGTCATGTGCTACATCTTCGGATAATCTTTGCTGTTTAGCCAACAGTTCCTTGTTTGCTAAAACATAGCGCTGGCAACGAACCATAGGAAACTACAATCCCAAAAGGCAAAGCACAGTTGGCTAAAGGCTCAAGACTGTCCGAAGCTGTGACACATGACATTAAGGAAACACTGCACCAGATTCCTGATTAATAAAATTGGAAATTAATGTATTATTATAATTAAGCAATAAACCCCGAGCCGCGGGCGCATTACCGAATAAAGTAATGACCCGGTGCCCATACTTATAGGCCTGAGCGAAACAAGGGCCTTAATGAAGACCTCGGGGCATTACCCGAGTCGGTAATGCTCCCACGTCGAGCGGCTTATTGATATTAATATCTCGCCCCGCAAGACCAGGGTACCAAAAGCATTCTTTGTCTGTTCCAAAATGCTGCAGCGTTTCAGAACAGAAAAAAAAAGAAAAAGTTAAATAAAATAACCACCAGGGAAGGGAAAACAGAGTCAGTTTTCCCTTTCCATGGCGCCCATCGTGAGCGGACGCGCTGGGGACAGAAGTGTTCCCAGCGCGTTCACCCCCGAAAAAGGAGAAAAAAGAAAAAGGTTAGTGGGGTTGGGGATTGTTTGCAGGGGAGGGGGAGGATGAAAGAAAACACTTTCCTGAATCCCCGGTGGGGGAGGATGGCAGCCTCCAGCTGTGTGGAGGCTCGGAGCAAGGATTGCCCCACTTCGAGCCTCCTCATTGGCTGAGGGGCTGCCACGCCCCCCGCCGGGAACAAAGGAAAGGAATCCCAGTGGGGGATTCCTGGTCGGGTAAAGCCCCAGCAAGGGCCAATCAGGTTGTTTGTTACATTCTGATTGACCCTCGCCGGGTACTAATACTTCATACATAGGGGATGCTGAGGGTTTTCTGTGGTTTTTCACAGTGTGACAGGTGCTGAGCCAGGCCCAATACTCAGTGCCTCTTGCCTTTGTGTGAACTCAGGACTTTTAGTCATCAGTTCCCCTTTCAGGGTTGTTCAGACAGTTCAACAAATTGTCCATCGGGGTGGGTTTTTTTTGCCGCCATGTTGCTGAGAGTGCATCTTCCAGCCCCAAGTCATGCTTTGTGTGATGTGGAAGAGGTCCTCAGCGTCAAAGCCATCTGTGATTGTTATTACATAAATACTGCACGCAGGGTGGTTGTGGCTAGTTAGCCAGTTTGAAAGAAATATGTCCTTTCCTCTTAACAAAGACTAACGAGAGAGAGAGACAGCTCAGATTTTAATATGGGTAACTCGGCAGTCCCATTAGTATTCGTGTGTGACAGCCGGCTTCTGCTACATTACCAATCAACATTGAATTCATCTCACAAGTGTACCAGGTGCATGTACTTGTGTGAATGTTTCTGCAGTAGACTGGGAGATGCATAAAGCATGCATTGCATACACATACTTGTGCACTGAAATTCTCAGCAGCACAGTAAGTCATCTGCTCATTTATTCAAAGCATGCCCAGTACTGGCCATGGTTATCATATTACTATAACGTGATATACATTTCATACAAGAATGAATCACCATATGTATCGTTAATATCCGTGTGTATAGGCCCATATTACCAAATTACTGTGAATGCAAGCAGACGTCCAAGGCCAAATGATAATGATGTGTTATTATACAGCACTTACGCTTAAGCGCTTTATATAGAACAAATATACATACAATATCACCTAACCTGTGTTGGTACTCTTTTAGGGTCCTCAGAAGTATGAAAGGCTGAGTTGAGGTGTTTAAGAACAGACTCAATCAGTAACCTGCCCCCTGAAGTGTGCCTGAAACAAACCTTTAATGAGTCTAGCAATTATCGTATAGAATTCCAGAAAGACACATTATTTGTTACTCCTATTCTTTCTTATTTAGGGTCACCGCTAAAAGTGTTACACTTTTGGAACCCCATGTTTTTTTTATGAGGCCTGAGCAAGAAAGCCAGCCACTCCAGAAACAAAGAGCCACATGGCACTGGCCACAGCCCAGGAGATAGCATTTTAAAAAGATAATCTTTTTTTTAAATATTTTTTTTAGGGGTAGCAAGGGAGACCACAGGGCTAGTAAAGGAGATCTCAGGGGCCACGGTTGTGACCCCTGGTGACCGCCAAATGATGTCCCTGATACTGGCCCACATCGTTGCTGCATGTCTGAATAGGTTTTCTTACTATGGCATGACATGTGTACTGGCTTTAAGGGCAAAGCCAACAGGAATATCTTCGTACATGGGGGCACTGGCATACATTGGAAGAGCCAGCATGGACATGATTTCCAATAGTATATTTTCTGACAATATGTCAAAGCATACAAAAAGACTAATCCATTGAGCAACCCTGATGCACTCTTTTCTGGGTACATAAGCTTTTCGCATTAAAAAAGACTCAAACATATATGTCCAAACATTTCGAAATTAATTTCATAAGGTAATATTTTAATAAATAAAAATGATTCAATAATCTAGATCAAAGAAAATAAATGTTCACTTGAGACTCCTACTCAAACCCTGACATTAACACATGTATTGCATAAAAGTATTGATATATTGCCAAAAGTCAAAATATCCACTATCCTCTCAACGCATTTCGGATTTCAACCTTTAGCCTTCTTCAAGGGTAATCATATTGTCTTCCTACAAGTAATATCATAGAACAGTCATTAATCCACATCCCATGAACCATAAGTGTATAACACAATCGTGCCACCAATTGTCACTAACCTCTAAGTGTTAATCACAGGTAACCAGCATCAGCTAAAGGAAAACACTCAATCAGTTTTCTGTGTATTCACATTTAAATAAAAAATTAAGACCACACAGTCAGCTCTAACTGGTGGATAGCATATACAATAGCGCACCACGCCCAATGGTGTTCTGATAGCATCTGATTACATAAGTGATCACAATGTCCATGCTCACTCCGGTTTGAAAAGAACCTGTGGAAAATCATCTATATTAGTATTTAAAGTACAGACCACCCACTACATTAGAGTCACTTCGATTGTACCTGAATATCAAGTTTTGCAAGCAACAAGGCAGGAGACTGGAGAACCAGTCAGATGCTCTGGGCTCAGTTATTGAGCAAGTCCCAGTGTGAGGAATTTGACCATCTGCACAGTGGGTGTGCACTTGCCGGGGCTTTTTTGAAATTTTAAATGCAAATGAATAAAGGTAGATCAACCTCTGGAAAACGTGTGGGGCAAATCAGCACACATTTTCTATGCTCACCGAATGACATAAACATATACCTGTGTACTCTGGGTGGACACAGCCTACAGGTACAGCCCCCCCAGTCATATTTAGTTGAGATCTGACAGGTGGTGTACATGATGCCTCCCCAGAAGGGAGAAGGCCATACCTTCCCCTTGCCATGTCCAGCCTAATTGACTAACAAAGGCTCCATGGACCCGCCCTGTCCTTTTGTTGAGCCCTGTAGCTGGTTGCAACATTCACATACTAATTAGAGTTTAATTTAAAAAAGGCCCGCAGGGGCCAGGCTGCAGAGGCTAACAAGGAGACAGGAAACCCCAACACCCTTTCATATGCAACTGTGTCAACCTGATGCCAGCTCCCGCCCTCTGTATCGCTTGACAGTGAAAATTCATGTTTGAGACTGTATGTTTACAGTAGTCATCTCCACATGGGGACCCCATTCAGAAGGTACACATATGTGGTTTTGGAGCCAGAAAGTCTGGTCTTGCTGCAGCTTCAAGGGAGACCTGCTGCTTTAATCGGGAACCACAGAAAGCTCCATGGACCATAGAGAGCCTTTGATCCACAACAGACAGGAAGATGGGTGTGACTTAGTATTACATGTTTTCACCCCTTTAACTTTTCTGTTGCAAAGCACTCTGGTTATGACCTCATGCATACAGGAGATTGTTGGTGGGGACCCAGGATTGGTTCATTAAGGTAGGCTTGGTCTACAGCAATCCCTGTTGTCCAACTGGCTTTAAAAGAGGGCTTATACCTTCTTTTGGCAGATCATCTGAGGGCTTCACCAGAAGCAGAAGGAAGAACTCATCATTGGACCCTGGCTGAAGGTACAGTCTGCCTTACATGTTCTGCCAGTGAAGGAAGGCCAGCATCTCCAAAATGGAAGCAAGATCTCTCCCCTAACCATCTGCCAGGGAACAGACAGAGATACCGCATCCAGAGGACCATCCAGCAGCTCCAGAACTGGTACCCAGCAGCACAAAGCCAGTATGCCCTGCTATGCTCTGGAGCAAGCTTCCTAGATAGGAAGTACCAGAAAGTCTCTGAACCAAACCATGGAAAAGGCAGCTGCCTGCAACACTCTCCTCAGCTTTGGGCCATCCGCCTTAAAGGACGGCAAAAGCACAGTGAAGTAGCTTAGAGGAGTGCATCGACAAGCCTATACTGACGTCCACCTTAAAGGAAATTTTCGAGTCAGTCAAGCCCCTCGAGCTGCAACCAACTGCACTGCTGACTGTTACGCTGCAGTCGCTAAATGTGTCCAAGACACCTGAACCAGTGATCAAGAAACACCAACCAGCACTGAGAAAATGATTCATGACCCTGAGGCGCCATGTAGGCCAGTCTGCAGTCCTTTGTCCAGCCTCGCTCACCAGACTGGTTGCCACCTGATACCTGCAGCTGTCGCCCATATTGAACTCTGTCGCAGAAGCTGCAAAGCGCCCTGAACCCAACTCAACCCTGTTGAGCACCAAGAACACCTACAAGCATAAGGCACATTGTGGTTCTGTCCCCATGGTCCTTCTCCAAAGGCCTCTAGTGACATAACCCATTGCTCCCTTTGTGTTGAAACCAAGTATTCTTGAACTATTGTGGTTAAGCACTATGCCGACTACCCTCCTGTCAGTATCTAGAGTGCTTCCATTTTCCTTCTTTGAAACTGTCTTTCCACTGCTTTCCTTTACAAGCTGGGTTATATTTTGAAGTGTGCTTGAGCTGTCTTTTGGGATAATAATAAAGCAGATATGTGTATACAACCATAACTGGAGAGTCCCTTTTATCATTGGGTAATAATTGTATTTTTTCTGTGTTGCAACTAACCAACGATCCATGACCTTATGGAGAGAAGCCTGTCGTTGTGTCCACTTTACCAAAATTGGACAAGTAAGTTTATAATTTATGTGTGTTTCCAATCTGTTTGAATCTCTTCTGGTGTACTAGAGGTGTGGGGCTGATTGATGCTTTAGAAACCGATATTGACCACTGGTGCCCCGGAGGTTGATTCATCACACCCAGGCAGCTGCATCAGTGCATGCATGGATGTGCTGGTGTGTAGACACATACAGCAAAGCTGTCAGCCATCTTAAGTTGGTTATATCGCCATTCTACATCATAGTCATTATGCCAATATGTGCTTCCCTATCCACTACAACCTCAAATACTAGATTGTAAAAACAATACAAGATGTCAACTATAGGTAGATCTGTCAAGATCCAAAAGTGATGTTAAAAAGAAATATATATATATCTTTCCTGATAACAACACTTCAGGACTCAGGAATTTAGGCACATTTAACAGTACTGTAAACCACCTAAAAATACATTTAGAATGATTCCGACAGTGACCATGTAAGGATGCTCAGGAGCCTGAAACTTGCTCAATTGTCTACCCGACCCAAAGGTCATTTTAGGCACAAGTGATCAAATGTTTAAATAATGGTGTTGTTCACCTATTAACCCAGTGCGGTCGGATATAAAAGCTATGGTTCAACTTGTATGCCCAGTCACATATTGGTGCATGCTGCACTCAATCCTGTTGATATGTTCACTACTGTATACAATTCAGGGAGTTCATGAACCCAGCACGAAATATACAGTCTAGGGAACAGGACTTTCAGATGTTACTAGTATACTAACCAGAATATGGATGTCGTAGAGATATCTGCGTACAAACTCCCTTGCGTGGAGTCCATGTAGATACATTCCCCCTCACAATCTTTAACAAACCAACACCCCTTGCCAGGAGCCTGTGTGCAAAGAACACCAGGGATCCACTCAAAATCTATCATGGGTCTATTCCATACACACATATTTGCCAATACCAACAGTACAGAAATCACATCATGAATGGACAATCACTACCTATGCACAACTCAGAAAAAATATTCAGAAAGAACTAGTGAGGTCCGAGTCTACATTCATTGCTTGACACGCACAGGAATCCTACACTGACTGCATAATTTCGTGCACACACACAGCTCCCCCAGTTATGTAATTACCTTATCTGTTCAGAGGCTTCTCTTTGTGAATGTGGCTCTCTTGGATTAACTCCAGCAAAAAGGAACGCTTGCCTTCTCAAGCCGGGGTCATTGCCTGGAATTCTCAGCTTTTTCAGATAGGACTGCCTCAGCCAGTGGAAAGGTTTTTCTTTCAGCTCTCCCCAATGTCGACTGCAGCAGGACACCGGAATTTGCATTCAGTCAGGACCCCACAGCCAGGTCTTCTCCCCAGTAGTGCAGAAAGATGTCTGCCTGTCTTTTTCCCTGATACTGCCCACTAAAACTTTCCTCTCAGCCCTCTTTATGACGTGTCCCAATGAAATCCATCATCTCTCATCCTCCTACTCTTCAACAATAGCTTCGCTTATACATTTGCAATTGTTGCAAATCTGACTTCCTCCTTCCTGCAGTTACTGTGCACAACAACACGGAGAATCAGGCAGAGAAGAGAAAAAATCTGCACCCTCATTTAAATGGTTTTCAGAGTATGCCTAATTCTGCAGTAGAGAACACATTTTATTAGTGGGTTATATTAAAATAAGGTTTTATTAGTCAGGTTAATGGTTAATAGGTTAGCTGTTAATTTTCAAATGTGTCTCTAGCAATATAGGCATTTCAGGTGAAAAATAGTGTGCATTTTTAAATGAACACGTGTGCTTTTAACTGTAAAAATAGATTTGCATCTTATATGTTAAAATCGTTTTTTACTGAATAGTCTGTCTTTCCTTGTTAATCTGCTAACCCATATAGCAATGCACCGCACCCTTGTGGTGGTGGTGCTGCTAAAAAAATTGTGCTACTTGTGCAGTATTGCTGTACTGTGTACTGTAACACGCCAAATATCCTTACATATACCCTCCTTTTGGTTTTAGAACCTGGCTATAATCCAAGCCAATTCCTAAAAACAACTTGTTCTATTTTTTTTTACAATATAGCAATCCAACAAAATGAATATTCATGTGCATCAATGAAAATTTGCAATCAACATTTCATCTGAGTCCATCAGTTCATAAAATGTTCCACATTTGCCTTCTCAGTGGAAGTGGCATTACTTTAAGTTTAAATTTTCCAAGTCAATAAAAAAACAATGAAATAAAACAACTAACTAAAACAAATAAGTAATATAACAAGTTAAAATAAATAATTAAAATAATAAATACGTGGAACTTCATATGCCGGAACTTTTGCTTTGTCTCTTTTGGTATGTCCCGACCAGCGATGTTATTCGGTTCATTCGAGTACTCTTTCATCTTGGCAATCTTGAATCCACAGTAGTCATCTCTTTTGGCATTCCGGTTATTTTGTCTTCACCTCCACCTGGAGGCAGGCATCTTTTGGTCTTCATCCAGGGGACTCCAGGACTCCATCGTCTCCCGTGGCCTCTGATCCCGGAACCTCCGACCAAATAATGTTAATTGTCTAAATCAAAATAGAAAATAAACAGATTAAGTACATAGCACAATACTAACTTCATCCTTTTGCCAAAAATAAAACATGCTTGGTAAAAATACTTCGTTTTTTTTTTTCTTTTTTTTTTCTGAAATTAAACACAAGTTAAAAGAAAACAAACACATATAAAACAGCCTTCAATATTTAATACACTTTCTCTCTGCACACCAACCACGAGCTTCCGTTATATGTGCATTTATTTATTTATTTATTTATTTATTTATATTATATTCTACATATATATTACAGTGTTTATGTGCCATCATAACAATCAACTTTTTTTTTTTTTTAACTTCTTTGTCACTGCCTCCTGATTACACCCATTTATTTTCTCAAGGGACTCTATCCGTTTCCACATGCTCAAGCTGCCTGATCTCATGTCTGGGATGGCATGGTTTGATTTGATTTACATGGACAAACTGCTCTATTGCTGTTTCACCTTCATTTTTCAAAATTTTATACACTACAGGAGAGACTTTATCTATAATTCGAAATGGCCCCTGCCAGGCTGCCAGAAATTTAGAATTTTTCTGTTTACTTTTTCCAAAATGAAACTTGTACACCTGATCCCCTACATTGTATTCCTTTACTGATGTCTTTTTGTCATAATATGACTTAGCACTTTCAGCAGCTCTTTCCAGATTTCTCTGCACAAAAGCAAATGCATGTTGCAAATGCCTCCTCAGTTCATCAATATATTCATGAACTGTGGATGCACTCACTAGAGTTTGCTCATGTGTTCTGTATAGTAGGTGTTGTGGTAACACCATTTTCCTACCTGTTAAGACCTCATGGGGGCTAACACCTGTTGCTTTGGCAGGAGTCGACCTGATTGCCATCAAAACCAATGGTAAACGCAAATCCCAGCTGGAACCTGCTTCTGCCACAAATTTCTTTAAAATATCCACAACAGACCTATTGCTTCTTTCAACTGTACCTGAAGACGCCGCCCGATATGCGATATGTAGTTTCCTTTTCACACCTAGTATTTGCCATACCTTACTCATTAGAGTACTTGTGAAATGACTTCCTCTGTCTGACTCAATTCTTTGTGGCAACCCAAACCTTGAGAACACATGGTTCACCAGCAATGTGGCTGCTGTTTGCGCACTACAATCTGGTGCGGGAATGCACTCAATCCACTTTGACATCAAACATACCACACTCAAAATATAGCGGTGTCCCCTGCTCGACCTTTTTAAAGGACCTACATAGTCTATTTGCAAATCTGACCATGGGAGAGTTAGGCCTCTTTTCATCAATGGTGCTCTATGCATTGGTGAAGCAGGTTTAAATTGGGCGCATACTAGACATCCTCTAGTATATAATTCCACATCTTGGGACATATGTGGCCAGTAAGCATAATCTTTTAGTATTTCTAATGTCTTTTGTGAACCTCTATGGCCTGCAGTTATGGCATCGTGTGCATGGTGTAGCATTAGTCCTCTGAATGAAAGGGGTACTACCCACTGTATTTGCCCTGTTATGGACTCTCTAATCATGAGTCCATCCTGTAATCTAATTCGTGTTTTGTTCTTTAATAACACCCTCAATTCTTCTTTTCCCATGCAATCATTTTCTGTTAAAGGATTTTGTTCAGGATCTATCAAATGATTATAATAGATTCCCAAAATTTGATCATTCTTTTGTGCCTCAATCAAATCTTGGTCTGGCGTGTCATGACTCCACTGCACCACCGGTTGATCTACCTCCTTTGGTGCTTTAGAACGTGTGACTGCATCAATTTGTATTTCACCCATTAAATAATCAATAGGTAGCAATTCTCCCATCACAGCCCCAATCTTAGCCATATGGTCTGCCTTATCATTTCCCTCCTTATCCTCTCCTGGTGTTTTTAAATGCCCACGAATTTTTCTCCAGTATATTGTTAAATTATTTTCTGACACCAATTTGTCTATGGCTTGTATCATTTTTCCATGTTTAAGTGGCTTTTTGTTGTATGTAACCATGCCTCTTGCTTTCCAACCAGGCAAATACTCCACAAAGCTATTCCGTGCATAGTCAGAATCAGTCACCAGGACAATTTCACTGAACTTTTTATCAACTGCAGTAGCAATTGCTTTATATATGGCTGCCAATTCCGCCACCTGACTGCTCCTATCTCCAATCCTCATCCCTATACTAGGAACGCCTTCACATTTCAACCAGACATTTCCTATTCCTGCCACTAATTGTTTATTACTGTCATTTTCAATGTGAAAAGCACAACCATCCACATATACAGTTGGCAAATCCTTGCATGTTTTTTCATCAAAAGCTTTGTGTGGTGATTGTTCAAATTCCTGTAAACTAGCTTCCACATCCATTTCATTTGTTATTTGTTCAGCTGCACAGTCATGTAAGTCAGCTAACCCTTGAGCAATTGGGCTCTTTTTATTTTGTCCATATCTTACTTCTACGGGAAAACCTTGTAATGCCAGCGTCCATGAAGTGATTCTGGATTGCGCTAGATTGCCTGATCTAATTCTTTTACTCTCTAAAAATTGCAAAGGTTGATGATTTGTTTCAATAATCACCTTTTCTCCCTGAACAATGGGGCGGAAATGTTGTAGCGCCCACACAGTGGTTAATAGGGCCTTTTCGCATTCATTAAATTTCATTTCAACTTGGGAAAATGCCTTACTTGCATATGCAATGGTTTTGTGATTCAAATCGTGTTTTTGTGATAACACTGCTGACATACAATGTTCAGAAAAGCCTATTTCTATAAAGAAATCCCTGTCCTTTATGGGGTATGCTAAACATGGTGCCTTTACAAGACATTCCTTCAATCTAGCCACTGCATCAGACTGCTCTCTTTCCCATCTCCAGGGAGTATTTAGTTTAAGCAGTTTAGTCAATGGTTGAGTGATTTCTGCATAATTCTCAATGAACTTTCTGTTATAGCCTGTCATCCCTAATAAACTTTTTACTCCTTTCACATTTTTAGGATCTTTTAATCTTTGTATGGCCTCTATTTTCTTCCTTTGTGGATTTAGCCCATGTTCAGTCACTTCATGCCCTAGAAAGTTCACTTTTTTCTTGCACCATTGTGCTTTTTGCAAAGATACTTTGGCGCCTGCTTTCTGCAATTGGCCAAGCACATGTCTTATTTCATCAAAATGGCTTTTAAGGTTTTCATTTTTTATCAAGACATCATCCACATAAACTATTGTTCCTCTTTCCGCTGCATCTGGCATGGCCTTTCTCAAAAATATGCCAAATTCACTCCCACTATTGATGTACCCGAACGGAGCTCTAAGCCAGGCATATTGAGTCCTGTCAAATGTAAAGGAAAATAGGTGTTGTATCTCCTCTGCCAATGGCACACACCAATATCCAGATGTGAGATCTAACGTGGTAAATACATTTGAACCATGTATCTGAGCTAGGCCCTGATCAATGAATGGTAGTGGCCATCTAGATACTGGTACTCTTTTATTTAACTCTCTTAAGTCTGCACACAGCCGCCATTGACCATTTGGCTTTAACACACCTAAAATAGGCGTATTGGATGTGCTATGAATGGGCCTAATTATTCCCCGTGATTCCAAATTTTTAATAATCTCTGCCAATGATTCTAAACATGCCAGCGGTAGTCTATACTGGCGTACAAACACTGGATTTCTGCTACAACCTTCTGGTAGTGTGGCCACATGTAAATCAGTTAAACCACAATCATAAGCATCTTTTGCAAATACATCCTTAAACTCCATAAATATTTCCCTCAGATTGCGTCGATCCTCATCGCTGTCGCATGCATCCGCTAAGGAGATCTGCTCTTCTACCATTCTGGAAAATTCTGGAAACTCTTCTGGTAAAGGAATCTCAGCGCTTTCCTCTAACTGTGTGGCTGTGTCTTTTTGTAGAGCTGCCACTTTCAAATATTTTGGCATATCAGCTTCCACTTCAATGGGCTGATTTCCTGTTTCATTTTCATTTAAATTAAATATTATGCAATTCTCTTGATGGCAGCACACTGTCTCATTTGAATCATAAGGATACACAGAATGAATTTTAAATATTCCTTTGGGCTGAGAGTCCAGGTGTTCTGGCAACTCGCCCTTGGCATCTACATATTTTTCAGGAATATTCCCAATCACCATGTTATTTAAATCTGCCGTATAATGTGATTTTTGTATGGCCATTCTTAATGGGGAGTTTTCCTCTAAATGAATATCCTGACAACCTTTATTATTTACCATGATTTTTACAGATCCCTCACCAATGTCTACCAATGGAATGTATTCATAATCCAGGCCTTGCTGTTTTATGGATTCATTCAGGCATACAAATGCATCAGAGCCTTTCATCTGCTGTCCATTTTTGCATTTCAGTGTTATTGCAAACTGTTTTGTAAATGCAGGAATAATAGTATCTTTCCTTATTTGTAATTCGATGGCATAAGGAACCAGTTGTGCACAATGATAAGCCCTTCTTTTGTCTTCAAATTCAGGTGCCGGCCCACCTAGGCGTGACCATATTTTTTGATTAAGGAAATCTAACACCATACACATTCTGTGCATGATGTCATTGCCCATGTAAAATTCATTTTGTGCTCCACTCACTATCCATACATTATGGTAAATTGTTTTCTGCCCAATGCTAATTTTAAGCATGCATCTGCCTGTAATTCGGTTTTCAAAGTCTGGACTGTCCAACCCAGAAACATATTGATTTTTAATCCTAAATTTCGGGATTTCTTCCCTCTCCATAATTTTTTGCAACAATTTCTCATTAATGAAACTCCTTTCATGTTCAAGCGCTAAAGTGGCTTTTATTGTTTTAAGATAATCATTTATACCAACGTGAACCCATGGTTGCTCATCTTCTATGTGTATCTCTGCCAGAGTGGTAATGTGTTTCTCTGAATCTGTTTTAGGAACAATATTCTGTTTGCATGTATTCTCTTTTAAGTAAAAACGTAATGTGTGCTCATCTATAGCAGTCTGCCAATCTTTCCTTGGGTCCAAGTAGATTTGTACAGGTAGTTTTTCATTGTCGCTCTGATCTTTGTCTTGACACATTAATATAACAGTGACACTAGGTATGCAGCTATTCTGGAGATATACCTCCACAGCATCATTTGTTTTGGCAACGGTGTGACATTCTTTTATATTGCTGTTTTGTGATTTTAGTTTCTTAGGCCTCAATGGTTTTTTGGTTAAGGACCACAGCACTCCATTCACCCCATCTATGAGAGGAGACAATCTTTTCAGGCAATCTGTCCCCATCAGAAATGGAATTTCACAAATAGATGTGATCAATACCTCTTGTTTCATTCTGTGCTTTCCTATTTTTATGTCAACCTCAGTTACACCTATGATGGGCACCTCCTCCCCATTAAAGTTATGCACTGGGCCTTGATTTGCCTTCACTGTGATCTGACTCTGTGGAGGCCTCCCTTCATTGATACTCTTTACCAGCTCCTTGGACATAATTGTGGCCTGTGCGCCAGTGTCAATCATAGCGAAGGTGTGGCATTTTTCTTCTACAGTGATGGGTGCATAATATCTGTCCTCAACTTCCTCTAAAACACATAAGAAATGTGAATTCTTACTGATTTCAGGGCTCACCTTTCTCAGGTCTTTTTCACTTTTGGCTAAGCACATTGGTAAATGAAAAGACATTTTTCCCTCCTTTTTACCCATTTCTGTGCGAGATATTTTATTCATTTCTCCATGTTCAGAGGTTTTTTGGAGTGTGGCCACCGTTCGCCCATCCATCTGGGTAACATCAGAGACCACATTACAACCTTCCAACTGAACATGTGTAACAACATCATTCAGCAATTTGTCATTTTTTAATTCTGTGCATTTGTGATCATTTAGTGTAATACCAGCCCTTTCAGCCTCTTCAAAAATATGTGGCTCAAAGAATTTTTCAGGTGATAGACTTGTACCCTCCTTGTGAGTATTTCCTTTTTCTGTCTGTGTTTGGTCATTGTTTTGCTTGCCCATGGAAAGAGCTATGGCATCCCCACTTACTCCCTGTTCACTGGTATTCCCCATGCATGAGTCATTTTTCTTAAATCTGTCCCTTTGTTCTTTTGGAATTCCTAATGTTTCTTTTTCATTTGTGCAAATCTTTACTGTTTTATTTAGCTCTAAGTTAAACCGTACCTCTTTTTTAGAAGTATTTACACTTTCTATCACAATTTCATTTACTGGTACTTTCATTTTTAATCCATTAGTCCCCTCAGAGTTGTCATGCAAAATTATATCAGAGCAATCTGTCATTTTGGCACTGCAGTTATCATGAGTACTTAGTCACTTTTCGGAAGCCCCCCGGTCATTGCTATGGCCATCAGCCCCCTCTTTGGAAGGTTGTTTTTGCGCTGTATAGAGCTTTCCTATTTGCTCAGCTAACATTTTCACTTGGGCCTCAAGGCACTGGAACCTTTCCATCTCTCTAGGATCCTCTTTCTGTGGCCTAGGTCGATATTGGTTGTTTTCCCCCTGATTGGATCTATTCTGATACCTCTCAGGTGATTGATACCGGTTGGGATGGTTTCTGAACTCTTGATTCATTTGTGGAGGGGAGCGGGTTGCACCCATCCTTTGATTATAGTCCCCTGGTGGGGAATCATTGTACTGGTGTGGACTGTAGTTCACGTTTTGCCTCATGTCCTGTCTCTCAGATTGTGGGTACTGGCCCCTATGTTGATTTCCATTATCAGTAAATCGATCCACATATCAGGGCCTATCCTGATTACCATATATCATGGTGTTGGGATCAAACCTACTCTGTGTCCCCAATGACTGGTAGGGACCATCGTTTCTTTGATCTTGATTTTGTCTCTGGTTATTGTTCATACCTGCCATATCAGACCGGTATCTTACCCGGGGTCTATCTCCTAAATATCTAGGGCTGATGTAGCTCTCTCTATTACTAGGATCATGTGATTGGAACATTGGTACAGGAAATGGCGATCTTTGTTGATTACCCCTTTGTTCAGGTGTCACATTATTTTTACCTTGGCTTTGAGCAGACTCAAGGGACATTTTGGCTGACCTGATTTCCATTACTGTGGCTGAGGGTTCTTTAGATTTAGGCCTAGTATCTTTCATTTTATCACTTTCTCTACCCTGACAATAGAGTACCTCATATAGCTTGGTGCTTTGATGTACAATCCATTCAAGGGACTTGTCACGGTCAAATTCACGGACCAATTGGGATATGATGTCTTTCTGTAGCCCATAGAAGTATGCGGTTTTAAACTCATTGGAATTTGAGTCAAAAGATACATCAAAGCGAGAGAATGCTCTTTTTAAGTCTTGTAAAAATTGGCGAGGTGATGTATTAGGTCCAGCAGTAATAGTGTACGCGACTTTCTTTGCCTCCTGCAATGACTGAAAAGGAGAAAAATGACGCCTAATTTCTTTTTCAAACTCCAGCCATGTCATATTTTGCTGTTCATTTAATCCCCTTATGATGCTGGCCGTCGGGGCATCTAAAGTTAAATGAAAATATTGTCTGTACTGTTCCTTAGGTATCTGGAGCGCTTTAAAAATGTCATGCACCGCTTCTAAGTGATCCTCAATGCAGCATTCACCTCCCTTTTTAAATGGTTTGATCAGGGCTTTAATGGATTTCATTATTTTTATGGGGCTACTTGTTGCAATGCATGGAATTGCACTATTTTGTGATTCAATCCTGTTTTCAGGTGTATGAGATTGGTGGCTGCCCCCAATGGGAGTATCAAATCCCCCAAGGGCGCTGCAACCAAGTTCAGTCACCGGCCCAGTCACTGGGGCACTAGCTCTTTGGGCAGAGCTAGAATTCACCTCCACTCCATTGAATGTGGTACCCTGCCACCTCTCTTGGGACCTGGGAATGCACATTTGCTGTTCTAAGTCCTTACACTTTTTAAGGAGTCTAGTTGCTTCATTCTGCAAATAATTATTTTCATCGCTCATTTTATTAATCGCCTCCTGCATATCGCACATTTGCATTTGGCATTCATTGAACTCTTTATTTCTCTTGTCTCTTTCTTGAATCATTTTAATCATTTCTTGTTCTACACTCTGGAGATCACCTTCTTTTTCGCAATGTTCTTTTTGTAAAATCTGCATTTCTGAAACAACCTCATCTTTATCCTGCCTAATGTGATCCACTAAGGCTTTTAAGTGTGTCAATTCTTGCTCACTATCTTCAAATTGTTTCTTGCTTTTGGATAACTGAGTATCAAAGTCTCTGCATTTTAATTGCATGTCTTTTTGGCATACATCCAATTCTGCTCTCAACATTTCCTGATTTTTACTTGCCCCGTCTAATTCAGTCTTTAACCTGTTAATTAGCTGAGTATCATTCTCTTGCATTCGCAGGGACTTGTTTAAAATAAACCATATTTTGCCGCATAGCCGTATTAAACAGTCTTTCTCTGCACTTTTATCGGCTGCATTCAATAATCTTGTAAGGCAGACCTGAATTATGCTGCCTTCTGCAAAAATATTGTCTAGTTTTTCTTTCTGCACCTCACCTTGAATGCGGTTACTCCATTCTAACGTGGTATTCGAAGACCAATTCCCATGTGCAAATAACTTTGCCTCTAAATATTGCACTAGATCTGAGAATGTGGTTTCCCTTTGTGACATTCTGAAATTCGTTTTTAGTGGCACACTGCTATTATAAAATGGGTTCCCTTTAATGTGCAAATGGCAGTGTGAGACACGCTTGCCACGCCCAGTAGGTACTCTGTGATCACTTTCCCGGCCAACGCACCATAAATATGTAGGGTATTTTGTGGAGATTTGGGGCCTGACGGTATTTTATTACCGCCGAAAAATAACTTAGCAATAATCACTCTTTGTATTCAGATTTGGCCATGTGCAACAATAATACAATGGACATGCATTATTTCAGCACCCAGACCTGCTTATTTGGTATACGTGGTTGGTGGTATTTTGGTGAGCATAATTCCCTTGTTTTATTTGTGGCCCCAATGTCCAGAATCCCTTATCTTCGCTTAGATTTTTCATGTGATCACTAGAGAGACCTCAGACCTGCATTCTAGAGATACCACATTTTCCAGTGATAGTGTTAGTGCGCCACCATGGGCAAACTCACTGACTTATTTACGACAGAGAGCTACATGTGGTAGTCTTGTGGTAATTTCCACTACCTTATATACGGTAGGGAGCTATGTTCAGAGAGTCTCTCTTCCCGTTGGCTCATGTACCTCCAACAAGTTATACTACAGTCACTCACAATTATTCATACTGATTCTGACATACACACATCTGTCTTAAAATGACCATTGCACTGTTTAAAAATCTCCCCACATCATTGGCATTGTAATGGTAAATAGAAAATAAACCACCCGTCTGTTTTCAAATATTTTCTGTATTATAAAAGTTGCACTTAGACATGATCTCATTCTTTACAGAAATAAATAAAATGGTACAGTAAAAGCATTTTCTATGTCACACTGCAAAGAGCGTGGCGGAGAACAAAACTCAAATTGCAACATTGGTATTTGATTAAGACACGCACAGGAATCCTACACTGACTGCATAATTTCGTGCACACACACAGCTCCCCCAGTTATGTAATTACCTTATCTGTTCAGAGGCTTCTCTTTGTGAATGTGGCTCTCTTGGATTAACTCCAGCAAAAAGGAACGCTTGCCTTCTCAAGCCGGGGTCATTGCCTGGAATTCTCAGCTTTTTCAGATAGGACTGCCTCAGCCAGTGGAAAGGTTTTTCTTTCAGCTCTCCCCAATGTCGACTGCAGCAGGACACCGGAATTTGCATTCAGTCAGGACCCCACAGCCAGGTCTTCTCCCCAGTAGTGCAGAAAGATGTCTGCCTGTCTTTTTCCCTGATACTGCCCACTAAAACTTTCCTCTCAGCCCTCTTTATGACGTGTCCCAATGAAATCCATCATCTCTCATCCTCCTACTCTTCAACAATAGCTTCGCTTATACATTTGCAATTGTTGCAAATCTGACTTCCTCCTTCCTGCAGTTACTGTGCACAACAACACGGAGAATCAGGCAGAGAAGAGAAAAAATCTGCACCCTCATTTAAATGGTTTTCAGAGTATGCCTAATTCTGCAGTAGAGAACACATTTTATTAGTGGGTTATATTAAAATAAGGTTTTATTAGTCAGGTTAATGGTTAATAGGTTAGCTGTTAATTTTCAAATGTGTCTCTAGCAATATAGGCATTTCAGGTGAAAAATAGTGTGCATTTTTAAATGAACACGTGTGCTTTTAACTGTAAAAATAGATTTGCATCTTATATGTTAAAATCGTTTTTTACTGAATAGTCTGTCTTTCCTTGTTAATCTGCTAACCCATATAGCAATGCACCGCACCCTTGTGGTGGTGGTGCTGCTAAAAAAATTGTGCTACTTGTGCAGTATTGCTGTACTGTGTACTGTAACACGCCAAATATCCTTACAACAACTCAGAAAAAATATTCAGAAAGAACTAGTGAGGTCCGAGTCTACATTCATTGCTTTCAGGGACAAGGAATTTAATTGCTCGATCCAAAATATCTCTCTTTAAAGCAAGTGTACGTTCAAATCTCCTCCTCTACCAGATATTATCACCTGTTCAAGGATAACACACTGCATCTGAGACAAATTATGTTTAGCATCTACAAATTGTAGTGCAACTGGAGATTTGGAATTCCTCAGTCTAACGTTAGACTTATACTTAGTCCAGCATGTCTTTGCCTGCATTGTAATGCCTACGTAAAAAATCCCACATAGTCATTTCAATCCATACACTACATTGGTTGCATCACAATTACAAGAATGATTCAACGCAATCCTCTTCCCCGAATATGGAAGAGAGAAGACCTTCTCTTTCATGAAATTGTGGCAGTGCTGGCAGTTATTACATGGGCAAGTGCCCATTTTCTCGGACCGCTCCGATTCTCTTGATGTATAATCAGCTTTAACCAGATGATTCCTTAAAGCTCGACGCTTTCTGTATCAAAAATCTATTCATAATCATATCCAATTTCAGGATGTTCAAATTTTTGTGCGCTTTACGCCTGATTCACAGAAGCGTTTTATAATGGCGCAATCCAATCAAAAAATACTCTGTGAATCACGCCCTATATGTTTAATTTTCGTACCCTGCACAGAATATGTGGTGATATAGACCAATGCTCGATCATCTTTGGTCTTTTTAGGGGCAAACATGACTCCCAAGGTATCCTTGCCACTCGTTCAACCACTGATTCAATATGATCCACCTTGTATTTTCTAGTCACAAATTTATCTTTCAGCTAGCTCACCTGTGTACTTTAAGAATTTACTCAAAGGTACACTGTCAATGAGAATGGCATATTAGTCACACTAGAAGTGGAGGCTTTATATAACATCATACAGTAGATGGCCAGCATCGAGGTGATGCAGCAGTATCTGGAAAAAAGAGAAAATCTTGAATTTCCATCAGAATTTACCCTTGAATGCATCCGTCTGGAATTAACGGAGAAGGTTTTCATGTATGAGGGTATTTTTTACAACCAATGTCATGGCACTAACATGGGAGCCACCTTTGCTCTTGGCATTGCCAACCTCTACATGGACAATCTAGAGTCAAAATCGGTTTACAATGAGGAAAGTGTTTGGTACACATTTGATCTGCTGGCACTGTTACATTGATGACGTGTTTTTAGTATGGAGAGGTTCCGTTGAGTCTCTGAAGGCTTCCCTGACATGGTTAAACAATCAGGATGAATTTATAAAATTCACTATGCATAGTGAAATGCACAGGATACCTTTCTTAGATCTTGAGATTTATGAAAGTGGGGATAACAAGGTGTGCACTACTCTGTTCAGGAAACCTACTGATAAGAATACTCTATTGGCATACAGGAGTTTTCAACCATTAGGCCTGAAAGAGAACCTACCATATGGACAGTTCCTGAGGATTCGATGGAACTGTAGTACCTTGCTGGAGTTTGATACGAACAGCAAAGATGTTAGCAGTAGATTACAACAATGGGGCTATCCCCCACAAGTGGTTCGAAGAGCCCGCAAGACGGCACGCAATACAGAGAGGCAACTATGCCTTTCTAGACAGGAGAAACAGAAGGGAGGGAAGATTGCCTGTTTCACAGAATTCACCCCGATCAGCCATTATTTAAGAGGGGCAATCCTCCAGAATTGGAACATCCTAAAAACAGATAATTTCCAATTGGAAAAACCCAGGTTTGCATTCAAGCGGAGTGAAAATCTAGAAGACAGATTGGTGCACGCCCATGACCAACCACAGAATAAACCTTTGTCCCAGGCCACTCTACGGTCATTACCACAAGTAACTAGTAATTTCAGGTGCGGTAAATGTTCAGTCTGTGGACTCACGAAAGACATTAAGGAGATTGTCCTTTATGGTCTTCAGTGGAAATTCAACACTTTTACCAACTGTCTCACTAAATGGGCAATTTATGGCATCAAATGATGTGGGCTAATATATATTGGGAAATCCAAAAGAGCGATCCGACAAGGGGTCTGTGAACACTGGTCCTGTATTAATAATCAGGTGGTAGACAAACCTATGGTGGCCCATTTTAGGCTGAAATTACACAAACACACTGATTTATTTTGGTTTGTCATTCAGACAGTAAGATGTCCACCCGAGGTGGAGACTGGGATTTGATACTGAGACAAATGGATTTACAGACTGTACTAAGTCAACAAAGGTCTTAACACCTCCATTGAGTGCAACCTGTTTCTCCACTAAGGACAGAGTACACAATAAACATTCCCCCTAAATACAGTACCATTTACATTTTCTTACCAGGTGGGATGATAGATGGTCTATCTAAAAGGCACATGGTGCATTCCTTCCACAAATGCACCCCCGCAGAGTAGTTTGGGGACTGTTGGGTGTCCTGACCCACGTTTGGACTATTAAGCTGCAACATTTGGTGCTGTGGGCTTAGAAAGTCCAAGATGGCGGAAAAGCCCACAGTTGCGCCAGAATCTGGGAAAACCGCGCAGTTTGTGCGCACACCAAAATGGTTGCCTTACCTGCCACCCACCAGTGCAGGCATGATGGGCCAGGAGTGCCATGAGTGAAATGTGTGCCAAAGGAAAAATAGCAGTGCCGGTTGGCTAAAAAAAAGCGCTGTAAAATCACCTTTGTTTCCCTGAATGCAAGCTCAAAATGCCTATTTTAAACATCACAAGATATTCAAAAATCTCAATGAACACCAGCAGACATTTGGCAGAATGTATTCTTGCGTGCATACTAAATCTGGAAAGATGAAGAGCCCAAAACAATGTTTATAACAAAACTGGCTGAGCTGTGGATGTCAGCAGCTTAAGTTAAATGGACAGAAAGCCACTAAAATCGAAATGTTTAAAATAAATGAGTGACCTACTTTTGAGTGTAACATAGTTTGCAACTGTTAAATGTCATAGTTTTGAACTTAGAATCAGCATTCTAGCTGCATGTGCAAAAATTGTCAGTTTGATTTGAATGTAGAAAACTGGGAACTAAAGTGACATTTAGCTGAATTCTGCCTGACAACTACCCCCGACAGGAGTTCAACTGGCTCAACAACTCTTCCCAGGCCTGGCTGCATTCTGCTGCCCCTGCCAAAAGGAGATGACACCTCTCTGATTGGATTAGGGGAGGAGCACCTGGGGACTACAGGAAACTAAACAAAGCACTGTCCCTGGCTCAGGCAAATGTTATATTGGGGGGGGTCGTAAAACGGCTTCCTCTTGGGAGAAACTGGGAGGGGCAGTGCCTGTGAGAGCAAGCTGAGCTTGGGGGAAGTGGATAAACCAGAAATTCCACCATGTGCTTTGGAAAACCACACCCCTTTGGGGCCAGAGCATGATTTTAAAAAGATGGATAATTCACAGTGCAGACTTGTCAAAATTATATATATAACATCATCATTCTTGTGATTTTTCTGTGCACATTTTAAGTGGTGTTAGGACTCTGTGGTATGTTCTTGGGGATAGTAGCGGAAAAAAAGGTTGTTACTCCGAATGTATGCATGTTAAAAATCTGACACTTTATCATCTGAAACCCATATCCCTGGTGCACATTTGTGTAAAATCTGGAAAAGCTTAGAGGTCGTTATCTGGATGAAAAGGGGAGAATTCTGTCATAAGTAGACACAATATCGTACAAAGACAGGGATCGGATGGTTTGGTGCTACAGAAAATATGTTAACTGGACCTATAATATTAGAAAAATGGTACATAGATAAATATGTATTTGGATCAGAAATGGATTTGTGTGCAATTTGACAAGGGGAGGATCCTCTGACCATAAACTTACCTCATCACTCTGACTCACAACCCAGTTCCCCCAATCAAGGAAGAGAGGAGGAACTGGCCAATGATAAGTTGAGAGGGTTGGGCATGCAGAATGTGCCGACCCACCCACTTTCTAAACACATAAAAAGAGCCACTGGAACCCAGGTAGGGACATTCACTTTCCACTTTCTTGCGGGACACTTTGCCGGGAGACTCCAGACTTCAAATCCATCAATCTCCAAAGACCAGAGATCCAGAGAGACCAGAGATCCAGAGAGACCAGAACTGTGCAGTGCTGAGAGCAGAACCAGAGACCAGACCGCTGTGAAGAACCGCCAGGAGTCCAGTCCAACCGGTTTACCCGATCCGTGACAAAGTCGCATTCCTGTCCAAAATCTAGTGTGAGTACCCAGCTAGCACTGTGCCAAAACCAATCTCTTAGTTTAAAATAATCGAATCCAAACTATTTTAGCTTATTAGAACTGCCTCCTAGAATCGTGTCATTCCATCATCTTTAAAACTAAAAACTGTCATCTGTCATTCTGAGCTTTAAAATTTCAAATCCGAAAAACTACCTTTACTAAATCAGCTGTATCTCCGTTTGGGCTAGGAGCGAGTTTTAACTGCCATCTTAAAGCTAAGATTCTAAGCTTTCCAACGAGCCTAGAACCGACTTGCTACTCCTTATAGTGCCTCCGTAATTGCGCTCGACGCACGCATCTAAATTTGCCGCAATTTGACATTTTGCTTAATTTCAGCCACATGTAAAAATATTTGTCCTTGCTTTAGTTGCTGAAATTTGTGTGCAACCTGACAATCATTCATAGAGCATTGCTAAAGTGATCCTGAATTAATTTAAGTATCTCTCACTCACCCTGAACCTCCTATAGGGAATTGAAAGCCTTTTTAGCATATTTTTCACTTAATTGCAACCACATCAAAGTATCTTGCCTGTGTTTAAAACTCCTACGTGTTTTCCTCTAAGCTTGCTAGGGGGGAACTGAATTATATTTGATTGAATTCTTGGGAACTGTGTGCTTTCCTCCCATCTCTTTACCTTGCATAGAGAGGGGGGGTGAATTGTCAAAGAAAAGTGATTACATTGTCTTTTGTTGAAGTCATATCAAGTTTATTTTCTGTACTGCATTTTCATTCATTATTGCATTGTCCTTGAAGCCATAAAAGCATTCTCAGCTACTTTATCCTCTCTATATCAACTCCTAAGTCATTAAAAGGAGTGTACCACTGTAACATTATCCATTGTTGATCACTATCATCTTCACACGTGTGCTATCAAATATTAATTTACTATAAAAGTGTGATAGATATATATTGTTTAATTTTCAAATAAACCTTTTAATTTGCAAAACAAACCTACTTCTTGGCTCAGTGGGGTCAGGGGGATTCTAAGAGAGGGGTGTTATATAAGGGTTGTCATCCAGAGTAAACGAACTGGACATAAAAATATATCAATAAGGGTTCCCCTCAGCATCCCAGACTAGGCATTGACTTAGCTGTAGTGTTGAATTGAATCCGCTTACAGGACTCCACGCAAGGTGCCATCTTGGGCAGGTTATTTTCTGTCACTCGTTTAAGCAAGGGTGTTAGTGATTAGTTAGGCGGAGTGCACCAGATGTTCCATGAATTGTTCCTGATGGTCTCTTCACTCAGCACCGTTTTCGATTCATGCAAAATATATTTTGCATTTATTGCGTAGAAAGTGCCAGTTGCTCTATGCGCGAGTCTTGAATGTCAGTAGTCACTAAAGCTTGGTATAGAAAACAGATGGCACAGAATTGCCCCAGCCAAGATTGCACCGAGAACTATTTAAGCAGCAAAGCAAGCAACCACGCACTAATAAAGAGGCTCTCATTTCGCCTGGGAACCGTCAAGGAAGTTAGAAACTATCAAGCAGCATCAGAATAGGTAAGAGTACAGTCCGTTCCTGTGTAGCGTTGACCTACACTATAAATATACACACACACCACTCGCATGGAGTGGTAACACTGCTCTTCAATTTACTGAGCGTCCGGATTCGGACCACAATACAATGAACTTCTGCCTGCACGGCCATGAGTAAGCCGGCCTGGTGGCCAGAATAACGGTGTTGTATTGAAACAGCAACACTATGAGATTTTTGTTACGATCACCTGGTCTCTGTGGTGGCGTTGGGGGCCAGTTGGAGCCCTCCCTCGACTTGGCTCATCTGGATCGCCTCCCCCTCCCGGTTGCTGCAGAGCCTGCTGTTCTGGATGCTGGTATTGCCCCTGAGAGAAGATGAGAGCTAATGAGAATGGCCTGGGGGTTTTGTGACTTCCCTCGACCCTCTCGTGCCAAAATGAAGTGTTCAAGCATTTTCCCATGCAAGCGCACCTGTTGTGTTGTAAAGTTGAGCTATCCATCCTGCTTATCGTAGCAGGGGTGCATAGAGCAGACACTGTTGCTTCACTGGTCCGTGGAAGTGTTGATCCAGACCGGCAGAGACCAATCCACTTAGAAGGTAAGTCTTTTGGTTGTGATTCTAGTTAGTTTATTATAATGTCTTGTTCAATTATAATTCTTGCAATGTCTAATCTCATCCCAATAGGTATGAAGAAGCAGATCGGAGTTGTGGAGCGAATCTTGGGAGTTCCTTGAGACTGATGGAACTGGTAAATTGGCATTTATAATGGAACTCTAGTCACTGGTATGGCAGCCAAGTGTTTGATATTTTTATGAATTCTAACCTGTTGTGTTCTCTCCTTTCTCTTGCAGGAGAAGGCCGACAGTGAAGAACAAAGTCTGGATGCTCGATGCAGCTCCACGGTTGCAGGGTGAAGATGCCATGAAGAAAAGGAACGAAGTGGAGCTCCAGGTAGCTGGTCACCCGGGTAAGGTGAGAAGAAGGCTCTGACTCTGATAGTGATGGGCTGCAGGTAAGAGGCGTACAGAGCGATGGAGTGGCTGGGAGCAGGTAGGAGCACCTTCGGCGATGGAGTAGCTGGATTCAGGTAAGAGGCGCGCACAGCGATGGAGTAGCTGGATTCAGGTAAGAGGCTCTCACAGCGGTGGAGTAGCTGGATTCAGGTAAGAGGCACGCACAGCGATGGAGTAGCTGGAATCAGGTAAGGGGCACACGTACATTGATTGGGCAGCTGGAAGCAGGTAAGAAGCTCCGTCAGCGGTGGAGATGCTGGAATCTGGTAAGATGTCTTCAGAGATGAAGCTGCTGGAATCAAGTGGATGCACAGGTAAGAACAGTGGTAAGCGTTACGCTGCAAAAGCAGAACAACGTGAAGCAGAGGTATGTGGATGGGTTAGCCTTATATAGGCTGGCCCTGGTACCTCCCTTTAGCCCCGCCTAGTGACTCCACCTTGCCCCACCCAGGGACTCCTGCACGTGCCTTCCAATGTTGTTCTATGGCCCCGCCCGACCCTGCTGCACATGCCTTAGGCACAGAGTGTGCTAGGCACACTTTTACATGAGGCTGGCGCCAGAGGCACCAGGACTGGGTCCATTTGGACCCTGGGGATGAGGGAGGACTGGCCCTCAGTTCTGTGGCCATGACAGGATTCAACTAAAGGGATAGCTCGCCCCCTCCTCTCTTCTAGATCGATGATCACGGAAAAATCTTCTGTAACTTGAACACATTGAATAACTTCCTGGCCAGGAGGGTCCTGCGGTTTAGGCATAGGCTGGAAGATTCATTCACTGAGAACATGTGCAATACCAGAGACCCTAACAATGTAGGTCTTTTTCCTTCTGTGGCAGTAGTATGCAATAAGAGAGGATACAATGGGACGAAGATAACAGGGTTCTTGCTTTCTTGTCTCTGCCTTCAGTAATATGATAATCAAAGACACAATGAATAACCAGGTGTGGAAAACAAGTGGCCCAAGACACGTAGAAGCAATGAAAGGTGGATGGTGAGCTGTAGCATAAAGTCAGTACACACAATGGTACCCCTTATGGTCAATTTTATATTTCCTTTTTTCTGTGGTTGTAGTATCTTTCCTGAGTGGTTCTCCATACCGGGGAATAAAACTGTTTTACATTGCATTGTGCAGGGTGTCCTGAAGAAAGCTTGGAGGGAAAAATCATAGTGTGAACTCATGCAAGGCACAGCTCAACCGAGCCAGAAACACAAATATGTCGACATGTCTAGTGTAACTGTTTGACACTGTTAATAACCCCCCACACTTAAGTAGGGTAGCTCCACCATTCTGACTATACCCTGGAAATAGGTCTCGGAAGACAGCTGCCCTCAGTGGTTGTTGTGATACATAATTTAATGGTATGTCCTGTGCATGTCTATGTTTGATATGTGTATTTTTTTTATATTAGTTGTGCATAAATTGATTTTAACTGTTTAAAACTGGTGCCTGACCATATGTATTTTTGAATAAGTTATACAATTTGTCTGTAACTTGCTTTCATCCACGTCCCTGTGGAAGGGTGGGGTAGCCTGTGCTCAATTGTTATTTTTTTCATTTATTTTTTTAATCAAATTTCTTTATTGACATTTGTATAACATACAGAAGAAAAACAGCAATATCATACTGTAACAAATAAACATCTTTTAAACAGTATAACAGTATATTTACAAAACCTTTACAGGCGGCATATAGAGCAAGGAAAGAAAGAGCATATAGGAAAAGAAAAGAAAGAGCAGAGAAGAAAGAGAGAAGAAGAAAAAAAAGCTCAGCAATAGGCCTGTGCAAAGATGTTGGACTCAGCCTTTTCAAACTTGGTGAAGTTTACGGCAAAACTTTGCAAACCTCATAAAGTTGGAAATCTGTTTGCAGGGACCATTAAATACCTTTAAATTGGATTGTGTAGGTCTTTTAGCAGACGTATGATATACTAGTGTGATAAATGGTGCTCTGAAGGTGCTACATTCCCCCTCCACACACAAAAAGTTCTACCTAAAGGACACATTGTGCTAACATACACCAGTGTAGCGAGGAAGTGGGGATGAGAAATAATCCTGCAAAACAGGAAATATTTGTCACAAATTGATTACTTCCAGGTTCCAAAAAATATATATTGTCACGAGCCTGGCACGTGCTGCAGGCAGCACGCAGGATAGACACTTCCACTGGGGGCTGAATTAACAGTGACGATTGGCTATAGCTTCATGACTGGAAGAATCTGAATGCCTAATTTGTTCTACTGTGTGATACATACATTTGTTTCATTATAAAACACAGTTTCCTAGTAAATAGATGTATTGGAACTAACCAGTTCATGTTGATAAACTTTTGTTTCCTTTTTTAAAGGTTTTTAGGAGAGATGCCGGGTGTGGGAAGAGGAGGCCACATCCACAAATCTCCTTATACAATGTTATCTCTTCTGTGCAAATGTGGTTATGTATTTTTTTATTTGCCACTGAATGCACTATTTGCAAGTTATACACTTTGCAGATGGAGCTATGCTTTAGAATTCTCACTCAGCAAAACTGTATTGTTGCGCACTGCTTCACAGAGACGTGTGCTATAATTTCTAGCTGCAGCAGGAATTGGCTCCAAATTTTATCAGCTAAATGAATACCTTAAGCAACAAACTTCACTGTTGGCATAGCTGAAAAAAAATAGGAAACTGCCACCTTATGCAGTTTCAAAGCGAACTTTGAAAATTCAGGACAGCGGAACATCCTTTGAACAGACATACTCAGCACCTTGGTTTATTGTGCATATAATAAGTAGAGACTATAGTACAGGCTAGATGCAAATCTGCATATGTAAGAATCAATGTAACTGTGCCCTGAGCCTGTGGGGTAGATTATATGCCATACACAGTGAATGATTTAGACAGTCACTGCATGCCCCGACCTACAAGCCACCAAAGGAATGGTGCATGCAGGATCGGTATTGTGTTGTGTTGTGTAAACAACATGCAGCTTCATGAAAAGCTAATGCACGAAATGCAATTTTTGTTATATTTGTTTGGTGCTCACCCAAACGATTTGCCCAGTATCGTGTCACAGATTGATAGATGAATTTGCCAACATCACACGCGGTTGCTGCGTTCCTGTAATTTATAATAAATATATTTGTTTTTTTTTTGTTAGATCTTTTTATTGCTTGTTTACCATACAAACAAAACACACATGTCATCTTTCACAATAGAGAGCACATTCTGCTGCATTTACATCGAACTTCCCTGCTGTGTCAACCCCCTTCCGCCGGAGACCATTGGGGGGAGTTTCTGCAATGGGACCCCGTTGTTCGTTGTGCCATATGTAGTCCATGATCAATGAAATTCCCAGTTCCTTCTGACTGGAACGCTCGTCCCGTAATCTGCCCCTCCTCCCTCCTCCCCCCCCTTTGAACTATCCTAAATAAGACCAATATGCAACATTATGAAAGAATATTAAACATTATAAAACATTATAATCCAGCCTCTAGATCCGGGGACCATATATGTGGCAGATGCATTTGGGTACGGTCAGGTATGTTCTAGAAATAGTGGTGTTTGTAAGGTGCCGTGCTTGGGGGTATTGGGACATCGGATGGGTGACTATGGGAGAGTGGCGGAGATTCGTGGGAGTTCACCCGCTACAGGGCATACCACGGGTGTCATGATATCGCTACCCCCGGAGGGGTTGGCTCCCTCCCGAAGAGGGGTCGAAAAGGGCCGAGAATTTCTGGGCCAGAGCGGCTCTGGCCGGGGTCGTCCTTCTTTGTGCGCTGTACTCTAGGGAGCAGATCTTTGATATGTATGCGATATTTGTAATATGTACCCGACCAACTTCTCCTTTATCATTTCAGTCAAAAATAATGATTACAATTAGTTATGCTAAAATCTTGACAACTAAACAAATAAAGTACTCCAGACCAGGTGAATATAAAAAGGTTTTAGCAAGGCTTTGTGGCAAGAAATTAGCTGGCGAATTGAACATAATTGAATAATTGTTAGTGTTTCTTTATTGATACTTTAAACTGATGCTTTTCAAAGAGCATTTAAAAAAAAAACATTCTTTCAGGGTCATTGCCCAACTACATTATGAAAGCAACTGATTAGAACATTCCAGACTCCCTTAAAGACACTACAGTGGTTTTAGTGCAGCAGTAAAGCAGTCTTTCAGGAATCTATGGCAAAGGTGAGCAAACAATGTAAACAATGGAATGGGCCGCCCACGCCCATCTCCCCCTCCCCCGCTTGCCCAGTGGGCTTCCATTCATTACACAGCAATGGCAGTAGCGACCCAAGGGCAGTTTCGTAAGCTGACGTGGCCAACGGGTCAAGTCATGAGTAAATGATGTTTATCCAATAATGTGCTGCATATGTTACAACACAATTTAGTTTCAAAGCTGCTACAAATGTATGGTGTCTGCTATATGTCTCTTGATATATAACGATTTATAAAATGGCACGTTATCACTTTATCTCAAGCACTAGGTGCTAGGGGTTATTTGCAAAGAGATTAGTCAAACCGAGCATCGCTTAACAAGGTTTGATGGCGCATGCATACCTATCAAGTCTGTGCAAATGTGTTCTGCCAGTGCATGCATTCCTCTCCACCTTGTAGCTTTAACATTTCACTGAGTAGTGCTTGAGCGTCGCCAAAGCCTATACCGTATAGATTGCCTTTTGTAGATGACATTTGTATGTAGTGTGGTCAGATCCATGACAACATTTCTTTACACACATCTGTAGAATATTAAAATGTTGGCAATAAATCAAGAGTACATGTGTATTGACTGCTTGTTAAACATTTTTCAAACAAAGCAAACATATCAATCTTCTACCGATATAACACAATATAATACATTTCTGTCTTTTTAATGAGCATCATGCCACCGACGGCCGTTTTAATTCAGAAAAAGTGCAGGTGTGGCATGGTGATACCGTTTATCATGGCGGTGGGTGGAATATCTCAGGTGAGCCCAGCATCATACTTTGGACAGCTTTTGCCCTGGGATTGCTGCATGTCATGTACAAATAGGGTCTGATTTCCCTGGAGCCATAATCCGGCAAATATTGTCTCTCTGAAACTGGGGAAACAAAACTCATGTATAAGACACCCGGGGGTCCATTACGAGGTAGGGGGAAACCATGCCGCTATTAGCGGCATGGCTACCCCCTTACCGGGTACCGGTTCTGGATTCCTTGAATGAGGAATTACCGGGCCATTACGACCTTGGAGGGCCCGGTAATTCCTCATTGAAGGAACGCAAACCCTGAACATCCCCATTCCCATTCGAGCCCCCATAGGGCTCAATGGGAATGGGGAGGGGGCTAACAACGGGCCCGTTAATAACGGGCCTGTTGTTAGCACCCTGGTCTGCTGGCGGGACCCGCTAAGGGCGCGTGGTAAATCCAGGCATCCTTAGCGGGTTCCCGCGAGCAGACTCATAATGTGGCTGTAAGGGATTGATGGCTCCGGCACCTTTACCGGCGCTGTTAACCCCTTAACACCAGGATCGGAATGACCTCCCATATGTAAGGGTGTCGAAGGAAAAAGCTGACACAAAGGTGGCATGATTTTGCTTATAGGATTTGATTTATGGGTTTGAAAACCTAGCTGTCCCTATCTCTCAGAGAGTTTTCCCTGCCTCACATATAATGTCTGTTAGAATGTCCATCAAATTATTCTCCACCATGATGTGTCACAACCTAATTCTTTCCCTCACACTACAACTAAAAGGTTAACTAACAGAAAGTTCCTTCTTCAGGAGAATGGCTCCCTTCTCCTGCTTCTTCATCAGTGTCCAAAATAATGTTCTCTCACAACAGAAATACCAGGGAGAATGACCCCCTTCTCCTGGATTGCTGGTTCCACCCAGTCCTTATGAAGTTTCACACCCAGGAGATTGGCTTCCTTCTCCTGGTGTAGGTCTGAACAGTTTCCAATAAAACCAGGGGGAATGACTACCTTCCCCTGGTGTCTCCAGCACAACTCTCAGCCCGGAACAAAGAGAATGCCTCCCTTCTCCTGGTATTACTTGGACAGTTCACAGTAAGGGGGAATGACTCACTTCCACTGGAATCTTTAACCAAACTCCTCGGTCTGTACCAGGAGAATGACTCTCTTCTCCTGGTGTTACTTGATTCAGTTCACAAGGTGATTCCCTTCCCCTGGCGTCTTTATCACAACTCCTAGTTCGTTACCAGGCGAATAACTCCCTTCTTCTGATATTGCTTGGCACAGTTCTCTCTCACTGTTTTCAGCCTGCAGCAGCCTTTGCCACTCTGGTTCATTCTTAGTAAGGTCCTAAAACTTGTTGGGGTCCCAGCTCCTTCTCTGGTCGTGAGCGTTTCTTTCTTTCCCACTGCGATGAGGGAGATTTCCTAAAATGCTCTTGACATCTGCTGTGGGTCCCAGACCGTTTCTCTGGCTCTTGTTAGGGTCCCCAACCCTACTGGTACTCTTGTTAGGGTCCCGGACCCTTTTCATGTTTGTGGTAGGGTCCCTGACCCTTCTCTGGTGGTCAGCGGATTTGTGTCTGCCACAGACACGAGGAAGATGTTGGAGGTACAACTGACACTAACTAGGCTAAATTGATCACTCCCACTGATTTGTAGGGAAAGCTATTTGAGTGTCCCTCCTGCCTGCTCCTGCATCTCCTCTGGGTCTCCTGTACTTCCCCTTACCTTCATAGGGCATCACTGGGGCTTCCAGGGACCGTTATAGGCCCAGTTGGCTCTTCGGTTTACCTCCTTCTTGAGACCTGCAATGCGGTATCCCTTTGCACAGTTCAGCTAACTTCCCTCTCTTGGTCGTGTGCTCGGGTCTGCACTGACAGACCCAACAGAGAACTCCCACAGCTGCTTGCCAGCATTCTCGGTGTCTTCCTCTCACTGGATGGCCAGCAGGATTCAAATCTCCCACGTTGGAGATCTGCTACCCCTGCTTCCTCTGTCCTCTGTCCACTGCGTTCGGCTCTTCAGCCAGGCTTGACACATCTGATAGTCCTTTGTTCCTTTTTTATGCATGGTATCCTGTTCCTCCCATGCAGATAGAACAAGTATTATTATCAATTCTTATATGCATATAGTGCTACACACCCATAGGTCTCAGAGAGCTGAGATAACAGGTGACAATTATTATCCCTCAAAGTGGTACTCTGCTAGTAACTTGAGCCTCTTGCCTCCTCAGGACCACCATGTTTCAGTGTTAGCACAGTCAATTATCTTTATGACTCCTGTATTATTCCTCATCCTAGTACTTTTGGTTTTCTCTTCTATGTTACAATAATACATAGGTTTGCTTTTAAGGTAGTGGTTCTATACATTAGGGGGCTAGGGAATATTCAATGGGCTATACCCCAGCCGATCGTCCTTATCCCGAGAGGGGCAGTCCCTCCCCATGAGGTCCTCCTGCATTAAACCACCCCTGGGGCACTATTAGGTGGTGGCCACTCCTCCCTAGCATCATGGAAAAAGGTTCTTACCCCTGGGGAGATGTGATGAGATCTTGTGAATCATCACACATACCACACTGCACTGCAGTCATTAGCTGCTCCCAGTACTCAACTAACTTCTGGGCTCAGAAGATATCTGTTCCAGTTTGTGTTTGAGTCTTCATTTTAGCAAACTAAAGTGAAATTAATGTTAGATGGCAGCAGACGGATCTGTCCGTGGGGAATGGAGGCTTGCTATGTTATCTAACATGTTCCTTAGATGCAAATGGTGGAAGATTACAAGTCAGAGGGGTTCTTAAAGCTGCATACTGTGTGCAACAATGACTAAAATTAGGTGATCGTATCATGCATTTTCTATCATTTCATTCCTGGCTAGTTGTTTGAGTGGGGTGAAAAGACAGCCAGAGAGTGACAGAGATGGAGAGGCCATGCTAGTCCCCTATTGTGAGAGTGAAGCTGGCTAATGTGGAGTTCCATTGAAATATAAAAGCCAGTACAAAACCGTGATTTCCGACATAAGGCCTCGTGAAATGTAAAGAAATGGGCCTAGTCAGCTCCACTAAAAAGGACAGGTGCGCAAGTGAAAGGGAATCTATCGGAGAGCTCAAAACCTCTAGATATGCCCAATGAATGGGAAGTAACGTGTGGTGCTGCAGATGCTGACTTCGTGTAAACTGGGAAAAGGCACCTTTTGACAGATTCAAAACTGCAGCAGTACACATGGGAAGATATACATTGAAATGATAGGCATGAAAAATACAAAGGAGGAATTGTGCCTTACATTTAAAAAGTTGGTATCATGTAAATATGAATCCTGTGTGATGTATACAATTTGATTTATGAAGGCAATTATAATTCTGGCCTTCGCATAATTCTGAGGGAATGTACATTTGGTGTGGTGATAGGTTATTGAGGTATGGTTTGAATCATGAAGGGTCAGAGTTCTGACTAATTTGGCTCGGAATGTAGCTCCTCCCAGGAAGGGTGTGCCAAGATATGATTCATATTTTCTGACTCGCCATAAAATATAGAACTCAAATATATACATATGCCTGCAGTTATCTGAGGAATTAGGGTAGCTCCCATGCTGTTAGATTTTTAGGAACACTAAAAGTTAAACCCACTTGTCATTTTGGGATGATGAATCTTTCTCCTCCATCAACCGCCATCATCAACACCTGCCAACTCCTTGTCCATCAACAAGTAGTGGGCATGTTGGGGAGGGGGAGATCGAGAGCTGACCAATCCGTAGCGTGGGTATTATGAAAATAATGGAGTGTCACCAGTCCTATAAGAGATCAGTTTTCAATCTGATCTTCTTTTTTTGACTTTTTGACTCTTGGGACCATTCTTTGGACTTTTGATTTTTCCCTTGGCTTTCCCACTGTATTGCTGGAGGTAGTCTACTTCTGGACTCTTGCACGGGGCAACTAGCAGAGAGACAGGGAAAAGCTACCAAGGCCTTAAACATTGCATGGGAAACAGAGACTGTAAAATTTAGAAGCTAGCTGGGCCTGCCATTTGAGGAGCAAGAGGAAGTCTGGGTACAGGGGACTACCCTTGACCGAAGCCTTTGACCAAATCTGTGCTGTCCTCTGAGGAACTCTGCTGTTTCCCTGGATGACCCATAACCAAGGCCTCCCATTTAAGTAGATTAATCCAAATGTCACCAAACGTGTGGGAGGAATCGGGCAGCCTTAATCTCCATCTCCTAAAGTGGGTAGGAGGGTGAAACTGGGGAGAGCCTTGGCACATTTTATTGAATCCAACTCACATTAATTACACTATAGAAAATCACCCTATCCATTTAAATTGAATTGTGTCGGGGACTGACTGTCCTAATCCTTTCCATTAAATTGTGGAGAGGGGGAAGCTGTGTAGATCCTTAGCTCATTGAATTTGAAGTTAAATCAATTAATTACCATATAGAAATCACAGGATGAGTGTTGTTAGAGTTCAAAACTAACAAGGTTCATGTCCAGTGTGTTAGAGCCGGTATAGACAATAAAGTACTTGGGTGACTCTACCTTTCTGAAACCCCTGTCTTCTGTACAGAAGGGGTGTGTCCATAATCCCGAAATAAGTAACCCTAAAACAATGCCATTCAAGTGAATGTAGAGTGTGCAAAACAACATTTACCATTTATTTACTTGCATCCCAAAACGATTTTCCCAAGACCCTGGATTTTATGCAAATAAAAAGCCCAAAACGATTTTCCCATTGAGTTCCGTTCCTAAACTTTGCCTTTCAAATAAAAAGCCCAATATTTTTTTTTCATTGTGTCTATTTTTCAAACCCCTCCTTTTTAATAAAAAGCCAAAACAATGTTGCTATTGTATTCCCACTACCTGTACCTTGCCTTCAAATTAAGGGATCATGTACAGCTGATGCCTGGGGTGGGGGTTGTTAGGAGAGAGGAACATTGTGATAACCCCAAGCAATCACTGGGGGTTGGTTCCAATTTTGTAATTGTGAATGTGCAACAAATCCTCTGTGTGTGTTTTGATATAACGTTTCTAACTTTTACATGTGTGTTGTAGCATCTGTAAGTTCATTAGAAAAACAGGTCTGTCAATTGGTACAAGTAACTTGAAATTGTGATATTGTGTTGTGCCACAGCGTTGGTGACTGATGCTTTGGTTGTTTAGTGGTTCTTTTTCAAACCTTAGATATATATCCTTACTATACACCGGTCCGGTTCATAGCTCATTGGTGGTAAAGAGGGCAATTGCTGGGGTGTTGTGAGACAGGTTTGAGGCCTCAAAGTTGAATCTGTATAAGCGCTTTGGGTACGTGCCACCTTGCTTGGGGGGAAAGGAACTCCCTGAGTTGAGAGTGACCGCCTAATAAATTGTGACAGTTGACAGCTCCAGAGGTGATTTTATAAGGGCTCACATTATTTTTAATGTGTGTAAATATAGTCTCCACTTCAATATAGGGAAAATAAAGCTACAATCATACTCTTTTTACTTAGCATGTTACTATACTGATTTATACATCATATTTGTTTAATAAGTTCATCATGTATATTTCAAGTCATCGCTATAAAACAAAGTGTTATTTTTGTCCTGTGTTTTTCTTTACACTTTTTATGAGCCTATTGTGATTAAATAACTATTGCCCAGCAAACATATTGGGAACAGTAATGGCTTTGAAGATCTATACTTCAGCCCAAACTACTACTAGTGCAAAACAAAAGGTGATGGCTGGAAGGTTTCTAACTAATCTCATCCTCTGGCATTGGTCTGGATAACCCTCCAGACCACTGTTTTTCACCTGACAAGCCATCACAAAAGGGGAAAGACCATATTCAAATCAGCTTGGTCCCAACCCAAAACAGATAGTCCAGCCCAAACTACTTGGTCAAATCCCGTCTGCACGAGACCATGAGCCTCTCTAGACATGTTTCAGCTTTTTTGGGCCTCAACAGTGATCAGTGATGAGGCCCAATGAGGCCAACAATGCAGAAACGTGTTTGGGATGTGACATAGCAGTTTGGTTTGCCTGCCCCTTTTCGGGTGGGATGAAGCCTGATTTGCATATGGTCTTTCCTCTTTTGTAATGGTTTGACAGGTGAAAAATGATGGTCAGAGCAATGCCAGAGGTTAAGATTCATTCAAAACCTTCCAGCCATCACCTCTTTTGTTTTGATGTAGTCACCCCGAGCTGGACGTGTATGCCCAGATACGGATCCCATGCCTTCTGGGCCTAGGAGCTCAAGATACTCCTCACTGATGAGGCCCAATGAGGATGAAACATGTTTGGGGATGCTTGTGGTCACGTGCAAAAGGATTGTGACCTAGCAGTTTGGTCGGCGGTCGCCACCCTACAGTTAAGGTGAGTCGGACTCCCATTGGAAACCCAAAAAATGAATTGCCAACCACCTTTGACTCATGCAATGGATTCGGTCACATTTTTTAAGTCAATTAGGGACAAGTCCTCCCTCCTCCAAACTGCAAAGTTTGTTAAAGATTTGTTAAAAAATAAAAAAAGATATTAGGAAAAGATATAAAAAATACAAAGTTATGGCCTACTTCCCATCCATTTTCCCAAAGACAAATAATTTGCCAGACCGCACAGTCCAAACCAATGAACAGAATTGGACCAGATCCAAAACAACTTGGACATGAAGCTTTGACTTGAGACCTTTTTGTGGTTTGGGGTTATTCTGCGCAGTAGCTTTTTAAATATTTGATGGAGAAGGGGCCCCCCCATCTCCAAAATGTAGAGCTATATCTTGGGTAAATTGCAGTGAAACCGGGTGTTTATAAATGAAACAGCAGCCATCTTTTTTTTCTCAATGCGAGAGATAGCCATGGCCGGACAATGAAACGCAGCTAAAACGCAGCTAAAAGTCATTTGCAGGTCAAAAACATGCAAATGCCATTAGACTAAAGGTTGTGGGAGGTAAGAGGACACCAAGTGAAATTTAGGAGTTGAAGTGGGTCTAGAGACTGAGTTTACAACACAAAGCTTTTCTGTAACCTCTGCTATAGGTGCGAATAGCCGACATCTCAAAGCAAACTGCATCACAGGAACAGTGTGTGTTTTCAGGGAATGGGAGAGAGCAGGGGAGGTAAGGATGCCATGTGGGGGGTGGGGAAGCAGGCACAGAGGCAGGGCGAACTTGTTGAGCACCTGGGGGCATAACATCCCTTTTTCTAGCCATTTTTCAGATATTCTGAGACAGAGACGCAACTATCAGGAACTGGGACCAACTCTGCTTAGCTTCAAAGCAAGGAAGGTTCCAGCCTCCTCAGGCCATGTGGCCTAATAAATAAGCGCAAGGTACAAGACAACTTGACCACTTAGAGCAACATGGCGTGAGGGGGCTGGCCCCTCCCTCGCTTTGAAGCTAAGCAGGGTCAGCTTCGGATGAGAGGCCTGAATGACTAGTGTTGCATGGACTACAGATAGTCACGGGTATAATAATAACCAAGAGTATTTGTACTTCATGTCTGTGGTTATGGAAAAAAAAGTGAAAACAATATATATATATATATATATATATATATTTATATATATATATATATATATATATATATATATATATTTAGAGATAAAGTGATGGTCGGGGTGAAAAATCACTTGGCCATGGCCATTGACACAATAGACATAAACTGACACTGCTTAGCTTCAACGCGAGGAAGGGGACAGTCCCCTCAGGCCATGTTGCCTAATAAATTAGCACAGGTTACAAGACCACTTAGAACAACATGACCTGAGGGGGGCAGCCCTTTCCTCGCTTTGAAGCTAAGCCCGGTTGGTCTGTGTCACTTCACGGATCGGAGACAGTTCACAGTCGTAGATGCTGTATGTTTTGTAAGTTTTAAATAAACCGTGCTACTGTCAGTCCTTGAAAGTATTACACTCTAAAGGTCAAGCTGTCATGAGGCCAAATGAAAAGAGCTTCTATCTCCGGCCAAGGAGCTGCGAATACATCGAGAATTGCAAATCCATCTTGCATGTGCGAGGCAATCTAGAATAAACGTTCTTATGTATATATTTATATATATATATATATATATATACATTTAATAATATTTAATATGCCCAAATATGGCTTAAAGATCTTTTATGTTTCCAGTGCTCTTTGAAAGATGTTTTTATTGCCTTTTGTTAAATTGGATTCTGGTAATTGTAGTCTCCCAATCAAGTTGGGGGTGGGAATAATGCCACAATTTTACACGTTTTGCCTAATATAGTTCTATAAGGATTCATATATTTGAATGACACTATGGTATGTGTACTTTTCAAGTTATCTTTATAAAGCAGTATTGTTGAAAGACAGACATGGGGGTGGGATGGTAACATGATGAGAGGGCAAGTAAGTAATGAGTATTTGCCCAGGATGTGACAAGAGAGGTTGCCTTCCTAGACACTGGTGTAGTTATTTTCCCCTGATTGAGGTAGCTTTTCATGGCACAATTAAAGGACATATGTAGCTGGACAGTGTAACTTATTTTCAGATCGCAGATCTTGCGTTATTTTGAGGTTGGCAAGCTGGCTCAAGTATTTGGCTACCAGGAGTTTAGTCAGGTGGTCATGTTCACAGTGGAGATGCTTACCCACCAAACCAGAAGCATTTGTTTCATATTGCGATTTTGTTTTTTCAGGGAAGTGCAGAGGAGGTCCCAAATTAAGCCTACACTCCAGCTGCCCATTTCGAAGTACCAGGAATGTTCACACCGAAATATGTGACGTATGATGAGCAAATAAACCAGCAGAGAGCCGCAGCGGGGCTCTGTCAGTACCTATCAGAAGAACAGCACCTATTGAAGTATCAGTGCCAAAGAAATCATTGACAGTAAGGTATCCATCGAGGAAACCCTCTTCACAAATGAAACGAAATGAAGATCGTCTAAGTACAGTCTGTGAAGAGACCAAAAAGGTCTTAATGGAAGATGAATGGTGACGTCACGAGAACCCGGACTGACTCTCATATAGAAGAAATGACGACCAGAGAATGACGCAAATAGACGAAATGCCATGAACAAGGATATCGTGAATTTAAAGTGGAAGGGCGGTGTCAAATGTAAGAAGCTTAAGCTGTAAGCATCGTAAAGATATTTGACCAGTTTACACCTGTACATATGCTTGGAATCGCAGGAAAGCGAAGAAAATCATGCCGCTTGCTATGCTTAGTAGAAAGATAATAATCTACCTCAAACAAAGCACATTATATAAGTGTATTTCCACTTTGCACGAGAAGCAGAATCAACCCAGGTTACTAAAGGCCACACGAGAAAAAGCTTCATATTTAGCAAAATTGAGAAGAGATGGCTGAAACGAAACTCAGCAGAGGCAACTCGTGCCAAGAGAGCCAAGGTCATACCAATAAAAGAGACGAACAGTAGCTACATTAAATTAAAACTAGGAACAGAGTATCCTGCCTCTGAAAGGTCGAGATAAGAAGATGAAGGCAGGTGGTGGGTGAAATGAGAATCAAACACATAAATTGATAGAAAAGAGGCACATTCACGGTGTCCAAATCACCTGAACAGCTGAGCAAGAAAAAGCGAGGACTCACACCTATGCATGGCACAAGGCCAGGTGAAGATATCAGAATATTTCCAGACAGAAGATGCAGTCTCGAGGCCAGCCACAGTGAAATAATTGACACATGGCTACTAAAGTGATGATTGATTGTAACAATAATTGGAGGAAGCCCGGGTAACTAAGGGGCACCCCGCACCTGGCATACCATTCTGCGTGCTGCTAAGCAAAATAGAAAAGTATGCATGGATTTGGTGCCAACCCAATCACAATGGACCAAATAATCCAGTGTCCTATAGTTAGTAGAACCAATAGGACGTCATACTTTAGTGATGTCTGCAGTAGTCATTTTTGAAGGAAGGGCTTAGTTGCCCACCTGACAGTGTTTACCCAATCCCCTCACTCCGTTACCACATACAGATATAGTACCTATATTAAAGTTATCTTTCCCGAACCAATAGAATTGCATGTCAACCTTTGAGTGTTACACGACAATGATGATGAGTTTTCAGTCTAAATGCTATGATTTTTGTGAAGATCGTTGGAGTTGAAGCAAGAAGGAAGATCACGCCATTGCTGATCTTCATAACTCCCTGTTTTTTGTACTTGTCATTAAACAGATTACCTTTGCCAAACTGTTGAGTTGTCCTTATTGATTGGTGTTGAAGTATATATCTGCACCCCCATCCATCTCACAGGTGCTGCTATCTTGTCTTAAAGTGCTTCTGAGGAAACCCTGACTCTGTGGGCCGGTTGGGGGTCTTGGAGCACACTTGATAGCAGAGGATGGTTATCAATTATCGATTAGAATACGACACCCATTGACCGTCGACATGAAGTAACTCTAGATCCTTTGTAATATCACAAGTCCCTTACCATTCGGCTGAGTAGACCATGAAGCTCCCTGTAGACAGTGGTAGAGTAAAAATAAAATCTGCAGAACGAGGTCTGAAGGGACCTGTGCTTCCGCACATAACCCCTTCCCACTCCTACGGGCAGCTGAGCGGGAGAAAACGAAGGCAGTGATCCCGAAGATCCAGAGAGGAAACATGCGAACGATGAGTGAAAAAGACTAATGCTTTGGCAAAAACTATATACCTTAGAACATGTACGGGAAAAGGTAACGGAGGGAGGCGGGAAAGCAAAATATAGTCAGAAGTAGAGAAGAATGTATATAGATATGGGGAAGGAAATAATGACCCAAGAATAATTAAGTAGACAGAGAGAGGATACCGGGGAAGACACCCGAGAAGAGAGAGGATTCCAGGGAAGACACCCGAGAAGTGAGAGGATTCGCCTAATTCCTATGCTTTTAATAATAGCAGCTAGAAGTAACCTGCACCCAGAGTCCCAAATAAAGGGGAACGAATAGGCCACCAAAGCGATTAACTGCGTTTTTTTGTGAAAGGGATGGGTTTAAACTCCATGTTGGGGTAGAGTATTAGAGGCAGAGGTATATGTGGCCAGCTGGAGTTTGTCTGGTCTGTTAACGTATGTCTTATGTGTTGTATGTTGTGACGTCATAAGTCTAAAATTTTCCTTAGAGGAACAAACATAAGATTTACACGATTAAATAACTGAGATATTGTAGTATACGAATTGATGTTTATTGAGTAAAATAGAAGATATAACATTTTGTTGAAAAAAAACGGGATTGGAGCTTGTGCTGATTGGTGCTCGCTCATATTGTTGGAATTGTATAAGTCACGTAAAGCGTTGACAAGTTATACAAAGGGATAGGAAACAGATTTAAGCATGGAAGACATAACTCCATTAGCACACCTGTGCAAACAGTTTCCGAAACATGCACCTAAGCTGAAAAAATACAGTGCAGAAAGGGTTAAAGGAACCGCCCACAAAATGTTTATGCCTTGGCCACAGGGCAGGTCATTATCTAAAGCTGTTTTGCAACACTTGATGACACATTTGCATGCCACATAGACGGGCAAAAAATTAGACAAACGCCTAGCTAGTCTAGAGTTGTGGAAAATGTATCAACAAGACAAGGAAGAGGAACCGCCATCAGACTGGATACTTAACGTGTGCACAGATGGGGGTGAGATGCCCTCAGTGCCACCCGCCCCGCCTGAAACGAAAATGATAAGGAGGAAGGGTTCTACCCACTCAGGGAACTTAAAGCAGCCACAGGGTATAGCAACTCATCATATGAGTCACCTACGCAAAGTAGTGACGAAAATCAAGATAAAAATAGAGATAGAGATATTACCTCCAAAGTCCTGAGAGACAAGGAGGGATGTGATGATGAGAAAAGAGACCAGACACAGGCAAGTACATCTCTTGATACAGAGAGAGAAGGCAAAAGGTGGAAAGGAAGCGAGGATAGAACTGATGAGATAGCACTCACACAAAACAAATGGATAGGAGGGCAGATTTTATTGAAACTCAATGGCAAAGGTATTGATGACGCGAAACAAAAGGAGAAGTTAGACGTTGTACAGACAAAGGAGAAGGAAAAAGAAAAAGGATTAAGAGACGATAGAATAAGGAAAAAAGATAGACAGAGACGAGAACAGTTATATTGTGAAGAATTAGAAAGGCAGCACGATCGTAAACAGAGAGCAGCCAATGATCAAGACAGACAGGAGCAGCGAAGGTTAAAGGAAGAGCAAAGGATACAGCAGAAAAGAATAAAGAGACAAAGGGATGAGGAAATCTGAAGGGCAATGAACATAGAGATGCAAAGAAAGAGGAAGAAGATAGGGTCAGAGAAGAAGCGAGGAAGTGCACAGAATTCAATGATGATGTAGAACGTAAGCAAAGACAGAGAGCATGTGATCTTTAATATCTGGAAAGAGAGGTTAAAATACCTGATCCAGTGGTAGACTGGGAGGACATAGAAGAATTCTTTCCTGAGTACGATTCGGTAGCAGGCACATCTAGAGCGAATATTGAGGATGATTTCAACACCAGAAGCATTGGAGAAACGATCGATAGGATATATGATGAAATGAGGCTAGAATAAGTAGCCTAAGGGGAGGGGGAAGACGAGCGCCTGGAGAGCACTCAGCTTTATGACCCTGAGAATATCTCCCAAAGTAGTGGGAATAGAGAACTATCCCTAAGTAGATTGGAAAAAAGCAGGGGCAAAGAGGATGCAAGAAGTTGCATGAGTTGGGGCAGACAATGTCTGACACCGAAAGAGAGGAGTGTGATGAAAAGGAGGAAGAGAGGAGATGCAGAAAATGATTCTCAAGGGGAAAAGGGATAAGATGGTCAGACCCTAGTGAGTCTGCACTAAGGGCATCAGAGTCAGCCACACAGCCAGACCGACACAAAGAAGTATCTCACAGTCAGAGGGGGGGTGTCCCCACCACCCTATGTGAGTCAGCAAAGGACCTTGCCAGGTAGGTGGCGATGCAGGAACATTACCCATGCAATAGACAGGAGAACAATGAGAGAAGAGAGAGAGGGCTACGCGTCCCAATTTCCATTGCTCGAGAAAGGAACGGCGAGACCACAATATATTCCATGGCCACATATGGATCAGGAAAACCTGAAAAATAAGTTTCCAATGCTAACATCGGGAGACAGAAAATGGATACACGAGGTAGCAAAAATGACGGGAGGGAACACGTTAGCTATCGGGGATATCGAAGGTCTCTTAATTGCCATACTTGGTGATAGAGCAGACGATGTGTTGACACAGGCAGGTTACCCTGCTGTGACCACAGTTAATACCGCGCATGACGGAGCTCCATTTAACAATTGCAGATCAGCGGTATGAAAAGCACTACGAGTGCTATACCCAGATACTTCCGGCATGGGAGCTATCATGACACGTAAAATGAAGGAATCAGAAGATCCGTTGATATACATACAGAATTTTCAAGATGCATGGGTACTCGAGACTCGGGCATATTGGGGGAAATCTATTCCCGTGTTCTACCATATATTGTGCCAAGTGCTGCCAGAACCGGTACAGAAACAGCTCAAGAAATTCATAGGAATCAAGGCCAAGCCATGGTCAGAAATACAGTTGACCATTGCACACTATTGCAGGTTTCTGCATGAAAAGAATCGCAAAAAGCAAGCTGCACGAAAGGGTGAAGAGGCAAAATTAGTGCAGAAGAAATTGTCAAAATATGCTCTTGAAGGAGCCATGATAACTAGCACGGCTGAATCAAGCATGCCACCAGTCAATAATCCACAGCAGAATAATCAGGGCAGTACAGGGTTTTACCCCAGGGGAAGAGGATTTAGAGGAAGAGGATGGCATAGTAATCAGGGAGGTTTTCAGAGTAATCAGGGAAGTTTTCAAAATATGCAAAATGGCAATCAAGATATGTCAAATGGGCAAGTGGTCCGACCACCGCCAGTATGTTGGTTGTGTGGGATGACAGGGCATTTAGCACGCACATGCAGAAATCAAGGCATGATGCAAAATGGCCAAGGACTAGGAGCAAGCATGGTGAATCCACCTGCATTTTTACAGCAGGAAGTTGCACAAAATCACACGGTGCAACAGCAAACGCCAGGAGCACAGCAAAACTCGCAACCTCAGAATGTGATGAATTTTCCACAAGGACAGTCTCAACAGTCGCCTATGTAACTGTCACACACAGTGGGAGCAGGACAGACCGCGAACACTGGAATAAGAAGTGATACTGGTGATGGGGGAAATCCATTCGCACAAGGTGGGACAAAATTATATATGGACTAGGACAGCTCACTGGGAGCCCTGATGTGTCCTATCCTATCAGTGACACCAGACCCTCACCAGTAACCAAGGGTGGATGTCGTTATAGGGGATAAAGAATATTCCTTCCTCGTTGACACGGGTGCAACACATTCGTGTATACTTGAAGGCAAGTGTTCCTTGTCCGACGATGCTATAAATACTCAGAGTTTCACAGGAGCTACAGGTTGTGTTCCTTTTACAAACACACTTCCAGTCTCTTTAGGAGAATGTGAAATGAATGAAATGAATGTACCTCTATTATATTCATGACAAACCTCAGTAAACATTTTGGGTCGAGATCTAATGACGAAGTTAAATATGACACCTAGGAGGGCATAGTATGTTCAACTCCAGGAATGCACTATTCAAACGTATGCGAAATGATTAGAGCATATGCAGGACACACATCTTGAAGGCTGTACCATTGGAGCCGGAAATATTTGCATATGGAATTCGTGTGATAATGACAGGGCTGCCAGGCCTTGCAGACAAGATCATGAGGACTCCAGATGAATTTCTATTCAGCCCGAGAATACCTATGCACGAGGAAAAGGGACAAGTATTTCCTTTAATAATACACACAGCCGCGATGCGAGGAAAAGTGGTTTTGATCGATGGTTATGATGATGAAGGCCGACAATGGTGCACAGTAATCGCCATCAAAGAGGGGTACCGATTGACTGACATCACTGATGACGATCTGTTTGACGAGAAAGCAGATATGGGAGAAACAACAGTTGAGGTAAACCTCACATTTTGGGTCAGAATGATCAAAAGAGAAGTGCCTCAGAGAATGATGTTGAATATTTTGATGACGACATGGCCCAGGTGCCTGTCTCAGTATGGACTAAAGACCCCTATGATGTAGGATTATTGAAAGGAGAAGGAGAAGTAAAAATTAAACTGAAGCCAGGAGCCATTCTTCCAAAAGCACGACAATACCCCATGTCCAGGGAGGCAGATGAAGGAATTTTTAAGACAATTTCAGCTATGATGGAGCAAGGCATCTTAGTGACATCAGAGTCGTAATGAAATACTGCAGTTTACCCTATCAAAAAATCAAAGGGAGGGTCTTGGAGGCTAATTCAAGACCTGAGGCCGATAAATGATATTGTTGAAGCCCAGTTCCCTTTAGTCCCTAACCCGGCTACAATCCTATGTAATATACCTGTTGATGCAAAATATTTCACATTGATTGACTTGAAAAAACATTTTTCTCAATCATGTTGCACCGTGACTCACAAGATCTGATGTCATTCGCGTTCAGACAGGTACGTCTGAAAAGCACAAGGCTACCACAGGGGTACTGTGAGTTTCCTTCTATCTTTAATAGAGTCCTGCAGATGGACCTAAGCAATGTTGCATTAGAAAGTGTTGTCTTGCAATATGTGGATGACATCTTAATTTGCAGCACGACAGAGGAGCAATGCAGACACGATTCTGTTCAGCTGTTGACTATATTGGCTGAGAAATGATAAAAGGTTGACAAAGAGAAGTTACAGTATTGTCAACGAGAAGTACTCTACATAGGTCAGCTGATTTCACACGAGGGGAAAAGAGATACCCCAGCAATAGCTGAAGCCATACTAAGCACAGCCAAGCCACACGCGGTAAAGCAGATGCAGAGTTTCTTAGGCCTGTGCAATTATGTCAGGGCATGGGTCTTCGACTACAGCTCTTACACCAAGCCTTTGCTCCAGGCCCTAAAGAATGCACAAGTGACAAAAGAAAAGATTGAATGGTCTGAGACCATGAAGGAAGGATTTGCTGAACTCAAAAAAACAATTTGTACAGCACCAGTTTTAGGAATCCCCAATTACGCAGAGGAATTTTACCTGTTCTCACACACGTATGGCAGAGTTATGATGGCAGTACTCACACAGAGAACCACATTGGGGTGCAAGCCCCTAGCATTTATAGTGGAAATTTGGACCCAGTGATGAGGGGCCATTTCCCATGCAAACAAAGTTTAGCTGCCTCAGCGTTCGCCATCGAGAAGGCTACTACCATTGTAATGGGATGCTCAATGACATTGTACGTTGAACACTCGCTATTTGCTATTCTAGAGAAACCGAAAGGCACACTAACATCTCAGAGAGCTTCTGCTTATGAATTGATCATATTGAATCCATCAATCAAGATAGTTCAATGCAAGATAGTGAACCCAGCTATGCTCATAGCCGAGCCGGTCACTGAAGGAGAGCCAATACATGACTGTGCGAATTATGAAGAATTCTATGATGAAATCCCCAGAGTGAAAGAAAATGCATTGGCAGAAGGAGAAATTGTCTTCATTGACGGTTCTTCGAGAATCGATCAAAACGATGGGCAAAGATATATAGGCGTCACTGTGATGAAGCACACAGCAAATCGAGAATTTCAAGTACTCCTTAGTTCACGAATACCATCTCATTATTCAGCACAGGCTGCAGAATTATTGGCGTTGGAACTCGCGATTGAGAATAGCGCAGAACAGGAAGTAACTGTGTACAGTGACTCTGCCTATGTGACGTCAACAGTGCATGCAGGCTTAGCGCGCTGGAAAAAGAGGGGCTACCTCCAAGCAGACGGCACACCAGTACAGCATGCAGCCTTATTGGACAGACTGATTAAGGCACTACAGCTCCCAGTGGGCATAGCAGTCCTGAAATGCGCTGCCCACACAAAAAGGACAGATTTCATCTCACAAAGAAATCAAGCAGCAGACACGGAAGCAAAGCGTATGGCATTCAAGAGTGAGACGATCATGGAAGTGGAATTCGCTCACACAAATGAGAAAATGATTGTTGCACGGATTACACCTGAAAGCTACAATAATCTGGGACAAACACAGTTGATGGAACTCCAAGGGGAGTCACCACAGGAGGTAAAAAATTTATGGAAACGGCAAGGGTATTCTTTAAACCCCTACAAAAGATTGTGGCGAAGTCATGAGATCAGATAACGGGACTCACTCTGTAAATAAAGTTTTGAGCAGATTAACTTGTTGCTTGGTATAAGGCACAAGTTCTCGTCTGCGTATCATCCGCAAGGTAATGGAATATGTGAGAAGCTCAACGGCCTATTAAAGGAAGGATAGCCATGCTGAAGCTTACTCTAAGAAAGGGATGGTTGAACTGCCTTCCTTCCTACGCGAATACATTTATGTACCATTTTGAAAAAGAATTTGCATTGGATCACCCTAGGTGGTATGCATGCATATTGATGTGGAAGCATTTTATAGACGATGTATTCGGCATGTGGTGTGGCCCAGTGGAAGATCTTTTGCTATTCCTGGAATACATCAACTCAGTACACGACATTATCAAATTTACCATGGAGATGGGGAACCCACTACTACATTTCCTGGATGTAAATATAGAAATCAAGAACAACATTCTTTCTACAACAGTCTATCACAAACCAACAGACGCAAACAACCTTCTCCACTTGACACGCTTTTACCCGAAAGCAATGCTTAAAAGTCTCCCTTTCAGCCAGATGTTAAGGCTTAAAAGTATTATATCAGACCCAGCAGGATTAGACACGTAGTGCTCCAAACTCATTGACAAATTTGAATCAAGGGGCTACCCAGAATCAATACTTAGTGAAGCCAAGGACAGGTCTGAGCAAAGAACCAAGGAACAACTATTGACTGTGAAAGAGAAAGAGAAAGAACCACCACTTCTATACATATCCAGTTTTTCTTGTCAGAGCTTCCAAATTAGTAAGACAATCAGAAAATACTGGGGAATACTCCAAATTGATCCAGCACTCCATAAACTGTTTCCTAAAGGGATAAATTGTTTAAGGCAGAAAGACCACCTAAAGAGAAACAACTATATTTAACAACAAACAAAAAAGGCACTTTTCCATGTCTAACTTGTTCACACTGCAACAATGTGGTGAAAGGTGATTCCATCAACCACCCCCAGACTGGGAAAAAAATTAAGTTGAAAGATTATGCAACATGCCTTACACCTGGAGTAATTTATTCCATCAAGTGTCCTTGCGGACTATTGCATGTGGGTCAAACAACTAGACCTGCCAAGGAGTGGTGGACCGAACACAAATCAACTATTCGATGTAAAAATACCAAATCCCCATTGGCAAGACATTTCTTGGAAAATCACCACTCCATAGCCCAACTGAAATTCCAAATTCTGGAAGTAGTGAAACGTCCACACAGAAGAGGTGACTATCAATCAATCCTATCAAGACGTGAGAAATACTGGATCCACTGCTTGGACACACTAGACCCGAGAGGCCTCAATGAAGAATTTTCAATAAAATGTTTTATTTGAGTCATAGAGTTATCCACGGATGCCGCATGCTGGCCTAAGGGATATTGCAATCCTTATGAATATGTTTTTCTCCCACAAATACATATCATGTATTCATTTATAATTGTATTTCTTCATGGTTTTTATTGTTTTTTTTCTAATAGTAGCCTACTCCCATGCATATTATGATATCACCTAGCGGGCTAACCACATTATGAACATCACATACCATCGTCATGCACGGCAAGATAGACTTAGAATTGATTGGGAATATGTAAATTATATGGTTGTGTACGAATTGTTCGTTTTACAACTGTTCGAATTACAATTGACCTTTTCACAATTGACCGAATTGTGAAGGTCAATTGTAACATATATGTGGGGGGAGACCCCCACAATCCCACGCCAAACCCCCCAAAACCCATATATATATATATATATATATATATATATATATATATATATATATATATATATATATATATATATATATATATACAGTCAATTGTGAAAAGGTCAATTGTGACCCTTTAAATTCGGTCAATTGTTCATTCGAACAATTGTAAATGAGCAATTTGGGTAATACCAAATTATACGTCTAGGAATTTTGCATGTTCACAAAGTTTTTGTGTTACTGTGATACTTTCACAGTTGGGAACCCTGTATCCATATAGAGAGAAATAGTTTCTTTGTGCCCATTTACTGTTTATAATTCATTTAATCTTGAATAGGAATCAATAGGTTTTCCCACTGCCAGACTATCCTTACGTGACATCACATGTGAATACAGAATTCATGGTATGTGAAAATCAATAAATGTACAAGGGCACCCAATCCACACCAATTGATAGCACAGGTCTGAATACTCCAGTCTCTGTACTGACAGTCATTTGTGAATGTCCATTCCAATATGGATTCCATTCTGGACTAACATAGCGCGTAGTCCGTTTTCGGTCTCTATGACCATCTAAGCTACTTACTTTACCGGTCCAACATGGTGGCCACTAACACGAGGTCGACTACATTACCATGGCAACCGCCATGCTATCCAGAAGTGCAGCTTCGCTAGACACAGCACTCGCTGCTTGCAGACAGGTAATTATTTCTTTAACGCACATCATTTAAGAGATACTTAGCATTACGGATCCATTAGTATTGTATTGACCAGTAGTCAATGTACGACAACGATATCCCTGTATGAATGGTGGTGACCTGTATCTCAATTTCTAACTGACGCCTGCCCTGATTATCTTCATAACAACCAACACGCTCTGAGCCGATGCACTTTTGGAGTATACATTGACCTGCATCACGTACCTTTCACTCATGTAGATTATGTATTTCAATACCGTCTCTTGTCAGGTCTACATTAGACAGAGCATATTTGCTTTCCCGTTCCTTAGAATTCGCTTACAGCGATCAAACCCTCAGGAATATAGAGAAGTGCTCAGCCACGCTGTACAAGGCACTTTCTGCCACAAGTCTTTTCTACAATTGTGCAACCGTCTGATAGCTACACGAGTGAGTTTTTGCTCAAATTGAGCACTGATCATTTCTGCTGACAATGGCTTTTTGTTATCCTAAATTTAAATAATTTAGCAATCTCATGCTTGAGATATTGGTGCTCACCGGGTCCCCTTAAGACACTTTTTGTGTCTAAAAATAGCGGTATGCTGAAAACTGGTATTACTGCCCATAGAATGTATATCAACTCACCTTTTTTTTACTTACCTAAATAATTTGTACGGTTGTGTATTTATCCATCACCGCTGGTTTTTAGCCCCCATCATCTGCTTTATAATGTTTATTTTACAGAACTATGCAAGACATACTCATGGGATCTACCCCCCTTTTTTTTCTCTCCTTGTATTCTTTTCCGTGTTTGTCTTAAATGTGTCCTAGTTCAATTAGGCTCAAGAAGAAGAGGAAATTACCTCGAAACGCGTCAGCCAAGAACATTGAATTGACAGATGTTTTTCTTTTCTTTGCATTTAATGCTGAAATACTGATAATTTACTGTAATATGAAAAACATTTTTGTTCTGTTTTTCTTTTATTAAATACCTCTACTTTTTTCAAAATTGATACTGTCACTAGTCATAATTGAATGTGCTTTTATGTATAATTCTACCTTGAACATTTGAATGTCTTTTTGACAACATTACATAGTGTTCAGGGGACTGGAGGGCTCCCAAATTGGATCCTCTTACTCTTCTCATTTTTTCAACACTGGTTTTGTGCCAAGACCATTTTTTCCCCCGCACCTGAAAAATTCTATAAATCGTGAAATCCAATAATGGAAAATCTACCTTGAATCATTAGTGTGCACCGACAACCCCAAGTCGTTTTTGAACTGCCTTCCTTTGGCACTGTATGCACTCAGGAATCAACCTGGTTCCAACCATCATCTTACACTGCTTGAAATAGCCACAGGAAGAAGAATACGCACTCCCTGACACCCCAAGACAGAGCAAGATGTGATGCCCAGTCAACAGGAGAAATCCTAGGGTCTGAAATGCATGATATCTTGCCTTACTGTAATTTCCGACCAGTTGCAGCGATGACAAAAAGGGTGCAGGGCAGCACGGAACACAGGAGGAGATAATACTACAGGCACAGCACAAGGACTTTGTGTTCCATCCATTTTCCCTGGAGACACCATCTTGATAAAGAATCATATGAGGAAAAGGTGGGACGAGCCAAGGTTTAACGGTCCCTTTACAGTGGAACACTGCACTCCCTGTGCAGTAAAGCAACAAGGAAGGAGAGCATGGATCTTTCTGGGTGACATCAAATCATACATCGGAGAAGGCCCCCTGCCTGCACCCCAGCGCGAAGAGAGTACAGACAACGGGGAATAACCACAGCACGTGCAATGAGATCCATGACGAGGAAGAAGGACGCATGATCAGCAGCAAAGCAAAGACAAAGAACTTTTGTGCAATAGTTGTGGTTTCACTTTGGACATTCCTCTAAGCAAAAAAGAGGATATCACCAAAGATGTGGTGACATACTTCAATCTAGTGCTAAGATTGTGCACATCATAGGTGGGGAGGCTCACCAGTGTCACTGACTTTCTTCAAGATCCTGAAAATGAAAAGACTATAAAGAGATTGTTTTCTGTGATTGCCGAGCAGTTCCTCCTACTTCCTGAGTACAGCGAGGAAAAACCAAATGTCCCAAGTGGACAAGGAAGTAAATGAGCTTATCAAGGTATTGTTCTTTCGCTTAATCGAATACTGCCCAGAACTTGTCGGGAGAACGACAGATGTATTAACTTTTCTTCGAGATCCAGCAAATACAGAACATCTGAGCATAATCCTAAAGAGCATAGTGATCCAAGTTGCTCTCCACACAAACAGAAAGTGCAGACACTGTTCACAGTGAAGTGAAAGCCTACAGTCCTGAAACTCAGCAAGACAGGACAAATGTCCCCTTCACCAGAAGACAGTAGGTTGGCAAGTAATGTTTTCTTTCACCTAATCTGGATTTTCCAGAGCCAGTGGGGAGACCTGTAGATGTTGACGTCCTCACATTCATTATAGACCTAGCTAATTCTACACAGATGGACATGCTCTTTCATGTCATCATGATGCAAGTGGAACTTTCCAACCACCAACAGAACTATTTGAGAAGATTTTAAACTTTCCGCCGAGGGACGGATTGAGGGAGCAGTGCCAGAGATCTCATTTTTTTATTTTTCATATGGACAAGGACACAACATGTCTTCGGGAATGAAACAGATCAGGGGCACAGACTGGGAATTAGTATATTTTGAACATGCACAATAGAGAGACTTGTTGGATTATTGCCTATTTTGACACACACATAGAAAAAGGGAACTGTATCCAGACTTAGTAGACAATCCAGTGTTCAAACAAAGAGAGACAATTGTTTAAATACCTGCAGACCGCAAACCGAAACCAAACAGAATTCAGAGACAATATTGTTTAGAATTTGTATTAAAGGTTAGCACATTTGATGGATGATCGAGATGCCCGTCCAGAGCAGAACTCTATTCCTCCCGCAGGAGGAAAGTCGTTCATATTTCTCTAGTAAATGCTGCCGCTTAACCTACAGAGGCATAAGGCATTTATGTATTATATTCATCATTGTTTTACTGTCATTATTGATCAGAACTGCATTTTCTATTGGTGCACAAAGCATTCCAATTACAGTGCACCCACCTAATGATGCACGCATTAAGCCTACGAAGGCACCCAGACCTTACATAGTCATCCCAGTCCCTAGAAGATCTGATGGTGGAATGAATGAACTTGGGATGGATGTGATTAGCAATGATACACACACACACACACACAGAGACAGGGTCGGCAGAGCATGAAGGTAAAAAGGTTACTGACAACCACATGCATGCAAACAATGAATCCACATACACCAGGCCTAGTGTCAATGACTGCAGAACCACACTCCAAAGCATGGGAGAAGAAAAGACTGCCTACTATGAGAAATCCTACTATAAGCAAAGTAAAGAGCCAAATGAAGAAAGCAAATGTCATGGAAAGACAAAAAGTGTCAGAAAGAAAGCCAACAGAAACTGCAGTTTCAGAAACTCTTGATCCAACACCAAGAAAGCCAAAAGCAAACTCAGAGAAGATCTCTGCACAAGCACAACTGATAGCAAATACATTATGGCCATTCATAGCCAGAGCAAGGAAAAGACAAGAGAAGTTGAAGAATAAGCCCACAGAGACAACATTGCCAATCATATATGTTCCAGTGAAAGTGCGAAGTACAAGTTCTACAGTACAGCCATATACCGAACCAATGCCGGAGTGGATGCGGACATTTCTAACCAGAAAGAAAAAGGTATATGAGGACAAGGAAAGAACTGCCAGACTTTTGCCTACTCAAATGGCACAGATGAGGAGGCCTGCACCATGGACCGGGATACCTGAGAATCCTCCAGCAAAAAGGAGCCATACAGATGCATTCAGGGATGTAGTTATAGCGAACTACATGAAAACCTGAAGAATCAAGAGAAGCATGCACGGAGACGAGAACAAACTAAATGATTACTTGGACAGTACTGCACATTTGGGAAACAACATTTGGTACCAGCACATGAAAGAAGTTGGAAGTCGAAGTTCAGAAGGGGAATGTTCTGTTTGTGCACTCCTACCGTACAGCATGGGGAAGTCCAAGATCTTCGTAGCTGTAGAAATTGATGTCCAGACAGCACACTGTCTTTTGCATGTAGCAATGTGAAAGACCAGAGGCCAGTTCATGGGTAGTGATGCCTCACTGAAATGGGCAACTGAAGCAACTGATCCTGACGAAGATGATTATGTTCAAGACATAAAGACAAGAAACATAGCTCATACTAAGGATCATGTAATCAGGTACGAGAAACCTGGAGTAAATGGAGCTGCAATCAGATGAGAAGTGAATCAGAAGCTAAATGTCCAAGGAAAAACTCCAGAAGAGGCTCGAAGTTGGAAGAACAGAGGCTAAATGCAGATTTGGGGAACAGTGCTTTCACCAGACGAATGGGAACAAGGATTAGTGATTTATAGAGCATGGATGGTCATATGTCGTTACCAAGGTACCCTTGACAAAGTACAAAAAGGATGCAAGCCAATGTGGTCAAAGCTTGCAAAACTGCTGACATGGGTCGAAGACAGAGGAGGACCCTTGCATATAGTAAGTGTATAAGGGGAGTAGAGTCAAAGGCTTCCCTATACAGAAGCATGATTGGTGGTCCGCAGGACCTTGAACAAGAGCTATATAATTGTTAGCTCTGAAAGAAGAGATTCACCGTTGAATACATATAAAAACAGTGAAAATTTATTTTTAAACAAGAAGACAACGTCTTTTGAGAAAGTACTTATTGCCGTGGCACAACACAATTATAAAAGTGCATATAAAGTCTGCACAGTAGTGGGTTAGTAGATTGTGGTGACAGTCTTTTCAGTGTATTGTTCAAGATGATTCCACAGTTGACATTAGCATGGTGATGACGGTCTATTATACATATTGTTCATAGTCACAATACATTAAACATTGTCGACACTTAGATGCGTGTTTCTGGTTTGGTAAATTATTGATAAAGAGCAGTGGCTGGTAAAAATGGAGCAGCGCTGCAGAGTGGATACCGAACTGTCTTCAGGACGTGAGAGTCAGACTGGATGTAAGGAGAAGGGCGTCATCCTACAGTGAGAAGGAAGACTGTGTTTAAAAACTGTGAACTGGTAATTTTGTCCAGAATTGGTGAAAGAGTGCAAGGAGCTAAGACCTACCATAAAGGCATTTGATTGACGCTCTGGATGTGGTCTTGATTTAGTTCAGCTGCTGGAAATGCAGCTTTTTGGGCAGTCTGCAGAGATCAGAGGCCCGGGGCTGAAGTAAAAAGAAGTCAATGAATGACCGAGGGGATGGACGTGCTCAGTGACGTGCAGTATTTATAGCAATAAGGACGTAATGTAACCTGGACTGTGATTGTCCTAGTAGTGGTAAGTATCAAACGATAAATATATGAAAACATAAATATAAAACACGCGGTGCGTACCAGGCTTCTTAGAAGGTGTCCTCTGTGTGCTGAGCATGTAGGAGATGTGCAATAAAATTGCTAAGGGTGGGTGGCGTGATCTGGGTGGTGGTTGGCCAGATGACGCTCAGTGTGAGATTAGAGGCGATAGTGTCTCGTGTGCACAATATGGGTAAATGCTGGTGATCGTTTTTTGGGAGCGTTGCAAGATGCTCTCCGAGAGGTAAATGTCCCAAGAGAAAGTAAAAAGGGGGCACGTGCAGTGCACATAACAACTACTAGCTTGATAGTGTGCCGTTAACGGAGCAACGATGCGGCCGCAGTCTTACCTCAGTCCGAGTGTAGGGAGCTGTGTCGATGCAGGATAGTGCGCATGTGTAGCAGCGGGCACTCAATATAACACCTCTCCAGAGCAAATCCTATGTGCTTTACTTTCAGTTTAAGGATTCCAGGGTCTGCACTTGGAGTGCCTATATTGTGGCTGAAACAATATATAACTCAAAGTAATGCAAAAAGAAGTTGGTACTCCTGGTGCGATCCTCAGAAAGAATATATAGTAGTCAAAAAGAAGAGGACACAGAAGCACTGCAAAACTGGGAGGCTCTACTAACAGAGACCTCCAAAGAGGGAGATTAACCAATGTCAGAAGGATGATTAATGTATGAAACTAATACATGGAATGGAAGATTAACCAATGCCAGAAGGATTATTAATGTATGGAACTAATACATGGAATAAATTGAAACATTTACAATTACAAGGCCGCTGATGCAGCGCATGCGTCGAGGAGTAGGGTTTTAGATGCGTCTAGGGCAAGGCATTGTCACGTGGGTCCCTGTTAGGTGCAGAAAGTCGGCACATGCGTAGAAAGGTAGTGGCAGGGACCAAAACGTCTCAACTACGTCAATGTAAATGTGCTTCTTTGGTCACAAGAAATTAGTAATAATGCACAAACCGGATAAGCTGCAGTGCAATAAAAGAGGCTTATTGCATTTGTTTACAAGTGCATACAGCTATAGTTACACATGTGACAGTTTGGCATTTGTATGAGACCAAGTAAATGAATGAAATAAATAAATGAGATTATACATATATCTGCATTTCAATATACTTAGCTTAGGTGATATTTCTACAGATAAGGAGCATAATTTTTGGAGTACGGTGGAAAAACCTGGTTTGTCCATAGAGCGAGCAAAATCGATGGTGAAAAGCCACTTTATACCCACAATAATAAACGCACCACGTAGGCTGCAGTGCAATAAAGAGTCTTATTGCATTTGTATACAAGTGCATACAGCTATAGTTACACATGTGACAGTTTGGCATTTGTATGAGACCAAGTAAATGAATGAAATAAATACATGAGAATATACATATATATGCATTTCAATATACTTAGCGTTGGTGATATTTCTACAAATAAGGAACATAATTTGTGGTGTGCGGTCGAAAAACCTGCTTTGTCCATAGGGTGAGCAAACTTGATGGTGAAAACCCACTTATATTGGTTAAGTTGATGAGGACCTATGAAAAAGGGTCTAGCTACTTCTTAAGGTACTGGGGCATAGATGAAGCAGAACCCGAGTTCCATTGGGTTATGGTGTCTGTTGCACACCTTATCTGTTGAAAAAGAGGTTCCACTCGATTGAGATGTTGAGACCGTGTCTGACTGAGTCCAGACGGTAGATCCACTTTTGCTCGAGAGGACGGAGGGCAAGGTCTCTATTGCCTCCGCGGAAGGAGTTATGTACCGTCTGCAATATTGCCCAAAAAATGTCATTGTGGGAGTGATTAATTTTCTTGGAATGTCCCACAAGAAGTTTGTCTTCAACTTGATTGCGTACACACGACCGGTGTTCACAGATGCGTAGTCTGATTTCTCTCTTGGATTTGCCTATGTATATGAGATCACAGGGGCATTGTATGATGTAAACAGACCATTTCCTTTTTTACAATTGGTGAAGGAATTGAATGTCCATGGGTTCCCTTTTAAATCAATGGTCTTGAGGTTGGCTGTCAGGTTGCAGACGGAGCAATTACCACATTTGAAGTGGCCTTTTACATGCGGTAGGTGCCATAGTGTGGTTTGGGTGTTGCTAGTGGCCTCAGCCTCTGTGTACGTATGTACAAGAAGATCCTTGAGGTTTCGATTCCGTTTGAGCGCAAATCTGGGTTTTTCTGGTTTGAAGCAGTCTGTGTGAAGTTTTTCCCAGTGTTTTAGAATCCTTTTTTTGATTGAATTGCTCATGGGAGTAAAAGTGGTGACGCAGGTCATTTTGTCCTTTGATTGGTTTCTACTGGTTGGAGTAAGGCAGGACTCTCGGTGTGTTTGACTCTTTTTCTGGCCTGACGCACAATGTGGCTAGGGTATCCTCGTTCTTTCAGCCTTGTTGCCATTTCCTTGCTTTTTGATTCATATTGACTCAAAGTGGAGCAGTTCCGTCTAATGCGTAAAAATTGGCCGAAGGGCAGGTTGGTCTTGAGGCCCAAAGGGTGAAAGCTGGAGTATTCTAGTAAGGTGTTCTTATATGTGGGTTTGCAGTATAGAGTGGTACTCAGAGAATGGACGTTGTTCTTGGATATTTCCAGGTACAGAAAAGGAATCTGGTTCTTGCTGTAGTCAATGGTGAATTTTATACAGATATTTCATGAGTTTAACCATTGCAGGAATGTGTGGAGATTCTCTTCAGTTCCTTTCCAGATCATGAATACGTTGTCAATGTATCACAGCCAACAACCTATTGAGTCTTTAAAAATGTTATGTTCATCATAAATAGAGTTCTTTTCAAAAGTGTCCATCAATAAGTTGGCTACATCCGGGGTGAATGTTGCGCCCATGCTGGTCCCGTGGCATAGTTGATAGAAGGTTTGTTTGAAAATGAAGTAATTTTCCATTAGGGCTATTCGAGTACATTCGAGAAGGAAAGCAGTAGGTGGGTTCATAGATGTTCTGTCATCTAGGTAGGTTTTGAGTACTTGTATACATTCTCTTTGTGGAATGCTCGTATCTAGGGTCACTAATAGGTCTTCTTGGTCAGCTTGTATTGTATCCAATCTTTTATCATGGATGCAGTATCTTGGATACATGAAGGCATTTTGCAAATGAATGGTCTTAAGAAGTGATCTATATAGATGGAAAAAGGCTCCAGCACTGATCCAATGCCCGCCACAATAGGTCTCCCCAGTGATTTTGATGTATTTTTATGAATTTTTTGGAGTAAATAGAAGGCTTGGATGATGGGATTGTTGTTGACTAGAAAAGCTTTCTCGTCATCATCTATCCAGCCTTCATTGTGGGCATGGCACATCAGACTAGTCACTTCGGATAGGATCTGAGATGTCGGGTTCAGAGGTATTGGTCCGTAGAATTTGGTGTTGGATAATTGTCTAGTGACTTTGTTTTCGTAGAGAATTTTGCTCCATAGCACGATGCCACCGCCCTTATCTGCTGGTTTAATCAGGAAAAGTTTGTTGTTTTCCAAAGATTTGAGGGCCAACCTTTGTTGTGCTGAAAGATTGTTTTTAAAGCGAGTTGGTTTGTCGAACGTGTTGCTCATTTCTAAAAGTATGCGATTCTCAAAAGATAGAATTTCTGGACAAACCATGTGAGAGTGAGGTGAAAGTTGAGGGAGGTTTTAGGCCCGTTGATTTTGGTGGCTCTTTTTCTGGACTATCTCTGAAAAAATATCGTAGCCGGATAGTGCACATTTTTTTTCGTACCTCTACCTCTGTGTTGAATTTGTCAGCACTGGTGCTTGGGATAAAACTTAGGCCTTTACTTAGAATGTCGATTTCGTTTGATGATAGGATGTGATCGCTAAGATTGAAGATGGGGATCACCATGATTGTTGTGTTCATGGGACCCAGTTGCGTGTACGCATGGGGTGGTGGTCTTGGTAGCGTGGTCTCCCCCGTTGTCCTCTCCCTTGAAAACTTGAGGCCTGTGTTGTATTACCTTGTCCGCCAGTGGTTGAATCAGAATCTCTACTATTTGAGCTGTTAAAGAACGTTACGAATTTCTTTCTTTGTTGTCTCCGTGGGTTTTGTCTGTTTTTAGAGGCTTGTGAATTCAACTAGTTGAAAAAACTTGGGACCAAATAAGGATAAGTTTTTTCCTCCTTGTAGTTTTTTATGTCGTTCTGTAGCTTCCACAAATTTTTGTCGAGTTCAATTTTGTCCAGAGGTGTCTTTATCTCTGGTATTATCGAATCGGTTTTCATTTTTTCCTCAAGTATTTTGAGTTCTTCGTTTTGTTGTTTAGTTTCCTCCTCGGCTGTCTCAATTACTAGTATAACCCAGTCACGGGAACATTTGTTTCCAACCCTGCTGAATTTGTTCATGAAATGTGGGTTGTCAAGGAAAACCCGGGGTATGTTCTTCACTTGTAACCCTTCAGGAATTACGCCAGCTTTCAAGTACTCTAACATAAGTTGTCCATGCGACTCTGTGCGAGTGAATTTCTTCCTTTTTTGCAAAAGAATGTCCAAGTCGCTAAGTGCCGGATCTTTTGCCCGGGACCGCTGGTGGTGTGGTTACACCGAGTAGCAAAGGGGTGTCTAAGAGTTTTTTGTACAAATCGTCGGAGAAACTAACAATGTTTACATTCTCCATTTAGTGTTTGTCAAAGAAATGATGCCCAACAACCAAGGGTTGTCCAAAGGGAGGAAAAATATATATTTGGGCAAAACCCTCTTTTTTCAGGGGCCTGACTCTTGAGGGTGGATAATAGCAATTGTATAAGGGGAGTAGAGTCAAAGGCTTCCCTAGCCAGAAGCGAGATTGGTGGTCCGCAGGACCTTGCACAAGAGCTATATAATTGTGAGCTCTGAAAGAAGAGATTCACTGTTGAATACATAGAAAAACAGTGAAAATTTAGTTTTAAACAAGAAGACAATGTTTTTTGAGAAAGTACTTAGTGCGTGGCACAACACAATTATAAAAGTGCATATAACGTCTGCACAGTAGTGGGTTAGTAGATTGTGGTGACAGTCTTTTCAGTGTATTGTTCAAGATGATTCCACAGTTGACATTAGCATGGTGATGATGGTCTATTATACATATTGTTCATAGTCACAATACATTAAACATTGTCGACACTTAGATTCTGAGTCGTAAATTATTGATAAAGAGCAGTAGCTGGTAAAAATGGAGCAGCGCTGCAGAGTGGATACCGAACTGTCTTCAGGACGTGAGAGTCAGACTGGATGTAAGGAGAAGGGTGTCATCCTACAGTGAGAAGGAAGACTGTGTTTAAAAACGGTGAACTGGTAATTTTATCCAGAAATGGTGAAAGAGTGCAAGGAGCTAAGACCTACCATAAAGGCATTTGATTGACCCTCTGGATGTGGTCTTGATTTAGTTCAGCTGCTGGAAATGCAGCTTTATAGTGCCACTAGAAAGCCAAAAATTCTGCTTCAGGAATAATGGCACTAGAAAAATGGGAGAGAATCAGAACTGTGGACAGGTTTTTGACGCCCCAGGAATGGCGCACAGAACTTCAGTAATTATGGATCATTATTGGGCATGTGGATCCAAAGCATACATCAGACTGCTGAGAAACTGTAGGGGTATATGCATAATAGTGAATGTCCATATTCCAGAGTTGGTGATTCCAAAAAGTTATTTGAATATTGACAGTTTCCCAAAAGCAGATGCTCGCCTAAGGAAAAGGAGATCGCTGGAGCTGATGAGCAGAATAAGGAGAGAGAACTACTTCTCTGCCAAATCAGAAGAAGCCTTTCATGCAATTCCATATGAACACAGACTGTTCAGCGTGACCTCATCAGTGTTCAGACAATCTTCATGCCAAGATTCCAAGTTGGAGCAAATACTAAATGGTTGCAGATAACCAGATGGGAGTTACTACAGACTATCAACACAACCATAAAAGGATTCAACGCAATCAAGGAGGAGTTCAGAGAAGTCCGACTGAAGACTCTCCAGAATAGATGTGTACTTGACATGATCGCAGCCATGGATGGAGGTGTTTGTGCAAAAATTGTAGAATCATGTTGCACATTTACACCTTCTCACGATGAGGAAAATGGAACTCTAACAGAAGCCAGAGGTATGCTGACAAAACTGCAGAACCAGATGATTGATGAAACTGACAAAGTTGATGATGACAGTTGGTTTGGATCACTATTCTCATCGGTTTCACAATGGATGGCAGATGCATTTAAGTTCCTGGGAGCCCTGCTATTGATGATATTTGCTAGGATTCTATGTTATCAAGATAATAATCTCTCAGTGCCAGAAAACTGCAAGGAAAGTCATAAGGATGAAGATCATGATTGATGTCAAGCCAGGATGGAATCCCAAAGACCTGACTGATGAAGAAATAAGAAATACTTTGTGAAATCTAGCATTCATGCACCTGAGAGAACAAACTTTCTCTATCCCAGAAAGCACGGAAACTATGTGGGAAGATGGGTTTACTGCAGCCCAAATGCACAGTGTCAACTGATGACATGGAACAAAGACGAACATGTACGGACAGCAGGAAGTCTAAAAGGAGTCCTAAAAATATGGACTCCAAGGAGACATTTCTTCAGACCATCATGTATAGACCTAGAAGATGAAGAAGGAAGGAACTCAGGCGATGAAATAAAAGTGAATACAGAGGAACAAAAGAAGACAGACCCAAAGAAGGAGGTGAAAGTGGTCGATGAATAGCACAGAGGGGGGAGTGTAGAAGAAGTCCCAAATGAAGCTTGCACTCCAACCGCTCATTTTGAAGTACCGGGAACGTTCACACCGAAATATGTGACGTATGATGAGAAAATAAACCAGCAGAGACCCGCAGTGGGGCTGTGTCCAGTACCTATTAGAAGAACAGCACCTATTGAAGTACCAGTGCCAAGGAGACCATTGACAGTAAGATATCCATTGAGCAAACCCTATCAACAAATGAAACGAAATGAAGATCGTCTAAGTACGGTCCCTGAAGAGACCAAAAAGGTCTTAATGGAAGACGAATCGTGACGTCACGAGAACCCGGACTGACTCTCGTATAGATGAAATGACGACCAGAGAATGACACAAATAGATGAAACGCCATGAACAAGGATATCATGAACTTAAAGTGTAAGGGCGGTGTCAAATGTAAGATGCTTAAGCTGTAAGCATGGTAAAGATATTTGGCCAGTTTACACCTGTACATATGCTTGGAACTGCAAGAAAGCTAAGAAAATCATGTGGCTTGCTGTGCTTAGTAGAAAGGTAGTGCGGCAAGCACCACTATACATCATTTTCCTCAAACAAAGCACATTATATAAGTGTATTTCCTTTTTGCACGAGAAGCAGAATCAACCCAGGTTACTAAAGGCCACACGAGAAAAAGCTTCATATTTAGCAAAATCGAGAAGAGACGGCTGAAACGAAACTCAGCAGAGGCAACTCGTGCTAGGAGAGCCAAGGTCGTACCAATAGAAGAGATGAACAGCAGCTACATTTAATTGAAACTAAGAACAGAGTATCCTGCCTCTGAAAGGTCGCGATAAGAAAATGAAGGCAGGTGGTGGGTGAAACAAGAATCAAATACACAAATTAATGGAAAAGTGGCAAATTCACACTGTTCGAATCACGTGACCAGCCAAGCAAGAAAAAGCAAGGACTCACTCCTATGCATGGCACCAGGCCAGGCGAAGATATCAGAACTTTTCCAGACAGAAGATGCAGTCTCGAGGCCAGCCACAGTGAAATAATTGACACATGGCTCTAAAGTGATGATTGATTGCAACAATAATTGGAGGAAGGCCGGGTAACTAAGGGGCACCCCGCACCTGGCCGACAATTCTGCATGCTGCTAAGCAAAGTGGACAAGTATGCATGAAGTTGGTGCCAACCCAATCACAATGGACAAATAATCTATGGTCCTAGAGTTTGTACAATCAATAGGACGTGGTACTTTTAGTGACGTCTGCAGTAGTCATTTTTGAAGGAAGGACTTAGATGCCCACCTGACAGTGTTTACGCAATCCCCTCACTCCGTTACCATATACAGATGTAGTACCTATATTAAAGTTACCTTTCCCGAACCAATGGAATTGCATGTTAACTTTTGAGTGTTACACATCAATGATGATGAGTTTTCAGTATATATGCTATGATTTTTGTGAAGATTGTTGGAGTTGAAGAGAGAAGGAAGATCGCGCCATTGCTGATATTCATAACTCCCCATTTTTTGACTTGTCATTAAACGGACTCCCTTCGCCAAACCGTTGAATTGTCCTTATTGATTGGTGTTGAAGTATATATCTGCACCCCATCCATCTCACGGGTGCTACTATCTTGTCTTAAAGTGCTTCTGAGCAAACCTTGACTCTATGGGCCGGTTGGGGGTCTCGGAGCACATAATATTTCACTACAGATTGCTGGGTTTAAAAGGTGGGCTCCTTTTATACTTTGCCAGAATATTTATTGGAACATTTCCTCAGTTTATTTTTCTGGTGTTTATTATTTTTTTAAGAAAATCAATGCTATTTTGTCTTGCACACTTACTTCTAAGGGGAAGGTCAATTGAACTTCATTTGTATATTTCACTTTAAGATATATGTTTACTTAACGTGCGTGTATTCATTGCTGCCAGCTTGTGATTTTTTCTATGCAGGCAAAAGTACCTGGGCATATGTTATTTTTGCAGCCAGTAATTCCTTTTCACTTTTCCATGCTGCTTAAATGTGGTTCGTTGGGGGTCCTGCAATGTCATCAAGGATCTCATCTTAAATGTCATCATTGTGGTCATAGGCTGCACAACACGGGGTATGAAGTTAAGGTGGCTATAGCTGAATTTCAGTGATTTTGTTGCATTAGGTTCTCACCTTCACATCCTTGCAACTAAATGTTTACTCAAAGTAATGCTTAGTGGCCTGTTACTGTTATGAAACACACTTCAGGCAAGGTGAATAGACATAGCCACTGGCCATGGCTAAAGGCCATGTCTAGTGTCCATTAATATGTTAGAATATACAGTTGGCACGGCCAAAGGCCATGGACATTGGCCAGTATTGTGTTGAAGGCCATGGCTAGTGGCTGGTTATTGTATATAATATACAGTGGTCATGGTTAAAGACCATAGCTAGTGGCTGGTTAGTGTTGTGTAATATACAGTAGGCACAGGCGAAGGCCATAGCTAGTGGCTTGTTGGTATTTTAAAATATACAGTGGGCATGGCCAAAGGATGTAGCCACTTGCCATGGTCAAAGGCCATGGCTAGTGGCCCATTTATGTTATCATATATAGTGGGCACGGCCAAAGGCTGATGCCACTGGCCAGTATTGTGTTCAAGGCCATGTCTGTATAGTGTATATAAGATGCAGTGGACACGGCTGAAGAACATAGTCACTAGTGAAGGACAAAGGCAAATGGTTGGTGACCTTTTAGTGTTTTGAAATATAGAGTAAGAACAGTGAAGGCTTTGGCCAGTGTCCATAGTCGAAGTCCATGACGGCTGGCCCATTCATGTGTTCAAATATATTTGGCCATGCACACTGATCATGGCGAAGGCCAGGCTTAGTGCGTGTTACTGTTGTAATGTAATTAGTGATGCCATCAGTGATGTCATCTGTGATGTGATCATTGTGGTCATGAACTGTGCAACAGGGGGCACAAAGTTAAGGTGGCTTTAGCTGAATTTCATGACACTAGCCATGGCCTTCAGCCCTGCTCAGTAACCAGGGCATTTGGCCGAGCCGACTATATATTTCAGAATACTACCAGACAAGGACACATAATAAATCTAAACAATGTACAAACAAACATATGGTCTACACAATGGCTTACGTAATTTCTTTCATGGATTTATCATCTGTTCTTTTCACATAGAAAGACAATGAATTACATGTCATAATAGAAATATAAAGAATAGTGGGAAGTTTATTTTCTTTTCATAATAGTACTGTATGAATACCGAAAGTATTCCTAGTACTCAACTAATTAAGAACTGTCTAATTGAATGAATCAAGGCTTTGCTCTTTTACTTACCTCGAATGGCATAAAATGACCATCTTAAACATTGAACTTATCTGACTTGTGTCTGCCCTTTTATAGGTGGATGTGTACACTTGTTGGATAGGGAGAATCTTCCTGATATCCCTTTTAGATAGGCAGTGCACTATCCGACCCCCAGGGAGAGATCCATTGGGCTAGGGGCAGAGTGTTCTTCATAATAGGGACAGTTTGTTTGTGTGTTTTGTTTAACAAGGAAGAGGTTTGCATTAACTTTTCCTCTACTTAAAAAATACTTTGTCTCCAAATACCGTTCTTTAGTGTTACCGTAACATGATGGGCAACAGCTGTAGTATCATCTGCAATGTACTGTACATCTGTATTTGCATTCCAAAGCTGAGCAATGACAGGATTGAAATCTTTAATGAATTGGCAGTCCTTATATATTTTTTAATGATACATATTCCTCTGTGACTTACATTAATATAGAGTTGAACATATAACATTACACCATTTGCTCGACCATCTGGTGTCGCAGGCCTTGGAAAGCCATATCTGTACTGACTGTAGTACTTGTCTTTACATTTATATTTTCTCTGATAGTACTTCCCATACAAGCGCCTTTGAAACCTTTCCACCTTGTTCCATAGATCATCATCCAGATACTGAGCAGGGATGGAACAAGTAGAATATGTTTCTATAAACACCATCACACAACCATCACTTGCTTTACCAAAAATGAGGAGAAGCTTTAATCCACTACAGGATATGCATACGTGGAGCTCCATGTCCTGGTACCATTTACTCCAAAAGAAATGTTCTACAGTGCCCTGTGGACCATTTTCTTTATTACATAAAAAGTTTAACATGACTAAAAATCTGTGATGAAAGAACTGCAATACACTTACAGAGTACATGGAACACAATTCTCTTGGTGTCCTGTGTGTAGCCAGCATCCGTATATGATTAAACTGACTCTTACATCTGCTTTTATGAAGATAAACTAAAGAGTGACCCAGAAATCCTGTTTTCTCATAAACGTCGTAGTCATCTAGTCTCTGCAACATCTCTTTAAGACTTCACAAGAAAACATATCAGTATTACACAAAGAATTGCATGTCTATACCTCAGTTTGTTTTGTAGGTTTAATTGCAGACTCCTTTAAACTTTCTAATTCTCTACCGTCTTTAGGATTTGTATCCTTTTCAGTAATCACACCATTTTGAACATTATAGCTATGTCCACTCTCATCAATAGCAAGGTTTACATTCCTTTGTTAAATGTAACTCCATTCATTAAAACATCTTTGTGTGTGAACATGTGTATACACTCTCCGCCAAACACTTCACATAAGTTGTCACGTGCAAGTACATGAACTGTTTATATATTTCTGTACAATGGCGTGGTAAACTTAATTAACTTCATACATTTTTTTCTTTTCTTTTCATATGAAAAGCTTTTCAAATTATTCCTTCTACTTTTTTTCTTTTCCAAATAAACACTTCACTACCTACGTAGATTTTGATTTCACACGTCTCCAAAGGTTTGTAAAGACTTTGCTTTCACGTAAAAACCCTTTTTTTCTCACTAATTATTAACAGTGTTGATATATTTTTCATTTTATCACTTTGACTTAAAATATGCTTCATTCCATTCAACTAATTACGTGGCATATCTCCTATCTGAATTTAAACATTTTCAAAAGAATTATCATGAACAGGCATGGGTGTATTGTCATTTCAATAGGTTTCTACAGAACTTGAAACACAACCATCAACATTTCTACATTTAAAAATGTTACTTCCCTGCAAACAACCCTTCCTCCTGGGACGTTCATCACATCTCTTGGTAGGCATAATTCAGCAATTGTGTAAAGAAACAAATATAATTACTACATACATGAATGCTCTTTTAAAACATAAATCAAAACATAAAATGAAGACCAACTCAAAATCAATTAATAACAGAAGAATGAAGATAGCTCTAAGAGTGTAATGTCCCTATTCTGTGTATAATAAAGAATCTTGCTCTGCTAGCCCACCAAACTCACACGATCCCAACCTAAAAAGTGTTCAACCCCTTCTTCACCCCCTACCAGAAATGTACGTTTAACACTGCTAAAGGGCATTCTGCAACCATTCTTTTTCACAGAAGCTTAGACCGGTAATTAAATATATTCAATATTATGAATGCTTGCATTTAAATAGCATATGTTTGCCAAGTCTGTGTTGATGGAAGGTGACCTTACACCAGTGTATCCCACAATCCTCTTTTGTATTTGAGGGAAAGTCTTACACCACTACGTCTATTCAACATGACAAGAGCAGGCAAAACTAAGTCTATACTACAACTGCTATATGTGGGCTGAGATTGGACTGTTGAGACCCATAGTGTGCCTGTTCTTCTTGGTGCAAATTCCATTTGCAAAGCCATTCTATGTCCCTTTTACATAATGGGAGCTTGCACTACTGAGACCATTCCTATGTTCTTTATGAGTACAGATTTAATTGCTATGGCCAATATTATATACATTATAGGTGAGGGAGGTGTGCACTGTTGAAGTGCAAGCAACAACCATACTATTTGATCAAAGTTTATACTGCTCATTCAATACATTCTATATGATCAATGCTTCTTGTTCCGTGGCTTATCCTTACAGAGTCTGTGTTGAGGGAAGTTTATCTTACACCAGTACAGCTCACAGGGCTGTTTTCTACTTGAGAAAATGTCTTAATGCCTTGGGCAACAGTGACTTGTGTGCGAGGGAACCTTAAAATACTGTAAAATACTGTATGACATATTGATGAGGAAAACATCCACTTGTATTTCCCATGTTGATGTGCACTGTTAGTACCAACCTCCTCTACAGTGTCCAATTCTGTACCTAATATAATATATTTGGCTGAATATTATTCTAGTGAGGTCTATTGTGACCTATGTTATTAAGGAAGCTCATCCTACCCTCTTACGTGTTTGTGTGTGTGAAAACCTAAGAAGCGTAGTTATTCTGCATATGCACAGCTTATGTTACTGAGCTACATGCTTTGGTTGTGTTAATTAAAGTTGTAGCACTGCTACTCACAATGACCCTGTTCTGTGTATGATAAAGAATATTGCTATACTACCCCATAAACTCAAATGTTCCCACCTAAAAAGTAATCAGCCCCTTCTTCATCTCTTACCTGAAGGGTAATTTTAACACTGCCGAGGGCCATGCTGCAACTATTCAATTTGATAGAAGCGTACACTGCTGATTATATCTATTCTATATGATGAATGCTTGCATTTCCATAGCTTATGCTCAACAAGTCTATGTTGGGAGAGGATACTTTACACCAATGTACCCCACAAAGCCCTTTGCTATTTTGCAGAATATCTTAAAGCACTGCACCTATTCTACATTAGGAGTGCAGGCAGAACCAAGTACATACTGCATCTGTTATATGTGGACTGAGATTGCACTGTTGAGGTAATTCCTATGTTCTTTATGAGTGCTGGTTTAACGGCTAGGGCCAATGTTATATGCATTATATGTGAGGGAAGCGTGCACTGCTGAGGGTCATGCTGCAACCATTTAAATTGATGAAAGCTTACACTGCTAATTCAATCAATTCCAATTCTATATGATGAATGCATCCACTTCCATGGCTGATGATTACATAGTCTATGTTAATGGGAGTTTATCTGTACAAGTGCAACTCACATCTACTTGGGGGAGCGTCTTAAATAGCCAGTAGTGGCTGCCAAAGATAAATGTTGACCCCGGTGCATATTTATTTTACAAATGAAGCACTGGGTTTACCAAAACAACAACAAAGAACAAATTAATGAAATCTACTTTATGTTATAGATAACATACAGTAACATACACTGCAGCATAAAGACTCTAATTTAAAACACTCACATTTTCAGATGACCACACAGAACTCTTTTGTAAACACCAAAAGAAATTATAAAACCATTCAAAAAAACACAAATTTCCACTGTTCTGTGATCATTTTTTTTACTTTCATTGGAGCAAGTATACTCAATTGTACTACACCATGCAACTCAATGTACAACCTGCTTCTTCAAATGCATTTTTAGTCCCAATGAACAACTTCCATTCATTCTTTTCACACATTGTTAAGATATGAAGCACTACCACATTCTTTTGAACAAAAACAGTAATATACAAACAACAACTTTCCAAAGCCCCATTATCAACATATTATCAAATAAAACCTCCACCAAAACAGTAAGAAACAACTTTTAAATGCCATAAATGTCCTGTCTCAGATAACCATAGCTTAACATGAACTGCTGTTTCATCACTCTTCTTAAAACACACAAAATAATAGTTATAACGTTTACTAACTCAAAAGCATAAACATACAACATAAACATCTTACTATATCTTATATAAACCAAGGTTCATATAAAGCATAAAATCTATACAAATATACTATCACTCGCCTTCAGATATTCCAAATAATGCACAGATCTTCATAACTGCCACAGAGCCATTGTCTCTACAATGTAAGTTCTATAAGCAGAATGGCAAAAGTCTACAAAATGGTGGCTATGATACTTTTCAAAAATCAATAGCACAAAAATAGGACTGTAGAAAACAAACTACTAAGGTGGTCAAAACATTTTCAATACAACCTATCACAGCCAAGTACTCAATTCCAACAGTAACACTGACCACATGCAAACACCAAAACACACACATCATCATTCCCCACTCCTACTATTATTGAAAATTCAAACGAAGAATGTTTTTCCTAAAAACTGAGAAGGAGACCAGATACCATGACTGTAAAACTGTGTGGCTGATGGGAGATAGATGGATCTTTTGGTTACTAACATTTTGTGAGAAACTAACTATTAAAATGGACCTGGGTTTGACAGATTTTAGGATGAAATGGTTTAAATTGCAGGGAACATGAGGCTCCCATTTTTTCGAAGTTGTTCAGTCTGAGAAGTACAAGGCAGCCAGACAACATACTGATTCATTGTGGAGGCAATGATGTGGGTAATGCACAAGGTATGTCCCTTGCTTTAATGATGAAACATGACTTGCAAAAACTAAGGGCTATAAGCACCCTCTTATAGCCGCAGATATATGTAACCTTTTTTACCAACTTAAAAACAGACCTTGTCAAACTTTAAAAGTTCAAATAAGACAAGGGTCATGAAATAAGAAACACAAATAAAAATGTTCGGTCTAATATCCACAGAATAATATGAGAATTGCAAAGAAATGTAATTGCTTTATACCGGCGGCTATTCAAATAGTCACGTGTACAACAGCAACCAATCAACTGACATGATACATTAACATGCCTGCATACACCTGGCTGCATACACACAGGTATAAGACTCCCAAATGAACTTGTTTGTTTTGTACCCGTGGCTATCTAGAAAAAAACAAAACAATGTTTCCTTCACTCCCATGCCCTCATCAAGTGCCCTCACCATCTGTGCTACCACCCCACTCACCTAATGTCCTCTTAAATTATAAGAGAAAATGGGAGAATGGTACAGAAGCATGAATAGAGTCTGTAGAAATAGAGTGGGTGGGTAGTAGATAAGAAGGAGGAGCTAGGCTGGGTAAGGGTGGAGATGTCTATGGTTGGGGAACGTCATGGTGGTGTAAGATACTAGTGTACAACATATAAGCATGGAGAGTACATGGGGACTCAGAGTTAGGTAACATGGGAGAGAATAACACGGGAAGGAAAATGGTGGGTGGTCAGGGTAGAGAGGCGGGGGAGATTGGGTTGATGTAGAGAAGGTGCTATACAATAAGTGAACAGAGATAGATACACTAGCCGATTAAATTAGACAAGAAAATGCCAATACAAGACACACGCTTTTCATCTTGTAGGAAGCGTCTGCACTGGGAACATGACCGCCTGAGTAAAGTTCTGGTAGCTAAATGATTGAACAAGCTTGCCAACCTCAAAAGGGGTTGCATGAGCCCTCTGAAAAAAAGTTACACTGTCCACTGACATGTGTCCTTTACTTGTGCCCTGAAAAGCAGCCACAATCAGGGGAAAAAACTCCACCAGTGTCCAGGATTGCAAACTATCTTGGCACATTCATGACAAATCCTCGTTACTTTTTTGACCTCTGATCATTTCCCATCCTCTCCCCCATGTCTTGCTTTCAACAACACTGTGCTTTATACTGATAGTTTGAGAAGTGCACAAACCATAGTGTCACTCAACTATATAAATCCTTCAAAAACTATGTTAGGCACCTGTGGCATTATTCTCCCCGGCTTCACTAAGCGGCTACAAATACCATAATACAATTCGGCAAAAGAAAAAAGAAAACTAAAAAGCCTTGCTCTAAGTGGTCTTGTAACATGTGCTCATGTTTTAGGCAACATGGCATGAAGGGGCCGGCGGCTTCCTCACTTTCAAGCTAGCCAGTGTCAGCCCGTTACTGCATGGATAGGAACTGTAAAATTATCTTTAAAAACAAAAGTGTACATATATATATATATATATATTCAATGAAAAAACTTTGTTAAAGGGAGGTTATGGTTAAGTTGCGCTACTAAAAACCTATGAAATTCAGTGAAAAAACTTTGTCAAAAGGACGTTATGGTTCCAAGTAAAACCGAAAAACCCTTGAAATTCACCAGTTATGGTAAGCTAAGCAACCATAACTCACGCCACCACCGTGCACTGCTAAGACTAACACCCAGGACATCAAAGATGACATCACAAATGCTTGCGACAGTTCGCGAACATTTAAAAAATTGGGTTGCTACCCTATCACAAACATTGCAATTTTCCATGGGAGGAAGTGGTGGCTCTGAAAAGAGCCTTTGGGAGGTGTTTGTAATCAAAAATTATAAATGCTTAACACCTACTTCAAAATGGATGTTGTAATTCCAAAAAAGGTCGCAATGCATTTTGTACATTTCTCAGAAAAATCTCATTGCCACCATAAGTAAGATGGACTCCATCTTTGCGAAAAATGTTTGTACTACGAAACAGAATATTTTCATTGTGAAAAGAAGACATGCCAAAATCTTTTAGAAAGGCACAAACAGCTTTATTAACATTGCGCCTTGCTTTTTCCATTTGTGGACCAAATGAAGAAGAACGAAGCCACATTTGTCTCTGTGCAATCCGTGAAAATATCACTTGAGAATTAGGAAACATGTCCATAACCTTCCCAAGTCCTTCTTTCATAGCAAATTGCAAAAAAATTCCAGTCACATGTCCTAAACTGTTCCCTTCACAATAAATTACAATTATGTCTGGATGTTGCTCTGTCTCCAAAGTAGCACAGAGAGGTAGCAAGTCCAACCACTTCATTCCACGTACTCCATGCCAGTGTACTTCCATATGTGGGAATCCAAGATCTACAGCTACTCCACAGCTTTCTGCATGCACCTTCAACCAATATATCCATGAATCTCCCAAAATCCATACAATCTTTTACCTAAAATACACAGACATAGCTATCTGTTGTTCTCTCAGCAAAAACAGTATATGAGAAACTCTTTTCTGGCACAACACACCCACTAAACTTTCCTGACCAATCCCTTTTAGTACGCATTCTCATTTTCATGACTTCTGAACCCAAAAACCCCCGGATGTAACTCCCGATGTCCGCGAACTACCGCCATGTCCGCGGACATATCGTAACATGAACAGCCCTTCTACCATTTCCACTTCACTCTCTCTGCCATTCCCTCATTGGATGTAGCTAAGAAGTCAAATGACCATGCACCAATCACATTCAAGACCTCTACATCTAACTGCATCATCATAGATCCGCACTGCAAATGTGCTGTGAATCTCTCTGAGTACAAGTGTCATATCATTGGCAAGCACCATCTACCAGAAATACTGTACAAGTCTCCAAGATTTCTACTTGCAGCTCCATGCATATCCATATGCATGAACACAAACTTCATGTATGCATATTTTCTGTAAAGTAGATGAACACATTTTCAAACAGATCAAAATCTCCATGTCTTAAACAGCGATTTTCAGCCAGAATGGCCCACAAATTTCTATTTTTGGACACACAACTGAACCGCTACAATTTTCATATTATACAACAAACAACTGTTTTAATCGTATACATTAGATTTACTATTTGTACTTTTCCACACCACTAGCTTACTTTTTTTTTGTCATCTGAACCCCAGTTTAGTAACACATAAATTCAAGAATACCTATCCCTACTAGTTGTAGTTCCCAATGCACAATCACACATCATTACATACATCTTTATCATTTTACTCAAACACTCATGCACACACCACACATACATACCGGAACACCCCAACCCATATCTTCTTTATTTTTTTCAACAGACCCTAAAGAATGCCTACCAAAAGTCAAGTCTGTAGAAAGCAAAAGTAGAGCAAATGAAAATAAAAGTGTCCAACATAAGCATCCATCTCTAGCAGAATTTGTAAGAAAAAGTTGAAAAAGTTGAAACAAAACAGCTAATAAGTCATTTAGTGAAACACAAGAAGTTTCAAGTCCAAAAACTTTGCCTCCTCTATCAAAATGTAGAACAAACCAAAAAACAATTAACAGAAAATCAGCTATCACTACAGATAAAACTACTTCTTCAAATTTTAATATAGTGCAAAGTAAGCATACCAAGAAAAGTATTTTAGCCAAAATGTACCGTCACAAAGTCCTTCAAAATCCTATAAAAACAGGAGAGAAATCAAGTTCAATGCTTAAAACCTATCGTAGGAAATTAATCTTAGAAGCGTTGATGGACAGTGCAATTCTTCTCAAAACAAAGTTATTTATTTTACTGTTAAACAAAATGAAACCACTAACAAAACTAATAACTAAATTACAAAAAAGACTTCTCAATAAGCGAAATGTCAACAGAAAGAACTACTTAAGTATCTGCGGAGGTGAATGGAATCACACTACGAGCACAGAACCATATTTTAATGAAGAAGCGTACAAACAAAAGCAAACAAATACAATTGCCATACATAGCATTGGTCGAGGTTATGAAAAAGTGAATAACACCATAATGGAACAAGAAGTACTCCTTACAAAAATATGCCCTGAAAACTTAGAATTACCCCTCGATTCAACTGAATCAGAACGTCTAGTGTACAAATGGCCATGCACGTCAATGTCAAACATTCCCAAACAATGTTTCAAATCTTTACGCCAATTCCTCAATAAATATGTAAAAAGCAAAGACAAAATCAAAATTAAATTACTGCAAAATATGGATACCTGTCCAGTGCGCAAGTACACAGGACTACAAGGACATTCATTGGCCTGCATTACAAGACTTACTTGTAAAACCACTTTCCATGATATCAAAAAGATATCCACACATCATTCAACTATAAGAAATCTAGTCTATAAACTGTACTATGGTAAAAGTCCTGCTTTAGAACTAGCAAAGTTAAATAACATCCTTCTACATGGTACAGCAAAAGACCTACTTGAGGAAATTCCCTATATCCAGAAAAAATATTTTGGAAGTGAAAGCAATTTACAGAATGAAATAGCTTTAAACCAATTAAGCAACAATTCTACACATGGCAACCTTTTGCTAAACACATACAAAAAAGAAATATTAAAATTTAAAAGTACTTTCAGCTGAAGTACCAAACCATGTATGTGCATGTTGCCGTACAACATTTTATAAAAGTAACACAAAAACTGTGGACCTATCATACAAAATAGAAGACAATGAAGATTCTAAATGGTTTGAATTAGCTCTCTACCTTGTAGCAGAAAACAAATACGAAATAACTGAGCCCTTAATACTTTGCAGTTACTGCACTACAAAATTTGACAACAACCAAACTCCTTCACATGCTATCACAAATAATTTGGAATTATACCCAGTAGCAAAACCCCTACAACAACTTAATTTATATGAGAGCATCATAATTCAAACAGTACACCCATTTCAAGCAATAATACGCCTTCAACCAAAAACAGCAAAATTACCTCGCTCTGAATTGGTAAAAGGCATTTGTGGAAAAGTAGTTTATTTACCATTAGATCTAAAAGAAAATGTGCATACTCTAGGAGTGCAACGTCCAATGCAGCAATCTTTAATTATCTTAGTAAATGGAGTACCTACAAAAGACAAAAAAATATGGCAACAGCTGGTAGATTTATACAAAGTTAGACAAGCCTTCCAATATCTTAAAGAGAATAATGAATATTACAAAGAAATTAATATTGAAGAAAACTTGAAAGATACAACTGAAATAATTCAAGAAACACAATAAGCTGGTCAATTTGAGCTACTAGATCCTGCTACAATATCAAATACTTTAGACCATTATACAATTCATCCTTTGCACTGTAATGACACCGTAGAAGTTGTACGGGAAACTTACCAAATGCGTCAAACAAAAGGATTGCCAATCAGCATATGGGAAAAAAGTATAGAAGCACGTTGTTTTTCCTCTACTCTTTCCTACTGGCAAAGGAGGAAGGTATTATGATAGACCTATTCAAATATCAGCTTCAGAATACCGCTCATTACGGATGTATTCTGAAGATCCCAGATTTAGACAAAATGTAGAATACATATTCCACCTACTCTTTGAAAGTGAACTAGCAACTTTATGTTACGGAGTTACACACATATTAAAATGAGGATCACACTTTCAAAATATGACAGCTACACAATTATTAGAAAAAGTGCAACAAAAGGATGAGGTTTTACAATCAAATATTACAAATCTATTAGCAAACATGCGTGGTACTAAAGAGTACTGGTTTCGACGTCATGGAGATGTACGTTGTATGATCAGAAACCTTGGCCCACCCACTTGGTTTGTTATATTAAGTTGTGCAGAATATGCATGGGAAGATTTACATGATTTCCTACACATATCAAATAAAAACAAAACAAACATATATATATACTATCACCTGGAGAACTTTGTTCTTTGGATCCTGTTAATGTTTCAAGATATTTTCACCATCGCTTCATTGCTATGCTACATTTTATTTGTAATAAAACTGTTCCTCCCCTTGGAGAAGTGCAACAATTCTTTTGGAGAAAAGAATACCAAGCCAGAGGAGCACCACATATCCACATGCTTTTATGGATTAAAGATGCTCCTAAATTTGGTCAAGACAGTGATGCCACTGTTTTACAGTTTATTGAAAAATATGTCACTTGTGAAATTCCATCAGAAGCCACAAATAGTGATCTTCATGCACAAGTTTTACAATTTCAAAGACACAAATGTGGCAAATATTGTCTTTGCAAATACAAAAACAAAGGGAAATACTACACCAAATGCCGATTTGGTTTCCCTAGACCAATTACAAATACAGGTCAAGTGAACAACCTCATGTCTTCAGTTAGACATAGTGTTAAAGGTAAGTCACCTAAAAATACATATTACATAAAAAGAAAAGAAGAAGAAAAATATATCAATGATTATAATGCAAGCATTGCCCACTTATGGAATGCAAACATAGATGTGCAGTACATTGCAGACAATTCTACTGCAGTTGCACGATATGTCACAGCATACTTAACTAAAGCAGAAAAGACAGAGCTCCAAGACCCCTGGAATGACCTGTCATCAGATAAAACAGTGTCTCAGAAATTATACAGCTTGGGCATAAAAATGCTCACCCATAGAGAATGTGGATCATATGAAGCAGCTGACCGTTTAACTGGTACTGCATTGTGTGGTAAATCTGAAAATATAGTATGGCTAAGTCTTGGTCCAGCTAAATCTAGAAAAAGAGTTCTAAAATCATATGAAGATATAGAAACAATAGCCAAACATGATCCCAACAGCCAAGACATTTTAAAAAACAATTTATTGGACACATACTACCCAAACAGAAGTAATACTTTGGAAAACATGTGTCTATACCACATAGCCCAAAACTACACATACAAAAATAATGTGAAACCTGATGAAAAAAAAGGTAAATATAGAGAGACAAACTGTGAAGGCAGCTTAGTTAAACTCACTAAACCAAATTTAATTAATCATATCAAATTGTCATTAAAGACTCCTCAACATAAAGAAGTATATTACATGTCCCTGCTACAACTCTTCAAACCATGGAGAAAAGAAGAACAATTACTAGATAACTATGATTCATATGAGGATGCTTTCAAAGCAAATGAAAGCACTATAACTGATGTAAACTTTACACAGTACAAAACAATGTTGCACAATGAACAGCAACACGAAGAAGAACCGCAAGCCCAACTAGATAAGGACACTCCTGACAGTAGTCAACCTTCTGTAACAGGAAGCCAAGAACCACTGGGAGAACCACTAATAATAAATGAGGCAGAATTAGCTATGATAGAAGTAGAAAACACCATGTGTCAGTATGAAGATAAAGAAGACTTAACTATACTACAATCAAAACTAAACAATGAGCAAAGTAGCATTTTTCAAGAAGTAACAAAACAAATTGCACATGGTGTAAAATATGAAAATAAAGAATGTTCCTGCTATAATTATAAACCTATACTACTGTACGTCAGTGGTGAAGCTGGTTCTTGCAAACAATTCCTAATCAAAATCATTAGTAAGTTCCTTCAACAATTGACAAACAACAAACTGTCAGCTGTTGGCACTGCCCCCACAGGTTTAGCTGCCTACAACATAGGTGGTGTTACATTACACCGATTACTACTATTACCAGTAGAACACCAGAACAAATTAGACTATTACAAACTTTCTGCAGAAGCTGCAATGGAATTACGCAGAGTATTGAAACAAATGAAAATGCTACTAATAGATGAAGTGATCATGGTCTCCAACCTGATGTTATCTTTGATTCACCTCAGATTACAAGAAGTACTCAAAACAGACTATGAAGAGCTCATTGCAGGAAAACACATTATTGTTTTTGGAGATCTGCTTCAATTAACACCAGTAAAAGGTGAGCCTATTTTTAAAACATTAGGACACAAACTCTGCCGTAAAACTGTTGGCAGCATTGTAAATGTCAACCTTTGGCAACATTTCCAATACAGAGAATTAACAGAAAACATGCAGCAATCTGCAGATCTCACTTATGCCAACATTTTTAAAAGTATCAGAGTTGGTATACTTTCTAAAGAAGCAGAAGCAATATTGAAAACCCGGCACATTAATGCACTTTATGGCGATAATGCATGTGCTACAGATGTTATGGAACAATTAGCCCACAAAAATGTCAATTGTATGGCCTTAATGCCAACTCTTACAAGCAAGCAAACTCTTTCAAGCTGTTTCAAATTCAATGAAATCATGCTAAGTAAAGAAATGCATGTGTGACCAAGCCACAACAAGACTAAATAGTTTAGAAAAATCAATCTCAAACACAGCAGGCTTAGAAAAGATATTAGAATTATCCTTAAATTGCAGAGTAACACTTAAACGTAACCTTGACGTGGACCAAGGACTAGTTAATGAAGCACTGGGTACAGTTGTTGGCTTTCAAACATACCCACGTGACAACAAAATTCAGTTTGTCAATATACTCTTTGACACACTTTCAGAAGTAAAAAGGATAGGACGCTCAACAGCTAGATTCCTTCTCTTCAAAGATATGTATGTGCGCAGAGAACAATTTTCGCTAACTCTTGCATACGCAGTCACGATTCATAAATCACAAGGTCGTACCCTAGACAAAGCAATGATAGATATTGGTAACACAGTCTTTAAAGAAGGCATGAGCTGTGTAGCACTATCACGCTTACGTACACTTGACGGTCTATTTCTAATCAACTTTGATGCAAGTAAAATAAACGCTGATATTCCTTGCATTTTAGAATACAATAGACTTCGCTCACTATACACCCCCCACCTAAACACATATTCTGTTCCACAAAAGTAAAACGTTATAAAAGAAAAATAAATCAAACAGAAATGCAACAGGATGTCACTGCAAATCCTCCAAAGAGAGTAAAAGAAACTAATACTTCATCAAGTACCACAAGCAAAAAAGAATCAATTAGGGAAAGTAAACCAGGTACTTCTTTAAAGAAGGAAGCCAAACTCCAAAAAAAGCAGTTAGATACAGAACTACCTGAACCATTTAAATTCTCAAATATAGTTGGTGTAAATTGCTACGCAAATGTATCAATGAATATTCTATTTCAATTACCACCAATTGTTGACAACATTTACTTACACAGTACAGATCCATTGTGTTTGCAAATGTTAGTACTTCACAGAAATGCAGCAACAATCCTGACAACACGTATAGTGTTTATGGAATAAGACAACAATTGGACTACTGTGCTGGAATGGTGAAATTCACTATAAACTCACAGGAAGATCCACAAGAATTTCTAATGTACTTACTACAAGTACTGGAAAACAAAAACATACCTATTAATGAAATCTTTCAGATTTCATTCATGTGGAAACCTACATGCACTCTCTGCAACAATGTGACACAAGAAGAAATCCCCAATGAACGCTTCATATATATATATATCAATACCAAATTGTGAATCCATTCCATTTCAGTGACTTGTACAAAATGCAAACCATGGTAGATTATGCTCTACCTGCAATTCAGATAATCGCTCCACGTTAGTAATACAAACACATAGTAAATACCTAATACTAATGCTTCTACGTTACAATGCAGATGGTACCAAAAACAACTGCAAGCTGACTGGATTCACACATGGTCAAATATCACTTGGTAAGAAAACCTTCACAACAATAGGTATAATCTATCACGCTGGAGCCACAACCAATGCAGGGCACTACACTGCATATATAAAAAAGAAATATGGATGGTTTGAATGTAATGATAGTACCATTACTCTAAAGCAGAGATTACCAGGAAATCTTACAAATGCTTATTTGATGTTCTTAAAACCAAAATTTGATAACTAAACTGTATTTAAACCCTAAGTAAACTTGTGTTAAAAAAATATAAACTGTTAGAATACTCCAAAAGCTATCTAACTGCTCAAAGATTCTACAACAACTAATCATCAAAGATTCTACAACAACTAATCAGATAAATGAATACCACTAAATTAGACCAAAAAATACACAGTTAGAATATGCCAATTGGTATCTAACTGTCCCAATATTTAACAATATCCAAATAGATAAATCAATACCACTAAAATATATAAAAAAAATAGACAGTTAGAATACGCCAATTGGTATCTAACTGCTCCAAAATTGTATAATATCAAAACAAATAAATAATAAGTTACTGCTCCAAAAAATGCAACAAACCAAAGTATAAAGCATCAGCCAGAAACAACAAGTGAACACTGAAAGCAAACAAACAAATAAACTGTAGCATAACAGAAAAAGTTTTTTTTTAATCCAACATGGATTTTTTTTTCTCCCACAGACCCACAGAAACGGAGCAAATTGCACAGTACTCTGATTTGTAATCTACTAAATATGAGGGTCCAAAAAAAAAAAGTATATTGATTATTCAATGTAATAAGTCATTACAAAATACTAATACTAACATGCTATTTTCTTTTATCACAGAAATTAACAAGAAATACATGTACTCCGGTTACTAGACCAAACAGTAAGTATACAATAATAAGGAGAACCATAGCAGCATATCACATCCATAGTATCTAATACCTTTGTTCCACATACATTTGTTTTTCACCCAACGTTATAAGCAAATATGAATGTGATATGCTGCGGTGGTTGTTGCCAGGGCAAAGAGTCTTGGGTGCATGGCCAAATGGCCCAAGACTCTATGCCCTGGCAACAACCACCGCAGCATATCACATCCATAGAGTCAAACATTTCAACTATGGTCCATGGAAACTTTTAATGTCTGTGGACATTATGAGTGTTCTTAGAACACTTACAACTTGCCAGCGAACAATACGGACAGCGTTTTCGGACACCCCCTACGAACATTTCAGAACAACGCGATAGTTCTTAGAACACTTTCAACTTGACAACGAACAATACGGACAGTGTCCTCAGAACACCCCCATTTCGTTTATTTGTGAACATTTCAGGACACCATGAGTGTTCTAAGAACACATTCAACTTGACAGAGAACAATACGAACAGCATCTTCAGGACACGCCCTACGAACAGTTCAGAACAACGCGAGAGTTCTTATAACACATTCAATTTGACAGAGAACAATACGGACAGCGTCCTCAGGACACCCCCATTTTGTTTATTTGCGAACATTTCAGGACACTGCGAGTGTTCTTAGAACACATTCAACTTGCCAGCGAACAATACGGACTGCGCCTTCAGGACACCCCCTACGAACATTCTAGGACATGGTGAGTGTTCTTAGAAACGTCTTTAGAACACCCCCATTTTGTTTATTTGCGAACATTTCAGGACACCGCAAGTGTTCTTAGAACACATTCAACTTGACAGAGAACAATACGGACAGCGTCCTCAGGACACCCCCTACGAACATTCCCCGGACACCGCAAGTGTTCTTAGAAGCGTCTTCAGAACACCACCATCTTGTTTATTTGCGAACATTTCAGGACATCGCGAGTGTTCTTAGAACACATTCAACTTGACAGCGAACAATACGGACAGCGTCCTCAGGACACCCCCATTTTGTTTATTTGCGAACATTTCAGGACACTGCGAGTGTTCTTAGAACACATTCAACTTGCCAGCCACAACCCCCCATTCATATTTGCGAACATTTCAGGACACAGCGAGTGTTCGACAACGTCTTCAGAACACCCCCATTTTGTGTATTTGCGAACATTTCAGGACACCGCAAGTGTTCTTAGAACACATTCAACTTGACAATGAACAATACGGACAGCGTCCTTAGGACACCCCCTACGAACATTCCCCGGACACCGCGAGTGTTCTTAGAAGCGTCTTCAGAACACCACCATCTTGTTTATTTGCGAACATATCAGGACACCGCGAGTGTTCTTAGAACACATTCAACTTGACAGAGAACAATACGGACAGCGTCCTCAGGACACCCCCATTTTGTTTATTTGCGAACATTTCAGGACACCGCAAGTGTTCTTAGAACACATTCAACTTGCCAGCCACAACCCCCATTCATATTTGCGAACATTTCAGGACACAGCGAGTGTTCGACAACGTCTTCAGAACACCCCCATTTTGTGTATTTGCGAACATTTCAGGACACCGCAAGTGTTCTTAGAACACATTCAACTTGACAACGAACAATACGGACAGCGTCCTCAGGACACCCCTACGAACATTCCCCAGACACCGCGAGTGTTCTTAGAAGCGTCTTCAGAACACCACCATCTTGTTTATTTGCGAACATTTCAGGACACCACGAGTGTTCTTAGAACATATTCAACTTGACAACGAACAATACGGACAGCGTCCTCAGGACACCCCCATTTTGTTTATTTGCGAACATTTCAGGACACTGCGAGTGTTCTTAGAACAGTTTCAGTTTGCTTGCAAACAAAACGGACACATATTGAGTCCTCAGGACACCCCCCATTCAGTTTATTTAGAACATTTCAGAAGACCCGTGATGTCCGCAGACAAATCAAACACAAAAAGAACATCTAACACATAAAAAAACATAACTTTCATCCTATCTCATACACTCCCACCCTCCCCAAACACTCCTACACACCAACACACTCTACTAAATACAAATTTTCAACAAAGTTTCACCGCGCTGTCCGCGGACGACCACGAACGAAGATGGCGGGCGCTACCGAAAATCTGACGCGCTTCACACTCTTCACCATCCAATCAGTGAACACGTTGCATGTCCGCGGACATGACGCAAGCCGATTAGCCAATTAGGACACTGTCCGCAGAGCGAACAGGGAAGTGTGTCCGCGGACCGAACATAGATATCACTAATTTTTTGTGAACTACTTTTTGGTCATTTTTTTAAAAACTACTTGACGGATTTTCACCAAATTTGCAAAAGCACGCTTTCCGGACCAAGCCCCTGCTCCAGATCCAAATTTGGTGAAAATCCATCCAGCGGTTTGAACTGTAGGCGTGAGCACATTTTTTTCCCCATTCAGTCTATGGGAAAAAAATAAGTTTTGGGACCCCCCTTATAACTTTTCCCCAGGGCCATCTTAAGCACTTTGGGGGTCTGGGGCATGGACACCTTTGGGGCCCTCCTCCAACAGACCAAAGGAATTAAGAGATAAAGAATATCTAGTGCACCCCACCCGGTCTCACGATAACAACCCATAGCTTGATATGCTGTCTCGCAGAGATCAAAATAAGCATGGTAAACTTCCTTTCAGATACCTTACACTCTTCATTCATGTTGTAATCAGAGTGATTAACAAGTAGCATTCAAGGGCAACATTAGCAGTCTACGCAAGGGTACTTGTGTTCAAGCATAGGTACAGCAAACATATAATCAATAGCAGCAACTTGGAAGGTATACTGGACATAGTATACCTGCAGGGAACAGATTTTATGACAAAGGGACACATAAGCCAGAATAGTCTGAGATTAGCTGCCTCAGAGACAGCAAAAGTGCTCAAGCTTGGATACAGATGAACAATGGAAATCAAGGATCAAACTACACATACCATACCATATCATAGAGAGTGGATATGATATGATATGGCATTTATAACGCGCCTATACACAAATGACGATTTGAAGATACCAGGAATGTCTCTGTATCCAGACAAACTGAGATTAGTAGTGGGACATGGTTTTCAAGCAGTGTCGCCGTTCAAGAGCAAAGCAGGTGGCTTTGGTGTGCATTATATCAATGCTCACTATCATTATAGAGCAAGCAACACTATATATAGTCAGTGAAACCATGAATGAGTCTTTTTGAAAGATCATACCCTGAGAACGAAATCACTCTGAAAGGCTGCCAATTTTGAAAGGTTTAGGGACTTGCAATTTTGACAATTAAGGAAATACAAGATTAAATGAGATACCCAGGATCACACATTGATTAAGAGGTGAAGCTGGGATTCGTACCCACAATTTCTGGTCTTACCAATTTATTTTCTAGTATTTACAGAACTGAATTGGAAAATATGAAAATCACATAACCCAATATAAACATTTAAAAAACAAAATGTTATATAATAACATATTATTCAAAATGGGAATGATTCTAGCTTTATTGTCTCCAACATCAAGGAAAATATATGAATTCCAGCATACTAATGGATGTGATCTTAAAAGTTTTCAAATAGGTTTCTCTTTTGTATTGTAAAGCTTTAAATACACCCCAAACACGGGCTTGTGCCATGATATTGAAAAATGTGGAGAAAAAAACGTTTTATTGTCACATAAGCAAACCTTAAAATATGCTGGTAAGAAGCCTGCAATATCGGGTTTGCTCTCTTCTGTCTAGAACTCCTTCCACTCAAATGGCCGACATGATAGGAAAGATCAGGTAATTGGCCAAACAATGCCACCAGTATGTGAGAAGAAAACCTTTTCATAGAAAGCAGTACAGTACTGTCTGTGATATAAGATTTGTCCAGGATCACTGTATCATCTGCTGGCAAAGCCAGGATCCAAGCATGAATGCTTTGGTTCCACAGTCTGGTATTTGGATACTTAAACACCTCTAACACTTTATTGTCATCATTGGAGGTGCCTGCCTAGGTTTTACAACTCCCCATCTAAACAAACCAATTTCTAGACCATCACCATATTGATGGTATGTTAGTTTCTATAGCAACCACTATCTAGTGCAGGTACTTTGGTGATGATATCACCGGGGGTGCTATAGAACAATGTACATTTACATGCAGGCTTAACAACTTCATACATTGGAAACGCTGAGTCAGCCTTGCTGGAATTTGGTATTGTAATCTTGCATGAGAACGCATATCTCTGCAATGAGTGCTTAACACACTGAGCTATCCCCTGAACCATCGGGACACTCAACTGTATCAATATGTATTTCAACTTTGGCTATTGCACATGACCAATATAATACCCAAAGGAAGGTGAGTATGCCACAGTTTTTGTGCCACACAAACTCTGTATACCACAGTGAACATAGCATTACAGGATGAAAAGATCTGAACAAAATGTATTGTCAACAAGACAAAAAATAGGTTTCGCCTTAGCAACACACCATAGAAAATCCTGATGTGGGATACTTAATTTTGTCGACTTAGGGAAACTGACTTTTTTTTTAAATAAGACTCTTTCTTGGGGCACTCTCCAAGGTGGGGGCCCGGGGCAAGTGCCCCTGTTGCCCTCCCATAAAGATGTCTCTGTTTGCCCCCCCTGGACCAAACCTCACCAAAGTTTGCAAATTAATTCAGAGTGACCCATATACTTTTTTTGCAAAGTTTGGTAAGTATTCGTCCAGGGAGAACGAAGTTACAAGCCACCCAAAAAGTGCTCTTCCTATGGAAAACAGCCACTACCGTGGCTGTGTAATTACATGGCCACAGTAGTGGCCATGTAGTTATGGTTAAGTTGCTGTTTCCATAGGAAGAGCACTTTTTGGGCGGCTTATAACTGAAACTGTCCTAAGAACACACGCAGTGTCCTGAAATGTTTGTAAATAAACGAAATGGGTGTGTCCTGAGGACGCTATGCCTGTCTGTTTTGTTCGCAGGCAAGTTGAAACTGTTCTAAGAACACACGTGGTGTCTTGAAATGTTTGTAAATAAACAAAATGGAGGTGTCCTAGGACGCTGTCCGTATTGTTTGTAGGCAAGTTGAAATTGTTCTAAGAACTTGTGTCCTGGGATGTTTGTAAATAAACAAAATGGGGGTGTCCTGAGTACGCTATACCTGTCTGTACTGTTCGTAGGCAAGTTGAAATTGGTCTAAGAACACATCAAGTGTCCTGGGATGTTCGTAAATAAACAAAATGGGAGTGTTCTGAGGACTCTAGACCTGTCCGAATTGTTCGCAAGCAATCTGAAACTGCCCTAAGAACACACGCAGTGTCCTGAAATGTTCGTAAATAAACGAAATGGGGGTGTCCTGAGGACGCTGTACATATTGTCCATAGGCAAGTTGAAATTGTTCTAAGAAGACATCATGTGTCCTGGGATGTTCATAAATAAACAAAATGAGGGTGTCCTGAGGACGCTATACCTGTCCGTATTGTTCATAGGCAAGTTGGAATTGTTCTAAGAACACATCAAGTGTCCTGGGATGTTCGTAAATAAACAAAATGGTGGTGTTCTGAGGACGCTAGACCTGTCCGTATTGTTCGCAAGCAAGCTGAAACTGTCCTTAGAACACATGCAGTGTCCTGAAATGTTTGTAAATAAACCAAATGGGTTTGTCCTGAGGACGCTATGCCTGTCTGTATTGTTCGCAGTCAAGTTGAAACTGTTCTAATAACACACGCAGTGTTCTGAAAAGTTCATCAATAAACGAAATGGGGGTGTCCTGAGTACGCTATGCCTGTCCGTACTGTTCGTAGGCAAGTTGAAACTGTTCTAAGAACACTCATCATGTTCGCGGGCATTAAAAGTGCCCATATGGCATAGTTAAAATGTTTGACTCTATGGGTGTGATGTGCTGCGGTGGTTGTGGCCAGTCTTGGGTGCATGGCCGTATGGCACAAAATGCAAACCGTATGGCCATGCACCCAAGACTCTATGCCCTGGCCACAAGCACTGCAGCATATCACACCCATAGTGGCTTATAACTTTGGGATCCAAGAACAAATGTATAAGCAACAAAGTTATAAGCCAGTATGAGTGTGATATGCTGTGGTGGTTGTGGGCAGGGCCTAGAGTCTTGGGTGCATGGACAAGACCACATTTATAAGCACCGAAGTTATAAGCTATTATGGGTGTGATATGCTGCGGTGGTTGTGGCCAGGGCCTAGAGTCTTGGGTGCATGGCCAAGACCAAATTTATAAACACTGAAGTTATAAGTCAATATGGGTGTGATTTGCTGAGATGGATGTACTTATTATAATATACTTACTGTTTGGTTTAGTAACTGGAGTACATGTATTCCTTGTTAAATTCTCTGATAAAAGAAAAGATCATGTTAGTATTGATATTTTGTAACGACTTACAACATTGAATAATAAACATTTTTTTTTACCCTCATATTTAGTAGATTACAAACCAGTGTACTGTGCAATTTGCTCAGTTTCTGTGTTTGTTGCTAAAACCATTGGGTCTGTGGGAAACAAATCCATGTATTTCTTGTTAAAAAATGTGTTACGCTACAGTCTATTTGTTTGTTTTCAGTGTTCACTTGTTGGTTCTGGCTAATGTTCTATATGTTGGCTTGTTGCAGATTTTTGGAGCAGTTAGATACCTGTTGACATATTGTAATTGTCTATTTTTTGTTATAATGAAGTGGTATTGATTTATCTGTTTGGATATTGTAAAATCTTGGGGCAGTTAGATACCAGTTGGCGTATTCTAACTGTCTATTTTTTGTTATAATTTAGTGGTATTGATTTGTCTGTTTGGTTATTGAAAATCTTGGGGCAGTTAGATACCAGTTGGCGTATTCTAACTGTTTATTGTTTGATGTAATTTACTGGTATTCATTTATCTGTTTAGTTGTTGTAGAATCTTGGGGCAGTTAGATAGCTGTTGGCATATTCTAACAGTTTATAGTGTTTTAATAGAAGTTTTGTTAATGTTTAAGTACAGTTTAGTTAATACATTTTGGTTTTAAGAAGATTAAGTAAGTCTTTGTAAGATTTGCTGGTAATCTCTGCTTTAGAGTAATGGTACTATCATTACATTCGAACCATCCACATTGTTTTTATATATGCAGTATAGTGACCTCCATTGGTTGTGGCTCCTGTGTGGTAGATTATACCTATTGTTGTGAAGGTTTTCTTTTCAAGTGATACTTCACCATGTGTGAATCCAGCCAGCTTGCAGTTGTTTTTGGTAACATCTGCATTGTAACGTAGAAGCATTAGTATTACGTATTTACTATGTGTTTGTATTAGTAAGGTGGAGCGATTATCCGAATTGCAGGTAGTACATAATCTACCATGGTTTGCATTTTGTACAAGTTGCTGAAATGGAACAGATTCACAATTAGGTATTAATACAAACACAAAGCGCTCATTGGGGATTTGTTCTTGTGTCACATTGTTGCAGAGAGTGCATTTATGTTTCCACATGTATGAAATCTGGAAGATTTCATTTATAGGTATGTTTTTGTTTTCCAGTACTTGTAGTAAGTACATTAGAAATTCTTGTGTATCTTCCTGTGAGTGTATAGTGAATTTCACCATTCTAGCACAGTAGTCCAATTCTTGTCTTATTCCATGAACACTATACCTCTTGTTAGGATTGTTTGTTGCGTTTCTATGAAGTAATAACATGTGCAAACACAATTGGTCTGTAATGTGTAAGTAAATGTTGTCAACAATTGGTGGTAATTGAAATAGAATTTTTAGTATGTCTTCCTTCTTTGAAGAAGTACCTGGTTTTCTTTCCCTAATAGGTTCTTTTTTGCTTGTGGCATTTGATGAAGTATTAATTTCTTTTACTCTCTTTGAAGGATTTGCAGTGACATCCTGTTGCATTTCTGATGGTTTTGGTTTTCTTTTACAAGGTTTTACTTTTTGTGGAACCGGATATGTTTTTCGATGGGGGGTGTATAGTGAACAAAGTCTATTGTATTCTGATGTGCAAGGAATATCAGCGTTTACTTTACTTGCATCAAAGTTGATTAGAAATAGACCGTCAAGTGTACGTAAGCATGATAGTGCTACATAGCTCATGCCTTCTTTAAAGACTGTGTTACCAATGTCTATCAATGCTTTGTCTAGGGTAAGACTTTGTGATTTATGAATGGTGACTGCGTATGCAAGAGTTAGAGAAAATTGTTCTCTGCGTACATACATGTCTTTGAAGAGAAGGAATTGAGCTGTTGAGCGTCCTATCCTTTTCACTTCTGAAAGTTTGCCAAAGAGAATATTGACAAACTGAATGTTGTTGTCACGTGGGTATGTTTGAAAGCCAACAACTGTACCCAGTGCTCCATTAACTAGTCCTTGATCCACGTCAAGGTTACGTTTAAGGATTACTCTGCAATTTAAGGATAATTTTAATATTTTTTCCAATCCAGCTGTGTTGGAGATTGAATTTTCTAAACGATTTAGTCTTGTTGTGGCTTGTTCACACATAGTTAGTGTCATACCATGCATGTCTAGTTTGTCTGTGGCGCTAATTTCAATTATTGGTTGCATTTATTTTTTTAACATTGTTTCATTGAATTTGAAACAGCTTTCAAGAGTTGGCATTAAGGCCATACAATTGACATTTTTGTGCGCTAATTGTTCCATAACATCCGTAGCACATGCATTATCGCCATGAAGTCCATGAAGGTGCCGGGTTTTCAATATTGCTTGTGCTTCTTGAGATAGTACACCAACTCTAATACTTTTTAAGATGTTGGCATAAGTGAGATCTGCAGATTTGTTTTCTGTTAATTCTCTGTATTGGAAATGTTGCCAAACGTTGACATTTCCTATGCTGCCAACAGTTTAAGGCAGAGTTTGTGTCCTAAGGTTTTAAAAATAGGCTCACCTTTCACTGGTGTTAATTGAAGAAGATCTTCGAAAACAATAATGTGTTTTCCTCCAAAGAGCTCTTTGTAATCTGTTTTGAGTACTTCCTGTAATCTGAGGTGAATCAAAGCCAACATTAGGTTGGAGACCGTGCTCATTACATCTATTAGTAGCATTTTCATTTATTTTAATACTCTGCGTAGTTCCATTACAGCTTCTGTAGAAAGTTTGTAGAAAGTTTGTAATAGTCTAATTTGTTTTGGTGTTCTACTGGCAGGAGTAGTAATCGGTGTATAGTGACACTGCCTATGTTGTAGGCAGCTAAACCTGTGGGGGCAGTGACAACAGCTGACAGTTCTTGTTTGTCAATTGTTGATGGAATTTGCTGATGATTTTGATTAAGAATGTTTTGCCAGAACCAGCTTCACCAATGACGTACGGTAGTATAGGTTTGTAATTTTGGCAGGTGCATTCTTTATTTTCATGTTGTACACCATGTGCAATTTATTTTGTTACTTCTTGAAAAATGCTATGTTGCTCATTGCTTAGTTTTGATTGTAGTATAGTTAAGTCTTCTTTATCTTCATACTGACACATGGTGTGTTCTACTTCCGTCATAGCTAATTCTGCCTCATTTGTTATTAGTGGCTCTCCCAGTGGTTCTTGGCTTCCAGTTACAGAAGGTTGACTACTGTCAGGAGTGTCCTTATCTAGTTGGGCCTGGAGTTCTTCTTCGTGTTGCTGTTCATTGTGCAACATTGTTTTGTAGTGTGTAAAGTTTACATCAGTTATAGTGCTTTCATTTGTTTTGAAAGCATCTTCGTAGGAGTCATAGTTATCTAGTATTTCTACTTCTTTTGTCCATGGTTTAAAGAGTTGTAGCAGGGACATTTAATATAGTTCTTCATGTTGAGGAGTCTTTATTGACAATTTGATATGATTAATTAAATTTGGTTTGGTGAGTTTCACTAAGCTGCCTTCACAATTTAACACTCTGTATCTACCTTTTTCATCAAATTTATATTAATTTTGTATGTGAAGTTTTGGGCTATGTGGTATAGACACATGGTTTCCAAAGTGATAGTGTCCAGCAAATTGTTTTTTAAAATGTCTTGGCTGTTAGGATCATGTTTGGCTATTGTTTCTATGTCATCATATGATTTCAGAACTCTTTTTCTAGATTTAGCAGGATCAAGACTTAGTCATACTATATTTTCAGATTTTCCATACAAAGCAGTACCGTTAAACGATCTGCTGCTTCATAGGAGCCACATTCTCTATGGGAGAGCATTTTTAAGCCCAAGCTGTATAATTTCTTAGACAGTGTTTTGTCTTATGACAGGTCATACCAGAGGTCTTGGAGCTCTGTTTTTTTCTGCTTTGGTTAAGTATGCTGTAACTTATCGTGCAACTGCAGTGGAATTGTCTGCAATGTACTGCGCATCTATGTTTGCATTCCATAAGTGGGCAATGATTGCATTGTAATCATTGATATATTTTTCTTCTTCTGTTCTTTTTATGTAATATGTAATTTTAGGTGATTTACCTATAACACTATGGGCCTCATACACGGAATGCGGTAAGGTTTTACTGTTACCGGTAAGGGTACCGGTAAACCCTTACCGCCTTACTACGAGGTCCCTTTGCGGGACCCGACCTCAATGGCTGGTTTTACCAGCCGTTAAGGAACGGGCCCGCAAAGGGACCTTGGAGGCAATTACGGTACCGCAATTTGCGGTACCGTAATTGCCGCCTTCCCCATTCCCATTGAGCCCTATGGGGGCTCAAATGGGAATGGGGAAGTGCCATAGTGAATGGGGAATTACCACCCCCACACACCTTGGAATGTGGTGGTAATTCCGCCATTCACCATGGCGGACTCGGTACGGTACCGGCGGCAACCATGGCGCTAATAGCGCCATGGTTACCGCCTACTGTGTAATGAGGCCCTATGTCCCTGTTTTTGTAACTGGTCTAGGGAAACCAAAGCAGCATTTGGTGTAGTATTTCCCTTTGTTTTTGTATTTGCAACAACAATATTTGCCACATTTGTGTCTTTGAAATTGTAAAATGTGTGCATGAAGATCACTAGTTGTTGCTTCCGATGGAATTTCACAAGTGACATATTTTTCGATTAACTGTAACACAGTGGCATCATTGTCTTCACCAAATTTAGGATCATCTTTAATCCATAAAAGCATGTGGATATGTGGTGCTCCTCTGGCTTGGTATTCTTTTCTCCAAAAGAAGTGTTGCACTTCTCCGAGGGGAGGAACAGTTTTACTACAAATAAAGTGTAGCATATCAATGAAGCCATGGTCGAAATATCTTGAAACATTAACAGGATCTAGAGAACAAAGTTCTCCAGGTGTTAGTATATCTATGTTTGTTTTGTTTTGTTGGATATGCGTAGGAAATCATGTAAATCTTCCCATGCATATTCTGCACAATTTAATGTAACAAACCAAGTGGGTGGGCCAAGGTTTCTTATCATACAACGTACATCTCCATGACGTCGGAACCAGTACCACGCATGTTTGCTAATAGATTTGTAATACTTGATTGTAAAACCTCATCTTTTTGTTGCACTTTTTGTAATAATTGTGTAGCTGACATATTTTGAAAGTGGATTCCTGATTTTAATGTGTGTGCAACTCCGTAACATAGAGTTGCTAGTTCACTTTCAAAGAGTAGGTGGAATAAGTATTCCACATTTTGTCTAAATCTGGGATCTTCAGAATACATCCGTAACGAGCGGTATTCTGATGCTGTTATTTGAATACGTCTATCATCGTACCTTCCTCCTTTGCCAGTAGGAAAGAGTAGAGGAAAAGCACGTGCTTCTATACTTTTTTCCCATATGCTGATTGGTGATCATTTTGTTTGTCGCATTTGGTACGTTTCTAGTGCATCTTCTACGGTGTCATTAGAGTGCATTGGATGAATTGTATAATGGTCTAAGTATTGGATTCTATAGCAGGATCTAGAAGCTCAAATTGACCAGTTTATGGTGACTCTTGAATTATTTCAGTGGTTTCCTTCAAGTTTTCTTCAATATTAATTTCTTTGTAGTATTCATTATTGTCTTTTAGATATTGCAAGGCTTGTCTAACTTTATGTAAGTCTACGAGTTCTTGCCAAATTGTTTTTGTCTTTTGTTGGTAAACCATTTACTAAGACTGCTCCATTGGGCGTTGCACTCCCAGAGTGTGCACATTTTGTTTTAGATCTAATGGTAAATACACTACTTTGCCACGAATGCCTTTCACCAATTCAGAGGGAGGTCATTTTTTTGCTGTTTTTTTGGTTGAAGGCGTATTATTGATTGATAGGGGTGCACTGTTTGAATTATGATGCTCTCATATAAATTGAGTTGTTGTAAAGGTTTTGGTAATGGGAATAATTCCAAATTATTTGTGATAGCACGTGAAGGAGTTTGGTTGTTGCCAAGTTTTGTATTTGTTTTCTGCTATAAGGTATAGAGCTAATTCAAACCATTTAGAATATTCATTGTCTTCTATTTTGTATGTTAGGTCTACAGTTTTTGTGTTACTTTTATAAAATGTTCTGCGGTAACATACACACACATGGTTTGGTACTTCAGCAGATGTACTTTTAAATTTCAGTATTTCTTTTTTGCATGTGTGTAGTAGAAGGTTGCCATGCCTACAATTGTTGCTAATTTGTTGTAAAGCTATTTCATTCTGTAAGTGGCTTTCACTCCCGAAATATTTTTTCAGGATATAGTCGATTTCTTCAAGTAGGTCTTTTGCTGTACCATATAGAAGAATGTTATTTAAATTGGCTAGTGCTAAAGCAGGACTTTTAGCATAGTACAGTTTATAGACTAGATTTCTTATAGTTGAATGATGTGTTGATATCATGTTGATATGATGGAAGGTGGTTTGGCAAGTAGGTCCTGAAATGCAGGCCAATGAATGTCCTTGTAGTCCTGTGTATTGCGCACTGGACAGGTATCCATATTTTGCAGTAGTTTAATTTTGATTTTGTCTTCGCCTTTCACAAACGGATTGAGGAATTGGCATCAAGACTTGAAAGACTTTTTGGCTGGCAATATTACACATTGACGTGCATGGCCGTTTGTATACTAGACGTTCTGGTTCAGTTGAATTGAGAGGTATTTCTAAGTTTTCTGGGGATATTTTGTAAGCAGTATTTCTTGTTCCATTATGGTATTATTAACTTTTTCATTACCTTGTCCACTGCTATGTATGGCAATTGTATTTGTTTGCTTTTGTTTGTATGCTTCTTCATTAAAATTTGGTTCTGTGCTTGTAGTGTGACTCCATTCACCTCCACAGATATTTAAGAAGTTATTTTTGTTGACATTTTGTTTATTGAGAAGTCTTTTTTGTAATTTAGTCATTAGTTTTGTTAGTGGTTTCATTTTGTTTAACACTAAAATAAATAACTTTCTTTTGAGAAGGATTGCACTATCAAAGCTTCTAAGATTAATTTCCTATGGTAGGTTTTAAGGGTTGTGCATGATTTCTCTCCTGTTTTTATATGATTTTGAAGGACTCTGTGGTGGAACATTTTTGCTAAAATACTTTTTTTGGTATGCTTACTTGGTACTATATCAAGATTTATAGGAACAGTTTTAAAAGTAGTGTTATCTGAATTCTTGTTAATCCTTTTCTGTTTCGTTTTACATTTTGATAGAGGAGGTGAAGTTTCTGTACTTGAAGCTTGTTTTGTTTCGCTAAATGACTGTATTAGCTGTTTTGTTTGAACTTTTTTTTACAAATTCTGCTAGAGATGGATGCTTATTTTGCTCTACTTCTGCCTTGCTTTTTACGGACTTGATTTTTGGTAGGCATTCTTTAGGGTATGTTGAAAAAATAAAGAAGGTATGGGTTGGGGTGTTCTGCAATGTATGTGTGCTGTGTGCATGAGTGTCTGAGTATGATGATAAAGATATATGTGATGGTGTGTGATTGTGCATTGGGCAACTACAACTAGTTGGAATGGGTATTCTTGAATTTATGTGCTACTAAACTGGGGTTCAGATGACAGTAGAAAGTAAGCTAGTGGTGAGGAGAAGCACAAATAGTAAATCTAATGGTATAGAATTAAAACAGTTTTTTGTTGTGTAATATTAAAATTCTAGGGGCTGAGTTATGTCATTTGTGCGCGGAAAAATGGGGATTTGTGCGCCATTCTGCCTGTAAATCTCTGTTTAACAAATGGGGATTTGTGGACAGAATGGTGCACAATCTCTGTTTGTAGGCGCAGAAATAGCATGAATTAACCCCACAGTGTGTTTGAGGAATAGTAAGCATATTATGGTGGTATTTAACTTACTTGTTTTGTTGAATGAGCAGGTTTCTTCTTAGTTGTTGTTTGTACTTCAAATTCTGTTGCTGCTTTTCAGAAGAGTGGTCGTTACTGCAATTGTAAAGGAAAAAAATTAGTAATTTTGTGTGTTTATAGCATTGATGTTAATTTAGACATTGATTTTTATGTTTTTGTACAAGTATTGTTGTTTGATATTTGAACATAGTGTGTGCATGCAATTCTGTTTGACTATGTGCACTCTTTATATTTTACTTTAAATATGTTAGTTCAACATGCTTTGCAAATGTGTTTTTACAAAGAAATTAAATAGCAGATAGGTTTGGAAGTGACAGTTGATTATAGCAGATGGGAAAAATGACAGTAAGTTCATTTTATAGGTTATACAAGTTAAAAGTCAGTTAATCTGTTTATATGAATGTATAAGAATTGTACATGTACTATACAGAAAATATGCATACCTGTAATGTGTGTTCATGCATATGGATATGTATCCAGCTGCAAGTAGAAATCCTGGAGACTTGTACAGTATTTCTTGTTGAAAGTGCTTTCCAATTATATGACACTTGTACTCAGAGTGATTAACAGTACATTTGAAGTGCTGATCTATGATGTTGGAATTAGATGTACAGGTCTTCGATGTGATTGGTGGATGGTTGTGTGACTGGTTAGCTGTATCCATCGAGGGAATGGCACAGAGAGTGAAGTAGAAATGGTAGAAGGGCTGTCCATGTTATGATATGTCTGCGGACATGGCAGTAGTCCGTGGGCATCGCGTGTTACATATGGGGATTTTGGGATGGGAAGGCATGCAAATGAGAATGAGCAGAGCAAGGGATTGGTCAGTAAAGTTTAGTGGGTGTGTTGTGCCTGGAGAGAGTTTGTCAGTCTTTTTCTGAGAGAAGAACAGATAGCTATGGCTGTGTGTTTCAGAAAACAGATTGTTTGGATTTTGGGAGACTCGTGGATACATTGGTTGAAGGTGCATGTAGAAAGCTGTGGAGTAGCTGTAGATATTGGATTCCCACATGTGGAAGTGCACTGGCATGGAGTACGTGGAATGAAGTGGTTGGACTTGCATCCTCTCTGTGCTAGTTTGCAGACAGAGCATCATCCAGACATAATTATAATTCATTGTGGAGGGAAAAGTTTGGGACATGTGTCAGGAATTTCTTTGCAATTTGCAATGAAAGAAGGTCTTGGAAAGGTCATGGACATGTTTCCAAATTCTCAAGTAATTTTTTGCATATTTAAGTAACTTTGGGTTTCACCCTAAGTTACTAGGGGAATCCAGACGTGGACCCCTTGCTCACTATTCTTAGAGAGGCACAGATCCACTCTACTGATGAGGTCCAACCAGACCGAAACACGTGTCTGGGGTTTCTGTTGGTACTCTTGTTCAGAGGAGAATTGCCTAGCATTTCGGTGCTGGACTGCCCCAGGGCAGGACAAAGACTGATATGTTTGGGATATTTCTTCTCTGTGAAGGATAGTGAGCTAAAGACTCTGGGTAAGTCTCTCGTAACCAGGACTAATGTCTGGCAGAGGGACTCCCAGGACCCCCCTTGTTAATTTGCATATTTAAGTAACTTTGGGTTTCACCCTAAGTTACTAGGGGAATCCAGACCTGGACCCCTTGCTCACTATTCTTAGAGAGGCACAGATCCTCCCTATTGGTGAGGTCGAACCAGACCGAAACACATGTCTGGGGTTTCTGTTGGTACTCTTGCTCAGAGGAGAATTGCCTAGCATTTCGGTGCTGGACTGCCCCGGGGCAGGACAAAGACTGATATGTTTGGGATATTTCTTCTCTGTGAAAGATAGTGAGCTAAAGACTCTGGGTAAGTCTCTTGTAACCAGGACTAATGTCTGGCAGAGGGACTCCCAGGACCCCCCTTGTTAATTTTCAGATTTAAGTAACTTTGGGTTTCACCCTAAGTTACTAGGGGAATCCAGACGTGGACCCCTTTCTCACTATTCTTAGAGAGGCACAGATCCACCCTACTGATGAGGTCAAACAAGACCGAAACACGTGTCTGGGGTTTCTGTTGGTACTCTTGTTCAGATGAGAATTGCCTAGCATTTCGGTGCTGGACTGCCCCGGGGCAGGACAAAGACTGATATGTTTGGGATATTTCTTCTCTGTGAAAGATAGTGAGCTAAAGACTCTGGGTAAATCTCTCGTAACCAGGATTAATGTCTGGCAGAGGGACTCCCAGGAACCCCTTGTTAATTTGCATATTTAAGTAACTTTGGGTTTCACCCTAAGTTACTAGGGGAATCCAGACTTGGACACTATTCTTAGAGAGGCACAGATCCATCCTACTGATGAGGTCCAACCAGACTGAAACACGTGTCTGGGGTTTCTGTTGGTATTCTTGTTCAGAGGAGAATTGCCCAGCATTTTGGTGCTGGACTGCCCCAGGACAGGACAAAGACTGATATGTTTGGATATTTCTTCTCTGTGAATGATAGTGAGCTAAAGACTCTGGGTAAGTCTCTCGTAACCAGGACTAATGTCTGGCAGAGGGACTCCCAGGACCCCCCTTGTTAATTTACTAATTAAAATATATATATATATATATATATATATATATATATATATATACATATATATATATATATATATATATATATATATATATATTCAGTGAAAAAACTTTGTTAAATGGACGTTATGGTTAAGTTGCACTACGAAAAACCTATGAAATTCAGTTAAAAATACAAAGGGAAGTTATGGTTCAAAGTAAAACCGAAAAACCCCTTAAATTCGGTAGGATAAGCAACCATAACTCGCGCCACCGTGCACTGCTAACACTAACACCCAGGACATCAAAGATGACATCACAAATGTCATTGATGACATCACTGATGACATCACATGTGCATTTACTTTTCATGAAAACTCTGTACAAGGGATTCAAGGGATTCTTATAATGCTGACCAAAAACTGTCAAGGATCATTGGGATAAATATCATGAGCTAATTAGTGCATTAAGCAATGCATTGATATAAATAGCATTCTGTTATGAAGTTCTATACAGTATACTAAGCTACTCATGCAGAAACATAGGCAGTGTGTGCAGCATACATGATGAAGGTGCAATATTCATAATTTTGTCATGTTGAATAGTGAAATGATAACTGCTTTCTTATTAGAGTTTTGTGTACTGTGAAACATGTAATAAGTAGTTAATAAAACCCACTTAATACATAATTATTACAGACAAAACACAAAGAGACAACAACACATACAAATATGAGTATATACAGGGACAGTGAAGTAAACAAAAAAGCAGAAGTAGTAGCAGAAAGAGTTCATAACCTAACTGATTGTCTTTATGCAGAGAAACTATTGCTCTGTTTCAAAGCTGCTACTTACCATATGTATGTGTATCACATGATGTGACTGCACCCAAAGGAAAGTAGAGTGAGTACAATGTATACAAATATGAGCATATACAGGGAAGGTAGAGTAATACAAATAAAACTATAAGAAAGTGCTGATAACCCTAATGATTATCTTCATGCACAGAAAGGATTGCTCTCTTTCAAGCCTGTGTCTTCCGCTATGTATATGTTTCATATGATGTGACTTGACCCTAAGTCTACAAATATAGTACCTTTTCAATTTTTACTTCCCGACTGTTACTGAAGAAAAATATGCGGCCCAGATATGTCAGTAAAGGGAAAAAAGGGAGAGCCAGACATGTGATGTCATCAGTGATGTCATCAATGACATTTGTGATGTCATCTTTGATGTCCTGGGTGTTAGTGTTAGCAGTGCACGGTGGCTCGAGTTATGGTTGATTATCTTACCATAACTGTCGAATTTCTGGGGTTTTTCAGTTTTACTTTGAACCATAACGTCCCTTTAACAATGTTTTTTTACTGAATTTGATAGGTTTTTCATAGTGCAACTTAACCATAACGTCCCTTTAACAAAGTTTTTTCACTGAATTTCATAGGTTTTTAGTAGCGTAACATAACCATAATGTCCCTTTAACAAAGTTTTTTCACTGAATTTCATGGGTTTTTCGTAGGGCAACTTAACCATAACGGCCCTTTAACAATGTTTTTTCACTGAATTTTCATAGGTTTTTAGTTGCACAACTTAACCATAATATCCCTGACTTCGTATACATGTAACCTAGAACATACTGAACCCCCACGTAGTGATTTTGATGTCCACGGACTACCGCCATGTCCGCGGACATATCGAGAATGTAAGGATGGTGAATGTAAATTTAAATAGTGTGCCCCATTTCCCCTTTGAAGTTGGCTATGAAAAAAGAGCCTTTTTTTGTTTTTTTTTACAGATGCTTGACAGACACCTGTTATTTTGTATTTTTTTCTTGTTTTTTTTCTTACTTTACCCCTAAAATCTTCACATAACCTTCTCCAAAGCAACCCTTACATTCCAAAATAGAAAGGCATTTCCCGTAAAAGATAAAGAGATGCCCTCTTCTTTAAAATTAACAGTATTACTGGCATCAATATTCTCATTATTACAGAAGAACATACCTGCTCTAAGCATGAAGGCACACATGCAATGTTTTGCTGAGGACAAAAAACTGAACTATTGTCCCATATTGCCCTAGGTAGTAATCCAGACAAAATTACTTTCGCATTTGGAAGGATCTTCATTACGGCTTGAACCAAGCGTTCCAAATCAGCCAACAAAGTAGAAGCACTGAAGTTGCCCAAATGGAAAGCACCATAGTGCAAATCTACCACATGCGGACTGTTCATCGTGGCCATATCCTCACAAACTTGTACAATTCCCTGTACATTGCAATCAGGCAAAGTGCTCCACACCACCTCCACTCCTTTCACACCAAAGTTCTTTTCAACATGCCTGCATCGAGCGTACTGTTGTAAACCATGCACAAACATATCTCCAAGCACCAACGCACTGACTTTCTCTACTTCTGCCATCTTCACCACACACAGTCTCTTTCAACACAAATCCACAACCTCAACATCTGATTGGCAGATCCGTACAGTCTTCTTTCCATGTTGGATTTGCTGGAAAACCCCAGATGTAGCACGCCATGTCCACGGACAGCCGCGGTGTCCGCGGACCGCGTAACTCTTCGACACCCCTTCTACCATTTCCACTTTACTCTCTGTGCCATTCCCTCATTGCATACAGCTAAGCAGTCACACAATACGAAGAAAGTCCTCAGAAACACCCCCATTTTGTTTATTTTCAAACATTTCTGGACAATTATCATTTCATATTCAACATATTAACATTACAAATATTATACTTTCATCTTGTACGCTGCACACAATGCTGTGTTTCTCCATTAGTAGCTTAGTATACTAGATAGAACCCCATAATACAATGCTATTTATATCAATGCATCGTTCAAAGCACTAATTACGGTATGATATTTATTGCAATGAGCCTTGACACTTTTTTCGCAACATTATAATAAAAATCCCTAGTACACAAATTTCATGAAAAGTAAATGCACATGTGATGTCATCAGTCATTTGATCAATGACATTTGCGATGTCATCTTTGATGTCCTGGGTGTTAGTCTTAGCAGTGCACGGTGGTGGCGCGAGTTATGGTTGCTTAGCTTACCATAACTGGCGAATTTCAGGGGTTTTTCGGCTTTACTTGGAACCGTAACGTCCCTTAAACAAACTTTATTTATTAGCACGCAAACAATATACAAAGATGTAGTGTAAACAGCAAATTCTCACAGATGGCTTTACACAGAATGTTGCAAAGTAAGCATTTATGCTCGTTCACAGTGAAGGTCAGCTGCTTCCATTTTTTTCTCGCGGCCTGGAGAGGCCCACGACACCCAGTATAAGGTTCTATTTTTTTTTTCCTTGACAGACAGAGATTGTGCTGAAAGACTTCTTTTGAAGAAGTGTAGCAAAAACGTAAGACACGATAAAGATGAAATTTCTGAAACGAAACAACTTTTGTATATTATATCACTTTGAGAAAGATCGTTGGCACACGCAGAGTCGTATTTTGGGACTGCACTACACTTGGACAATGGAAAATGCAATTATAATGTAAGTAACCCTTTAGATTATTTTATACCGGAATATAATAACAATAGCGTGGCATTAAAGCCCGGTCAAGTTGTACTTGTTCGTTCAATGTGGCATATTGTTTTCTATCGCGCACTATCAATGCCGAATTGATCCCCTGTCATTTAGAGGGCTCTGAAAAAGGCAGACGACACAGGGTGGGTTAATAGAAATAATTTAACCGGTCTATAGCCGGTCAAGCGCTCTACTCGCTGTGCCACTTCACTGTAGCCCGTCAAGTGGCACAGCGAGTAGAGCGCTTGCTTTGACATCCGTACACAGCTTGCTAACGCAGGTTTGAATCCCGGCACAGCCAAACTCAGCCTTTCATACTTCTGTGGTCGATAAATGAGCACCACACACCGTGTGTAATAATAAGCAGCGCTGAGATACCTGATGGTTCTTAGCACTATATAAATGCGAAAATATTATTATTTTATTATTAACATACTCTGTTGCACTATCTTCGCTAGCAAATAGTTTCACGCCCTAATAAATAAAATGAATATTTTTAATAAAGATCGGCTGATGAGACTAATTTATGTTTTTTAAAACAGGTATGTTGCCCCATTTTGCCAATGTCACGATTTTCAGACTCCAGCGGATGGATTTTTCAACTGCCAGGTGCAGCTCCATGTAAGCAACTTCATGACCCTCACCATTTTATGGGACAATCGCCAAGGACCAATATGCCCTTACGCAGTACTAGCGGCTAGAAGCAACATACCAACCATTATGGTGGTCTAATGCCTCGTTGTTGTAGCAACCTTCCGATTATCAGTGCGACCATTTACTGCTCTTATCATAAACCAACAGCGTATCTACCGCAAAGGAACAGCGCGTGGCTCAAAATAAACTTTTCCGGATCGACAACAAAGACAAATGCAAATCGCTGAATATTCTCTAAACATTTGATGTCAAATAAATGTACTTTACAAAATCTACAATCTTGCTGTTTGCTTTTAAATCACAGTTTCATATTCCAAATTGTGGCGCGCTGTGTTGTGACATAATGTGTGTTGTCTTCCGGGTTCTGTGTAAAGTCGCGTAGGACTGGAGACAACTGGGCGCGTTTGATGACGCACCCTGTAACGTCACGGAGAGAGGCGGGGAATATGAATGCTTTCATAATGTCAGGCTTAGGGGCGGGAGATATGATTTAGTGTCGCAAGAGCAAGTCAGCCAGGTCAATAGCGCCAGTCATAGGATTATCACATAATGTTGTCGCACACCAGCCTGATTTATCGTTTCTTTAATGGACAAAAAGTCGGGTGAGGCCCATAAGAAATTGTACTATCAGCGGACAAAAGGAGGGTTCGTAGAACACTTTCAACCTGACAACGAACAATATAAACAACGTTCTCAGAACACATTCAACTTGACAGATTACAATACGGACAGCGTCCTCAGGACACCACCAGTTTGTGTATTTATGAACATTTAAATACACCGCAAGTGTTTTTAGCTCAATTTTACCTTCCTTGTGAACAAAAAGGACACATACTCCGTCCTCTGAACACCCCACCATTTCGTTTATTTACAAAATGTCAGAACAGCTGTGTTCTCCGCAGACAAATCGAACACAACAAAAGTGTATAGCACATAAAATAACAAAACATTGAACCTACCTCATACTCCCCCACCAACACACTCCACTAAATACAATTTTTAATCCAAGTTTCACCGCGCTGTACGCGGTCGACGGCGAATACAAGATGGTGGGCGCCACAGAAAATCTGATGCGCTCCACGCCCCACGCCGTCCAATCAGCGAACACGTCGCATGTCCGCGGACATGACGCAAGCCCATGGGCCAATCGGGGCGCTGTCCGCAGAGCGAACAGGGAAGTCCGTCCGCAAAGCGAACACAGATATCACACATTTTTTTGCCTTACATTTTGGTCATTTTTTTAAAAAACTACCTACTGGATGTATTTACACCAAATTTGCAAAAGCATGCTTTCGGGACCAAGCCGCCGCTCCCGCCGCAAATTTGGTGTAAATCCGTCCAGCGGTTCGGGCTGTAGCCGTGCGCAAAGTTTTTTCCCATTATGTCTGTAGGAAAAAACAAAAGTTTTAGGACCCCCCTATTACTTTGCCCCCCCTGGACCAAACCTCTCTAAACTGGGCCATATACTTTTTTTGCAAAGTTTGGTGAGGATTCGTCCAGAGGGAGCGAAGTTATAAGCCACCCAAAAAGTGCTCTTCCTATGGAAACACCAACTTAACCATAACTACATGGACACTACCGCGTCCATGTAATTTATATGTATATATATTATAGGGTGACGATAGCCACCCTATAGTTAAGGTGAGTCAGAGATGCATAGAAACCCCTCAACTTTCTATTCTTAATAACCTTAGATTTGAGTAACAGAATTGACACAGGGTGGGTTAATAGAAATAATTTAACCGGTCTGTAGCCGGTCAAGCGCTCTACTTGCTGTGCCACTTCACTGTAGCCGGTCAAGTGGCACAGTGAGTAGAGCGCTTGCTTTGACATCTGTGCACAGCTTGCTAACGCAGGTTCGAATCCTGGCATGGCCAAACTCAGCCTTTCATACTTCCGTGGTCGATAAATGAGCACCACACACCGTGGGTAATAATAAGCAGCGCTGAGATACCTGATGGTTCTTAGCGCTATATAAATGCGAAAATATTATTATTTTATTATTAACATACTCTGTTGCACTATCTTCGCTAGCAAATAGTTTCACGCCCTAATAAATAAAATGAATATTTTTAATAAAGATCGGCTGGTGAGACTAATTTATGTTTTTTAAAACAGGTATGTTGCCCCATTTTGCCAATGTCACGATTTTCAGACTCCAGCGGATGGATTTTTCAACTGCCAGGTGCAGCTCCATGTAAGCAACTTCATGACCCTCACCATTTTATGGGACAATCGCCAAGGACCAATATGCCCTTACGCAGTACTAGCGGCTAGAAGCAACATACCAACCATTATGGTGGTCTAATGCCTCGTTGTTGTAGCAACCTTCCGATTATCAGTGCGACCATTTACTGCTTTTATCATAAACCAACAGCGTATCTACCACAAAGGAACAGCGCGTGGCTCAAAATAAACTTTTCCGGATCGACAACAAAGACAAATGCAAATCGCTGAATATTCTCTAAACATTTGATGTCAAATAAATGTACTTTACAAAATCTACAATCTTGCTGTTTGCTTTTAAATCACAGTTTCATATTCCAAATTGTGGCGCGCTGTGTTGTGACATAATGTGTGTTGTCTTCCGGGTTCTGTGTAAAGTCGCGTAGGACTGGAGACAACTGGGCGCGTTTGATGACGCACCCTGTAACGTCACGGAGAGAGGCGGGGAATATGAATGCTTTCATAATGTCAGGCTTAGGGGCGGGAGATATGATTTAGTGTCGCAAGAGCAAGTCAGCCAGGTCAATAGCGCCAGTCATAGGATTATCACATAATGTTGTCGCACACCAGCCTGATTTATCGTTTCTTTAATGGACAAAAAGTCGGGTGAGGCCCATAAGAAATTGTACTATCAGCGGACAAAAGGAGGGTTCGTAGAACACTTTCAACCTGACAACGAACAATATAAACAACGTTCTCAGAACACATTCAACATGACAGATTACAATACGGACAGCGTCCTCAGGACACCCTCAGTTTGTGTATTTATGAACATTTAAATACACCGCAAGTGTTTTTAGCTCAATTTTACCTTCCTTGTGAACAAAAAGGACACATACTCCGTCCTCTGAACACCCCACCATTTCGTTTATTTACAAAATGTCAGAACAGCTGTGTTCTCCGCAGACAAATCGAACACAACAAAAGTGTATAGCACATAAAAAAACAAAACATTGAACCTACCTCATACTGCCCCACCAACACACTCCACTAAATACAATTTTTAATCCAAGTTTCACCGCGCTGTACGCGGTCGACGGCGAATACAAGATGGTGGGCGCCACAGAAAATCTGATGCGCTCCACGCCCCACGCCGTCCAATCAGCGAACACGTCGCATGTCCGCGGACATGACGCAAGCCCATGGGCCAATCGGGGCGCTGTCCGCAGAGCGAACAGGGAAGTCCGTCCGCGAAGCGAACACAGATATCACACATTTTTTTGCCTTACATTTTGGTCATTTTTTAAAAAACTACCTACTGGACGGATTTACACCAAATTTGCAAAAGCATGCTTTCGGGACCAAGCCGCCGCTCCTGCCGCAAATTTGGTGTAAATCCGTCCAGCGGTTCGGGCTGTAGCCGTGTGCAAAGTTTTTTCCCATTATGTCTATAGGAAAAAACAAAGGTTTTAGGACCCCCCCTATTACTTTGCCCCCCCTGGACCAAACCTCTCTAAACTGGGCCATATACTTTTTTTGCAAAGTTTGGTGAGGATTCGTCCAGAGGGAGCGAAGTTATAAGCCACCCAAAAAGTGCTCTTCCTATGGAAACACCAACTTAACCATAACTACATGGACACTACCGCGTCCATGTAATTTATATGTATATATATTATAGGGTGACGATAGCCACCCTATAGTTAAGGTGAGTCAGAGATGCATAGAAACCTCTCAACTTTCTATTCTTAATAACCTTAGATTTGAGTAACAGAATTGACCAAAATTCCAGAAGTGATTAGAAGTTTCCGGGCCCCCCCAGACTGCAACATTTCGAAAGAATTAGTTTAAAAAATGAAAAAGTTATTAAGCATCAAATTCTATTTTTTTCTCCAAAACTGCAGCCTACTTCCCATTCATTTTCCCACAGACAAAACGGTCAATTTATGCCAAAGCACACAGCCTAAACTCCTTGACAGATTTGACCTAGGTCTGAAACAACGTGGGCACGAAGCATTGTCTCGCAATCCTTTTGTGGTTTGGGGTTATTCCGTGCTGTGGTTATTTTAAAATTTGACAGAGAAGGTTGTGCCTCATCCCCACAAAAATTATAGCTATATCTCCCATGGTTCATTGCAGGATCATGGTTTTCAGAAATGAAATGACCGCCACCATATTTTTCTCTCGATGCGAGAGATATTTGCGGCTATAGTCGAGGTTATGGGAAAATGAGATGCAATAAAAAGCTATTGGTAGGTCAAAATACATACAAATGTCATCAGGGTAGAGGTGGGGGGATGGCCAGAGGGCAATGAGTGAAATCTGGGAGTTGGAGGGGGCGTAGGGACCGAGTTTTCAGCACAAAGATTTCCGTAGCCTGGGCTAAAGCCGCAAATAGCCAACATCTCGATGCAAACTGCATCACAGAAGCAGCATGTGTTCTGGGGTGAAAGGGAGAGGGCAGAGTAGGTGAGGGGGCCATCTGGGGGAGGAGGGAGCTGGCAAAAATGCAGGGGGCAATTGGTGAGGGCCTGGGGGGGCAGGAAAGCATTTTATTTTTTCCATATTCGAGGCCAGAAAGCACTACAGATATCCACAGGTAGGTGTAGCTCGGTATGCACGGCTATATAGTTTTGGGTGTCAGTGTTTTACATTTCTTTGAAAGTTCTTTGTTTAGGTATAGACTTGTAAGGGGTGAAAAATCACTGGCAATGGCCAAAGGCCATGGTCAGAGACTTTGTAGGTATTAGTCTTTTTTATTTTGGATGTGTGTTTTCAGACTAATGAGCATGTGAAACGAGAGGAATAGAAGAAAATAGTTTAACAAAATCTAATATGAAAAGAATGAATTGTAGTGCAGTTTTAGATGTACAATATAATGTTTTTAGGGTGTGTATTTTCAATGATGGTTATATATTGTGTGGCTGTGGAATGTTAGCCTACCTAGGTTATTGTGACATCATTTTATTATTTTTCAGTTATTTCATATAAGTACATGAGCATTGGTGTTCTGTACTGATTATATTAGTATAAAAGTTAAAGTCAGTCCCCTTCTCAACTCACTTTTTGTAAGCGCGGCTATGATAAAAATCAATTAAACTGTAGAAGCAGTTATAATAAAAATGTTTTTTGTTATTATTCTTTTATATTTGTGTATTTATATATGATGAGGTGTCCTTAAAAGGACTGTTTGGGGGAACACTGAGTGTAGAACTTTAGCACATAAGGAGTACTGTTTTGATGTTATCAAGGAACACTGCATTGCCTTCATCAGTTAGGTGAACTCCGTCATGCCTATAGAAATTGGCCATGTAGAACTGTATGTTGCTGTTCGAAATCCATAATTGGTTGTGGTCTGTCATGAATGCTTAAACTGCTTTATTACCATTTCTCCGGGATTTTACAATTTTACCATTCAATCTGGTGGTCCATCTCCATTTCCTCCTCTGAGTTACATTGGAAAAGATGAAGATGGAGAGAGGAAATAGTTCCATTTGTTTTTCCATATCTTGTTTCATCATTAAAGTAAGGGACACTCCTCTTATATTTTCCAAGTCATTGCCTCCGCAATGAATGAGTATGACATTTGGGTGCCCTGTACTTCTCAGACTTATCAATTTTGGGAGAATTTGAAACCACTGCATTCCTCGCATTCCAAACCATTTAATTGTGAAATTTGTCACAACTACGTCCATGGTAATATGTAGTTTCTCGCAAAAAGCCAGCACCCAAAACAGCCAACTGTCTCCAATCAGCCACACGGTTTTCATTGGAGCCATGATGGTATCTGCAGTGTTTCTCTGTTTCCAGGAAAATGATTCCTACTTTGAATTTCAAGTAGTTTGTATGAGCGTGGTATCTATGATGTGTGTGTGTGTTTTGTAGTTTCTAATTGGTTGATGGTGCTGTTGGTATTATTCATTGCATTACTATTTGCTGGCAGACATCCACAGCACCCCTCTGTAGCCACAGCTATATTCAGACATTGATTTTGAGTTTGCCAAAAAATGTTCTTCTAGTCGCAGGTACAAACCAAGATCTTTAGCTGCGTCGAATATCCTCTTTCCTATGAAAGAGGTTAGGTGGGGAGAAAACAGAATTCTGACAGTTTCATTGTTTGCTATTGGTTGTTACTTTTGCATGTGTGTAGAGCTTAGTGATAGGTTGTGCTAAAAATATGTCAGTCATGTTAGTAGTTTTATTGGTATATAGTCCTCTTTTTTGGTATTCATTTTGGAAAGTATGAAAGCCACCATTTTCTGCAGTTTTGTCCTTTTGATTTTTGAACTCTCACTGTGCACACGGCAGGAGTGTTGCTCATGTGAAAGTAAGTGGTAATCACCATGTACATATTTTGAAGGTTTATTTGCAGTGTTGTGTGTGTTAGTTGTAGAGTGCACTGCTATCAGATGGTGTTCTTTATTATTTTTTCATTTGCTGTGTTTGATTGGCAAGCATTTTTTAATGTGGAGAAATTGATTGTTTATTGGTTATTAAGGTTGACAGTTGTTTGATTTTACTTCTTGTACTTTTAATGTATTTTGAGGTATGAAGTACTTGTGGGTGTTTGGAGTGTTTTGTGAGGTAGTTCAATTGATTGTGTTGTGCAAGTTTATTTTTGTAATGTGCTTATTTTTGTATTTTCTTATAGCTGCATTGTTATGATCATCCCAGTGGATTTGCAGTAGATGTTATGCACTTAATTCCCATGAAAGGTGAACCTACATTCAATAGACTGTGGTACTGCTGCAGCTGGAAGTAGGAGATGGATGGGAAGCTTTCTTAGTGACCTTTCTAGTATTTGTAATGATTATCTCTCATTCCTCAATTGTGGCATCTCTGTTAATTACCCATTGACAGAGTCTTGTACACATGATTTTCATCATGTTTAGATTGGGTGTTGGTAAAATAGGTGTCAGTGTAGTGGATACCACTGCCAATACAGAGGGTGCATTTCCAGTTGGCATTGGTGAGGTACTGGTGGATAGAGGTGCTGCCAGTGGTGCTGATCTTTGTCTATGGAATTATTGGGACCCATGCATTTGTCTTTTATGATGTTCATGTGCTTTATGATACTCATCATCGACATCATGCCAGTAGATTTGCATTGATGGTTAATCATTATTGATGTCCCTAGACTTTGAGACGGGATATCGGTAGGTCCACAGCATAGAGTTTTGTTGCAGAAGGTGCACAGTACCTCTTTTGCCTCTTTTTGCAAGCAGTGTTCATTTACTTTAAAGAAGCGCCAACTGTCTGCATTGTATTTCATACCAGTTTGCTCCTTCCTACGTGGTGATGGATTGTCAACCCAAATGATGACGTTGTCACTACTTGAGACTTGAATGGCTTTTTCATCTATTTGAAAATATTTGTGTTCATTGCATAGACATTTAAAAATAGATAAACTTGTTCTCCAAGTTTACTTATCCTACTCTATTTTCACTTGTTCTGCAAGTTTACTTAACCTTTCCATCCTTTTTCCTCCATGCAACTAGTATAGTGTTCTTTGTTTGTTTTCATATATAACAGTTTGTTTCTTGAAGTGGCATTTTCTTATAGTTTTTTGTATTGTTGTTTATTTCTTTTTATTTTAATCCAAGTTGGATCTTCTTTCCCAATGACCCAATGATTACTATGTTGAAAGAGAACAACAGTGTCTGATAGTTGCATCTTTCACATAGTGAATTTGATGCACTGCAAATAAAATATGAGGGGCATAAAAACGTTTGCATAAAATTGTGTTTATAAAAGTATGTGTGTAATTGAACTGATTCTGTTTTCTTTTTTATCAGATAGGAGCATGCATTTTTTTAAAACATCGATGTGTAGCCGTGGCTACGGTTTAGCTGAATAGACCATCAGCATTTGGCTACACGGGTTACTGCAGCAACGACTGGGGGGTGTCATAGATGCACATTGTATGACATATACCAGCGGCTATGCGTGTAATGGGTGGAAAGTTCATTCTTCACATACTAACTCTTTGCAGTGTCTTTTGTTATTAATATATGCAATAAATTCATGAGAAGAAACAAAGGCAATAATATAGTTGCGGCTATTAGAATTGGGGTGTAATTGTTTTTTTGGATAGCCGCAGCTATACTTCATTTATGAAGAAAAAAATGGAATATTTTTTTTAAATGTATTCAGTGTAATATTCGTAAAAAGTTTTTCTAAGAGTTAAAATACTTTTTAATCATTAATAATGCATATAAATGTATATACTTCAAAAGGGTAAAAAAATATTGAAACACTGTTGAAAATTAAACAGGTCTCTTAAACAAAGCAGGTTTATTACGGGGGATGTGGTTGTGGGTTTTCGATTTCTTTGATTTGGAACACATGATACATCTTCTTCTTTAGTCCATTTATCTGGATTTTTACTGTCGATGATTTGTTTTAAATTTTGAATGGCCTTTTTCATTGATTCTATTTGTTGTCGAATATTAAGTAAAAGTTGTTTTAGTTCTGTCAATGAATCCATGATTACTTATGTTGGTACTGTTTGTGTTGTTTATTGATTGATTCGTCTTGATACTTAAATGACATCTTCATCTGTTTACAAATATTTGCAATATTATTAAACAATTGAAGATATAATACACTTTAATAATATTTGAGTTGTTGAAGTAGTTAGATAAACTATATCTGTTTGGTGACTGATGTTTGTTCAATAACATATTGTTGCTTTTCTAATTTACATAAATATAAAGAATGTGCTCACAGTATCCTGAAAATGATGCATTTCCTTCTGGTTCCTTTTCTTGAGTATCTTCTTTATTTATTTCTGCTGTTGGATAGTTTTCCTCAAGCCATTACATCTAATTGTCCATTGTAGTGTGATAGAGAAATAGCTCAGGGGCAACCTGCTTGCCTTGGAAGCAAGACGACACAGAGCACCACAGGTTCAATCCCTGTGTCCGTGCTTAGAATCCTCTGTGTATTAAGCGCATTATAAATAATCAATCATATCATATCATAAAAACACTGTTTTTTACCTCAGATATTAGAATTAGCAATGGAGGAAGATTACATGAGGAGAGAAGGTGGAATGTCTTGTTTTTACTCTCTGGTTGGTTGTTTGTCTGTGTGGTGGATGGTTGCCAAGAGGATGTCAAGTACTTCAGATGCTGTTGAATGTTGAACCTATCAGAGTATGTATTTTTTTGAGTGACATTTATATATGCCAATACAACTGTAGATTGTATTATTATATTAAGAGTTTTTCTACATAGTACATTTTAATTGTTTAAGGGTGAGGTGTAACTTCAGGAGATAGTGCTGTTTTTGGGGTATATTTATTGTTTTATTTGATATTTGAAAATGGAGCCAATTTCAGAAGTAGAGGAATCGGTTTCTTCTGAAGACTGTGGACATGTTTTTGAGAATGGGTTTCATAGTGATGTTGAAGACATAGGTGATGAACTGTCAAAGCATTGGCTTTCAAGGTTTTTTTTTGCAATATTGTTTTAGATGAAGTGTTTGAAATGAGAGGTATATGTTGTCATTGTGGGAAAATATTTTTGAAAGGGAGCACAGTGTCATGATCTCTGCTTCCAAAAGGTCAGGGTTTTCCCAACTCCCTTGGAAGCAGATCCATAACCCAGGTTCCGAGTGCCAACCAGTCCCAACTGGGACCTTTTGGACCCAGTCCTGGCGCCAGTGGCACCAGGCTCATAAATATGCCCAGTCCCAGCGCTGGAAGCGCCAGGCTCATAATGCTTGGGTGGACTTACCTGCAGCAGACCATGCTGCTTACTTGCCTGCCAGTTGAGTCTCTGATCCTCTTCTGTTTGGAACTACTTTTCCTGTTGGGTGGGGCAGGAGCCACTCCCTAGATTCAGAACACTGGAACTCTTCTGGAAAACAGGAACTCTTTTCTTACCGAGGCGTGGCTGTGGAAGGAGGCACCTAAGCACTACAGGAGGCTATTTAAACCACACCCGATGGATGAATCTTGCTTTGCGTTATTCTGCATTCTCAGCAGCAGAACGCTCATCGTGTCTTCTGCATCTGATCCTGGGCCTAAGGAAAAAGGCTTACCATTCTGAATCCAGTCTTCAGCAACACCTATAAAGACAAGAAAGAACAGGTTAGCATTACGGTCTTCAGTGACAGCTCTTCACTTACCTGGTCCATCAGCTGTCACCAACGCCTCGCGCTGCATTCCGGCATCTGAAAGACAAAGGCTTACCTACTCTTCGTGCGCTCCGGAGGTCTTCACACTGCATTCCGGCATCTGAAAGACAAAAGCTTACCAACTCTTCGCACGCTCCGGAGGCCTTCGGCGCTGCATCCCGCATCTGAAAGACAAAACAGGGTGCGTTTAAAGACATTGGGGAACTTTAATACTCACGTGCCATTAGTCCTTTCCACATCTAACCCAGTGGGTATTCCGGCACCCTGCAGCCGCCTCGAACTTGTACCTGCAAAATAAAAAGACAGTTAGAGCGCATCGTGAAGCAGGCAACAAGCGCTTACTTACGTGCTTCCAGGCGCTCCTATTCATCACACGGGCTCCATCTTCAACTCACTTCAGCCCGCCATCCACCATCGCCGGAACCCTGCAAAACAAGAGACATCATTACTTAAGACTTTAAAGACATTAGAATTACTCGAAACTTACCGTTCGTGCAGTAAACGACGGACAGCAGTCCTCTGAAGTCAAGAGGCCTGCTCCCCTTATCCAGTGAAGAAACTGGTTACAGCACCCTGCCTCGAGGCAGATGGAGAGCACGGCGTTCACTTACCTAAGGTGAGAGCGTTAACCTTTGGGGTTCTACAGGAGAAGAGAAAGGGAAGAAGAGAGAGACATTCAATAACCCAGTTCATTAATCCCACATTTTCTATCTGCAGACATCTTACCCTTCGAGCCAGACATACAGTGCACAGAGGTCCAGCCCAAAGAGCCAGCCGTGTGTTACACATCACCTTTGAAGATACGGTATACGCCCAGTCAAGACCGGCGCCTCTACGGGAATCAGGTGAGCGTTACACACAGGTTTTTTTCTCTTTGGGAAAAGGAAATTAATCATCTAAAAACAGAGCATAGAGAAGTTATTTGAAATTATTTGCATCATCACAGAAGTGAAGAGTATTTTTCTGATAGAAAATATATTATTACATGATATGCTGGTAAAAAAACCAAAAGTCTCTTTTAAGAGCCACCTAGATAACATTTGAAGTATTTTTGGAAAAATAAAATACCTTTTCAAGACTTTTTTGAAATAATAGCCACAGCTACAACAGCAGCAAATGAAACATTTTATCCTGTCAGGTGGTTTATAGCCACAGGTACCAATCGTATGATGGGTTATAGCCATGGTTACGAGCAAGCCAATGGTATGTTGTGCATTTTTGACAGGTGTAGCCACATCTATGACTATCCCTGGAGCCACGGGTATAGCAATTCTAATTACTGTGCATTGATCATGTTATTGCATTGATTTTACAGCACACAATTTCACATGTGTTTATGATTCTATGTTCTTCTGTGTATCTTTGTGTTGTTTCAATTAATACACTTTAAGAATAGTCAGTCAGTTTATTGAATATACATATAGCACAAGACTTTGTATAACATTTGATATAGCAAAATTTAAAATTTGCTCAATATGCAAACTAGACAAGTAAAACAAATCATTTTCAAGCAGCATAAAAACATTTTCATCAATTAATACAAATATACTCATAAAAGACATTTAAGAATCTCAACAATATGCACATAAAATCTAACAGTAAAATAAATTACCTTAATATCATCACCCTGTAAAAATTCATACCATAATCGAGGAATATCTAGCATATTAGCAGCATTATTGTATGATTTAAAATACTTCAGACAAAGACAATTCAAGCTTTCACATTCAATTAGGAGATGGAACAATGTTTCTTTCAACAAATTGCCACATAATCTACAGTATTTATGGTTATATTTGATTTTGTTCAACCAGCTTTTTGACGATAGCGCCACTGATACGTTAAATTTCAAAAGAAGCTATATCCGAAATATGTTTGGACTCGGATATGCCGATATATATTTTGGAGTAGCTTTTCGAGCTCTTCTGTATTGGCAATATTCTCTAGCAGATGCCAGTGACTCAATGTGGAGCATATTATGATGGAAAGCGGATACAGATAATTTCTTCTTAAGCCACTGTTTAATGTGACCAAATACATATGGATGGCTTACTTCGTAAAGCCACTGGCTATGAGAATATGTCATGTTGTCATAATGTTACAGGTAGCCACAACTACTAATGGTTGACTTGACCCACAGCTACGAATTTTCCAATTGTACATTGTACTTTATGTCCAGCTTTGTTAGCCGTAGGCATGAACCCATTTGTTGTACCCATGGCTACGCCTGACTGGATTCTGGTGCAGTGATCATATTATATTATGAATGAATTTGCACAGATTTGTACATGTGTTTCTGTTTGGATGTTTTTACCTGAAGGGCAGTGTGAGTTTATTTTCAATTCTTTGTAAGATATGTTTTTCAGTATATCTGATAACATCTATGTGTAGCCGTGTCTATAGGCAGGTTTTCGTTGTGTAGCCGGGGTTATAGCCACGGCTATGTAATTTGGAAAATTTTGGAAGAAATAAACATAAAGTATTCTTTGAAGAATTGTGTTGGGGATTATTTATTGATATAGCTTGTAATAAAACTGTGTTTGCCATTTACATTGTTTGCTTTCTACAGTCCTCTTTTTATGGTATTGAATTGTGAAAGTTATGCAAGTGACATTTTTCTGAAGTTTTGCCAGTGTGATCCCAGAGCTCAGAGTGTGCACATGTTCTGTTCTTGTTTATAGTGAAGTTCTATTCATTATTTGGAGCAGCTGAAGGTGAGTTTTGATAGTCTGTGTTTATATAATTTGTGTACTGTGAATTATTTCATTTGTAAGTTACGTGAAGTATGTTCAGGTGTCTCGTTTGGTCAAGTATTGATTGGAAAGTACGATTTTCTATATTTTAATTCAGTGTTTTTAGGAGGGTGATGAAGTAATATCACATGTTATGCTATGCCTATTTTTGACAGAAAATACATTTGCAAATAAAGGTTGTTTTTCTGTGACATTGGAAGATATGATATGAATGAGGGTGCATAAGAAATCGTAGTGTGAACCAAGCAGCATAACTGTACCCTTGACAAAGATTGTGGCTTTATCTGCACCCTCTAGTTATATATTAAGCTGTATTTTTGTGACTCTTTATTGGCGATTTTGTACTGTGTTACAATTGTGTAAGTGTGTATGATTTGAGAGTACATTAGGAATTGTTATGTTATGTAAGAAATGGGTAGTGTGCTGTGAAAGATTAGCTAAGTTTATATTTAGGTTTATTATTGAAAGATTTATGATTTCGGGGTCAGATACACTACAACTTGGCAAACTGAATGGTCAGTTAATGATATTCTACTTTTTGTAAATTATCCATCGTATTTGAGATTTCTAGTTGTATTACACATTAGTTAATCAGTTACAGTTGAGTTATAGATGGGGTAGCCTTCTGCAATGACCTCTAAGCCTTTCTCAAACTTGAGCTGCACCACTACATTCCTTTTCTCTTGTGCTTTCTCTTTGTCCTTCCCTTGTTGACGTAACTGACTTATTTTTATGCTGTAGCAACTGGTTCTTTAACTATTCTTATGCTCTCACTGGGTACCAGGCTCCTTATTGATTAGTCAACTTTTCAGTGTATATGGGCTTACTACCCACTTATGGGCTGTAACTGTAATTCCAATGTCACTTGTTCTCTGTGCACAACCAAGAGTTGTGCTGCCCTGGCTGCACATACTTAGAGCATTTGTGTTCTGTTTTCCTCTTCCCTCTACCTTGTACTTCCTCCCTTGCTTTGCCTCTGCACTCTTTGTTTTTGCAGTTATACAATTTGAATGACACAAAGGTTAGTAAGACAAGGAAGGAAAGACTGACGGAGGTCAACACAAACAATCTTACTAGGCATTGTGTCATCCAGATGAGAAAGCGCAAAAATATACAGCACAAATTGAAAGTCAGGAAGGAAGTGTAATGGAGAGGGAAAAGGAAACTTAAATGCAGCCAGTGCAGCACAACTCTTGGTAGTGCCTGGAGAACAAGTGACTTAAGATCATAGTTACAGCCCATAAATGGGTGTAGGCCCAGAAACAGTGCAAGGGTGACTGATTAATAAAAATCCTGGTACCCAGTAAGAGTCAGAGAATAGCCAAACAACCATCTGGTGCAGCAGAAAGGTACGTCAGTTAGGTCAACAGGGGAAGGACAAAGATAAACTACAAGAGAAAATGAATGTCTTGATCTGCTTCCAAAATTTCAAGTGGTGCGGCTCAAGTTTGAGAAGGTCACAGGCGACAGAAGAAACATGCTGTAGCAGAGAAGAAAGATATATGTGACTTACATGGTTGGTTAGTTGCTGTGCAAACATTTAAATTCATCACATATATTACAGGTTTACTGGCACTTTTCACTATTATATGATCCACACAGGCATCAAACTGTGTCTCCTTGGTAACTTAAACATGCAGAGTGACAAGGGAAGGACAGAGGTGTTCATGAATTCGAGTGGGCTTGAATTGAAGTGCTGAAGTTGCAGTGCCTGTAACAGTGAGTGTGATGGAGCAAGTCTAATTAAGAGAGGAAGAATCTAAATATAACCTACAATTACCAAATATATTCCCCAAATCACCCTAAATTATTTGATATCATAGTTCATTTATAATGCACCTGAACACAAGTGTTTCTACAGACAGCAAGACAAGGAATGAAAGACAGATTGAAGACAACACAAATGATCTTACTAGGCTTTGTGCCATTCAGCTTGTGCAAGCCCAAAAACAAACAGTGCAAAGGGAAAGGTAGGGAGGAAGTGTAAGGGAGAGGGAAAAGGAAAACAGAACACAAATGCTATAAGTAAATGCAGCCAGGGCAGAGCAACTCTTGGTAGTGCACAGAGAACAAGTGACTTTAGAAATACAGTTACAGCCCATAAATGGCTAGTAAGCCCAGATACAGTAAAGGGTGACAGATCAATAGAAAGCCTCGTACCCAGTGAGACTTTGAGAATAGCCACACAACCAGTTGCTATACCATAAAAGCAAGTCAGTTAGCTCAACAGGGGAAGGACAAACACCAAGCGAAGGAGAAGAGGAATGTTTTGAGCTGCTTTCAGAATTTCAAGTGGTCCGGCTCACGTTTAAGAGGAGCACAGAGGCCATACCACAAACCTGCTGTAGCAGAGAAGAAAGAAACACGTGACTTACATGGTTGGTTAGTTGCTGTGCAAACCTTTAAATTCATGACATATACAACAGGTTTACTGGCACATTTCACTATTCTATGATCCACACTGGCATCAAACTGTGTGTCCTTGGTAACCTAAACATGCAGAGTGACAAGGGAAGGACTGAGGTGTTCATGAATTAGAGTGGGCTTGAGGTGGAGTTCTGAAGTGGCAGTGCCTGTAAGAGTGGGTTCTTTCCCAGTCAGCAAATTCAAAACATGTTTAACTCTCCCTGGATTAAATATCAATAGCTCAATAGATACCCCAGTTTTTCCATGATATCCAAACATTCCACCTTTAATCTGAGCAAATATCCTGAGGCGGAAGACCCATTCTGTAGACCCATACCTAAAATGGAATATAGGGTATTATTCAGGCGTGTCAGCAATTTCCTAAAAAGGAAGAGCCTCCACCATTCATCCACACTCGCCATTGACTGTATTCCCAACTCATAGCATATGGCCACCAAATGTTCTGATTTTGGCAAGCAATAAAATACAGATCTCCAGATACAAGCTTCAAACTTGTGCAGCTCTGCTCTTGCCTAAATAGGGAAGAGTTCCAGACCGTGACACAGATGAGGAATAACCTTTCTGTTATAAAAACGTAGAACTGAAATCAAGGAAAATGTTCCATATTTTTGATCAATCTTTTCAACTGTGCCGTTTGACAGCCAATTTTTCCCTCTATATACTGTCTATACTGCAGTTATTTGGCACCCCTGAAAATGGGGAAACCCAAATAGCACATTGAGGACTTAATTGCTAGCTTCTCATGGTTAAGAAATCAGGAATACCGCATGGCACCAGTCTGTGAACTAACCCTCATTATTACAGTCCTTTTTGCCTTGGTAATGAGGGAGTTGAGTAGTGTGTATTCTCTAAAGGTGGTTAACAAACTCTGAAGACCTTTGGGGTATGATCAAATAGCATAAAATCGTTCGTGTAAGCTGTCCAACTCACCTTGACTCCCTCAACAACAGGTGACACAAAAACAGACTTCTCTAAGATTTTGCCAGCGTCCACAGCATATAAATTAAATAGGCCTGCCGCAAAAATACATCCCTGACGTAGTCCATTAGAAGTAATAATGCTGTGTGACAGGGAACCTTCTTTGTTAAGATTAATATAAAGAAACGCAATGTGTGAAGTTAATCATTTTTTTATAGACTTTTTTGTAAGATGCCATGAAGAAAACAAGAGCAACAAACAAATAGGAAAGGTTGTGTCCAGGGAAGTATAGTAGAAAAGAAATGTTTTAAAAAGCAGTGTTTTTAAATCTGTGAATACTAATCGTGTAGATAATGTACAATTTCTAGAGTTGGGGATACTTTTGAAAATATTGAAGTAGAAGTAACCGATATGCCAATATGTACTGTTATTGGATCCAATAGTGTTTTTATTGAAAATAAAAAATAAAAAAAAATTTCAAATGTGTTACCAGCTAGTAAAAAAAAGAACAGTTTTTCGCAAAAAAGGTAGCAAATCTGCTATCAATGTGAAACAGAGAAACAAAGATATGTATAGGAAAATGTATCGGTCCTTAGTTTTTATAAATCTTTGGAGAAGTCTCAAATGAAAATCTAAATATTTGGTAATGCGGTAAGAAAAAAGTAGAAGTAGTCACTAAGAAAGCTTTTGATATGAAAGGAAAATTGTTAATTTTCTTATAAAATAAACTTAAGAAATTGCTTAAGGTGACAACACCATTCTATACACATATAAAAACAGTTCATGTGCTAACACATGGCAACTTTTGTGACATCTTTGGTAGAGTGTGGTAACACACTTCTCATACGGAAAGATTTTTGAAATGAGGAGAGTTACATTCATGGAAATAATGTTTCTCTAGCTATTGATGAAAGTGGACGTACATATGAAGTTTGAAATGGTGTAGTTTCTAAAAAATGAAGAAATTATGCAGTGTAACAATACGGAAATGGAAACTGTTGGTCAGTCAAAAAGGAAACGAAAGAAGGATTGTGAGGTATGGACTTGCAATTTTGACAGATCAAGATGCTACAAATAATAAATGAGTGTGAAGTTCATGAAAACACTTTTGGGTCACTCTCTAGCTTGTCTTGGTAAAAGTAGATGTAAGAGTCAGTTTCATCATATACAGATGCTGGCTGCACATCCTACTAAAATGAGAAACCTTCTAGTTAAAGTGTATACGTGCAAAACACCAAGTATGTCTCTTGCAGTTTTAAATGAAATACTTTTGACTGGAACAGTAGAATGTTTAGTTTCTACAATGCATATGATAAATATGATGAATTTAAAAGAGTATGTGTATTTATATGAAACACTTACAGGAAGTGGAAATGATGATCTTATGCTTTCAAGGGATCAGATTTTTCAACAGTATAAAAGAAGCATTGCAATCTTTGAGTTGTCTTCTACTGAACGACCTGACATTGTTTGTGTATCTCGTTGACACACTTTTTATGAGTCTCAAGTGCAACTAGAGCATGTTGGATCACAATTATACACACTGTTCAAGATGTTTGAAAGAACTGTGTCTGTATTAGGGCTGTACCGAACTTCGGCTTCGAGTCCCTATTCTGCCGAAGTTCGGCTGAAATACAGCTATCCGGCTTCGGCAGAATAGTTTCTGTTTAGGGACTCGAAGCCGAAGTCCACTTTCTATGATTAGCTGCCCTCTCCCTGTTTGGGAGATGACAGCCAATCATAGAAAGTTTGACAGTGTTCATGCTGCAGAAGCCAAACAAGCTGTTTGCCTATTGGCTTCTGCAGTCTGACCACAGAGGAACCAGCCTAACGTGTTGAAATAGGAAGCGAGGGAAGGGAACAGTTCTTCCTATGCCAACATGCCAGCACAGAGAAATCACCAGGTAAGTGACCCCCCCCGCCATACCCCCTCATCACGGTGAGGCTGCGGGGGTGCCCTGCACCCCCACGGTCTCAACGCAGTAATTGCATGTATGCTGGTCGGGCCACCGGTGCAAAGCCGGTGGCCCGACATTTATTTTGCATTGGGGGGCCGCTCCTACAGGAGCGGCCCCTCCAGACTCATGAGGCCACCGGGGCACTTTGCCGACCCCGGCGGCCTCGCTGTGAAATGTGCCCCCCCTCACCCCTTGAGCACGGTGAGGCCGCGGGGCCACAGGGAACCCCCGCGGCCTCACCGCAATAATGTTGTGTTTGTCGGGCCACCGGGCCAAAGCCGGTGGCCCGACATTTGTTTTGCATTGGGGGGCCGCTCCTACAGATTCGCAATGGCCAAAGTGCCTACGGCGCCCTCCCAGACTCATGAGGCCGCGGGGCACTTTGCCGACCCCGGCGGCCTCGCTGTGAAATGTGCCCCCCCTCACCCCTTGAGCAAGGTGAGGCCGCGGGGCCACAGGGAACCCCCGCGGCCTCACCGCAATAATGTTGTGTTTGTCGGGCCACCGGGCCAAAGCCGGTGGCCCGACATTTGTTTTGCTTTGGGGGGCCGCTCCTACAGACTCGCAATGGCCAAAGTGCCTACGGCGCCCTCCCAGACTCATGAGGCCGCGGGGCACTTTGCCGACCCCGGCGGCCTCGCTGTGAAATATGCCCCCCCTCACCCCTTGAGCAAGGTGAGGCCGCGGGGCACTTTGCCGACCCCGGCGGCCTCGCTGTGAAATGTGTCCCCCCTCGCCCCTTGAGCAAGGTGAGGCCGCGGGAACCCCCGCGGCCTCAACGCAATAATATTGTGTTTGTCGGGCCACCGGGCCAAAGCCGGTTGCCCGAGATTGTATTGCACAGGGGGGCCGCAGCCCCCCCCAGAGTTATGAGGCCGCCGGGGCACTTTGCCGACCCCGGCGGCCTCCATTTCTAATGTGTCCCCCATGCTCCCCCCACCCCCACAGTTGTCCAGCAATGTACTCCCATTGACCCCCACCCCTCAATTGTCACATGATCTCCCATGTTCCCGCCCACCCCCACTGTTGTCCTGCAATGTTCTGCCATTTACCCCCACCCCCACTGTTGTCCCGCAATGTTCTCCCATGTTCCCCCACCCCCACATTTGTCCCGCAATGCACTCCCATTTACCCCCACCCCTCAATTGTCCCATGATGATCTCCCATGTTCCCGCCCACCCCCACTGTTGTCCTGCAATGTTCTGCCATTTACCCCCACCCCCACTGTTGTCCCGCAATGTTCTCCCATGTTCCCCCACCCCCACATTTGTCCCGCAATGCACTCCCATTTACCCCCACCCCTCAATTGTCCCATGATGATCTCCCATGTTCCCGCCCACCCCCACTGTTGTCCTGCAATGTTCTGCCATTTACCCCCACCCCCACTGTTGTCCCGCAATGTTCTCCCATGTTCCCCCACCCCCACATTTGTCCCGCAATGCACTCCCATTTACCCCCACCCCTCAATTGTCCCATGATGATCTCCCATGTTCCCGCCCACCCCCACTGTTGTCCCGCAATGTTCTCCCATGTTCCTCCACCCCCACATTTGTCCCGCAATGCACTCCCATTTACCCCCACCCCTCAATTGTCCCATGATGATCTCCCATGTTCCCGCCCACCCCCACTGTTGTCCCGCAATGTTCTCCCATGTTCCCCCACCCCCACATTTGTCCCGCAATGCACTCCCATTTACCCCCACCCCTCAATTGTCCCATGATGATCTCCCATGTTCCCCCACCCCCACATTTGTCCCGCAATGCACTCCCATTTACCCCCACCCCTCAATTGTCCCATGATGATCTCCCATGTTCCCGCCCACCCCCACTGTTGTCCCGCAATGTTCTCCCATGTTCCCCCACCCCCTCCATTGTGCCATGATGTCCCTGCTGGAGCAGCCCCCAGGGTTGCTTTTAGCCTTGCCCTCCATAGAGTTCTGTGTCTGAAATATTTTGAGTGGATCTCAGTCCCACTGGCTGTGATGGGACTTCTGCGTCCCAAAGAGTCTCATAGTTTGTTCCTTTTAGGCCATAGTTTCTTGATCTTATGATCCAGTTGTCCTGGGCCATGTATTTGTTCTTGTAGACTTGTGACAAAATGTGAAGAGTAGAATAATTGTGCATTTTCTTAATCCCGCAACACTTGTCTAGCAGTAACATCATCCTTTTCTTTACTTTAGTTATACCACAGCCCAGAAAAGACACAGCACGTACCAAGGAAGCTCACCCCTGAGACGGACTTACACCACCTTGATGCAGATGCCTGCTTAGTGCCCACAATCCTGGTGAGTACTATGGGGGTTTTACTATTCAGGGGAAGCTTGTGGTGGGAGGTTAACACTCATATGCCGGATTAAATGAAAGACTGCTATATTATGCTTGCTGCCGTCAATGGATGTACATAATGACACCAACTCCTGGCAATTTCAAGTGAGGTTTTTGTCGTTCATATTTTGGTTTTTTACATAGTTATTTTTGATAAAAGGTTTTTTCAAAAACTTTTTTAGAGAGGGAACCCTGATACCACTTCAGAGCCCAGAGCCATCATGCAGTACTGCCCTGCCAAAAAATTAAGTTTGACTTTTGCTTTACATTTCTTTGTCACCAGTACGAGCTTCTGATTTACCTAAAGGCCCACAAGCAACAGCTAGGAGACGTGCCCAGCAGAAACCCTATCCCTCAGAGCTGCAGAACCCCCTTCGTTGTCGGCATGAGTAGCACCAAGGAGAAAACCAGCCCTGTGTGGGATTACTTTACCATAAAAATGGACGATAACTCCAAGGCAGTGTGTTCTGTGTGCCTTGCAGTTTTGTCTCGCGGATGTGCAAACTCGAGACAGTGCAGCACATCAGCACTGACCAACCATCTGCGGTCCAAACATCACAATGAATATGTCCAATATGAAAGGAAAAAGAGGCAGTTGTTGGGAGAATCAATAGCAATGTGTCTCCCGCTAAGTGCAAGAGGGCATTGTCACAGCTGTCCATTATAGATTGTCTGGACAAAAAACAAGCATGGCCTCTGGACAGCCCTTCCGCACATGCAGTGCATCGCAGTATTGGCGAAATGATAGCGCTAGACTTGCAACCATTTTCTGTTGTTGAGGATGTCGGTTTTGTGCGTTTACTCCATAAATTGGAGCCTAGGTACAAGGTTCCATCACGTAAATATTTTTCAACGCGCATCATCCCTGACCTGTATGAGAAAGTGAGCCAGTTTATTGCTTCAGAGGTTCAGAGGGCTGAGAAAATTGCATTTACTGTGGACATTTGGACATCTGATAACACTGCGAAATCTTTTATGAGCTTAACAGGGCATTGGCTGGCCAGCAACATGAAAAGGCATGGAGTTTTGTTGCAGTGCGAGGCTTTTGGTGGAAGCCATACTGGTGCCAAAATAGGATTAGCATTTCAAGAAATGCTAGAAAGGTGGCAAATTAGCCATTCCAAAGTGCACGTCATTCTTCGGGATAATGCCGCTAACATGTGCAAGGCCTTCAGAGAAGCAGACCTAGCTAGTGTGGGGTGTTTTGCTCACACCCTACAGCTTTGCATCCATGATGGCCTTTTTGTGCAAAGATCTGTGTCAGACATGATGGCACATGCAAGGAAACTTGTAGGCCACTTCAAACATTCTAGTTCGGCCACGTCCCGCCTGCACGCACTGCAAAAAGATCTAGGGCTGCCTGAATTGCAATTGATTCAAGATGTATCTACACGGTGGAACTCGTCCTTTTTGATGCTGGGGCGACTGGTGGGGCAGAGGCGGCCAGTAAGTTTGTACTGTGCGGAGGACGATAAAGTGTCAAATCTTTCTGCCTGCCAGTGGCTTTTGGCAGAAAATGTTTTATCTTTGTTGGCACCCTTTGCAGAGCTCACAAAGGAGATTTGCTCTCATGCATCAAGCATCTCCTTGGTTTTTCCTGCTGTGAAAGCTTTAAGGGCCTACCTGAGCTCTGGCGAGGTTAGGGACACTGGTGTGAAGCTAGTGAAAGCAGAGTTATTGAAGGCTGTAGAGGCAAGATTCAAAGACATTGAGGCTATATCTATCTACTGTGTGGCAACAGGCATCGATACACGGTTCAAATTAACATTTTTCAGCAATGATGTTGTGGCCAACAATGTGAAATGTTCTATGCACTCTCCTGCCTTAGCCCTCTGCGAGCAGTCCTCCCCTCCTGAGGGGCAACCTGCAGACCCTGACCCACAAGAGGATGAGCCACCACCCAAGAAGAGCGTTCCACCATGTGGCATATGGGCATTCTGGGACAGTGTTGTTGAGCAGTCCACGGCTGGTGTGAGTCAGTCCATAAGTTCCCTGGACACTGAGCTCACTGTCTTTTTGAGAGAGCCGCTGATCCCTAAAACTGCAAACCCGCTGGAGTGGTGGGACATGAACAGTGTTTGGTTTCCAGGGTTGGCAAAAGTTGCGCGTGTGTACTTGGCACCTCCTCCTACCAGTGTGGACAGAGAGTGTTCAGTTAAGCTGGAGATATTTATTCCGAACACAGAAGCAGCCTCTTAGCTGAAAATGTTGAAAGGCTTGTTTTCCTAAAATACAACCTTCCCCTTACAGGTTACTCCTGCTAAGAGTGAGGGCTTTTCATGTAACTTTTGTATTTTTTCTTTGTCTTTGCTCATAAGCTTACAGAGATGTGTCCAATTAATAAATATGTACCCATGCAATAGAATGCCTCCTTAGTTTATTCATTGAAATGCTGATTTTTTATGCCCTAGAATATGTTTGCCTAAAAAGAAAAAAACTATTCGGCTAGTTGACAAACTATTCGGTATCCGGCCGAATACTAAATATGCTATTCGGTACAGCCCTAGTCTGTATTTGTTTGTAGAAGAAAGATTTGACACAAGTGAGGTACTGTATGTTTGTAGACACTGTGTTGGATTTTATTATGAAATATGTATTCCGCCAAGAAGTGTTCTAAACGATACTGTAGTGCCTGAAATTACTGTTGTGCTTCAAAAATTGAGCATGTTTGAAGTGATTACATTGCAAACTGTTCATCCTTTCCAAGTTATTTTTAGACTGCAAACAAAATTGTCAAATCTGCCTAGGAAGTCATTAGTGCATGGTGTGAGAGGAAAAGTTGTGTATTTACACCTGAATTTGGAAAAAAATGTTAATACTCTAGGAGTGAAGTGTGCTATTGCAGATTCTTTGTTTGTTTTAGTAAATGGTGTTGCCACTAAAGATAAGAGCATTTGGCAACAGCTTATCAATATTGGAAACGTGAGAAATGCGTTGTCATTTCTTTTGGAGCACATGATTTATACAAAGACAGACCAGACTTGCCTGTGAAGATCAGTGTGAGCGTCTATCTGTTGCAGAAGGGAATAGTTGTTATGAACATTACACTATTCATCCTATATACTCACGTGACGTTATGGCTGACAGTTTAGAATGGTATCAAATGAAAGCAACAAAAAGTGCACCAATTAGTATCTGGGAGAAGACATTAGAAGCCTGTTGTTCCCCTATGCTTTTTCCAACTGTTCCTAGAGGGAGAATGGATGATCGGAAGGTGCGAATCTCTGCTTCAGAATATCATTGTACAAGAACGTATTCAGAAGATTCACGATTCCGTACCAATGTTGAATATATTTTTCACTTATTGTATGAAAGTGAATTTTCAACATTATGTTATGCTGTTTCTCATACACTTCAGACTGGAACTAGATTTTAAAATCTTTATGCATGTGAGATGTTGCAACAGGTGAAAGAAAAAAAATAAAGTTTTAGAGGTCAAACTTACAAATATTCTTGCTACAATGAGAGGAATTAAAGAATACTGGTATGGAAGACACTCTGAAGTTAGATGTTATGTTATGTTAAAGGTACTTATATAGCGCACCATCACCAATGAAATTGGCAGATCTGTAAACAGGAAGGAGGGCGGGTAGGGTTAGTTGGGTGAAGGGGGAGTAGGAGAGTGGGAGAAGTGGGGTGCTGTTGATGGCTTCTGCTCGGTATACACCGTGTGCTGGGCTTTGGTGCAAGTATCGGATTGGGCGAGACCTTGTGTGTAGTAGGTGCTGTTTATGTGTTGCTGATGCGGTGTGGTAAAGTGTGTGTGGATTGCTGGGAGAGAAATGGTTATCTGAGTTTTGTGTGGGTTGAGTTTGCAGAGATTTGAAGGTTAGGTTAGTGGGGTCTGTATCCTGATTCTGATACTTCTGGTTCCGTGTGAGCTATGTTCCTGTTGGTGGGGTTGTTGCTGATTCCTTATAGACCGTCTCGCTGTAGCGTGTGATGGTGCGGCGTGGGCCCAGCTGTATCCTAGTGAGTATTGTACGGAGTCATAGGTATGTCTGAACCTTTCCTTTGGGTGTGGGAACTGAGGTTGATTCTACCTATTCTCTTGTTATCTATTGTGACAATGGTCTGTTGGAGCTTGGAATGGTTCAGGGTCAGGGCGCTTTTAATGAGATGTCCTAATACTTGCGTCTTGGTCAGCCTGTGTATTCAGTTGTTAGTTTCCTCCTATCATGACTATCTTTAAAATAGTCCTTTAGTTTTTCGATGGGGTGACTTCCTTAAGAGCTATTGTTTGGTTGTTGTTGTGTGTGATGGCGCAGTGTGCTCCCCAGTGTATCTTATTGAGCATTGTGTAATATGAATGGTTATGTCTATTTCTCACCCTCTGTTTTGGAGCTAATGGATGGGAGTTCCCTATTCCCTTGCTATCTGCTGTGACTAGGTATTTTGGGCATGGCTATGGTTTAGGGCCATGGTGCTATTGATGAGTCGTCCTGGTGTTTCCGTCTTTGTCTTGCTATGTATTCAGTCTTTTGGGTCCTATTACGGCTGTCTCTTGGTTAGTCGTTTGGTATGTTGTGGCAAGATATATGATCAGCAACTTGGGATCTCCAACCTGGTTTGTGACTTTAAGTTAAGTTGCGCTGAGTATGGTTGGAATGATCTTGCAGAGTGGATTTGTGAAAGTATGCAGAGAAAGACAAGATAGAACACATGACACCAGGAGAATTGTGTTCAATGGATGCTATAAGTGTATCGTGTTTTTTTCATCACAGCTTTTTAGCTATGTTACACTTCATATGCAATCAAGAAAATGGTCCATTAGGCATTGTGGAACATTTCTTTTGGAGGAAAGAGTATCAGGTACGTGGAGCTCACACATATACATATGCTGTTGTGGATTAAAGATGCTCCTCAATTTGGTAAGGAAAGTGGTGGCTGTGTGATGGAGTTTATTGAAAAATATGTCACTTTTTCCATTCATGCTCAGCATGTCAATGCTGATCTACGGAACAAGGTGGAAAGGTTTCAAAAGCATTCATGTGGGAAGTGCTGTCAAAGAAAATACAAACGTAAAGACAACTACTACACTCAGTGCAGATTTGGCTTTCCAAGGTCTGTGACTCCAGTTCGTCGAATGAATAGTTTAATGTCATCTGTTTGCCACCATGTTACTGCTAGATCACTGAGAAATACCTATCATTTAAAAAGAAATAAAAAATGTATTGATGATTACAATCCTGCCATTACCCAGCTGTGGAATGCAAATACTGATGTACACTATATTGCTGATGATTCAACAGTTGTTGCTCGTTATGTTGCAGCCTCGATGACAAAACCAGAAAAGAGCAATGCAGCTGAAGTATGGCAGATTTATCATCAGATAACACTCTCGGTCAGAAACGTTTAAGCTTTGATTTGAAGATGCTTTCACATAGAGAGTGTGGTGCAATGAAGCTGCAGATCGTCTTACTAGTTTACCTCTGTATGGCCGTAGAAATAATGTATTTTGGTTTAGTCTTGGACCAGCTAGGAGTAGAACTCGGGTATTGAAGCCTTTGACTGAAATTGAGCGGTTAGCTGAAGCAGCACCTGCCAATAAAGAGATTTTGAAAACCAACTTGATTGATTCATATTATCCAAATCAACGTCAAATGTTGGAGTATCTTTGATTATATAAAGTAGCACAATGCTTCTCATATAGAAATATTGAACCATACAGTGACAGAGGATGGTTTAAAGTACATGGATGTAGTTGTTGTCTGGTGAGACATGGAAAGCCAAGTCGCATTAACCACATGAAACTTTCTTGGCAAACTGCAGAGAAAAAGGAATTATTTTATTTTTGCCTTTTGCAGTTGTTTTTCACTTGGCGTGCAGAGCGATTTACTGGGAACTTCTGAAACTTTTGAAGAATCATTTTTTAGCAAAAAAATGTTTAGTTACATATCCAAAATGTGAACAGTACTTGGAGTTACTGGAAAAAGAACTAAATCAAGAAGAATTTTTGGCAGCTGAATTGGTAAAAGAGACTCCTGAAGGCCATCAAAAACCCATAGAACGAAGTCAAAATGTACTTTGTGAGCTAATTATTCAAACTGATGTTCAGTTTGCTATGGAGGAAGTAGAAATTGAAATGCAACACAGTGAAGTTGCAGATGTGAATTGGGATGAAATGGTTAGTAAAATTAATATAGAGCAAAAAGTAGTTTATAATTAAATGAAAGATGGGTTCTTACATGGTTTACTGCATGACAAGCATGAACGCTCTTGTGTGCAATTCAAACCTGTATTTTTGTATGTTAGTGGACAAGCAGGAACATGTCAATTATTTGTAAACAATGCAACAAGAGCTATTATCCAAAATGAAATGGATTGTTCTTTGTCATATTCTGTAACTGCTCTAACAGGTTTAACAGAATTCAATATAGGAGGTGTTAATTTACATCGACTGTTGATGTTACCAGTGGAACATAGAGTATCAGAAACTTGTATCAAGTGCAGCACAAGAAGTAGGAAAAGTTCCTAGAAAATTAAATACCTTAATTGTAGATGAAGTAAGTATGGTGTCTGACTTGATGCTAGCTTTCATTCACTTGTGCATGCAAGAAGTTTTGAAGACTGACTACAATGTTTTGTTTGGAGGTAAACATCTACTTGTTTTTGGAGACTTGTTACAATTAACTCCTGTGAAAGGTCAACCAGCTTTCAGAATGCTGCAATCTAGGGATGCTCAAAAACGCATAGGAGATATTGGTAATTTTAACCTTTGGAATTGTTTTGAATTCAAAGAGCCTACCATTAATATGAGGCAATCTGGCGACTTAGAGTATGCAGAGATGCTTAATATGATCTGTACAGGAATTCTTCAGGAAAATGTAAAATCAGTTTTGAAATGAAGACTCATTTCTAATATGTTTCATGCAGATGCAGTCAGTGTGAGGTCATGTTGACTCTTGAGGGAACAAAACATTTCTTGTGTTGCTTTGATGTACACACATGCAGAGGGTAACAAGTTTAACTCTACAATGCTACTGTCAGAGAATCAAAATATTCTGGACATAAAATCATGTGATGTTTCAGATGGTCATTTTATGCCTTTAGATTTGAATAAGACAGCAAAAGCTCGATTAGTTCAATTAGAGAATTCAATTTCTAAAACAGCAGGTCTGGAAGGAGTTTTAAAACTATGCATCAATGCGCAAGTTATGTTAAAGAGGAACTTGAATGTAGAAATTGGTCTAGTGAATGGAGCAATAGGAAGACTGGTTGCATTTTGCAGTTTTCCTCACAGTAAAAATATTGAACATGTTGAAGTTAAGTTTGATCGTGTAAAAGGAACTCACTTGATTTGTCTGGGATCTGAACGTTTCATGCTTTTTAAGGATACCTTTGTGAAAAGAGAAAAGTTTCCATTGTGTTCTGCTTATGCAATAACTATTCATGAATCACAATGTTTGACTTTAGAAGCAACTGCTAAATAAGAGACAAGGGGTACTTTACTGAATCAAGGGTTTGGCCCCCATAGACAACTAAGGACACTCAAAGACTATTGAAGCCTCTAGTCACTGTGTCTTCTCTTCCTATCTTTGATCACATGCTCTCAGTTCATGTACAACATATACATAACTGAAAAAATATTATCGTGTCATAATTATAATACATTCCATTTTATTAAAATATATTATAACACAATAAGGTAAAAACACATAACATTTCATCAAAAATATCACAATTAGAATCTAAAATACCATACAAAATATCACAAACACAATCATCAACATTTGTGCAGACAGCTCAAAGACATAGGGCTTCATTATGACATCGGCGGTAGCCATGTCTGCTGCCAGTGTCATTTTTATTCTGGCACCAGCGAATGGGCAATTACTGGGTCATTACGGCCCTGCCGGACCTGGTAATTGCCCATTTGCGGGCGCTGGAAAAAAGATGCTCCCCATTCCCATTCAGCCCCATAGGGTTGAATGGCAATGGGGATGTCGGATGCACTGGCATCATTTATAACAGTGCCTGTGCCTCCGACATGCTGTATTCGCAGGTGCCTTTCTGCCCGCCAGGTCCAACCTGGTGGGCAGAAAGGCACCCGCAAGCACAAAATCTTGTAGTCTGCGGGTCCGGGAACTACGGTGCGGCGTGCTTACCGCTACCATAGTTCCTGGACCAGCAAACTTACAATGAGGTCCATATTAGCTAGCAATACCCAATAAAGTGCAAAACCTGTAAACTATGTTTGGTTAGTGTATAAACGAACCACTGTCAATTATGGTAACTTTATACTCTCAAGTGTTGGAGAAAAGTTGGTGAATCCTTTTGCACAAAAAAGGTCCTTCTTGAAATAAATACTTGACTACAAACACTGTGTTTTGGTCCAGTGCCACTTCAAACCAAACATGTTTCGTTCTTCTATCATTGACACATAATCACCAAGAACTTCTTCAGGGGACCAACAAAGACCAATTACAATGGACACTGTCTTCAAATAAAAAGAGATAGGATCTTAATTCCAACATTTTGCACCCAAATGGGTATAGATTTAACTTTGTGTTCAATCAACAGTCTTATGTGGGGGTTTACTAAGTAGACCCCGCTCTCTAGCCATTACTGCTGCACTCCCAGTCGCGTCCTCTCTGGCCTAGGACGGCCTCTGCAACTCCTTTCTTGGGTAACAAAAGCAGAGCGCCCGTCAACAGGAAATCTTTAGGTGACTTTAGAAGCAGCACTTATTGACATTGATCAGACAGTGTTTAAAGAAGGAATGTCATATGTAGCTTTGTCACGTGTGAAAAATATAGGTTTGTTTTTAATAAACTTTGATGAAAGGAAAGTGACAGCTGACATTTCTTGTATTGAAGAATGTAATAGGCTGTGTGCAATGTATGCTCCTCACCTGAGCCTTGTACCTGTACCCGTGAAGCACTAATCCAGGAATTGTAAAGAGTCAGTGAAAGCACATTCAAATGAAATCAGTTCTTGTAAGAATGAAATACAACCAAATTTAGCAGCATTGGAGAGTTGTTCAACTCTAACATACTCTCATTGCAGGTTTAGTAATCGAACAGGAGTTGAATGTTATTGTAATGCAGCTTTGTGTATGTTGTTTCAAATCACTCCATTGATGCAAAAATTAGCTTCCACAGCAGGCAAGCAGCTACCACTCTTAAAACATCTGTAGATGAAAATCCACACAGTTTACATTACACACAGGGTAATTCATAGAATTTCTCACATAAGTGGCGCACGCGGCTGGCGCACAGTGTGTGCGTGCGAATGTCTGCGCCAGCCACGAGCACTAAAATCGATTTCCGCGCACAGCGTACTCATGGATTCTAGTCTCCAAAACCAGCCGTGGCGCAGAATGGCGCAGTGACCCTGCAGTAGCGCCAGTTACGCCCCCAAGAACGCCCTTGCGCAAGGAAAAGCCATCAAAATTCCCAATTCAGCACAAAGGGCTGCGCTAACCCTGGACCAGTTTACAGGGCTGCCAAAAAGCAAGCGTCAAGCGGGGAACGTGTATTACTGGGGTTCGTGGGAAGTTTCACACGCGATTGGGCTGGGTACGTGTATTTCAGGTGTGCGCGGGAAGTTTCACACACGATTGGCCTGGGTACGTGTATTTCAGGGGTGCGCGGGAAGTTTCACATGCGATTGGGCTGGGTACGTGTATTTCAGGGGTGCGCGGGAAGTTTCACACGTGATTGGCCTGGGTACGTGTATTTCAGGGGTGCGTGGGAAGTTTCACACGCGATTGGCCTGGGTATGTGTATTTCGGGGGTGTGCGGGAAGTTTCACATGCGATTGGCCTGTGTACATGTATTTCGGGGGTGCGCGGGAAGTGTCACACGCGATTGGCCTGGGTACGTGTATTTCAGGGGTGCGCCGGAAGTGTTACATGCGATTGGCCTGGGTACGTGTATTTCAGGGGTGCGCCGGAAGTTTCACACACGATTAGCCTGGGTACGTGTATTTCAGGGGTGCGCGGGAAGTTTCACATGCGATTGGCCTGGGTATGTGTATTTCGGGGGTGCGCGGGAAGTTTCACATCTGATTGGCCTGGGTACGTGTATTTCAGGGGTGCGCGGGAAGTTTCACATGCGATTGGCCTGGGTACGTGTATTTCGGGGGTGCGCGGGAAGTTTCACACGCGATTGGGCTGGGTATGTTTATTTCAGGGGTGCGCGGGAAGTGTCACAGGTGAACGGCCTGGGTACATGTATTTCAGGGGTGCGTGGGAAGTCTCACACGCGATTGGCCTGGGTACGTGTATTTCGGGGGTGCGCAGGAAGTTTCACACGCAATTGGGCTGGGTACGTGTATTTCAGGGGTGCGCAGGAAGTTTCACATGCGATTGGCTTGGGTATGTGTGTTTCAGGGGTGCACGGGAAGTTTCACACGCAATTGGCCTGGGTACGTGTGTTTTAGGGGTGCGCAGAAAGTTTCACACGCGATTGGGCTGGGTACGAGTATTTCAGGGATGCGCGGGAAGTTTCATACGCGATTGGAGTAGGGTACGTGTATTACTGGGCTGCGCATGAAGTTTCACTCGCGATTTTGCTGTCAGAGCGGGGAAGGCGTTTTTCGGGGGTGCACAGGGAGTCCTACACGTGAATTGGCAGTGTGGGCCCTCCCAGGTGTCCCCACGGCCCCTGCAGGCAGCCCACACCACAGGGGACTACCCTGCACCCCTGGTCATGTCCGCAGGCAGCCCATCCACCATGGGCATGCCCCCCAGCCAAGCCACATGTCACGTTGCAATATGATCACCAACTCATGTCTCCCAGCACCCCTACCCCCCAGCAGTGAGGGGCATCTGCCAGCAGGCCCCCACTCATGTCCCCCAGCACCCCCACCCCCCAGCAGTGCAGGGGCACCTGCCAGCAGGCCCCCACACATGTCCCTCGGCACCCCCACCTCCCAGCAGTCAGGGGCACCTGCCAGCAGGCCCCCACACATGTCCCTCAGCACCCCCACACCCCAGCAGTGCAGGGCACCTGCCAGCAGGCTCCCACACATGTCCCCCAGCACCCCAACCCCCCCAGCAATCAGGGGCACCTGCCAGCAGGGCCCACACATGTCCCCCTTCACCCCCACCCCCCAGCAGTCAGGGGCACCTGCCAGCAGGCCCCCACTCATGTCCCACACATGTCCCCCTGCACCCCCACCCCCCAGCAGTCAGGGGCACCTGCCAGCAGGCCCCCACTCATGTCCCATACATGTCCCCCTGCACCCCCAACCCCCAGCAGTCAGGGGCACCTGCCAGCAGGCCCCCACACATGTCCCCCTGCACCCCCACCCCCCATCAGTCAGGGGCACCTGCCAGCAGGCCCCCACTCATGTCCCACACATGTCCCCCTGCACCCCCACCCCCAGCAGTCAGGGGCACCTGCCAGCAGGCCCCCACTCATGTCCCACACATGTCCCGCTGTACCCCCACACCCCAGCAGTCAGGGGCACCTGCCAGCAGGCCCCCACTCATGTCCCACACATGTCCCCCTGCACCCCCACTCCCCAGCAGTCAGGGGCACCTGCCAGCAGGCCCCTACTCATGTCCCCCTGCACCCACACCCCCAGCAGTCAGGGGACCTGCCATCAGACCCCCACACATGCCCCCCTGCACCCCCACCCCCCAGCAGTCAGGGGCACCTGCCAGCAGGCCCCCACTCATGTCCCACACATGTCCCCCTGCACCCCCACCCCACAGCAGTCAGGGGCACCTGCCAGCAGGCCCCCACTCATGTCCCACACATGTCCCCCTGCACCCCCACCCCCTGCAGTCAGGGGCACCTGCCAGCAGTCCCCGACACATGTCCCCCTGCACCCCCACCCCCCAGCAGTCAGGGGCACCTGCCAGCAGGCCCCCACACATGTCCCCCTGCACCCCCACCCACCAGCAGTCAGGGGCACCTGCCAGCAGGTCCCCACTCATGTCCCACACATGTCCCCCTGCACCCCACCCCCACCAGTCAGGGGCACTTGCCAGCAGGCCCCCACTCATGTCCCACACATGTCCCCCTGCACCCGCACCCCCCAGCAGTCAGGGGCACCTGCCAGCAGGCCCCCACACATGTCCCCCTGCACCCACACACCCCAGCAGTCAGGGACACCTGCCAGCAGGCCCCCACTCATGTCCCACACATGTCCCCCTGCACCCCACCCCACAGCAGCCAGGGGCACCTGCCAGCAGGCCCCCATTCATGTCCCACACATGTCCCCCTGCACCCCACCCCCCAGCAGTCAGGGGCACCTGCCAGCAGTCCCCCACACATGTCCCCCTGCACCCCCACCCCCCATCGGTCAGGGGCACCTGCCAGCAGGCCCCCACACATGTCCCCCTGCACCCCCACCCCCCAGCAGTCAGGGACACCTGCCAGCAGGCCCCCACACATGTCCCCCTGCACCCCCACCCCCCAGCAGTCAGGGACACCTGCCAGCAGGCCCCCACTCATGTCCCTCACATGTCCCCCTGCACCCCAACCCCCCATCAGTCAGGGGCACCTGCCAGCAGGCCCCCACTCATGTCCCACACATGTCCCCCTGCACCCCCACCCCACAGCAGTCAGGGGCACCTGCCAGCAGGCCCCCACTCATGTCCCACACATGTCCCCCTGCACCCCTACCCCTCAGCAGTCAGGGGCACCTGCCAGCAGGCCCCCACACATGTCCCTCTGCACCCGCACCCCCCAGCAGTCAGGGGCACCTGCCAGCAGGCTCCCACACATGTCCCCCCCGACAGGTCATCACACTCCAGACCCATGCCCCTCATGGGCACCCAAATCACACCCCAGTCCAAACACCCCACATTGAATTCCCAAAGTCATGATAGAAAATACATAACCAGCATGGCCATGAATCAATGTCCCTCAGAACCAGGCAATGGTGACACATGACTGTGAAAAGATCAACATTGTGACATGCACAAAACAAAAGAGATAAGACCACATCAGTAAAGTATATAATAAATGTGTATTCAATAATTAACCAAATGAATAAAAAAAAACACACAATAATGGAAATAATTAAGAAAAAGCTGCATGTCCAAAATATTCAAAAAAAATGTGTGAAAGCAGAATCCAAATCAATCCAAAAGCAAATGGGTCCAAAGAGTCTGTCCGTCCAACCAAATCCAAAGTGTAAAAATAAGACAAATCCATTGATCCATGGTAAAAATGAAACTTAAATGAAGTGAAATCCAGTGTAGAACTATATACAAAGTACAAATCCAGGGTCCATGTGCCCAACCATTGAAAGGAAACCTACAAAAACCCTACCTAATGAACAACTATATACAAAAAGGTGGGGCATTGTCCAAGCGCCCCAAATGAAATGAAAACCAAAAGGAAACCTAACACTAGTTAACTATATACAATGGCAGCGGGCTAGTCCAATGGCTCATTTCCTGATTTCCCGGGCCAGGGCATCATCAAACTCCTACTCGATGTCCCGGAGGCGATCCTCTTCTAAGGCCCCGAGAGTTCGCAGGGATGATGACATCCGGACCTCCAGGTCCCTGTGAATTGCCTCGAGGCATTCGGCCCGCCTCAGAGCCCTTTGCATGGAGTTCTCTGCCCTGACCATCGTGAGCCGTGCCCCTTACGCCCGCTGCCGCTCTGCATCGTAGCATGGCTTAACCGCTGCCACATGGAAGACACTACCCGTACTGGGTCCTCCTGCCCTCCGGCTGATGCCGGCCCCTCCGATGTCGAAGGACCCGAACCATCATGGCTCCCACCTTGTTGATGCTGCTGCTGTGCCTGTGCCCGTGCCCTGGCACCCCTGCTGGACGTCCGACTCCCGACTGTGGCAGGGATGTGTCCTCCACCAGCCTGGCCGCATGGTCAGAGGCAGCTCCACAGGCTACCCAGGTGATACATGGTTGGGAAGATGGCACGGAGGACGACTGGCGCATAAGGGGTTCAGGTGAGGAGGGGGTCGAAGCAAGGTTCAGCAAACAGAGGAGTCCGGCCTGGGTGACCTGTCCCAGTAGGCTGACGTGGTCAACGAGCCATTCGAGATGACGTGCAGTCTCCCCATGAAAAGACTGCAGGTCACCTCGCATGTCCCATTGACACAACGCCACCCCACCCAGGACAGGCTCAACCCGGTCCCGGATAGCCACGTCCGCAGGGAGAGGAAGGCCAGTTGTTGTAAGCGGATCCCCTCAACGAAAACGGGTCTGGACGTATGCATCCCTGCTGGTGTGGGATGATGCAGTCACAGGATCGGGGAAAGGATTACACACAGGCACCTCCACGGCGGCCTGTGCTGCCTCCTGTCCCTGCCCCTGCACTGCACCAATGGCACCAGTCGAATCCCCACCTCCAGACCCCGTCTCTGTCTCTTGCGCAGCCTCCTCCTCCACCAAACCCCCCATCAACCTGGATGACTCCGTGCCATCTTCCTTCGTCGGACACTGTGGGGTCTCAGCTGCCCCTTCTGCTGCCGAGGAGTCCAACTTTGACCTCTGCCTCTTGGACCTACCCTCAGCAGCTGCGGCCAGGGATGCGGCACCGGACTCCTCACTCCCTGACGAGATCACAACCTGGGAGGGGAGCCAGGCCTTGCGTCTCCGGCTGGTGGTGTGATCCCCGCCGCTGTGCTCCACAGCATCCTCCCCGCCCTCTTCATCAGTTGACGCTGCAGACAGATAGAGATCGGAGACAGGCATCAGGACATTGTACAATGGACTGATACACACATGCCAGTTGCACATGAGTGGCAGTGTCAAACTTCAGACATGGCATCACAATCCCCAACACACATGGCATGTCAACTCACACACCTGAGCAATTCCACAGCCATAGGGCAACAGCCAGCACCATCCATACAGATACAACAACATGAGCAGCCAAAGGTGAGCCAGACATCACATGAAACACAGGGAGTGCACTACACATGCACACACGTCACCACACTTACATGCATGTGTATACCTCCACCAACTATCGCAGTGATGAGATCGGCATCCATGTCACATCTGGAAATCAGTCTTCTACATATCAGTGTCCCAAGCATCCATGTTGCATCACTGTTGCACCCTTGTGAAATACACACACATGCACATGTACACGGTGCAGATACATGCAGCTGGAACTGACATCCATGTGTGACACCACAACCATGCCAACTTACATACACAGTCATTCAAGCATGTGTGCTCACACATCTGCATTTGGCATGCAAGCTTACACACACATGCACCATCCATGTGTCTCACACATGAGAGGACTTGCATGTGTTAGCCTCACAGCCCTGTACATACACATCCATACATGGCCCTACAAAACCACATGTGCAACCTGCACACTACTGGCACACTACCACATGCACAGCTTACAATCAGTATGCATGTACACTTACCGCTCGACTCCTGTCCAGACGGGTCTGCCTCTCAAGGACCTGGACGTGGAGCGCTGGGGATTTGCGTTCCACGACCCTCATTTGATGTTACGACAGGTGGCCCCGGCGCCCCTTAGCATCCGCTGCCTTCAAGAGGCGCCAGGCCTTGTTGAGGGTCCTGGACCTGAAGTCCTCCCAGTGCTTCTTGACATGTTGGAATTTTCGGACTGCCACCCCCTCCGCGTTGATGGTAGTCACGATGTCCGTCCAGATCCTGGTCCGTCCTTCCTTGTCGGCGCGCAAACTTCCGAAGAGGGCATCATACTGCCCCTGGACTTGCTCCACCAGGACACCAACTTCGGTGGCAGTGAATCTGGTGGCCCTCTGCCTCTCTGGCTGGGGGTTGCCAGTGGTCTCAGATGGTGGTGTGCCCGACATGGCAACCCCAGAGGCAGGCTTGGGTGGGCAACTGGGTCCTGGGGCTGGGCTGTGGAGTGATGGTATCCCAGTCGGGCGTCTTCAGTTCCAGCAGGGGTGGTCACAGCAACTGCACCCCTGCAGATGGCTGATGTGCAGGCACCAAATAGCAGGGCACGTGGGCAGCAGGCAGGCAGGCAGCAGCATATGGCAGGTGGGAGCGTGCTTGGGGCTCTTGGGGCAGGTAAATGGCCTTCGGGGTAGGAGCGTGGTCTTCTGTGTGTTTTCGCGTGGCCAGCTTGATACGGAGTGATTCGGCACGTGAAAATCTTGCACGTTAGCGTGTAATTCGAGGAAAGGGCCTTAGCGCATAAGCGCGTCAGCGCACACACGCGATTCCATTGGACCAAAGGGCCTTAGCGCGTAGGCGCGTAAGTTACATTACGCGCCTGGGCGTTTCCCCCATAGCACGTGATGACAGAACACACGTGGAAAAACTGCACGTCTGAGTGTCATCGCGTGTAATTGGAGGAAAGCACCCATGTACATGCGTCTCTGAAGTGTACGTGTGGGCCATTTTAAAAGCTGCGTGTAGGACACCATTTCCTTGTACGTGCTTTTCGTGGAGAGCGAGTGGGTGAAATCTGTACTTCTTGTCGGTTCACACGCGATTACTTCACAGCGTTTCTAGTTCGTACTCCCTGTTACCTCTGACAGCTCTTTTCTGATTTTTTGTTGGGCCTGTTTCCTCAAACAGAGTTCACTTCTCCTTTTGTCCTGTCTCCTCAGACAGCGTACAATTCTTGGCGGGGTGTTGCCAATGCGCACACACGTGTAGTTTTCACGTTCTTTTTCCAGGCAGACAGTGAGTTCCGCACGTACTTAGCAACTGTGCTTGCCCCGTGTGTCGCGTACCCCTTCAGAGGTCATTGTAAGCTGCGTGTATTACACGTACGCTTATTGTTGTGTTTCTGGGTGCCACAGCGTAGTGCGAGTTCATTTTTTCACGCACGTGGTCTACGAGGGATTGCGTGCACGTTTATTTTTGATTTTGGGCTGCTTGTGCGTTGCGTGACCCGTCATCTTCCCCCAGGGGTCACAGACAGCCTTGTTAGAGCACTAGGGTACAAATTCCATCTGGTATCCTACCCCTTTGACCCCCAATTGCCCAGGACAATAGTTTACTGAAACTCCCATACGCACAACAACATCAGTGCCATGGCTGGGAGGCGACCAAGCGGTAAGGGAGGCAAATGTGGCCGACCCTCAAAAGGTGGGCATGGTGGGCGCGGTAGGGGACATGGCCAGGATTTGCAGGGTGCCCCTATGTCCCCATGTGTGGAGGAACAATCAGGGACACCTATGCCCCCCCATGGTTGAGGGAAACGTGGCTGACACCATCCAAGCTCAGCCCCTGTTGGACCAGTCCATTGTGGCACCTGACCTGGCTCAGGATGACTCCCTGGCTGACTTCCAGGTCAGCAAGTCTAGGCCACGTGTGGCGGTGCAAGTTGTTGTCACCAATCCACATGGATCTGGGGCAGCTATGTCATCTGCTGCCCCAAGTATGCAGGGTGGGGAGGCTGCCGGGGCAGCTGCAGCTCCATCCGCCCCAGCTATGACTCTCCCAGCCAGGACAGTTTCAGTCCCAGTCCATCAAACTGACGTTCCCCCTGCCAACATTACCCTGCAACCAATCCCTGCATCAAGAACTATGGTCATTGTGCATTCCCACACTCCTACTACCCAGTCCACCGGTGATTCTGCCCCTACTGAGCAGAGCGGAGTAAGCCACTCTGGCTCTGCTCCACCTTTAAAGAAGAGGAGAAGGGTGCTCTGGCACGACAGGCTGAGACCCCAGACACAGCTACACACTCCGGTACCTCAAGGAAGCCTTGCTCCAATGATCCGGAACTTGATGCACTTGTGTGCTATGTGTCGGCACATAGACACGAAATGGTGGTGACTGCAGGGTGCAAGACCACACCTGGTCAACGTAAGGCACACTGGCACACCATTGCCGACCAAATAAGTGCCCTTGGATTTGTGAGGCGCTCAGCTGATGATTGCTACAAGCAGTGGAATGACCTGAAGCGCAGAGCAAAGAACAAGCTGGCCTCAAATTATGCCTCTACTCTGGTGACTGGCGGTGGGTCTCCACAAGATGACAACGAACTCACTGAACATGAGTCTGTTGCTGGGGCCTTTGTCACAGAGGAACAGATCCAAGGTGTGGGAGGACTACCTGATTATGAAGCATTGTCCGGTGAGTGCCCATGCATGTGTGTGTAATGCATGTGTATGTTGTTTGGGTGATGGGTTCTGATTGAGTGCCAGGTGAGGGTGTGTGTGCCTGAGTGGTATGGGTCACCAATGTGCTTCATCCAAAACATTGAGCGGCCTTGGATTTGGGTGTGACAGTATCCCTTCTGCCCACATTAGTAATTTGGATCAACATTACGGCAGTTGCCCTTGAAGTGGCATCTTGCAACAACATTGTTTGTATTTTTCAGTGTTCGTTCAGGCTGATTGTTTCAATTCTCCCACTTTGGCTACGCATTCCTCAGCCCTATTGTCACATTTGTGACATGCTTCTGTCATTGATGAACCCCACATTGGACCACATGTGTTACCTTGTTAGATAAATGATTTGACCATTCAGGCTAATTGAGTATTGGCCTGATCACAGGAATTTATGGGGCTTGTTTGAATGTGGGACATGATAGTTGTTTCCTGTCATGTTGAAGTGACAAACCATTGATGTGCACATCGGCCGCCAATCACTGTATTTTTGTAATCTGGATGTGTTGCAGTGTGTGTGACACGTGCCTGTTTTGTCACACTATGTAGCATTTTTCATCTCATCATGTCCATCTCACATGGATGGCTGACAGTATTCATTCACTGACATGTGGAATTTACCATGGCTATGGTACATGCCATCTGTGTGATGGCATGTGTCATGTATGTGTATTGGACATGCCACTCACAGGCCAATGTGTGATGGAAGTGCTACCCAGCATGCAGTAAATGTGTTGCTCTTCCATGTAGGTGTCATCAGTGTCTGCCTTTTGGGTCCCCTTCAAACTCAGTGACAGTGCATGCATGGGAGGGTTATAGTCATGTGGGACATGTGTAAATCGTGTAAATCATGTGCTGGTTATGTAGCTTGTCAGGCCTATTTGTGTGCTATGGTGCTAATGCCTGTTTCCATTTTTTGTCTTTCATGTTTTTGCAGGGGATGACACACTTGATGCTGTTGAGGTTGAGGAGATGGTGCAGACCCAGGAGGAATCTCAGGCACGACCGGGCACCTGTGGGGGACGTGGTGTGGTGGTGGGTGAGGACCCAATCTTGCTGCAGAACATTCTATCGAGGGGTGCCTCTGGGTTCACCTCCCAGACCTCTATTCAGGTGCTGATTTGGATGATGAGACATATGTGCCGTCGCAGGTAAGTGTTTTTGGCAGGGATTCTGTTCTGTCCAACCCACTTGTACAAGGGGTAGAACCCTTCATGGGGATGTCAGTGTTGGTAAGTCCGCCTTTGGCGGTTACGGATGCAGGGTCACACTCCAAAACATCTGATCCTGTTCCTGGGTCAGCAGATCAGAGGGGGAATGCAGTCCTGCGGCCTCAGGCAGTGCCGGCACAGCAAGGCGCAGATCGCCTTGCCCCAAACAGGTGTGGTGCCTGCCGACGCGGTGGCCTTTTGCCACCCGGAAATTCCGCATAGGAACAATCCATTTACGGTAAGGCAACCCAACAGGCAGCATCAGTTGAGATGATGGCTCAAGCAATGGAGAGGGTGGCCACTTCCTTTGTCCCCCTTGAAAGGCAGATGGAGCTACTACAGCAGGCAACAGACTCCATTTGCCAATCACACAGGGAGGACATGTTGGCATCCAACAGGGACAGACGGGCGGCACTGGAGAATCTACACCAATCAATATCAATAGAGTGCCAGGGCCACACTGAAGCCCTGAGGGTAGAACTCCATCACCTCAGGGAGACTCTTGTTGACCTTGAGGCTTCCACTAACTTGTGGACAGAACAGCAGCTGGAGCGGCTCACACGTTCGCTCTCAGCTGAGATGCAGGCAACTCGGGAGGAGATCCGTGCCTCACGTCAGGTGCCTACCATTGCACCACCACCTCCTGTGGCAGCACCACCTCTTGTGGCAGCAGCAGAGGGTGATGATAGCGACAGCAGCAGTTCTCCCACATTGGCATAGCCGTGCAGGCCATGAGTCCATGGAGGTGTTTTTTTTCCCAACATCCACACAGGTGGGTGTTGGTGCGAACCCTGTCCTGGAACCTCCTGGGTGGCCACCCCCCCTGTCCCCCACATGGCCATTTTTGATTTTTGATTTTTTTTTTGTCGCAGTGTGTTGCCTTGTGTGGCTCCCGTGGTCATCCACTGTATTCCGGCTGGGCACATGCAGGCTTGTCCTGAGTTTGGGTTAGATGCTTGGGTTTGTGAGACATACACCCCTCCTGCTTCACGTTTCCATGGGCTTGCAAAGAGTCTGCCCAAGTGACATTGACTTACACGGTGACGTAGGACTCCCATGAGCTGTGTGGGCAGTCTGTAGTCAATACTGTGTATAGATTCCTAGTGGAAATTGTTGTTGAATTGTACACTGCATGGTGTATTGCTATGTGCTTGTGCATCCATGTCTTTCACCTAATTTGCAGGTTAATTCCTCATGTCTTCACAAGGCCGTATACTTTGGAGATGGAGTTCATGTTGTAAGCAGTGCACTTGGACATTTGCGTGGCAGCAGCACTGTACAGTTGGAAGTGGCCGATGTGCTGGCATGATCAGGTTGTAAGACTACCACTACTTTAACTTAGTACTGTCATGTGTATGCTTTGTTTGAGGTTGTGTAGCTGCATTGTATTGTTGGTAAGTATTTGGTCATGTGTGTTGTTAGTTCTACATTACTGGGAGCATATTGTGTGTGGGCAGTTTCCATTGAGGACACTGTACTTTGACACTTGTGTCATGTTTTGGTGATTGCTTTGTTTGCTCTCACATAGCATGACATGCCATGGTGTGTTGGGTGGTGGTGCTAGTGAGGGGTTGGGTGACATGGCACTGTTCTCATGTTGTATTTTGCAAGGGGGTAATGCATTTAGCAGCATATGTGTCTTTTGATGACACAGCATTGGTGGTGTTTATGTAGGTAGGGATGCACACATTGTGACACTTCCAGGTGACCAATCTCAGGCTGGTATGGTTGTGACAGTTGACTGTCCCTTATGTCATCACCATTGATTGTCAGCTTGCATGTGCCAGGGCTGTGTGCACTCGACAAGAGTGTGATTTTATGTGAAGTAATTATCCACCAGCTGTGTACGGGCTGCCTCACCCCATGCCCTTTCCCCTCCCATGCGCAGCGGGCGTGCTTGTGGTTGGGGATCTGGGGGCATCACCATGTCCACGGGCAGGCTCGGGCGTGTTGCAACGTTGTGCAGGACACATGCTGCCACTATGATCCTGCACACCACTGGGGGAGCGTATAACAGCTGCCCGCCAGAACGGTCAAGGGAGCGAAAGCGTGACTTGAGCACTCCGAATGTGCACTCCACTATGCCCCAGGTTGCAAATGTGGGCTGTGTTGTATCTTACCTCGAGTGGCGTGGTGGGGTTCTGAATTGGCGTCATCATGTGGGTGCTCAGAGGTTAGGCACTGTCCCCTGGGGAGGTGGTGATGGGTATCATTAGTGGGGTGGTGAAATTGCTCAGTATCTGACATGCATGCATGTGCTGTGGCATTTATACTCACCAAATGATGATGGCCAAGACCTGGTGTAGACAGCGTGACTGCGTGGCCTGTGACACCCCCCCCCACTATGGCACTTGTCCGCTGAAATGATCCAGTGGCCAAGAAGTGCAGTACATTAAGGACCTTCTCCAGGGGGCTGAGTGCTTGGGAGCCCAGATTGGGTGATGTGAGGTCATCCTCCCACTCACTGACCAGGTCGAGTATTATGTGAGGTGGAAACCTGTACCTCCCATACACCTTTTCATCAGGCATCCCAAAAAGGATTGTTCTGGGTGTAAAAATTCTGGCCCTGACTATCCTCCTCCTCCTCCTGCGGTATCCCACGGCCACTGCTGCTAGGAACGGTATATTCATCCTGGTGTCTGAGCTTGTTTGTTGTTTGCATGCACTTTCATGCTGCGCGGGTCGACGTATGCCTGCTTCCTGCTGGCGTACATCTTTCCGGATTGCTGCGTCTTTTTTGGCGCATGCCTTAGACCCATTCGATTCCATTAATACGTGTTGTAGGTGAGCGTGTGGCCGTTCCGCGCACTTGCCTCCTGTACTTCCCCGCCACCCCAGTAATACATGTACCCCGCTCGCCCAGGCCCAATCGCGTGTAAAACTTCCTGCGAGCCCCTGAAATACACGTACCCCGCTCGCCCAGGCCCAATCACGTGTAAAACTTCCCGCGAGCCCCTGAAATACACGTACCCTGCTCGCCCAGGCCCAATCGCGTGTGAAACTTCCCACGCACCCCCGAAATACACACACACACACGCTATTTTTGACACAGTGGTTGTCTGTTTTTGTCGCGTACCCCTTTGCACGTCATTTGTCCTAGAGGGCCACAGTATGGGACATTCATCAGAGCTGTATATACATGCTTTTTGTTAGCGCACATTTTTTTAATGTGCAGGGATGCTACCGCCTGCATTCGTGTGGCGGACGTATGTTGATGTACATAGTTGACTTTTGGTTTGTATCATGTGATCGCCATTTCACTGCTGGGGGGTGGGTTTGCTGGGGGACATGAGTGGGGGCCTGCTGGCAGGTGCTCTGCACTGCTGGGGGGTGGGGGTGCAATGGGACATGAGTGGGACATGAGTGGGGGCCTGCTGGCAGGTGCCCTGCACTGCTGGGGGGTGGGGGTGCTGGGGGACATGAGTGGGGACTTGCTGGCAGGTGCCCCTCAGTGCTGGGGGGTGGGGGTGCAAGGGGACATGAGTGGGACATGAGTGGGGGGACTGCTGGCAGGTGCCCTGCACTGCTGGGGGTGTGGGTGCAAGGGGACATGAGTGGGGCATGAGTGGGGGCCTGATGGCAGGTGCCCTGCACTGCTGGGGGGTGGGGGTGCAAGGGGACATGAGTGGGACATGAGTGGGGGCCTGCTGGCAGGTGCCCTGCACTGATGGGGGTGAGGGTGCTGGGGGACATGAGTGGGGGCCTGCTGGCAGGTGCCCCTCACTGCTGGGGGTGGGGGTTCTGGGGGACTTGCGGGGGGGCCTGCTGGCAGGTGCCCCTCAGTGCTGGGGGATGGGGTTGCTGGGGGACATGAGTGGGGGCCTGCTGGCAGGTGCCCTGCACTGCTGGGGGGTGAGGGTGCAAGGGGACATGAGTGGGACATGAGTGGGGGCCTGCTGGCAGGTGCCCTGCACTGCTGGGGGTGGGGGTGCTGGGGGACATGAGTGGGGGCCTGCTGGCAGGTGCCCCTCAGTGCTGGGGGTTGGGGGTGCAAGGGGACATGAGTGGGGGCCTGCTGGCAGGTGCCCTGCACTGCTGGGGGTGGGGGTGAAAGGGGACATGAGTGGGACATGAGTGGGGGCCTGCTGGCAGGTGCCCTGCACTGCTGGGGGGTGGGGGTGCAAGGGGACATGAGTGGGGGCCTGCTGGCAGGTGCCCTGCACTGCTGGGGGGTGGGGGTGCTGGGGACATGAGTGGGGGCCTGCTGGCAGGTGCCCCTCAGTGCTGGGGGTGGGGGTGCTGGGGGACATGAGTGGGGGCCTGCTGGCAGGTGCCCTGAACTGCTGGGGGGTGGGGGTGCAAGGGGACATGAGTGGGACAGGAGTGGGGGCCTGCTGGCAGGTGCCCCTCACTGCTGGGGGGTGGGGGTGCTGGGGGACATGAGTGGGGGCTTGCTGGCAGGTCACCCTCACTGCTTGGGGATGGGGGTGCTGGGGGACATGAGTGGGGGCCTTCTGGCAGGTGCCCCTCACTACTGGGGGTGGGGGTGCTGGGGGACATGAGTGGGGGCCTGCTGGCAGGTGCCCTGCACTGCTGGGGGGTGGGGGTGCTGGGAGACATGAGTGGGGCCTGCTGGCAGGTTCCCCTCAGTGCTGGGGGGTGGGGGTGCAAAAGGACATGAGTGGGACATGAGTGGGGGCCTGCTGGCAGGTTCCCTGCACTGCTGGGGGTGCAAGGGGACATGAGTGGGACATGAGTGGGGGCCTGCTGGCAGGCGCCCTGCACTGTTGGGGGGGGGGTGCCAGGGGACATGAGTGGGACATGAGTGGGGCCCTGCTGGCAGGTGCCCTGCACTGCTGGGGGTGGGGGTGCAAGGGGACATGAGTGGGACATGTGTGGGGGCCTGCTGGCAGGTGCCCTGCACTGCTGGGGGGTGGGAGTGCTGGGGGACCTGAGTGGGGGCCTTCTGGCAGGTGCCCCTCACTGCTGGGGGGTGGGGGTGCTGGGGGACATGAGTGGGGGCCTGTTGGCAGGTGCCCTGCACTGCTGGGGGGGTGGGGGTGTTGGGGGACATGAGTGGGGCCCAGCTGGAAGGTGCCCTGCACTGCTGGGGGGTGGGGGTGCTGGGGGACATGAGTGGGAGCCTGCTGGCAGGTGCCCCTCAGTGCTGGGGTGTGGGGGTGCTGGGGGACATGAGTGGGGGCCTGCTGGCAGGTGCCCCTCACTTCTGGGGGGTGGGGGTACTGAGGGACATGAGTGGGGGCCTGCTGGCAGGTGCCCCTCTCTGCTGGGGGGTGGGGGTGCTGGGGGACATGAGTGGAGGCCTGCTAGCAGGTGCCCCTCAGTGCTGGGGGGTAGGGGTGCTGGGGGACATGAGTGGGGGCCTGCTGGCAGGTGCCCTGCACTGCTGGGGGGTGGGGGTGCAAGGGGGCCTGAGTGGGACATGAGTGGGGCCTGGTGGCAGGTGCCCTGCACTGCTGGGGGGGCTGGGGGACATGAGTGGGGGCCTGCTGGCAGGTACCCCTCACTGCTGGGGGTGGGGGTGCTGTGGGACATGAGTGGGGGCCTGCATGCAGGTGCCTTGCACTGCTGGGGGTTGAGGGTGCTGGGGGACGTGAGTGGGGGCCTGCTGGCAGGTATCCCTCCGTGCTGGGGGACAAAATTGGGGGCCTGCTGGCAGGTACCCCTCAGTGCTGGGGATGGGGGTGGAGGGGTTCATGCGTTGGTGATCAGTAGTGCAAGCGGACATGTGGCTTGCCTGGGGGGCATGCCCATGGTGGATGGGCTGACTGCGGGACATGACCAGGGTTGCAGGGTAGTCCCCTGTGGTATGGGCTGCCTGCAGGGGCCATGGAGGGTTTAGATCGAACACCTGGGAGGAGCCACACTGCCAATTGACGTGTAGGACTCCATGGCACCCCTGAAATACACATACCCTGCTGAAATCGCGTGTGAGACTTCCGGCGAACCCCAGATTTACACGAACCCAGGCAAATCGCATGTGAAACTTCACGCGAACCCCAGGAATACACGCACCCCACTCGCACAGGGCCTATCGCATGTGAAACTTCCCACGAACCCCAGATTTACACGTACCCAGGCCAATCACATGTGAAACTTCACGCGAACCCCAGAAATACACGCACCCCACTCGTACAGGGCCTATCGCGTGTGAAACTTCCCGTGAACCCCAGATTTACACATACCCCGCTCGCCCAAGGCCAATCGCGTGTGAAACTTCCCGCGCACCCCTGAAATACACGCACACGCTATTTTTGACAAAGCGGGTGTCCGTGTTTGTCGCATACCCCTTTGCACGTCATTTGTCCTAGAGGGCCACAGTAAGGGACATTCATCAGAGCTGTATATACATGCTTTTTGATAGCGCACATTTTGGCGCACATTTTTTTCATGCGCAGGGACGCTACCGCCTGCCTTCGTGTGGCGGACGTGTTTAGGCCTGTTCGCGTCTTTGTCCGTGTGCTGGTTTGCCCTATTCGATTCCATGAATACGTGTTGTAGGCGAGCGTGTGGGCGTTCCGCGCACTTGCCTCCTGTACTTCCCCCGTGACGCCCACATTTTCACACATTGTTCCCCATTCCGCGTGTCACGCCCCGTGTTACGCCTACTTTTGTTATGTGCGCCGCGCTATGTGCTCTTTCACTGTGGCCGTAGCACATGCCGTTAGATGACCTGTGCGCCGGCGTGCGCCACGCAGATTTTCAGCGCACATCCCAGATTTTACTCGCGCACAGACTTCCATGAATCGATGTGCACGGGTTTCACAGCGATTTTCGCACTTGCACTGTGATTTTCGCACTTGCACTGCGATTCGCACTGTTTCGCACGCTTGCGCGGGAATTTTCAGCACACATTAATTCCATGAATCGGCTTGACAATGTCAATCCAAAATGTAGCAGCTGTTGCAAGTGGAAATCAACCATTTTCTCAAAATACACAGAAGGATAGTCAAGTATTTTTAATGACAGTTAATGGGTTAATAGGTATGTAGGAATTAGTTACGAGTGGAATCATATGTGTCCAAAATGTGAGAAAGGTTATACTACTCCAGATCTCTGTGAAAGATGTATGTATCTGCATGTGCCTGATCATAAAAGTGTAACATGTTGTGATCTTGTAGCAAAAGCATTCCATGACATGGAATGAAGTGACTGTGGTTCTAAGTTACAATCAATACTGCAAAATCTAGTTTTTAATAAATATGTCTTGATTATGTTTCAAAGATACAATGTAGATAGTTGGAAAATGTACACGTCAATAATGAATATTGTAAATAGCCAAGTTTCTGTCAGTAAGAAAACTTTTAAAACGTTTGCATTTATTTTTCATGATGGGGCAGCCATTGAATCTGGGCATTTCATGACATGGGTGCGTACAGTGGTAGTTTGGCTTATTTATAATGACCCTATAGTCACACATCAAGCTAGATTGACAAAGGGTTTAAAGAGTGCTTACTTAATGTTGTCAGAAGCAAAGGTTTAAAATATATTAGGCTAATAAGTGTTTTATTTAAAATATGATATGAATTGTTACTAGGATGTTTTTTTAAACACAGTTCTAAATAAATTTAGAGGTAATATTGTGAAGATTATGTAACTTAGAAGAGAAAATAGCATTCGACTATCTTCTAGTTTTGGTTTATTGTGTAAAACACTGTGTATTTTAAAGGAATAGGGCTTTCAAAAATATTATTGCCTTAAAAGATGGCCAATAATCCAAAACATACATTAAACATATTTTTAATGAAAGTTCCTATGTAAACTTTTGACCAAACAAGGCTCACAGCTTTTACATGGGAGCATCCATTTTGCCATTTCAGGCAGCCTCCTCAGCACTGCCCTGGCGGCACTAAACAAGCAGCAAAAGCCCCCTACTAGGAGCTTTTGCTTAGTGCAGCCAGAGCAAGTCTCAACATAAGCTGAGGAGGCTGCCTTCACTTTCATTTTACATTTTTGGTGCTCCCGAAGCACAGAGAAGCACAGAAAACATAAAATGAAGGCAAAAAGCAAAGGTGCAGCAATTACAAATACAATCTTGTTGTATTTGTGATTGCTGTGGTTTGAAAACCACGGAAATCATAAATAAAAAAATGTTGTATTTCTAACTGTGGCGGCTTTCGCTTGGTGTGTCCAGGGCTTCCCCAACTCGGGGGAGCCGAGGAGACTCCAAGCGAAAGCCACTGTCATCGGAATAACAACGTTGTTGTATTTGTAAATACCACAACATTTACAAATACAACAATGTTGTATTTCTCACTGCGGTGCTGCCGCAGTGAGATATATTGTGGAATTTCGAAACACAACCGTGTTGTGTTTCTTCCTGCAGCGGCTTTCACTTTGAGTCTCCTGAAGCAGCTGCAGGCAGAAACACCACAGCATTTTGAAACATAACCGTGTTGTGTTTCTGCCTGCAATGGCTTTCACTTTGAGTCTCCTGGGCTCCCGAAGGGGCGAAGGGGAGCCCAGGAGACTCAAAGTGAAAGCTGATGTAGGCAGAAACACCAAAGCATTTGGAAACACAACCGTGTTGTGTTTCTGCCAGCAGGGGCTTTCACTTTAAGTCTCCTGGGTTCTCCGAGCCCAGGAGACTCAAAGAGAAAGCCCCAGCAGGCAGAAATACAACACGGTTCTCAGAGGAGCGCGAGAAACGTAGAAAGAAAACTTCAGCATTTTTAAATACAACAACGTTGTATTTATGTTTGCAGTAGCTTCAGCTTGGAGCCCAGGGGACTCCAAACAGAAGCCACCGCAAACATAAATACAACATTTTAAAAGCTGCGGTTTTCTTTGTAAGTTTTCTGGGAATCTCCAACAAGGAAAACTTAGAAAGGAAACCACTGCTTTAATACTTAAAATGCTTATTTTAAAAAAAAGCACTTGCCTAGATGCAGCTTTCATGCCTGCATTCGCTGGTCTCTGGCACCAATGAAGCAAATGCCACCAAGTGGTAGCTTTTGTTTGTTACAGCTGGCTGGCTATTGCTTCATTAGTGCTGCAAGGGCAGCACAGGAGGCATCCATTTCACAAAATTGATGCCGCCTTGCGTTTCAAATTTTTGAGTTTCAGCTTCATTTGCTCAAAACTTTACATAGGGACTTTGTTTAAAAATGATTTTATATATCTGTTTGATTATGGGCCATCTTTTTAGCCAATAACAGTTTTGAGCACATTATTCCTTTAATATGTACAAGTGTTTCCTATAAGTGCTAGGTTACATAAATGGTTCCATGTACATTATTTTGAGTGTGATGAGTATAGAGGATGATTACTGTTTACATATTAAACAAGTAAACAGCAGGTTGTAGATACAACAATGTATAGTGCTATTAAAATACAAAATCAAAATAACTTACTGAAAAGGTTAGTTTGTTAAATGTAGAAATATGTTCTATGTGCACTGTGGAGAGTTTTTAGAAAAGTCTGATAATCTATTCAGTGATTAAATCATGTATGTTCTTTAATTGTGTATGGTAGGTTTAAGATTATTGTGATTAGTTTCTAAGGTGTGTAGGTGGCCAGGAAAAGGACACACAACAAATTATAAAAGAAAGAAAGAAATATAAATTTAGATATCATTTTTATAAGTTAGAATACATTATGGTGCAGTAAAAAAATGTTTTAGCACTGTGTAGCAGTATTAGCGGTAACAAATATTTATATAATAAAATGTTTGAAAATATGGTATGTATAATATGAAATGTCATTACGAACTTCTTATGTGTGTAGATGGCCAAACAAAGGACACACACTGATTGTTTAAGAAGTATGCTAATGACATGTGTTAGGTTATTAGTGTAGTTTTTGCTAAGTATTAATAGCTTTACTCACAGCAGTTTAAATTGACTACTTATTATTTATAACATAGGTATGACTAAAATTTAAAAAAGATGAATACTCAAAATAATGTTACAGTGTTGGCATGTCTTCATTTATTTCTTTGTAAAAGTGAAGACATGGTTATGCTATATGTCTTGGTGTCCTAGTGAAGGTTGCATAAACTAATCTGCAAAATGTAGCATAAAGTAATGTTTGTATATTTTCGTAACATTTGCACATTGTACTTAAATCCATTTATTATTGTAAGAACTATGGGTGTTGTAGGCAATTATTTTTCGAATTTGCTGTCATCATTGTGGTCATAGTCTGCGCAACAGGGGGTGCGAAGTTAAGGTGGCTTTAGCTGAATTTCCAGGGTTTTGTTGCATTAAGTTCTCACCTTAACGTCCGAGCAACTAAAGTTTTTTACTTGAATATATACATAGCTGCAGGTACAGAACAACACATATGTAGCCCATCGTAGACGTGGGTATCGGGAAAAAACCATCAAATAAAACAAAAACTTCCCAGCCCCCCCAGGCCCTCACAAGTGCCCCCCTTATATCGGCCAGCTCCCCCCAATCATCAGATAGACTCATCTGCCCTGTCCTCTCCCATTCCCCCCACAACACACACTGTTTCTGTGATGCAGTTTCCTATGAAATAACGGCTATTTGCGGTTATAGCCGGGACTACAAAAAAGCTTTGTGTTTCAAACTCAGTCCATAGACTCCTTCCAACTCCTGAATTTCACATGGTGTCCTCTTGCCACCCCCACCTCTAGATTGATGGAATTTTCATGTTTGTTTTTTTTTTCCTTTGCTTCATTTTCTGATAGCCTCGGCTGTAGCCACGGCTATCTCTCACATCGAGCATAAACAAAGATGGCAGCTGTTTCATTTCTAAAAACACCCAGTATGGGCAATTTATCCGATATATAACAATCTATTTTGGCAAATATTTACAAAACTACTGCCCAGAAAAAACCCAAACCACAGAAAGGCCTCAAATCAATGCTTTGTGTCCAAGTTGTTTCGGGCTTGATCCAATTCCGTCCAGCGGTTTGGGCTGGGTGGTCTGGCAAAAAGTGACCTTTTTTGTCCATGGCAAAATGAATGGGAAGTAGGCCGGAACATTGTTTTTTTTTTTGTTTTTTTTTCTTAATAACTTTTTTATTTTTTAGCAAATCTTTACCAAACTTTGCAGGCTGAGTGTGGGGAGAGGTGGAGGTCAGGATTCCCTAGTAGACTTCAAGGTTTCAGGTAAATCTGTCACATGAATCAAAGTTCATTAGCAATTCTTCTTTTTTTCAAGGTACCTATGGGAGTCCGATTCTCTTTAACTATAAAACCTGTAATTGGCTGAGCAGTGGTCAGACTTTTGAACCTTGCACAGCATCTTAGTGAGCCTGGGCATGTTATAGTCATACTAGGAAAACACCGCTGGGAAAGCAAAGCCATTCTACATAGTTACCTAATCCCCCAACAACATTGGGAAGGGATTATACATCAGAAATCCGAGTTTGCCAAGTTTGCAAAAGCTCTATGTAAAGCGAGCAAAAACAAGGTCAAACTTATTTTTTTGGTTTCCTCATTTATGTCATGGTTACCACAAGGAATTTGTTTCTGTTGTGTTATCATTTCATAACAAACCTTTCACAATTTAATCATTCATAAACCACATATGAAAAATATAATATACCAATACATACAATTATTTTGAAAGAACATTTAAAGATATGACAATTAACACATTTGTTTCCATACATACTTTCAGTTTTCCATATAACTGCAGTAATAATGTAATCAAATTTAAAACTAGGGATGCTTGACGCCCTTCCATAATCTTTTTCCAAAAACATTCTTTTGATGAAGAAATATCAGAATATCAGAAGGGACACATTTGGAAAAATGAAACTTCCAATTATTGAGTGTGGCATTGCAATCAATATGTAGATGCTTTATAAACCCTGTTTCAGATTTCAGTTTGCGTAGTCTTCATGTTCTCTCAGGTTTGCCAATACCTAACCTTGGTCCCAAAACTTCTAAAGTAGGAATTATGTTGACCTGAAACCTCATTTATAGAGAACGATAGTTACTTGAGGGAAAACAGCTTATTCATTTTGGTTAAGTTTGCCTATTTTGGAGAAAGGCTGAATATTCTTTTTACAAAGTATAGATATTGATTTTATCAGATGCTGCACACCAATCCCAATCATATAATCTTTTTGTTTTATTTTGAACTCTTGAAGAGTTGGCTAGCTCTCTGTAGTCCAGCCTCATCTGTGCTAACCTGTTTTCTATGTTTTCTACAAAACTGGTTACATTTTTAACTATATTCCCTTCAATAATAATCTTAAATTCCTTAAATATTGAATTTGATGGGTTTTCTATATCACCATTATTTTCAAGCATACTAACCATAATTTGTGCCATAGTATACAATCAGGTACTACAGGGGAAAGCATTAAAAATACCTTCCATATTTTGCCTTCCAGTCCTTTTAGGAATATCCTCCATATTATCTAATCTGAATACCAGACCTTATGTAATAGCAGATACAAACTTCTTTATATTATAAAAGCTAAAGTCTGGAATCAACAACAGTCTTGAGTATCTAAAATACATTATATTTAGTTGTGCAATCAGAGGTTTCACTTTATTCCTTAATATTTCATCAATTGTTTTTTTATGAAACAGCATGAGATGATTCAAAACCCAATTGTTATACCAGTTACACCAATTATACCAGTATACACTTAATAATGTTGGGTGTCCTTGGTTTAGAGGACACTATTATATTTGACTTACAAGACCTTTTTTCGGACTTAACCAAAACCTCAAGCTTGCGATTTGGGCAGTTTGCTTAAGGACACAAAGGGGGTCATTATGAGTTTGCCAGTTTGCCGGTATCCACCAGTAATTCTGGAAGAATACCGGCAAACTGACCCTACCATTTCCACCGCCTGATATCCCGTTATTACTGGGAGATTCCAGGTGGCAGAAATGCTGGTACATCCCCCTTCCATGGAGTCCCAACCAGCACCAGTAATACTGGTGCTGGTAATTCCGGCATGTATTTGCCGATTGGGGCCTGATTTACCTCCAGCTCTTCACTGGAGGTAAATCTGTGACCCCCACCGGTAAACTTGCTTTTTTCCAGATTGGAAAAATTGCCAGTGCCAGAATTACTGGCAATTTTACCAGCAATGTTTTCACCCCGGAAAAACTATAAAGATGCCTGTCTATGCATCAACAGTGGTCAGGCTTTTGAACCTTCCACAGTGTCATGGTGAGCCTGAGCAAGTTGAAGCCATACCAAGAAAACATAGAGAACAAAGCTTTTCTACTTGCTTTCTTATGCCCCCACCAACATTTGGGAGGGGTTGTTTTTCAGCAATCTGAATTTGCCTAAGGTGTAGATGCTCCCAGAAAAGCAAGCAAAACAACCTAACATCTTGTTTTGGTTCTCTCATTCAAGTCATGGTTACTATAAGGATTTATTTTAATATACTTCACCAAAACCCAAGGCATGTGCTAACTTTAATGACTGCATGAAGTGAACAGTTAGCAAAACCACCAAACTCATAACGAGGGCCAATCTATTTCATTGGTTGTTAATTCAATTAGTGAAAATGGCTAAGAAATAAAGACATAGCTCATGAAACATAACCTCATCTTTATTGCATGGCCTAACAACATTATCATAATACTGGTAATATTCACTAATGTACTTTTTGTTCAAATATAAAATACTTTACATTAACAACACAATACGTCAGTTCTAGGCGCCAGAGAAGAGGAATGCTGTCTAGTTTAGGTGTACCTAGGGTTTGGACTCAGAGAAGTGTGGAACAGGCATCCCATACTGATTAATAGTAGTTATTCTCAGCAACAGGGACTTAAATCATGCATAATTCAGCCCATGTGCACAAAGTGACATATCATCCAAGAAGGGTCTGTGTTGTGGAGAAAAAAATACAAACAATAGCTGGTAAGAAAGACACTTTTGAGTGACCACCACAAGTTATCGAAGGCTCAGTGTGTTGAGCATGATGTCAATATGTTGTGTACTGTGGCAGTGTCATATTTAGGGAGGCTAGGGTGGAGGGCTGGTAAACTCCAGTTGTCATGGGAAGCCTCCAGCTATGTGATGAACAACTAGGAATTGTTGCTGGGGCATTCTCCAGAGCTTTCCCATTGTCCCTTCATTGGTAACATCATGCACCCTAAAGTCACCAAATCAGGCAGACACATCAGTATGGTCCATCATGAAGTGTACTGCTTGTGAGGTGAGGAAGGGTAACCCACGATGAACCATTTAAAGAGGGATCGTGTTTGGGGTTGAATGCCCAATACTATCAGGGTGATAAAGGCATGTGAAGAATACAGTGCACACTGTGAGAGGGTGCTTTTGCCTAGGCTCAGTCCATGAACAGAGGAGCAAGATTCCTTGTTGGGCAAAGTTTGGGTCCAGAAGTAATCAAGCTGAACCTGCACTGCGGATGGCGTATGCAAAGATGGGGAAACAAACAGCACACATAGCATTGTTTGAGGCACATGAAGTTGAAACACTGATCTGCCTGGCCAACTTGATGCCGGCCTGATCCCAAAATGATGGTCAGCCTGTGCCAAGCCTTTGAGACATGGGGACAGTTTGATAAGCAAGCACAAACCATTGGAAAATGCAAAACGCCTAATTACACTTGGGGTAAAGAGGGAACACACATGGGGGGGGAGTAGGAACTACAAAGCCTAAACCAATCACAAGACCCATGGGTTATAGGGGACTAGATCCACCAATCAGCGCTTTTATTGAACAATTAATGCCAAACCCACAGCATGAAAATAGACACAAACTACTAGACAGTTGTAGCTAGGACGGAACTCCAGTGAGTTGGTGTTGAGGCAGTAAGAGGAGGAAGAGAAGCAGAAGGAGATAGCAGAAACATGCAAACCCTTTGAGAGTGAGAAGACTTATAGTTGAGAGCATATCAAGGATATGGTTGGGGCCTTTGTCCAAGAAGCTACCTGGACCAAAGGATTATGGAAACGAGAGGCGAGTGATTAGCCTTCTAGGGGACACAGCCCAGATCCTGGTGGTAGCTGTATTGCCACAACAGCTGAAAGTCAGGCCGCTGTGGAAGGAGCCTGGCTAGTGATTTTATCCATGAGGCCCTGATAGGAGCAACGGGGTGGTTATAATTGCTACAGCCTGAGAAGTACCCACATGGGCAGTATCATTTCAAAAGAGACCTGCAGGCACAGAGGAAACCTGCATGGTCTTGCCCTGGTAGGAGTCCACAGAGTCCCCTATAGCAAGAGGCAAACCTGCATGGTCTTGCCCTGGTAGGAGTCCACAGAGTCCCCTATGGCAAGAGGCAAACCTGCATGGTCTTGCCCTGGTAGGAGTCCACAGAGTCCCCTATAGCAAGAGGCAAACCTGCATGGTCTTGCCCTGGTATGAGTGTGCCCTGTAGTTACTGATTTCTGAAGGGGAGCTCATCTTCTTTACCATCTGCCAAGGCCATTTGAAGAAGAATGCTTGGGTACTTTAAATACTCTGCAACTTTCCGTGTACTGAAGGAGTCTTTCACTGTTTCAGCAGTCCTGTGGCTTTATGGATTAGAATAAGACGTTGGAAACTGGAAAAGGTATTTAGGACATTAATTCATCTTAATGTAGGCCCTTTGACTTGATTTTATTTACACCTTCATATTGACACATATACCTCCAACCCTCCCCGCAGAGAAAGAATAAAGTTGTTAAACTAATCCTTGTGTTTTAAGTGATCTGCTATATACACCTTGTGACCTTTACCACAGCACATACATGTAGGTGTGACTTACTATGACGTCACCCTGATAAAGAATCCCAATACCACATTCTAATAAATTCCTCTTGGTTGTTCTGTTAGTACAGAGATCCAGTTGACAAAACCATAAATGCTTTGCCCCCTCTGTATTTCACCTTACCAATGATATCAGGTTTTTACATCGGGCCTCATGGTGGATTCCTTAAAATTCTAAGCACTGTTAGAATATCAGTTATAAGAAACCAATTTAATGATACTCAATGTGTCTACATTAAAGGATAAAGGCCCTGCTGCCATTCTAACTTAAGAAGTGCAGTCTGTCCCCACGTCAAAGGCATGTTTTTAACATATGAGTTATCCAGCCAGATAATCACACTATTATTGACTGCACAGCAATGCCCCACAAGGAATGTGTAATTAGACGCGTATGTGAATGCAGACAAACGGTTGGCGGTAAGGGTTTAATACCGGTACCGGTAAATCCTTACCGCCTTACTACGAGGTCCCTTTGCGGGTTGGGGAATTTAACGCCTGCTTTTTGCAGGCGTTAAAAAGCAACCCGCAAAGGGACCCAGGGAGCTAATTACTGTACCGCAATTTGCGGTGCTGTAATTAGCGCCTTCCCCATTCCCATAGAGCCCTATGGGGCAAAAATGGGAATGGGGAAGGGCAATGGTGGAAGGGGGAATTACCGCCCCGCTAACCTTAGAATGGGGCGGTAATTCCCCTTTCCACCAAGGCGGTAATAGCGCCACGGTTCTCCGCCTACCGTGTAATGAGGCCCAAAGTGTTAAATTCCTTAGGGTAGAAAACACCACCCTAGATGCATGGCTGCAACTTGATTATATTTGAGTGCACTGGCACGTATATTCAAGGAACCTGAGCCTCAGTAGTTGGAGACTGGGTCATAGTTTCCAAACCTAGGGTGAGCAGACGTCTCGGTTTTGCTGTGACAGTCCTAGAAGTGGGCCATTTGTACCCACATCACGAGAGCTTTTTCAATTTAAAAAAAAAAATGGGAAGAGTGGGCGACAATTCAATCGGCAACATTTATAAACGAATTAAACATCCTAATACTTTCTGAATTTTGCCATCTCAGGATCACCTCGAACCGCCAACCTTCCAGGTACCAGCCATATGCATTACGTTGTTGCCCACAGTGATCAGTTGTGCAACAAAAGAATAGTAAGGTGCATAATATCAATCAGAGCAACAGCTCCTTTGCTATTAACATGCTTACATCCACAGTCAAAACCGCACAATGTATTTGCACACACTGTCGCATGGGGAGGTCGGGTTAAGGTAGCAGGGTTTGGTGTGGGGAAACACTGGGGGTGAGGAGGGGAGAGGAGGTGAGAGTGGGCTAGTGCTTTTTTTATGCTGTTTGCAGTCCCATTATTTTTTTGTCTTGAAACTCTGGTCCCCCATCTAACACAGACAGTCCATATGAACCGTGTCTAGCAGTGAGTTTCAAAACGTGATGGATGTTGAGCTTTGCATTATTCTTAACCACTGGGCATTCCTCTGACAACTTTGCATTCCACGTTGCAGAATTGGATCCGCTATTTGAAAAATAATTTTGACCCTACTGGCGAAGTAAACAGTCTAGCCAGGGCTGATGTGCAACATCCCTTTTGTAGAAGAACAACAGCAACCTCAACTAGAAAGTGTCCATGCCATTGTTTTTTATCTTCATCTCTTAATACAGGGGGGCACCAACTATCTGCAAAGCAGTCTTGACCAGTGGCGTCGCTAGTAGGTGCCAGGGGGGCCCAGCCCTCCACCCCCACTGAAATCCTGCCCCCCCTTGTGCCGGCCCACCTAAGGCGAGCCTGTTCTCTGTTCATGTTGTTATTTGTGACACTCACTAAGGCAAATGTCTGCATATCACACAGCAAATATTCTCCTTTTGTCTCAAAGCTAGCTGAGATCTTGGTATGCATTCTGGCATTGGTATGATGAGCACGAGCCACTTCTCATGTGTTCCTGGCCGGCTTTGGCACAGAGAGCTCCATAGTGTGCAGAGCAGTTTTTCTCCCCCTCCCATCAGAATGTAGAGCACACAACTGCTTATGATGAGTCACTGAAAGGTTTTGTGCCTGCATTCTGATGGGAAGGGAGGTGCAGTGGGGTGTGGGTTGTTGGTGTGCAAAAGCCTCTCTGCAGGAGTGCGTGTGATGTCACACATTACCTTTCATAGGCGCCCCCCCACTTTTGTTTGTGGCCCCCCCTACTTTTGTCTGTGGCCCCCTACGTGCCCCTCCTAAATTTGATTCCTGGCGACGCCACTGGTCTTGAGCCTTCCTCAAAGGGAGAAGTTAAGCCTGTTTCCCACTAGGCCAAGTCCCCTCTGCATTGCGCAACTTGGACACCTCGCACTGTACAGAGTGGCCTGTCCTCCCATGCCACTTCGCAATGAAATTACATACAGCTTAGCGAACTCATTTCCGCCTGCACACTCCCTAATACCAAACATGGATGTACCTCTGCAGTGCCTCTGCAGGCTACCCAAAGTGTTCTCTGCAAATCTGGCTTATGGGACTGGCTGTATGGATTTTCCTCATCTGCTACTTTACCTCTTGCCGGCTAATATACCCATCTGCACTCTTGTATGGTCTGAAATATATATAGATAATCTACCGCCTACACAATAAAGCTATTGCAAGTCACTGAGGAGTTTCGCGACCAAATAAAGGAACGAGGCTGAAAGACGAGTACCTTTATTAGTGTCGCAGAACTCCAGGGTGACTTGCAATATCCTTTTCATGCATGGTCGGAGTTATTTTATTCCTTATAATACATTTCCCATTACCGTATTTCCCTTTAATACCTCTTCTCTTGCTTAATATATGGTAAGATATCTTCCATTTGCTCATAAATACATTCAATATAGAGGGCCTGATTCATGGAACGTTTTCCTATGGGATTGAACCATTATAAAACACTTACACGAATCAGGTCCAGAATCTGTTCGGATTTCAAAAAAGCAAAAAGGCAGCTCCTACTGTGTTGCAGAAAAATCGCTCAAGCAGTTTAATGAAATGTACAGAAAAAATGTAAATGTTGCACTTAAAAATTGTAGCATGCAGATTCTTGCACAGATGAGTTGAACTCCAGCCATGTACCAATTAAACCTTCTATCATAAACAGTCCCTTGTCAATGACCGCCTGCAATGTGTCACAGAAAACTACTCTGCCAGAAAGGAATTTGAACAGCTTTTCATTAGGTGCTGCAGTAAGGGCTGCAATTCTCTCAGCTGGCTAAAGCGTGAGGCTTTGCAACCTCAGAACTGAAGTGTAATACCGGATTACAGAGCAGTTGTGATGTCATTTTCTTATTACAGGTCAATTGGGATGTCACAGTATTTCCAGGCTATTCTACAGATAATGCAGGATGCCATATATTATAAGTGTGATTATTTAGTGGTCATACTGAAGGGCGCAAAACATGCATTTATGATTTACATTTCCACTGATTTGTTTTTGGACTATTTATTCAATGAGACTGGATACATATTATTGAAGAGATATAGGACCTGATTCTCAGACCGTTTTCCTATGGGATTGCACCATTATTAAACACTTCTGTGAATCAGGTCCATAATGTCCCTGCTATTGTAAGCCCATACAGACTCAGAGCCCAACGCAGGTTTAAATCATGGGCCAAGCGAACAAGGGCAGGTTCTTAACGGAAGCGAATCCGGTTCTACACGTCCTCTTTCTATTCTTGCAACATTGCGAAAGGTGAAGGCTTGCCAGGTCAAAATTTATCTCTTTAGAGTCATCTGGGTTTGATTCCAAGATGCATGGTGTGGCTCGTAAAGGAGGCGTGTTCCCCAAGGCAGCTCGTTAAGCGCCCAATGATAGCAGTATTCGAAGTTGTAAAGATGTTTTCTTTCTCAACTTCCTGGACTTCACAGCGCATATAAAGGTAAATTACATTGCATGTGGGGCAGGAAGTGCAGGGCATGGGCTCATTCTATTGGATCATGGAGCTTAATATATAGATATAGTTTCGCAGATTCTAGAGGAGCACAGATCTCTGGATGACTGAAGGCGTTTATATCTCACACACCTTGGACTGGAAGATGCACAAAAAAAATATTCAACTCAGAGAGGACATTTTTCTGAAATGAAAAAAAATAAACATATCTTATATCCTAGGGTCGACCAAGACACCAATATGCCTGAGTGCCCACATGGAAATTGTCTACATTCATAAACCACAATTCGCAGATATTTGTGACAACTGTGCAGTACCGTGGTGCTTATTTTTGGAGAACATTGGTGCTTTATTTATATATATATATATATATTTTTTTTTAATGCGCCTATACACAATTGGGCTGATTCATAGAATGTGTTGCACGTTCAAAATGACTTTTCACTGCTGAAAAGTGACTTTGCACTGCTGACACAAACCCTGATTGATGGACCTGTGCAGTGCAAAGTGTATTTTCTCAATGCAAAGTTAATTTTCAGCAGTGTAAAGTCACTTTGAATGTGCACAGAATTCCATGAATCAGGCCCAATGTGTTTCCAGGTGCAACAAGACAAGCGGATGTGGGGGACAGTGATGACAAAAACAGAAACAGTCCTACTAGGCCTTGTGACATTCAGATCTTGCAAGTTCAGTAATAGAAGTACAGGGGAGAAGGGTGGGGCAGATGTGCCGGAGGGTTAAGCGAGGACCCGGGTAGGCCAGGTGGCCAGAGCCCAGGGAGAAAAGAGTGCAGGGGCAGAAAGGTCCACATTCTAAATCCGAGGAGAGGGCTGGAAGGGCTAAGGGGGTGCAGGACCAGCCAGGCAAGTGCAGGTTGGGTGGAGGGGTCAAAGGAGACCAAATGCAGGGGTAGACTGCTAGGGGGGGGCTGGTGCCCTCTAAGAATCTGAAGGAACCAGACAGCCAGTCAGGAGGCAAATGGGGGGACAATTAGCAGGTGAGAGGGAAGGAGGAAGAGAAAAGGGGGGCCTTGAGAAACTTGTGGAACTTAAGAGATCCCGCTCAAGTCAGAGAGGAGCAGGAAGGCCATTCCAGAGGGAGGCACCTGCGAAGAAGAGAGATCTACCCACCACTCCCTGCTTTGAGAAGCATCTAACTGAAGGGCTCTAGCAGGAAGGTATGTAGGGAGAAAGAGTTGGATGTAGCAGGGTCCCAGGCCCCAGAAAGCCTTCTAGAGGATTATGAACGTGATCCTTGCAGCAACCGGGAGCCAGTGGAGAAATGTTTGGGCTTGAGAGATGCAGTCCCTGGGCTTGAGTTCAAGGATAAGTCGCAGTCATATTCTGGATCAGTTGAAGGGGTGATCGGAGGAGTTCGGTAGGTTGAGGAAGAGGACCAGAGCTCTGGAGACATTGAGCTTTTGGGGGAAGGTGAAGAAAGGAAGAATGCCTCTAAGGAGGTGAAGCCGAAAATGAGCCCTCTTGGTAAGTTCTGTGAAGTGAGGAGAGAAGGAGAGAGAGAAGTCAAAGATGATGCCAAGGATATTTGCCTCACAGGAGGGTAAGGTGAGGCCGCCGAAGGAGGACAGCCAATGTGTAGGAGGAAAGGAGGGAGCTGGAGTCCCAATAAGTAGGATCTCGGTCTTACTAGCATTAAGCCAGAGATCGTTAGCAGTGCACCATGCCGGAATAGCAGACAGTCAAACTGGAGGTGTCTCATCCGCTTGTCCACAGGGATTTCTCATCCTACAGTCCCCTTACCTGCACTTATTAGACATCCCTTGTCTGCGCTTTAACCTTGCACTTGTGTTGCTGGCTTACTACCAGTTGTTATTGTATCCCTTGCTCAGCACTTTCCACTCCTCCCCTCTCCCTTGCACTTTCTCCCTTCCAGCTCCCCTGCACTTGCACGTTCTCAATGCCACTGGGCGTAGTGAGATTGCTGTTCTTTCTGCCCTTGTTCATCTCCCTTGCCTCGTCACGCTTTGAAACACTTGTGTATGAGCGCGATACAAATATCATATCATATCATATCATATCCAGATGGCCAGGATACAGCCATCGCTTTTGGATCCAGTTCCTGGGGGTGGACCAGTGCGGGAGGATCAACTGGATGAGGGGTCATTGGGGAGTGGAAGTGAGACACCGGATGGTCAGACGCGGTATCCCCATTCCCTGTAACACCTTAACCCCATAAAACCAGGTAGGTTATCTGGGAATTCAACCCCCTCCCCTTTCCCAACATGAACACTTTCTCATGGACTGCTCACTGTGAGAGAAAATGGACTAGCATCCGAGCCATATACCTGAAGTGTCCCAATACCATGGTCAGGCACGGTCAGGCAATTACTGATCATTACACACTCCTGACTTCTATCACACCTGTCCACATGGATAAAAAGCAGAGCATGAAAGCACACCCTTAGCAAGGCAAAGCACACAAGGAAGCAGCAGTTCTGAGATGGCAATTTAATACAAGGCAAAAGACGTCAAGACCGAAGAGGTCTGCAAGGAGGGAAGTGCTCTTGACCTTTTCACTGAAAGACTGCATTTTTCATGAGTCTTCGAGAATCAAAAATGTAAGACCTGAATCAAAGCTGAGACATCCTGCATTGTGCACCAGAGGCACCTGGGGCTCTCCCGCGTCGATAGTTAAGGCGGGGAGAAGCATTTGCCACTGTGGTACTGTCCTTGGCTCCTACAGCAAAGCAACATTAGTGAAGTCAGCACTGCCGGTGAGTTGGGGTTCTGATACCAGACAGGTCTGTGTGGAAACCGAGGCTGCAAGCGGCAACATTGTATAAAGGAAATTCAAGAAAACAGTGCATGAAGTGTATGTAGAACTTGATGAAAATATAGCAGTCGACGAGTGGCAGAACTTTGAAGCAAAGATACAATACCGTAGACAGAGTGGTCTGGCATCACGTGGGTGCTCATTCGAAAGTCTCTGTTAGGTATCCAACTAAAAGGTGACAAATGTTATAGAACATAATTGTGAAATCGAAGTGGTCCTGCAACGGGTCAAGCCAAACCCTGTGCACATTCGAATGTCTTCAATAAGTGAAGTCAATTGAAATTGTTCTGAGCCCGGCTGAGGGAGACTAATTGTGTTTAAGGGATCTGAGCTTGGCTGAGGGGGATCCGGGGTGAACTGTGAGTCACCTGAAAAGGAGTATCCTACAAACATTGTGTTAAAGAGATCTGAGCCTAAATGAGGGGGATCCAAGGTGACGAACATAGTGCAAAAGGAATCTGAGCCCAGCTGAGGGGGTAACGAGGTAAATAGTGAATCACCCAAAATTAATATTCTGAGAACCTAAAGCAGAAAATAACTTATTGTTTATTTGGTTGCATCAGGCCCTCTAAATGAAGAGATTTTGAGAACCAAGAAGACTTGTACACTGAAAGCCCTGATGCAAATTTTTGAACTGTATCCTCATGCTAAAGAAGCCAGAGACTGTGCTCTACTCGAGTGTACCACCCTGTCCTGTGCTGAAAATGTGCAGAAGGGAGGCCAACGGCTTGACCATCCTGACATATCATTTAGAAAACTTCTTTCTTTTTGTCATAAGATATTCCCCACACTATTTGTATTCAGATTTAAGGTCTGCAATAGGTTTATTAGTATTGGTCCTTTTATTTTGACAAGAAACCACGGACCTCATTATTATTATTTGATAGTCGTAGCTTGCTCCCATCTGTAGATTTAGGATTAGATAGACATTTTTCAAACCCTTTTTTAAGTTCAATAAACACCCTTGAACTGTGGTCACTTGTGTCTGTCTTACTATTGATACCATACCTTCCTTACAACTGTAAAACCTTTGCATGCATATTGGGTCAGTAACATTGGTTAAAGTTGCCTGTTGCACAGCGTACCACAGAATCAACATGGCCCACAATAAAGATTCCATGCTAGCCTGCCAGCTAGTCCCATCAGGTGTTTGCCTTATTGCACAACAGAAGAGTGTGAGTCTACTAGAATTTTTTAGAAATGTTGTCAATGTCGTGAAATGGCCAGAGATGAAATATGAATGAGGTTTTAAAACAGTTGTCCTAACATGACCTCTTCAATTGAAAGATTATAACATGGTTGCCACCCCTTCTTACTTTTTCATGTTATAATGACTAACAAAATGTAGGAACTAGGAATGCAGAAATGAGCCCAAAGGAATATATGATTGGTTATTTACTTAAGAAAATACATGCTTGTGATAATATTTCATGTAAAAAAGACCACTAACATGGATACGTATAGTTAATGATTTCTCTCAAGCTTGTGTGTACTCATTTTATAATCATAATTAAGATGAGAATCTAAGTTAACCATGTCAGAACTGTAAATCATGACCCATACCTTTCCTGTAGTTCACTCAACCCTTTTCTATCTTACGAGCTGCAACACATTCACAATGAATTATGCGTAAGTATTTACACAAGTAAGACAATAGTTATGAGAGGAGTGGTCAGAGCAGGAAAGTGGTGTCAATTTCTTGTAGGTTTTAAAGCGTAAAGAGGCCAAGAGGGGTGCAGGATAGGTTGGCACACAAGATAATGGGCAGCAGCTCAACAGATGAGGTAAGAGAGTTGCAGCAAAAGGGAAGAATGCTTGAAGGGCAGAGGAGCGGCAAAAGCAGAAGGTAGGGGGACACATAGAGATAGAGGGCAACATTTAGAGTGTCACATATCTTACACATCCAGAATGAGAATTAAATGGTGTTGGGATTAGCATACAATGGAGAAGAAATAGAGCGAGAATGGGGACAGTGTGTGTGACAAATTGGATTATGCCTCACAGGAGTACAAGAATGAGTAGGGGTAACATGGCCCACTCAGCCATCACACACAAACGAAAACACAATCCAATCATTAAGCAAATAGGGACAATCAAGAGATATACCTCTTTTGCCTTTTGTGTTAAAGCGGGCCGAGGGAAGGCTATACACTCAAAAGGGGTGTGAAGGTGAACCAGTAGTGACGCAAACAACACAGTATCAAAGGGAATGTCCAATGAAGGTTCTATAAAAATATAACCACGTTAATAAGACACACCATGTGCACAAAAAGAGACTACTATACAAATACCTACCCCATAGGAAAGAACAGAGAAGATGTGACAGACTGGACAAAGGTGCACTCTGAGCATGTTTTCAGGGGTGCTAGATAAGGTACTGCCATAAAAAGGATATTGGGTTTAAAGCAGGAGCGACCTAACCAGTCTCTAGGATACCAGTGGACCATGGGGGCAGTTTAGCATCACAGTACCCGGATTCATTTCTTGGGTGGCTGGCGCATCAGACTCATGGTCAAACGATGCAGGCTGATAAAGCTCAGTCGGGCTTGTTGGATCTTGGAGGTCCTGGGAGCAGGCCAGCATCGCATAGAGTTGAATGTAAGTGCTTTTTGTGGTTGAACAGCGGTGGTTCAATGCTGCAGGTTGGGGCGGTCCCAAGAATGCCTCACAGTTGGCCAGGCCAAGTCAGGCTTTGGTGCTGGGAGGGGTTGGTGAGTGACTATCCAGTGGTTTGGGTCGGCGGGTGACAGTCGTTGAAGTGGTGATCAAGGGTATGTTGAGGTGTATGTTGAAGTTGACGGCTCTCAGGCTAGTTGGGCCGAGTCATGGTTGTCACCCCAGTTAGAGTCAGCAAGTGACCCTCCAGAGATTTGGTTTGGGTTCCGGCATTAGGAAGACGCTACATGCCTAGTAGGTGATGTTTTTTGCTAGGGCACGATTCATCTCCAACCTGGTTTAGATGCTGTACAATAGTTTGGCTGGTTAAAAGAACACAGACACCAGCACCAGCGCCTTCCCTTTTGTTCATGATGAGGGGAACACAGAGTAGCTGGTTTGGTATGGGAGAATAGGGAGCTTTGGCTGGTCTGGCCCTCCGGTTGCTGTGAGGCCTTCACAAAGGACTTCAAAACAGGAGACTCCAGTTCTTGGTCTGCTCTTCTGGCACAGAAGATCCATTGCAAAATGTTTTTTCCTGGTCCACAGCCCTGGTCACTCCCAATCTTACATGGGAGTGGTTAGGGGACAGATCTTGCTTCTGTCTTTGACAGCTCCTTCTTTACCTCCGACGGAGGGCTTTGGACAGGGCAACTGGTGTTCTGATGTTCAAAACATCTCTTCAGCCTGGAGGAATTGAGGGAATTCTGCTGAAGGGGCGCAAGACTCCTTCTTTTAAGGGATCTAGTTCTCTGGTGATTGTTTAAAAGCTAACCTGTTTTAGCAGACCGATACCTGCTCTGGACCTTGTCCTGTTGACCTTGCACCCAAAGTGCTTTGCTCCAGAGCAAGTGAAGGATACAGGAAAGGGAAAGAGAGATGGTGAGAAACAAGATGATGGAAGGCTTTTATCAGTGTACGGAGCTCTCCTGGCTATCCTACTCCCACCCATTATGTCCTATTGACTACAAGGACCACAGGCTACGTAGCACCATGGTGTGAGGCTGCTCTGCCGATAAAAAGGGTGTGCTCCTTTGATACTTGAGCCCAGGAAAGCTGCCTGCTGTGTGGCTATCTCTGGGGGAGGGGATTACTGGCCCTCTCAGAGAGAATCAAAGAGAGGCTGAGTACTGTGGTTTTCAGTCCTGCCATGTGGCAGTATTGGCTCATCTGACCCAAATGCACATTGCGTTCCACAGCAGAGCTATCTCACAGGAGCTAACGCGTGTGCAATATCAATAGGGATGTAGTGGCCACGATCATAAGTATCACCATGCAGCATGCCTAAACTCATACATAGCTTATTCTTGGATATTACCCTGCCATCAGCATGGGGTACTCATGATCATTGTAGTTTGTGTACAGGGGACATATCTTAAATGTCGCCCTTGTGCTGCAGTGACTTTGCTGTCACTGTGGTGGTCAAGTGAGATTCTTTTGACCTTTGAACCTGCTCTACGCCACAAGCAGAGAGGGTGCTGCGGATCAGGCTACCGATGCAGGACACAAGTGCACTATGCTTTTGTCATGGAGTTGCAACGAAGGGGGATCTAGTTAGCAGATTTCCCCTTTGGAGAAGGAATCACCTTCATCATTTTATGTACTAATTAAAATCAAAACAGCCATGGGTTTGCACACTTGCCAGATGGCAATTCCTCACAGTGTGGCCTGAATGATACTTGAGTGTTGTCATGGGTAGGATTGGATGCAGGAGATGAGGTTAGTAAAAAGGCTATTCTTAGCTTTGTTTAGGCCAGTCCCAAGGGCAGATAGAGAACACCTGACAGAGGTCAGGAGGTAAGGAGAAAAGTCTTTGTATCAGTGTCGAAGCTGGAGGTGCATTCTGGTTTTAAGACAAAGAATGTCAGGAGCGATCAGGGCTGTGTTGAGGACTAGCAGGAGAATGTTTTGTGATGAGTAGTAGTGTTCAAAGGGGGAGCAGAGGGCCGAGCTAAAAACAAAGAAGGCTATCTCGATGGGGGAGGCAAGGAGTGGGGAGAGAGCGAGTGTTGAGGACCGCACTTCACCTCCTGGGTCAGTATCCAGGGCATGAGGTATGAACTTTAATTTAGTTAATGGGGAGATTGGGAGAAGATACTAAAGCGAGAAACTTGACCTTGTTGTGAAAAAGGGACTGGTCAGATGGAGAGGGATCGATGTAGAGGATAGATGGGGTAAGGTAGCCTAATAGAAAGACTATCTCAAGGGATCTGCCATGAATATGTTTGGTTGGTGATGGAGAGCAGTCAATGAGTGGTCAGAGAGTAGATAATCAAGTTCAAGGTCTTAGAAGTAGAAGACAGTTTTGAAGATCAATGTCTCCAAAGAGGGCTGTAGAAGCCTGCATGGGAAAGGAGTCAGAAAACAAGTCCAGATTTGGAGTAAGGATTTGAAAGGTGAGGATGTCTGTAGATCAGGGAGATAGTGGGGAGGTGGGAACTCATAGATGGCTAACAATTAATTTCAAAGGAGAGGGGGTGGTCAGATGGAGAGAAGGGACGAATGGGTTAACCTTACTGAACAAGATCTAAACCCCTACACTATAACTGTAGAAGTGGAAGGAGTAGGAGAAGGTAGCATATTAAGTACAATGAGCGTGGCTGTGTCATGAGGGGTTTTCAAATGAGTTCAAACACTATTATTATTTGAAATGTCTAATAAGCAACTCTTTAGAATGACTTCTGTCTTTTTCTCATTTTGCTGATCTCACCTGTGTTTGTCTTAAATAAACATATAATTAATGTTGGTTTGCTTGATTAATCATAGAGAATTACATTTTTAACCCAAATTGTGGGCAAATGGAATGGTGTTGTAATAATGATTAACATACACTCTTCAAACTTAATGGTCGAAAAGGATCATCAGGGCCATGCAGACTGACTTTTCCCCCCAACCACTTCCATTGGCGTTCACATTCTTATCTCTGTTTTTGTTGCAACACAAATACACCTGTGTGTCGCCTACATAAATAAATTGCAGGATGTGGTTTGGACACTACTCTGTCCACAAGCAAAAAGGGAGAGCAAAAGTAATTTCATGTATCCAGCACACTGGAGACACTGCAGAGGCACAGTGAAATTCCCTTTGTGCCAAATAGCTAATCTTGTTCAAGAGTGCTGCTATGTATTTCCCCCCATTGTGCGAAGGGTCCTCCTTACTCCTCCCTAAAGGCACCACCAAATCAGGGAATTCTGCATTCTGAGTGCCCAAGTGGAATCACCAACTGTGTATTTGCTTTGACAGAATAGGCCTGGGGCCCATTCTTTAGAATTAAAGAATTGCACTTGCATTACGAATGCCAGTCAATCATTTTTATCCATGGTTAATTTCTGAAAGTATGTGTTATTGTCACAATGCCATTGCCATATGGACCTTTACAGTTGGCTATGGTGGTGCCAAGTCCCTGGAAAGGCTGTTCTGATACTACCCAAGTACCAGTGATGTCTGTTGAGTTGAATCATGATCAAGAAAGTTCACACATTCAAAATGCTACATTTGGTTTTGATTCTATGGGGCCCATTTATGGATATAGCTTAATGAGCTTCTGGTTTATGTTCGTGTACCTGCAGAGCAGAGCCTGCCCTGTTTCTTTGGGTGGGTGGAGGGGGCGGCTGCCTCGGAGCAGGGCTTATGCCGCTCATAGGCGGGGGCGCAAGAAGGGACCCACCCAGGCAGCTTCCTCTGAGCCCACCAGTCAAAGTTTGAGCATTCCTTTGTTTCCAATAAAATAATGCATATTTCGAGCAAAGCCTCTGAGGTGCTTTTGTGACACACACCCTTCGCCCATCCTTTCCGGCTTTGTGTTGACAGAGCCTTTAAAGTGGGGGCAATTTATAAGTGATGGTGCATTTAACAAGCCATTGTTTTTACACCACAGTGATAAGAACTAAACATGGGACATTTTTGTTCTGAAGGCCAGAACAAAGCATTTGGTTAGCTGACCAATTCTACACATTCTTCCAGGAGCATTAACGTGCCACACAGAGAAGGTTTTAAAATATGTTAGCTTATGTTCATGTCTTTGACACACCAAACCGTTTTATTTGTACATTACTTTTTAGCTACATATGGAGCAAGCCTGAGAAAGTTAACTTCGATTTTCTTGTCTCAGTGGACTAGTGGCTGCCAACCACTGTCAGATGGCTCCTCAATGTGACTTGGCACCTTGATTACGAAAACAGGGTTCATTGTGTTCAGTTGTAGTTGAATGAATTGTCATTTGTTTTTATCCATTATGAATTACTTATTCTTTGTATGTGACTGACGTATTTTAAAATGCTCTACTTGAATGTGTTTCTGCTAAAGGTAAATCTGCTGAATAAAGCTTTACTTACCTACTGTTGTGTCACTGTGCAGACCGTAGTCCGTGGCAAATCAATGCAGTGATATTTGTGCAGCAATGATTTGTGTGCTGTCCAAGTCACCACCCTGTTTGTCAAGGTGTCTATGTGGTTTTCCTCTATGTAACAACACATATGACTGTTTTTGTCTGATGTGTCCCTGTCCATACAATAGAACACAGGAATTGTTTGTGTATGTAGCTCTAATGAGTGTGCCATACTGTACTCACACTTAAACACACAAAGCAATCAAAGCGGTTGCCTCAAATTGTACATCCACTAGGCCAAACACCCTTTCTACACTGCCACACCATGAGTTTCACTAGCTACAGGCCTGCACTACTAAGAGATGCTAAAGCCAGCTCTGTTAGATAAAGCGTGAAACAGCCCCTGAGGCATGAAACATGGTAAGGAGGTTTTGGCTGAAGAACCGTGGGCCCTATACCACGTATCTGAAGCCGGTTTTGTTTAAAATGCTTAATCAGCTCATAACTGGTCCGGCTAACGTTTGTAAGAAGTACAATCCTTTCTGTACATTTTTCCTCTTTATTGGGTGTCTCTTGTAGGGTATCCATTCCGGTCTATACATATAATTCCCTAAAGATGTTTTGTATTGCGGACTGGTCATGCTCAGACTGAGACCCAGCCCCTCCTCATCTACAATTCTCCAGAAACAAGAAGCAAAATAACCCTTATACTGCATTTGAGTGGCTGATGTTACAGCCAGTTTATCCTCACATCCACACATGTAAGATGTCCGAATTAGTATATATGGTTCTTGGTTACAAACATTTGAATGTTAGGGTGAGTGTTGTGAGCATCAAGCCTTATGTTTGTTATGTGTTTACTGATTCACACATACAACCCTTTTATCACGGACTTGTTTATCAAATATAGAGATCTCTGATCGTTGTTACATTCCTGAAATGCTCTGTGATTTAATGCAAATCAGACAGGAACACTCATTGCTGCTATTTGTCACCTTTCCCTCTCGCATAGGGGTATTTTCAGAGATTACAATTGGAGTGTACCAGACTGTTCACCTTGGAATGATAACCTCCTATCAGAAAAATAAGTCATATGCTTAGTACAGCGTTACCCCTTGTGAAATACAAGTGAGGTGGTGTAAAAAGAACACATTTAACACAGGGCCAGATGTGAGTGGGACCACTGTGTGCCAATACGTGCAGTTTGAAACTGCATTCAGGCAAGGCCTTCATTAAGAGCAGGTCAGTGAAAGAAGAACCATTTACTTAGGCAGCAACATCTGTATTTTTCACATTAAATTTCTTCTGTAAAGGACTTGAATTACAATGTAACGAAACCAGCGTCATTTGTTTAGCAATGGTGTGTTGATATTGAGCAGAATTTTGTTGCGTGACACAGAGGTGTAGTTTGGGAGTGACATGTGCCAGTCAGGGGGGCAAATTCTAGTGTTTCTCCCTGGGCACCAAGCTGGTTAGAAACTGCCCTAAGCGCAGATTCGATGTGCTAGTTACCCGCTGCTTCTCTGACTTTATGGCGTGCTCACCTTAAATTGGAACAGCCAGTTGGAAGCAAGCAGAGAGGCAATCCAAAGTCCGACTGCGGAGGAGTTTATCACTTGTTGGAATTGCCTCATCTGCAATGTACTCTTTTTCTTTTCCTGTCAGAGCTTATCAGAATGAGTGGCCACAAACCAGTGCAAACAGCATAACCTGTGATAAGGCTTGCAACTTGCAGTGGCATTCCTATTGGCATTCCCATAATAGGCCATCACTGGCAACCCTGCGCTTAGTCGTCGCTCATGGTAAAGCTCACAATAATGCATTTCCGGATAGTCTTGTGTGATTGTTAGTTGTGCGCTAAATTAAAAACCCAATAAATGCATTTTACTGTTTGTCATCCTTTTCACTGTTTGTCATTATAACCTTACAGAGGTTAGATTATGATGCCCTAAATGTCATGAAAGCCAGTTCCAAACTGTACATTTTGGGGGAGAATTTGAATCGGGGTTAAATTCTGCCTTCACTCTAAACACTTTTTTTTCTGATAAACCTTTATTTCACGATCTTGAGAAAGATCAAATATGACAATAACGCTGCCAATAGAAGGCATACACATGTAAAGCTGCCTGTACTCCCTAGAAGGCAGACCTTCCTGTTCGCAAGTTCAATGTGGCTTCTTGTCTAGTACAATCCATAATGATAAAGTAAAAGCTCGAATATTGGTCACAACTGCAAACCCCATGGTGCCGGATAATCAAAACGTCTGGTTAATTGTATATTGGTTGTGCGAGCTGGAAAACAAAGCAAAACATGTCATATAACCAAGCTTCCTGGTCTGTTTGCACTGTTATCCAGCTCCAAAACTGTGTTGTCTGCCATTTGCTTTTCGGGAACTGGTACGTCTACTGGAGGTGGAGGTGCTGGTTCAGAGAGTCTTCCAATTAATAAGGCGCTGGTTAACAAAGGTTTTACTTAATCCATTTCGACAGGACTGTCCCATAACTGAGCTTATTTGTCCTATGGACCCACATTAAGCCGGTTCCGGGCTGGGATCCTTCTATGTTTTTCTCATTGCACACCACCTCCCTCACTAGAGCACACAACATACTCGTGACTTGAAACACTTGTGTATAGGCGCATTATAAATGCCATATCATATCATATCATATTGGCTCGGGCAGTTAAGCAGGGGGCGCACTCTTCTGTGCTCTGCGCGCACCAGTCTTTGCACCTCTTAAATGTAACTGCTGTCTCTACGCTGCAGTCACAAGAGTGTAGAGCAATCAGTGTGCAGGGTCAGCAGGTGGCTTAAGGTGAAGCTCCAATGTGGCACTCCCCTCCATTGCAATGGGCCAGACAATGCTGCTTGCAGGGCCATTCTGGTGCCCCATTCAGGCCCTCTGCTGGTGGCACACTGGGCGACCACCAGAATGTCCATCCAATGCAACCGACCCTCAGAGTCGGCTGCCCTCTTTTTGGACCTCTATGGTTGCTTTTTTGTTTGATGTACCTGGTCATCATTGCCTAAGAACAGAGCCCAATCACAAGTCTTCTCTTCAACTGTCCGAATTTAGTATCACACCGTATCCCAGCTTACATCTTATAACCATCATTTTCAAACAAGCAACTTATTCTGACCAGTAGTCTTGCATAAGCCACCAACGTTGATTATTTTGTGTGTCATGAAATATCGCCTAACGTAAACATCACATATGTAAAAGGCCCAGGAGTGTCTGTGCAAATGCAAGAGTTTCTGCATTGGCCTATATCTGCAGCTCTATATACATAACTCTGAAGCCTGCGCACGTAGAAAAAGTCAGCCCTGCAGGCTTAAATCCAGACTGGAGCCCAGCCTGGCCACAAACTCACAGCAAAGGAGCCCCAGTATACCCATCCTGCAACGCAGGAATAGAAGGTGCCCGACGTCCAAACGTGAAGCAGAGACCCACCGGCCACAGGGATCAGAATCATCACTTGCATGACGACGGCTGGAGGACATGTGCTGGCCGGGCGTGGGCCCACGGCAGAGGGGACCCAGCGGACGCACGCAGGGCAAGAACTCTTCTAAACCCAGACCTTGCATGCTAGGGACTTGCAACAAACCCACATGCTCAAGCCTGTCTTGAGAGCAGTATGCAGTGTACATGATGGGCACTCAGTGCATTATACATCCCCGAAAACTTCTAGATGTGCTTATTTTTAAACCATCATAACAGTGCAGGATTCAATATGTGTGCCACTTATGCAGTTTTCACAATCTCTGGCGCTTGATCCAAAAAACATTTCTATAGCCAAAAATATGTTTTTCACTATAATCACTTTTTCTAAATATACTTTTCCCTAAAAGTTGTCTATTTCCTGAAAATATGACACTTTCAGAAAAAAATGATATATATTACACGGCCTGCGGTAGCGGCCGTGTAGTTATGGTTAAGTTGCTCAACTCATAGGAAGAGCACTTTTTGGGCATCTTATAACTTTTCTCCCTCTGGACGAATCCTTACCAAACTTTGCAAAAGAAATATATGGGGCGCTGTGATTTCTTTTGGTAAGTTTGGTGAGGTTTTGTCAAGGCGGGGAAAAGTTATAAGGGGGTCCCCAATTGTTTTTTTTTTCCATAGACGCAATGGAAAAAAACGTTGCTCACGCCTACAGCCGAAACCGCTGGACGGATTTTCACCAAATTAGCGGCAGGAGTGGCGGCCTGGTCCTGAAAGCGTGGGTTTGTAAATTTGGTGTAAATCCATGCAGTAGTTTTTTAAAAAAGCAGGCAAAATGCAGGTGCCAAAAAATGAGTGATATCTGGCTTCGCTCAGATGACCCTTTTCCCTGTTCACTCCATGAACAGGACTCTGATTGGCCCGGAGGGCTGTGTGATGTCCGCGGACACCGAACATGCCCGCTGACTGGCTGGACGGAAGCGTGGTGGGCTTCACATGTTCCCGAAACTCCCCCCATATTGTATCCGTGGATATTCATGGATAGCCCAGCAGCGATTAGGGCTGGAAACCATGTTTTGGGGCATTTGGTGTTGGAAAGAGGGGCTGGAAAAGGTGGGGGAGTGAAAGATGTTTCATATGACGTATTTGTTTAGGTTGAAGTAGAATGTGTTGTGTCCGTGACAGTCCACAGACACCGCGGCAGTTCGCGGGTAGGTCATCAGGTGAGCAGCTTATCTGGTGACTACAGTCAGGTTTCATTAGGGTAGGGAAGTGGAATGTAGATGATTTGAGGATGTTTGTATAGGCTGTATTATGCTGTGGTGCGTGTGGCAAGCCCCTAGACTCTTGGGTGCATTGCCGGAGGCCCAAGAGTATGACCAATGGCTGCAAGTACTCTAATAGTATGTGTATAGAAGTGGAGAGGGCCTCAGGCGACTTGCTTATGTGTGTGGGTTGTGGCCACGGGGCAGATTCTTCAGTGCTTGACTGTATTATGCTTTGGTGATTGTGGCCAGCTACTAGACTCTTGGGTGCATGGCCGGAGGCCCAAGAGTCTGCCCCCTGGCTGCAAGTACTGTAATAGTATGTATACAGAAGTGAACAGGGCCTCAGGCGGCTGGTGTTTGTGTCAGGTTTGTGGCCACTGGGAAGATTCTTTTGTGCATGGCTGTATTATGCTGTGATGTTTGTGGGCAGCTACTAGACTCTTGGGTGCATGTCAGCCCACTGGCTGCAAGTACTGTAATAGTATGTGTACAGAAGTGGACAGGGTGTGTGGCAGCTGGCTTATTGGACTGCCACAAGATTCTTGGGTGTATGACAGTCTGTGTAGTGGGTGCGAGTAATGAAATAGTATGTGTACAGAAGTGGACAGGGCCTCAGGTGGCTGGCAAATGTGTATGGGTTGTGGCCACTGGGCAGATTCCTGTGTGCATGGCTGTACCGGCCATGCACCCAAGAGTCTGCCCACTGGCTGCAAGTACTGTAATAATATGTATACAGAAGTGGACAGGGTGTGTGGCAGCTGCCTTATTGGACTGCCCCGACTGCACCAACCACTCCTGCACCCATGCAGCCTGCCTTCAGAAATCCTGGTGCATATTGGCTTATTATTAGGGGCCAACTGCCCATTATGAATCCCTCATTAAATACCAGAAAAAATGCTGCCCAAAACAAGAGACATTCTGATCTATCCTTGCACATGATAAAAAGGCGTTCACTATTCTTCAATTGTGTTTAGCATCCAAAGGTTTCCTGCGATCTTCCTGCACCTTTTCTAACTTATCCCACCCACATAGTTCCTTTTTTATCAAGAATTGCAAATTCCACGATTGAGTATATCTCAAATTTGCAAAGCAGCACACTCTAGCTACATGTCTGTCAGTGAAGGACAACGCCTTCCCCATGGCGAGCAAGTGAACAATGCAGGCACAAACAACATCAAATCCAGAATGCAGCAGAAAGAATCCTTCTAAGACTCAACAAGAGCGAACACGTCACGCCAGCACTAAGATCCTTACATTGGCTACCAGTCATGAAAACACTCTGCATTGCTCACAGAGCAATTTGTGGCAAAGGAACAAAATTCCAGCAAGAATTCAATCTCCATCTACAAAGCAAACTCAACCCTGGGGTCTAGCAATGGCATATTGCTTGAACTAAAATGTTATTCTAAAATGAACTATGGTGGATCAGTACGTTAAAACATCTCAATGAAACTCAGGAACTCCTTCCCTAAGGAGGAACAATAGAGGAACACCCAACACCCACCCAACAGTCAGCAAGGCAGTAAAAGTGGGTGTTTAATATGTTGAGCTAACCCGCAAGCCATAAGCCATTATCAAAAAGGGACTAAACCTAGCTCAGGCACGCTGGGTGTCAGTTACCCCACAATCTACCTATATCTACCAATCTACAATCTACCTATATGACTGTGCCATAACCCAATGCCATGAGAATCACACTCTCTTTCCCCCACTTAAGTTACCACATGCAGTTCGACTATGCTACACACACACTTATAACATCCTCCAAAATGACACCAAACAGAAGATCCACACCTCCTCCACTAACTCACACAATCTCAATATGGACATATGTTTCCTTATGCCACTGTGAGGAATTGGACCACTCGGCAATATGGTTGTGAGCTCACCTGGGCTTTTATGAACTTTTAAATGAAATTGAATGATGGCAGCGCAACCTCTGGAAAATGTGTGCAGCTAATCCGCACACAGTTTCTTACGTTCACCACACAACATAAGCATAGACATGTGTACTCTGGGTGATTACAGCATACAGGCGCAGCCCCCCTGTCATATTTAGTTGGGATCTGACGGGAGGACTACACTATGCATCTACAGAAGGGGGAGGGCCAAACCTTCCCCCTGCCATGGCCATCCTCGAGCCTCCTATGCTAACCTCATTGCCACACCGAGATTTAAGAGACAGAAAGCAGGTGGGTCCAGCTTCCCGGTAATAGCAGCCAAACTGTGGAACACCTTGCCACCACAACTAAAAAATAACCCATCCTTCTGGTCATTCCGAAAATGCCTGAAAACTAGACTCTTCAGCCTAGACTTCCAACAATGAGACACCAAGCCTAGGCTAGACAGTCTATTCAGTCCTAACCTACTGCCCAAGCCCATAAAGAAGATTCGCAGGTACACCTATCTACTCATCAACGCCTGCAATTCCCAGTACCTTTTGCCATGAATGTGGAAACTAGTCACAATATATATGTCACGCCTGCTTCATATATCTGTAACTTGTAATGTTTATGTAAATATATGTTGTAAAGCAACTGTACCTGTTAAGTACTCTCCTGTAACCAATATCTTAAATTCTAGCGCCTAGATGCCTTTGGGTTACGTACACTTTATAAATGTTAAATAAATGCATAAATACATAAATACATGAATAAATAAATGAATTAACAAAGGACCCATGGATCCACCCTATCCTTTTGTTGGGCACAGTAGCTGGTGACAGCGTTCATATGCTAATCAGCTATCAGCTGGTCTGATAGCACAGTGAGTAGAGCGCTTGCTTTAACATCAGTGCAGAGCCTGCTGACACAGGTTCGAATCCCGGCAGGGCCAAACTCAGACTTTCATCCTACCGAGGTTGATAAATGAGCACCACACACCATGGTTAATGATAAGCAGCACTCAGATACCTGAGGGTTCGTAGCGCTATATAAATGCTAAATTATTATTATTATTAATCAGCCCTCACAGGACAAGGCTGCGGTGTTGTGTGACGCAGGTGCGCAGGAGTTGCAGCCCGTCAATGCGTAATATGTTGTGCCTATGTCCACGGATCAAAACATTTGAAAGCCAAGGATTGGACCCTGTGTGGCAAAGTTCTTGCAGGGCAAGGCTGCAGTGTTGTTTGATGCAGGTGCGCAGGAGATGCTGCCTGTTGACATGTAATACGTTGCGCCTACATCCATGCATCAAAACGTTTAAAAACCAAGGATCTGACCATCTGCAGCAAAGCCCTCATAGGACAAGGCCGCAGTGTTGTTCAACACAGGTACACAGGAGACGCTGCCCGTCGACACATAATATGCTGCACCTACGTCCACGCATCGAAACCTTTAAAAACAGAGGATCGGACCCTCTGTGGCAAAGCCCTCGCAAGACAAGGCTGCAGTGTCATGCGATGCAGGTGCACAGGAGATGCTCCCCGACAGGTGGTATATTGCGCCTATGTCCACCATCAAAACCTTTAAAAACCAAGGATCGGAACAACTGTGGCAAAGCCCTGGCAGGACACGGCCACAGTGTTGTGTGAAGCAGGTGTTTGGTGGTGAAGGGGTATTGGCACAGAGTTTGAGGATGCAACGAAATTGCCCTCCATCTGTGTCCAAAAGGTAAGAAAGTGCAGGGAGGGAGAGTAGCCACTATTGCACTCACTAAACTACCCGGCCTTGTATGTCCTTCCCCTTTCCGCCTGACTCCACGTGTGCTGTTTCCCTTGCATCTTAGACTCACTTCTTCCTGGCCTCTTAGGCTCTTTCCCTACTTCCGTATTCCTGCGCTTCCTTCCCCTTTCTGCCTTACTTCATTTGCCCTGTTTCCCTCATAATTTAGGCTTTACTTCTTCCCCCTTCCACCTAACTCCACATGCACTATTTTGTTTGCATCTTAAGCTCCACTTCTTCCCGGCCTTGCTCATTTTATCCCCTTTCTGCCCGGCTCCACGTGTGCTTTTACCCTCACATCTAAGGCTCCACTTCCCCCGGGCTTGCATGTCTTTTCCATTTTCCGCCCGGCTCCACGTATGCTGTTCCCCCTGCATTCATAGGCTGTTCCCCTCCAGGGGTTAACCTTATTTGTGTTAATTCTTTTCTTACTTCTATAGTCCCCCCCCAGTGGGTACCATTGTATTGTATATTTTATAGTGAATTGTGTGTGGTTCTCCTCTTACTTCTCTTGTCCCCCCTGTGGTTACTATTATAGTGTTGCATTGTCTCCCTATCTTTAGGTACCCACCCCTAACTGTTATTACTGTTGCTACTGTATTCAGCATTGCTGTTCCCATCCTGCTCTTGTGCTCTCCCACTTTGTGTATCTTGCTTGGGCTGCCTCTCTTCCTACTTCCTCCATGCACCCCTCTATGGTACTTTCAGTCTCCCCTATCTCCTCTAACTGCTACTCTATCTCGTATCCTATCCCTCTCACTAAGTCTGGTAAGAAGAAGCTCTAAAAGGACATCCTTCGTTCCACCCCAGTCCTCCCTATCGCTTATACCTATGCCGGTGCTTCCTCCTGACAGACCCTTACCAACATCTTCTTTGTCATTCCCTCTCCAGGCTTATGGACCCCTCATATGGTCTCTGTTCTCTCTCCTTTTTCCTCCTCTCCCATTAATGGTGGCACTCGGTGGGATGTCTTCCTGGCTCCCTTCCACTCTTCCAAGACCATCATTAATTTGTATCTGAATGGCAAAGTCTAGGTCCAGGCCCCTCAGCCCAATCTCCTCTTATTCGACAGGCATTTCCCATGTCTTCTCAACTTCCTTACCTCTCCTGCTACTCTGATGTACACCTCTCTGTCTCCTCTGCCACCTCCCTCTTCAGCCACCTCTCTGACACCCTCCTCATCCTCTCTGGCTACTCTGCCACCTCCTTCCTCTGCCACCTCTCTGGGACCCTGCTCATCCTCTCTGACTATTCTGCCATCTCCTTCTTCCTCCTCTGCCCACTCTCGGGCCCCTCTACCACTTCAAAAGGGTGTACCTCATGCCTGTACCCCTCCACAGAGGTCTTTCAAATGCGGCAATCTGCTCCATGTCGCTACTCTCAACTCTAACTCTGCTGTCAAACACTCCTCCAACATCTGCCGACTCCTCAAAGAACTTGAGCTGGATGTCCTTGATCTCACCGAGACATGGTTCATGGCCAGCTCTGTCACAAGCTTTGACACTTTCCTCCCTGATGGCTACAAGATCCTCTCTGAACCCAGAACCAACGGTCCAGAAGGAGGAGTAGCTCTGATCTTCCTGGTGTGCTTCTGTCATTCCTACGCAGGCCTACTCCTCCTTTGAATGCCTGGTCTCTGGTCTGCATGCTCTCTATCTATCCTACCCTCTGTCTTACTGTGGCCACCATTTACAGGCCACCTGGCCACCTGGCCAGGTCGCCTCTTCCTCTCTGAGTGGGCTGACCTCTCCTCCTCTCTCCCAGCCTCTACCTTTAAACTTCTGCTCCTCGCAGACCTCAACATCCACCTGGATGCTTATAACCCCTTCTCTGGGCTCTTTCACAATCTCTGCAACTCTCTCTTTCTATTTTACCCTCAGCTGGACAGACTCTTCTGGGCACAATCTGGGTGTTCTCATTTCTTCAGAATTCCCCCCTCTAACCCTCTCACCACTCCTCTCTCTTGGACTGACCACTTTCTTCTCTCCTCCCACCTGACACTTTCTGTCCCCCAGGTGAAGCCATCCCCAGCGCTGCCTCCCACCTTCTTGGTCATCCGGCCTATGAAGCTTGTGTCAGTGGAGGCTTTTGCCTCTACTTTCTCACCTCCTCTGATGTCTGTAGCTGACTCACACTTTGACACAGCCCTCTCTAATGTGCATCTCTCTATCTCTAACACTCCTGATGCCCTTGCCTCTGTCATGAGGATCCGTTTCAAGCCTATCTCCAAGTGCAACTCTTGGTATGACTCTGACCTCGCCACCCTTAAACGCAAGTGTAGGGTGTCTGAGAGGAAGTGGAGGGCATCAGGCAAATCCTCTGACAAACTGACCTGCAGCCTGCTCCAAAGGCAATACAGACTGTCTGTCCTGTCCAAGAAGAGAGCTAACATCCAAGCTTGAGTTTCTGTGGCCTCTAACAACACAGCCAAACTCTTCCAAATCTGCAAGTAGCTGGCTAATCCTGCTGCAGTCTCCACCTCTCCTGTACCCTCCCAGGCCCTTTGCACTGCACTGACATTACCACTAAAACTCAGGATATCCTGTACTCTCTCTCCTCTTCCTCTCGTTCGACCTCTCTCAGACCCTCTCCGGCCTCGTCTCCCTCTCCTCCTTCTTTCTCCACTTTCCCTGTTTTCACTCCTGATGATGTTTCTAGACAAGTCTGAACTATGAAAGTGTTATCCAAGCAGGTGCTCCCCTGCTCCTCCAGAACCATCAAGGAAAACATCAACACCAAATCTCCAGCCTTGCCCAATTTCAGCAATCAATCCTTTGCCAGTGGAGCTTTCCCCTCCCCCCTAAAGCACTCCCTCATGCAGCCCCTCCCAGGGACATCATTTAAGGGTTGCCAGGTGCCACACTTGCAACCCCTGAGGACTCCCTTGCTACCCCTAAAAAAGAAATAAAAGCGTTTTATTTATTTATTTCTTTTTACAAATAGAAGCTCCTGGGCTTTGGCCACTGCCCTGTGGCTCTTTATTTCTAGAGTGGCTCGCTTTCTTGTTCAGGCTTCTTAATAAAAGGGGTGGGGGGTTCCACAAGTGTAACACTTTGATCAGTGACCCTAAATAAGAAAGAATAGGAATAAAAAATAATGTGTCTTTCTGGAATTGTATACAATAATTGCTAGACTCATTAAATGTTTAGTTCAGGAACACTTCAGGGGTGAGTCACTGATGTAGTCTGTTCGTGAGCACCTCTAATTCACAATGCAGACAAAATCCTCCAACAAGACTTTAGAGTACAATAAGCATCCATTTCGGACTATGTATTTGCTTTTAGCAAGTTGCAGTTATAGCATGTTTTTTGCCGATACATATGGTTATCCATTCTTGTATGAACTGTATATCACGTTACAGTGATATTTTAACCATATTTTTCATAGTGTACTTAGAAACAATCTAATGTGATGCCACTTCCTGTTTTGTCAAGGAGCAAACGCAAACGGTTGTGTTCTATCGCTTCCCGGGATGTCACTTTGGGGTGGGGTCAAATTACATCACTTCCTGTGATGTCACCAGAGGTCAAGGGTCATTTTATGTCACTTCCGCTACCCCTGGCATTTTGGTGAAATGAAGTCCCTGCCCCCTCCTTAAGAAGCCTTCTGCCGATCCTTCTTCTCTGGCAAACTACCGCCCGAACTCTATCGCTCCTTGCCTGGGCAAACTCCTAGAAAAGCTGGCCATCTCCCAGCTTACTCTCCATACTGAATCTGTTGGTTGTTTCCATGACCATCAGTCTGGCTTTAAAGCAGCCAGAAGCACAGAAACTGCTCTCCTGAACACATGTGAAGACCTGCTAACTAATCTCAATTCTAGCCATCCTCCTTGATATTTCCTCTGCTTTTGACATGGTCAACCATGCCATCCTGATCAATCATCTCTGTGACAACCTGGGCATCACAGATCAGGCCCTAGCCTTGTTGAGCTCCTTCCTCTCCGATCAACCCTCCCAAGTCCATCTGGGGTCCTTTCTCCCCACCACCTCTCTCTCCACTTGTGGTGTTCCCCAGGGCTCTAACATCTCAACTTGGCTCTTCCACCTTTACTTGGCATCTCTGACCCACTTCATCTCTACCTTCTCTCCTAACTTTCAGTGTTATGCGGATGACACTCAGCTTTCCTTCAGGTGCCCCTGAGCCTCCTCTCCTCTCTCACTCATTCCTGACTGTCTATCCATGATTCAGGAATGGTGTGCCTCCAACAATCTCTGCCTTGATACCAGTAAGACTAACATCCTTCACATTGAGACCCCTCCTCCGGTGTTCCTTTTTTCACTCTGGCTGCCCTCCTGTGAGTAAAAAAAAACCTTGGTGTTATCTTCAACGCTGCCCTCTCCTTCTCTCCTCACATAACAGACCTCTCCAAGAAGTCCCACTACCAGCTGCACCTCCTCAGAGGTATTCTTCCTTTTCTCGCTTTCCCCCAGAAGCTCACTGTATCCAGAGCCCTGGTTCTCCCTAGGATGGACTACTGCAACAGACTCTTTCTAAATCTGCCTGCCTCTACTCTTCGCCCTCTGCAACTAATCCAGAACAGGACTTGCAAGACTTGTCCTTGTCCTCAAACCCAGTACTCGTATCTCTCCAGCCCTAAAATCTCCCCACTGGCTCCCGGTGGCTGCAATGATCAAGTTCAAGACACTCTGCATTGTCTACAAGGCTTTCTGGGGCCAGCGACCACACTACATCCAACTCTCTCTTCCTAAGCACTTTCCTTCTCAAGCGCTCCGCTCATCCACCTCCAACTCTCTGAGGGTCAGACGCTTCTCCAGGCAGAGAGTTGGGGTGGATTGCTCTCCTCGGCTGGTACCTCCCTCTGGGAAGACCTTCCTGCCTCTCTCAAGCTTGAGCAGGATCACCTAAGGTTCCAGAAGCAACTCAAGACCTTTGTTTCAATACTGCTTTCTCTCTCTCTCTATCCCCTGCTGACGTACTTGTCTGCTGTGCTGACTGATTACCTGTCCAGCCTCTGAACCTGAATGGGCTCCGGGCTCCTTCACGACCTGCAGCCCCATGCATTGCCTGCGGGCCTACCGCACACTTAGGGACTGTATCTGTAACCCTACAGTCCCCTGCCTCCTTGCACTTACCTAGAGCCGGCCACCCCGGTGGCACCTACTTGAGCTTTGCCTATTGCACTCTCCACCCTCCCTACCCCTAGCACTTCTCTTTACCCTTCCCCTTGCACTTGCACGATCTCAATGACACAAGGCCTAGTGATATTGTTTATTTTGTCCTCCCTTTGTCTCCCTTCCGTGTCTTGTCGCGCCTAGAAACACTTGTGTACAGACATGTTATAAATGACTTGCCATGTCATGTCATATCATATCATATCAATCAGAGTGTAATTCAGACTGGCACATGGGGCCTGACAGCAGAGGATAACAAAGGAGACAGGAGACCCCAACACCCTTTCATTTGCACTGTGTCAACCTGAAGCCAGCTCCCCGCCCTCAGTATAGGTGAACAGTGAAATGTCATGTCTGGGACTGCAGCTCCAGAATCGGTACCCAGCCTGCACACAGCATGCCCTGCTGGGCTCTGCAGCAAGCTTCCTAGGTGGTAAGAGCCAGAGAGTCGTTGAACCAAACCAAGAACAAGGCAGCTGCCTGCATCACACTCCTCAGCTTTGGCCTGTCTGCCTTAGAAAACACACAAGCCTATTGAAGAAGTTAGGAGAAGCGCATCGACAAGCATCTTCTGATGTCTGCCTTAAAGGACATTTTTGACCCAGACGAGTCCCTCGAGCTGCAACTGACTGCACCAGTGACTGTTGTTACGCTGCTGACAATAAAGCTATCCAAGACACCCCGACCACTGCTTCATAACCGCCGACCAGCACTGACTTGAGCACAACTTAGTCACCTAACGATAAAAGTACTGTTGCAGGCAACGTTTAGACACTGCTAGGTATTTATAATAATCATGTATCCTGACATACAGACTATTAAAGGCATGAGCATGGATGTCCTGCACGCCCTATGTCAAGAGAGGGGTCTTCACCACGGCAATACAGTTAATAAACCTGAGTTGCTTACCAGCCTCCAAGCTTGGGTAGAAGTGAGGGCGGTTGGGGAGAAGACCCCAGGAAACAGGTTAGACCCTGTGTACAAAAATGAAGAAGACTTTCAGGGTGGGATAGTGGAAGATGTCGAGGAAGACAGCATGAGCAGTTTTTCTCGCCAACCATCCCACTGGGGGCCAAGCATAGTTTCTCAACACTCAAGAGTATTACGGAGGTCAGGGGCTAGTGCATCATCCCGCAGGTCCCAAGCCTCGGCACATTCTCTAAGTGTCCCAGTAATTGTCCTTGCTGTTTAAGATGTAGCGGCAAGAAAGCACCCATTGGAGCAGAGGAGAGTAGTGCTGGAGGAAAAAAAACAGTGAGACAAAGTCGCAATGGAGCGGGACATGGCCACCATACAGCTGTGCAGACTGGCACTTTGTGAGAAGAAGGGAGCCAACAGATCCACCTCTAGCGAAAGCTATGGCAGTGGCTCAAACCAGTGTCCCGAGATAAACCCTGGTACCACATCCCCAAAGACTTAGTGCAGGCTTATGAGGTGGGGAAGGATATTCGTATCTGGTTTGAAGTGCTCAAGCTTGCTTTTCAGCTACAGGAGGTGGAGGAGGTACTGTGGGGTGTGGCCCCGATGAGTCGCTTACTGACCAGGACTGATGCAATTCTTCAGTTAACTCCTGAGAAAATGCCCCTTTATGAGAGCATAAAGGTGTCCCTCCTCAGGAGATTCTGTAAAACATCTGAACAGTATCTCAACAGCTTCAGAGTGTTCGGAAAGATAAGTGGGCAGACATTTGAAGAATTCACACATTTATCATTGAAATATCTGATAGGGTGGATGGCTGGTAACAAAGTTGACACATTTAAATGGATGGACAATTTGATTGCTTGTGAGCATGTATTGAAGGATTGTGAGGTTGACCTGCACCAGCATCTTGTGGACAAGACTATCACAGACCCCAGGGAGCTTGCAAAGGCTGCCGACAGGTTTGTGAGTACTCGAGTCCAGAAAAAGGCTCAGCCAAGCATACCCAAACCAGAAGAGAAGTCTTCAGATAAAATGTTAACAAGGCTGGGAAGGACAAAGGTACAACCCAATCCTCTTCAAAGTCAGGTCCAAAAAAGAATGAAGGGAAATCCCTAAATGTTAGTTCAGCTGTACTCCCCAAATTGAAGAGCACAGGCACCCCTAACACTGGGACATGGGTTCTCACCACCAAAAAGGTTGTTCTGTGTGCAAGGAGCTGGGCCATAGGAAAGGGGATCCTGCTTGCAAGGGTTTACCCAAGCAAGACATAGTGAATGTTGGACATGTGGACGAGGCCATCATTAGTGTGGGCTTCCGAGAGGAGGACTTCCCACTGGGCAAAGGAGTGGCCAAATGTGATTTGTTACAATGAGTGGGAATAGTACCAGGTCTCCAGAAGAGATACCAGTTCCCAATAATGCTCAACCGTGTTTGGAACATGTGTATATCAATGGACACAGAATTCCTGCAGTCTGTGTCACTGCGGATAGCCTCACTGCTGTCACCAGATAGTGGGTACAGCCAAGAAAGTATATTAATTGGCCTGATTGTAGCATCAATGGGTTTGATGGAAATTGTAAGTACCTCTTATTGATACTAGAGTTCAGCTGGCGAGGAGAAAATGACCGAGCGCCAATCAGCAGTGATAGACCCATTATTGTCCCATGTCAGATGGGTAAGGAACTTCCTGATCCCGAGATGATCACAGTGGCTGCCCGATCAAGGGCCAAAGAGATTGCCTGATTGTACACTATCAGAGCCTTAGGGCCTACAGTGATTCTGTAAGGCTTGTTGGTTGGACCGGCATGGCCGGTAGCCCCTAGTCCTGTTCCACAGACTTCTGAGTCACCTACTCGTGCACGAGAGGGGTCAATAGTCACTGAGGACCCTACTTTGGTAGGAGGGGAATCAGTGACCTCAGAGTTGCCTGACGCTGCACGGGAACCTGGGGTGGAGGACCAGGTGAGCTCAGATCTGAAGGGCCTGCCCAAGCTGGATGAGTTTGCATCAGCGGAGGAGCCAGATCAGACTGACTTCTTTAAAGCCCAGAAAGAATGCCCCACTCTGGCAGGCCTGTGGAAGCAGGCAGAGGAGCAGTTTAAGGGCGAGGCCCTTGGACTGTTCAAAGTGTACTGGGTTGATGGACCCCTATATAGTGAGCCAAAAGACTCTGGGAGTGAGGGCACCAGAAAGTTGGTGATTCCCCAATGCCACAGAAAGTTCCTTTTGGATTTTGCTCACCAAAATTAGCGGACCATTTGGGAGTGACTAAGACATCAGACCGGTTGCTCACTTTTACTGGCCCCAGTTTGGCATCAAACAGTTAAGGAATTTTTCCAGTTCTGCCTGACTTGTCAAGCTTCTGGCAAGTCATGTGGTGCCAAAAATGCCTTAATTCCACTATCCGTGGTTGGGTGTCCTTTCAAGTGAATAGCATGGATATTGTGGGTCCTTTGGATCCTCAAACCAGCTCAGGGAACAGATACATCTTGGTGGTGGTAGACCACGGCCAAGGCATCCTGAGGCTGTCACTCTGAGGAGCATCAAAGCCCCAGTGGTTGCAAAGGATCTGATTAGATATTCTCCCGATTTGGATTCCCAAGGAAGTCATTTCTGACATGGGATCAAACTTCATATCTGTGTATATGAAGGATATGTGGGAAGATTGTGCAGTCACCTACCAGTTCTCTACATACTCCCATCCACAAACATATTGTTTTATTAAACTGTTCAACAAGACCCTGAAGGGCATGATAGGTGACTTTGAAGAGCACCTGAGGAGAAAATTGAATATTCTCCTACCATGCCTTCTGTTCACCTACAGGGAGGTCCCACAGAACAGAGCAAGGGTTTAGCCCTTTTAAGCTTCTGTTTGTACACCCTGAATGAGGTCCCCTCAATCTCATGAAAGAGAGCTAAGAGGGCAACAGCTCATCCCCTATCCAAGATGTGGTGGACTATGTACCTGGCCTTAGGTCTATAGTGGCAAAGTACATGGAACAGTTGAGTAAAAACCCAAAGGCCCATCAGGCGCTGATGAAGCACTGGCACGACAAGAAAGCCACAGTGACAGTCTATTCTCCAAGCCAGTGGGTGTGGATTATGGAGCCTGTAAAACCCACTGCCCTTCAGGACACGTGGACGTGGCCTTATTGTGTGCTGGAAAAAGTCAGTGAGGTGAATTATCTCATTGATGTGAAAGGACCTAAACAGATGTGCAGTGTCATTCATGTCAACTGGCTAAGACCCCATTATAGCCAGGATAACATGGTCATGGCATTAGTGACTGACAGGGAGACTGAGGAGGCGACCGTTCCCCTCCCAGAACTGCTGCACACTAAAGCCACAGATGGGTTGGTTGGAGGTGTCAACCTTGCAATAGACCTGTCAGAACAGCGACTGACACACTGTTGCTGCTTACTGGGATAGTTTGCCTTTCTGTTTTCGCTGACTCCAGGTCACGCAGATTGGTGCACCCATGATCTGGACACTGGATACAGTAAGCATGTGAAGAGTAGGATTCACTGGGTGTCTGATACAGTCAGGGACAACATCTGTGGGATGTATTTACCCATGCATCCGAGCCCTACCTCAAAACTGTGCAGTACTGACATGGAAACCTCATGATGGCCAGAGCTTCCCAGAAAATGCACAGGGAAATGCATGAAGAATAGGCTGCCACTCATTTTTGCCGATGTTATGGGCACAGAAGGAAACTGCCTAAAACCACCATTGGACTACCCACACAGTAGTCTGAAACCATTGGGAATGACAATGCTGATTGCCAAATGCAACCTAGAATTGTTGGGAATTCATTTTCTTAAATCCCAAAAATGGGTGCAGTACCAGTACTCACCACTATCCAAAAGCCGGCAGTTTAAAACCACCCTGTGTTTCTCTGAAGGCAAGCCAAAGTGCCTATTTCAAACATTGCAATATGTGCAAAATATTCACTGAACACCAGCAGACATTTGGTAGAATGGAGTTTTGTGTGCCTACAAAATCTGGGAAATGAAGAGCCCAGAACAATGCTTATAACAAAACTGGCTGAGCTATGGAGTCAGCAGTTTAAGTTGCACTGGATTTAAAGACACTAAAATCGAAAATGTTAGATTAAATGAGTGACCTATGTTTGGTGTCACATGCCTTTGTAACTGTTGAAATGTCATAGTTTTGCACTTAGAATCAGCATTCTAGCTGCATGTGTGAAATTGCAAGTTAATTTAAAAAGCAACAAATAACATGACAGTAGCTGAAAGTCTGGCTTAAGGAACTTGATTCTGCCTGGCAACTACCCCCATCAGGAGTGAAACTTGAGTCACCACTGTGTTCCCAGGCCAACCTTCCTTTTGCTGCCCACACTAAGGATATGCCATCTATCTGATAATTGAATTACCTGTGCTCTGCAGGGGAGTGAACAAAGCCCTCTTCACTCAGGCAAAGGTTTTTATTACCGCAGTCGTAAAATGTAGCTTCCTCTTGGAAGGAGCTGGGAGGGGCACTGCCTGTGAGAGCAAGCTGGCTTGGCAGAACTGGAAAAAAAACAGAAATTCAACCTTGTGCTGAGGGTAAACCACACCCCTTTGGAGCCAGAACATAACTTTAAAAAGATGAATAACTCATAGAACGGACATGTGAAAATTTTATAAATGATACCATAATTCTTGTGATTTTTCTGCCCACATTTTAAGAGGTTTTTCGACCCGGTGGCATGTTCAGGGGGGTTTTAGCGGAAAAGTGGATATTACTCTAAATGTATGCATGTTAAAAATCTGAAACTTCATCAGTTAATGTCCCTACTCCCTGCACACATGTATGTAAAGTTGGGTCAATGTCAGAAAGTGAAAAATCAGTTAAAAAGTCAATTATCTGCCATTTCTGAATGCAAGCTCTTAGAAACAGCAGATTTGGACAGAGACATGGCTAAATTCAGCCACACCATGTATATGTAATTTCAAGCAACTGTGTAACTGTGAAATATGTCTTTTATTATCAAATATAGAATGTGTGCAATCCGACAAGGGAGTGCCCTCTTGGCAAGCCATAAAATGACATCACTCTGACTCACAGTTCATTCCCCAATCAAGGGGAGGAATGAAAGCTGGACCAATGACAAGTGAGAGGGGCAAGTCTAGTGATGCAACACACACACCCACTCTCAAAAACACATAAAAGCAGAGAGTCAGGACAGATAGGGACCTTCAATTCCATTTGCTGCAACGCACTCTGCCGGAAAAATCCATACTTTACCTCCATCAAACCTCCAGAGAGCCAAACTAGAGACTTCAATCTATCCAGAACTGAGAGACCAGACCAGAGAGAAAGCAGTGCTGTACCCAGAGAGACCCAGACCAGCAGAGAGAGCTGACCCAGATCACTGTGAAGTGCAGAGGCCAGACCAAACCAGACCAGAGTCCAGTCTAAAACCCTGACCAGATCCGTGATGAGGCCCATTTCACTCAAGAATATAGTGTGAGTACCTAGAAAACTGTGCAGAACCAATCTCTTAGTTAAAATAATATAATTCAATCTATTTAATCTAAGTAGAACTGCCTCCTAACTGTCACCTGTCATTTGTAAAGCTGTCACTTGTCATTTTCTAGTCGCAAGCTGCACTTGTCTTTTTGAACTTTAAAATTTCAAATCTGAAAAACGACCTTCACAAAATCGCTCATATCTCCACAACCGTTTGTGCTAGAGACTTGCAATAACTTTTATTTGAAAGCTTAGAATCTTAGCTTTGAATCGCACCTAGAACCGCATTCCTACCCCTTATAGTTTTACCGCAATCGCGGAACACGCATCCGCGAATTTTGCCGCGATTTGCAAATTTCTCCACATGTAAAATCAGCTGCTGCTTGCCTTCCATTTGCCAGAAATTCGTTTAACCTGCTAACTATCCCGGCCTCATTGCTAGTGTGAGCCTGGACTAATATTAACTAGATACCACTCACCCTGAACCTCTGAAAGGGAATTAAAAAGCATTTCCAGCATATTTCTCATCCATTGCTAGCACATATCAAAGCATTTGGGCCTGTGTTTTTAAAACTCCTATCTGTGTTTTAAACTTCTGTTGTCTAAGCTTGGGGGGGATTGAACTGATTACATTGATTGCATTTTTGAGAACTGCGTGCTTTCCTCCCATTCCCTTGCATTGCATAAAGAGGGGGGGAGTGGATTGCCAGAGAAAAGTGATTACATTGTTTTGTAGAAATCATATTGAGTATTTTCTATACTGCATTTCATTCATTCAACATTCCATCCAGTTGAACTCTATAAAGCATTCTCTACCACATTATACTTCTGTACCTATTTACCAGTGTGCTATCTTATCCATTTCATGTCAACTCATTAGTGATTATAAAGAAGTGTGCTAGTGCCAGATTCTCCGTTGTTGATCTTTATCATATCAGATTAAGTGTGCTATTCAATTATTAATTTATTATAAAGCGTGATATATATATCTATTTTAATTTATCAAATAAACCTTTTAAACTTGCAAAACAGAACTACTTCTTGGCTCAGTGGGGTCAGGGGGATTCCAAGAGAGGGGTGTTATACAGGGGTAGTCATCCAGAACGCATGAACTGGACCTAAAGATATATCAATAAGGGTTTTCATTCAGTATTCTAGACTAGGCGTTAACTTAGCTGTAGTGCTGAATTGAATCCTCTTACAAATTGGGGGCTCGTCCGGGACGTTGGGTTAGATTTACCACTTGTGCAGCTTAATACAGTGTGCTAACTGACGGGATACATACATCCGGTCGGATCACCACGCTGCATTACGCTGTGAAGCATTCCTCAAAAGGGACACTCCAAGAAAAGTTCTGTTCTGCAAAAATAAAATACAAACTTCTGTAAGTCAGGACAGAGACCAATCTCTAGAATGACGACCTTAGTAGACATGAAAATAGCCAGAGAGCACCTCTTGCATAAGCTATTTGTGAGAGGTGAATGGACCGAACAGGGCCAGGATGTGTGGTTGCAGGCCATCACACAACAGGTCACTGAAACAGGGTCAGATATATATAGAGATCAGGGTCCCTTACATGTGGCCCTGAGTGAACTATATATGGCTCCTAAAGCCAAAGAGGAACACAATAAGATTGCCAGGATAGCAGCATACCTGTACCTATATATGGGAGACATGCAGGATAGATGTGCTGAAAGCCACAATCTGGCAAATAGGCAACAGATGGCGTTAGAGAAGGTCCAATCTGACCTGGTCTCTTCTGAGCAGAGGCTGCAGAGGAGCCAGGAGTCAGAAGATGATAGTAGGCAGCACATCATTAAAATAAAGAAGGATATGGATGTGCTGCAAAAGGAAAAGTCAGAACAGGATACCAGATTTCTGGCCTTGCAGAAGGAACACCAAGAAGGTTTGGACTCCCTACTGCAAAGCCAGAAAAAGCTGGAGCAACAACTGGACTTCAACAGGGTATGTGCTGAGCAGGTAGTCACCCTGCAAGGCCACCTAGATAGAGTGAAGGCAGAGAGCAACAAACTAATTCTGAAAGACCTGGATACCCAGGCAGAGTTTGATCAGGAGCGCCAGAATGCTGGTGCCTTCCAAAGGCAAAGGGACGACCTGGCGGCACAGATGCAGGCTCTTAGTCAGGAAAGGGATACCTTAGGCCAGGAAGTCTGCCATTTAAAAAGAAAAATGGAAGAAAATCACCTGGCCCACCAGGGACTGGGTGACCTCCAAAAAGAAGATCAGAACTTGCTAGAGCACACCAGGAGGGTGGAGGATGCTCTAGCAAGAAAGGAGCAGGCCAATAGGGACACAGCACAGGAGGTAAACCTCCTGCAGCAAAGACTGGCCCAGTTCTCCAGGACCAACCAGGAAGCACAGAGGGAAAATGAGGCTCTCTGCCAGCACAATGAGAGGCTCCAGAAACAGGTAGCGATGCAGGAGAAACTGATAGAGTCGAGTAAGGCCTTAACAGAGGAACTGAAAGCACAAATGCAGGCTCTTGCATTGCAACAGGGAGCAGGGGCGGATAGAGATGAGGTCCGCTGGGAAAGAGAGACTCCTGACCATAACCGCAGGAGCCCTAACACCAGGGGCCTTCATCTCCCCCAGTCCCTGGACTCTACCACCCCCATGTCCCCTGGCGCTCATGAGCACAGGGCCGCAGGGATGGCAGAGTACTATCCAGCTAAGAGTATGGGGCTCATAGGCCAGTACCACTCAGGAATGGAGGGGTGGGCATCCGGGTATGGGCACCCAAGTACAGTACAGTTCAATGGGGAACCCCAGGAGAGTAGGCCCATTAAGGGCATCCTGAAAACCTCTGCCCAGTTAGGTCAGTGGAGGGGGTACCCATCAAATCCTGGCAGCAAGGAGGAATCTGAAGACTCCTCTGAACTGCGCAGGACACAGGAGACCAGGTCCCCACATTCTGCCAGCCATTCCCAGGCTCGCAGAATCCGGGAAAACCTGGAAGAACAGACGGGAACCTCTGGGAGCAGTGCCTCTGAGTCCGAGGAAGAATGGACAAGGGTTACCCGAACCAAAAAGGCCAATAAGGCAAAAAGGGCCTTGCTTAAGGACCCCTTAAAGCAGATTAAGGCGATCAGGAGCGTCATCACGCCTTACCATAAGAACGCTAAGTATTCTGTTTGGGAGCACTTAGAGTTGTTTGAACAAATGATGGCGACTTTCCATTTGAAGGACAGCCAAAGCTGTATTCAATATGTAAAGTGGACCTTCTCCCCGGAATACTCCAGTTTCTTTGCGGGGCTGGAGGACCAAAATCATTTAAGATGGTCCACATATAAGGCGGCCATCCTGAAACATTTTTCTGTTCACAGAAATCCTCAAGAGGCTCGCAAGGCAGCCTACAATTTGCAATGTGGGGAGGATCAGGCCCCACAAGAATTTGTGCAGGAGTTAAAGCGTGCTTTTGCACAGACCACAAGAAGGGTGCGCACGGATAGCAGGGAATTTATAAATACGTTTTTCCATGCCTTGCCCAAATATATCATGACCCAGCTCGTGAGGGATTTTCACGAGAAAAGATCTTTAGACTGGGTCATTGAACAGGCTACCCGGATCTATGAGGTGCAGAAACCGATAGATAGCAAAAGTAATGCCCAGAAAAACCCCAAAGCCAACAGCACCCCTGCTGCTGCCAAGGTGGCAGAGGTAAAGGTCACCCCCGTTTTGGATTTGGAGATGGGGGGCCTAAAAACCTACCTGCACCTAATAATGCTAGGCCCAGAAGGTCCTCGGGTCAGTCACAGACAGGGAGCCAAGGAGGCAGCCCCACAAATGGGGTCCCTCGCTCTCCTGATTATGTAAGTCCCCGTTACAAGGGAAATCGACCCATCCTGGGTTATGTGTGGACTCCTCCAGCCCAAGGGGGGGGATCCAGACAAGCACCTAACCCAGGGAACTTCCCTCCAAACTTCCCACAGGAGGGCAGAAATTTACCAAACCCTGGGCAGAACTTTTTCCCCAGATATCCACCCGACTTCCAGCCCCAAAACCATCCATCCTTCTTTCCCCAATTCCCTGAGCCCAGACCACTGAATCCGGGAGAGGGGAGGCCAAGGGTGGAGGGGTACCCAAATCTTCCCAACCAGGGGTACTACCAGAGGAGGGACAGCTACCCTTCCCGGGATCAGCCCAGGGGAGAAAACAGGGCCCCGTATCAGCCTGAGCGGGTTTCCCAGTTAGAGCGCCAGGTTCAAAACATGGCGCGGGATATGGGTCACATACTGAGGGCGCAGCAGAACCCTCAGATCAGCATGCCGGCGCAGAACGCACCCAACTCTGGACCTGGTGCTCCAGAACAATGACGGGGGCAGCACCCCGATAACTCACCGGTTCCCAGGGAGGAGGCACAAAGGGAAGGGGGGTGTAAAGCCTTGGAGGAAGCTTCCTTCCTCACCTGTAAACAGCCCCTGGAAACCCAGGAACCGGAAACAAAATCTCTTGCCCCTGAAAGTCTGCCTCCTAAGGAGCAGAGGGGGGGTAGGAGAAACAAAAGACCCAAACAGACTCAGTTTGAGGAGGAGGTACAGATCTTCCAATTTGAGGGAGAGGGATCCTCAGAGGATCCTGAGAAAAGGATCTTCTCCTTCAGAGAGGGGGGAACTCCCCCCAAAGAAAAATGGGTCCCTAGGGATGCAAATCCAGACTGGGGAGATGTGGAGACTGAGCTACCGCCGCCCACCATCTCATCCCAGAACCAACAGCAAGGAAATCCCCTGGTTCAAACCCATCCTGGGGACTGCCTCCAAAAAGGGGGGGGCAGCCCAGAACCGGAACCAGGGGAACCCACAATGGCTCTGATCTCCAGTTGCCAACTTTTTCTTTCAGATTCCCAAGACTCTCCACAGAATTCTGCCCAAATCTCTTCGCTATCGATGTCAAAAACCAGAAAATTTGCCCACCAGTTGTCCAAAAATGTACATTATCTGTGCCCCCTTGAGGAGAAGGAGGGAAGATATTATGCCCCGGTACAAGTACAGGGGCAGGGTACAATCTCGGCACTGGTGGACACTGGATCTCAAGCTACCCTTCTGTCCAGAAGGGCCTTTGATGAACTGAATGCAGGAAGGGGAGAGAATTACCAAATTCCTCTCACCTCTCTTCCGGGACAACTACAGAACTTTGACGGGAAGGAAATTCCCGTTGAGGGGACTGCAGACTTGGACATTAAGATCGGGCGACACAAGTTGAAACACCCGGTCATAGTTGTGACCCCAGAGGGCACCCCTTGTTTACTAGGGAATGACCTCCTGAGAAGGTTGTCACCCCTAATAGATTGTGTAAACAAGGTCCTCTGGACCCAGACTAGCCGACCAATAAAATTAAAACAGAGTGTCAACCATGTTAGTTTAAACGGCACCTGCCACATGGTTGAACAAAAATCTGACCAAGTAGAATTTCACTTCCAGAATAACCAAATTCCAGACGTGACAGTAATAGCAGTAGGACAACAGACTGGTGATGGGGGGTCCTCTCTATTTCTAAAAATCAACCTTCCTTCCAGTTTAAAGTGGTATTCCACGCTGGAAGGAAACACTCTGAAATTCTATACTAATCCACAATCAGAAGCTCCCACTCCTATAGTCCAGAAAGATGTGAAATCAGCTCAAAGCCTGGCTGATATTCAGCAAATTGGAGAGCAGTTGTTCATCCCTGTTCAGTTAAATGATGGGAAGGACTCTGTTCTCGCTCGAGTGTGCGTGAACAATGGTAAGAGCTTCATCAGCGAAGCCATGTTTCGCCAACTCCCAAAAGATCCATCCATTCCCACCTTCAAACTTATAGACAAATGGGAAATGGACCTGGAAGCACCCAATTCAAAACATCTCCTGCCAAGCAGGTGTATGCTCAGAATCTCCATTGGCAACAAGAGCATAGTCCATAATTGTTGGGTCGTGCGAGACGTCCCTGCCGCCTTTTACGTAGGCAGTGACATTCTCAATCGCTTTGCCATTAGTTTGGACCTAATAAACTTCAAAGCTTGGTCCCGATTAGCGGATAATCCCATGGGCTTTGATGATCCAGAAAAAGCATTTAGGTCAGCTCAATTGCTACCTTATGCAGTTGAAATTCAGACTAAAGAGGAAGTCACCATCCCAGAAAGGACCCGACAATTCTCCCTGGAAGTGAAAGTTAAAAGGGGACAAGAGTTGAAAAACCCGGATGCTTACATACATCTAAATGCTTCTCTCCAACAGCAAGGGTTGGGGGTAAACCCAACTCCATTAGTCAACATAGAACATGACACCATTCTAATAGAGGTGGATAACAGCGACTTAAAGAGTATTACTCTAGCCGCAGGCACCATTATTGGAATGGCGGTTGATGACCGACATTTCTCCATTGATCTTGTAAATGAACTGTTAGGGCCAATCCCCAAGGACTGCGTTGACAGTGACAGTGATGACAATACAACACCAGACAGGATTTTTACCCGGCATGGGGGGAACTTCCTGGTGTACACTTCCTGCCCCTATGGTAAGGAAGATGTGACGTGTGACTTCAGGAGGGATGAGGTGATTTTCCAGGTCCATGAAGGCTGCCTTGCCCACCTGAAGCCTCCGGTCCAAATCAGCACTCTGACCAGGGACTTCTCCACCCAGCTGGAGGAGGCCGCGGAGATAGCCAAACCAGAAGTCTTTCCAGGCTTCAGGCAGATGGTGGAAGAGAGAGTCAACCTAGCTGATGCCTGTGTGACTCTGGAACAAAGGCAAAAGTTGAAACAAGTTTTCTTGGATTTCCAAGATCTCTTTGCGGTAGACTCATATGACTGTGGTCGCACCGACATCCACACCACAACAATCCCCACGGACCCTGGCATGACTCCAGTGTTTGTGAAGCAATATCGCTTGCCTCTCGCATCAATGGAGTCCCTTACGGAAATAATTAAGAACCTTGAGTCCCGGGGAATAATCCGTCCAGTCCACAGCACCTTCAATAATCCGGTGCTGGGAATATTGAAGCCAAACGGCCAGTGGAGACTCTGCGCCGACCTTAGTAAGCTCAACAAACGGGTCACAGATATTCACTGCAATAGACCTGACCAATGGATACTGGACCGTGCCTGTCAGCAGGGAGAACCAATACAAACTGGCTTTTACCTTTGGGGGCCAGCAATACACATGGACCCGGACTCCCTTCGGATACCTTAACTCCGGTAATGAGTTCAATATTTTCCTACATAAGGCCATGCCCGACTTGGGTGCAAGGGGTAACCTGGCTTATGTAGATGATGTCCTCATCAAAAGTTCATCTGTGGAGGAACACATAGCGGAGATCCGTTATGTTCTGACACAGTTGAGGGCCGCCGGAGCAAAACTTTCCTTTCAGAAAGCACAGTGGTGTAGAACCCGTGTTAATTTCTTGGGGCATGAGATTACTCCTCAGGGCCTCTGTCCCCAGGAAAAGAAAGTGGAAGCACTTCAGAAACTGAAAGACCCCACAACTCTGCGGGAACTAAGGAGCCTCCTTGGACTGACTAATTACAGCAGAAAGTTCATTGAGGGCTACGCAGAGATCACCAGACCCCTGATTCATCTCCTAAAGGGGGGGGTCAAGTGGGAATGGGGTCCAGAACAAGCCGAGGCAGTAAGACAACTCAAGAGAAGCCTCTCACAAGCGCCTTGCCTAGCTTACCCTGTCAGAAACAAGGAGTTCTTCCTGGAGACAGGGTTGTCTAATACGTGCTTGACGGCAGTATTATACCAGAAGCATGACAAGGTCAATAAAGTAATCTCCTATGCGAGCAAAACTTTATCCTCTGTGGAGGAAAAATTCAACGATTGTGAGAAGGCACTCCTGGCAACGGTGTGGGCATTGAAGAATTACCGCCCGTTTATCCAGGGGGAACACATCATAGTGGAGACTCCACACCAGCCTCTGCAATATCTCCAAAGTGACAGAATCCGGGCCGGAAATGTGAGTAATTCCCGAATTACTTCCTGGATTCTGTCAATGCAAGGCTTTCCTGTGGAGGTCAGATATGGCCAAAACAAGAAGAGTCCCCTCGCGCAAGATCTGGCTGACTTGCATGATTGTGCCAGAGAAAACTGTCTCGAGGACGAAAGTCTAAAAATAAAGGACAACATGGAGGCATACCTTAATTCCCCCCACAAAGTCTTTGAAGAAGACAAGTGTGAGGGAATGCCCACTGTGTATGTGGATGGATGCTCTTACCATGTTGACAACGACGGGGAGAAAGAACTGGTGGCCGGCGTAGGGAATGCATGGGTGAATGAGTCCCCAGAACCCTCCGCTGGATACAAAATTGGTCCCCGAAGTAGTCAGGTGGCAGAACTGATGGCTGTGCATCAGGCAATCCTCACTGCTGTCCAGCATCAACTCCACGAACTGGTCATAATCACAGATTCGGATTATGTACGGAACGGGTTCGTGGAGCACCTGGTTAATTGGAAAACCAGAGGCATGTTATGTGCTAACAACAAACCCTTGAAACATGGGAAGTTGATCCAAAACATTGATGATCTGGTCACATCGAATGGGATGACCATCTATTGGAAGAAGATCAAGGGTCATTCCAAAGTAGAGGGACCAGACAAAACTGGAAATGACTTAGCTGATCAGCTGGCCAAAACCGGGGCCATCCAAGGGGATCTAATTGAGATTGAGTCCCTGTTGGGGGAAATCAAGGTCACTGCTATCACTGGGTCCCAGACAAATGCTCACAACGACCTTTCAATTGCACAATGGAGTAAGGAGACCCCTGATGCTGATTTGATTACCGCTCAGAAGGGGGATCCAATTATTGGTAAATTCTACCAGCACCTTGAGGACCCTGAGAACTTTCCCCTGACGGATACCGATTACATTGGGAAAGAGGACCTAAGAGTGTTGATGAAATGTCCAAAAATGTTCCGGATCCAAGACGGTTTGTTGGTAAGGAAATCCAAAGCTGGCCACGATCAGTGGGTGGTTCCTACCTCATTCCGAAGCCTGATGTTAAGTCACGCCCATGATGCGGCCACCGCCGGTCATAGGGGGTTTCACACAACATTGGAAATCTTAAGAGAGGTTGCATACTGGCCACACATGGGGCAGGACCTCGACCAATATTTGAAGGGTTGTCTTGTGTGTGCACAATTTCAGCCGACATCCCTCACGCACCGGGCGCCTTTACAAAAGAGGGGAATGACACTCCCATGGTCAGATTTACAAATCGACTTTGTAGGCCCTGTGATTCGCTCGGCTAGGGGGAATAAGTACATGTTGACTGTGACATGCTTGTTTACCAAGTGGGTGGAATGTCTCCCAGCCCCAAACTGCAAGGCAGAAACTGCAGCTGCCTTGATGATTAACCACATCTTTTCCCGTTTTGGTCTACCTCAAAGGATTGAGTCAGACAGAGGTAGCCACTTCACCAGTGAAGTAATGACAAAGATGTGGGAGATACTGGGGGTCAAGAGAAAGCTGCATATTGCTTATAGACCAGCTTCTTCTGGGGCAGTAGAGAGATATAACCGGACAATTGTGAGCATATTAAAGAAGTTTGTGGCAGATTCTGGGCCAAGTTGGGATATCCGATTACCTCTGGTCCTAATGGTTATCAGATCTACCCCTTCATCTGCAACCAAAATGTCACCATTTGAGTTGATGACTGGGCGCAAGATGGTGCTTCCTCAGCATTTGCTCTATAGGACCCAAGAGCAGACACTGATAAATGCCTCCACTACTCATGAGTATGTAGAGAATTTAAGGAAACACCTCCAACATGCTTTTGCTTATGCTCAGCGGAATCTAGAAAGATCAGCTGATAGCATGAAGACCCACTATGACCTGAAAACTTCCAGGAAGGAATATCAGGTGGGGGACCGGGTCTATCTATACAACTTCCAAAGGAACCGGGCCAAGCAGCCCAAATTTTTGCCTACATGGAAGGGACCCTTTGAGATCGTCGATAAGATCTCCCCTGTGGCCTACAAAATCCACATCCCCAAAGGTCCTTTGGCAGCGGGGGAAGACAAGTGGGTCCACATAAACCAGTTGAAGTGTTGCCATCCCAGGCACACTCTGCAACAACTGGAGGAATCCTCTGGAATCCTAGCGGGTACTGTCTCAGACTAATTCTGTTCCAATCATAAAACACACCACATCTAGTCTCTAACATACTGTGATTTGCATGAAACTGTCTCTTAGTTATACTGTTTTTATTTTTTCAAAATAAGAATGGAATGTTTCGTGATGATGAGATGCATATGCTGCCCCACTATCTCAACAGTGGTAAAACAAAAAAAAAAAATTGTCTATGAGTAGATATTGCCGCTTTTGCTTTATCATCCTAGGAGAGATGAAACCATGAAGAATGACCAAGAAGGACGATCCGGAGACCGGGAACGAAGATCCAATGGGCCCAGTGGACCGCCCAATACTCCCATCAGGACTGGCGAGGAGAACCGATCGATCAGTACCGGATGGAGAAGAAGATGATGAACTGTGCCATCTATTGGAAGAAGATGAGGAAACATCCCAGGTCTTGCGAGTCCCATTCGTGAAATAGAATGGCCATCGCAAGAGGGGGGCTTGTGGGATGTATTTACCCATGCATCCGAGCCCTACCTCAAAACTGTGCAGTACTGACATGGAAAACCTCATGATGGCCAGAGCTTCCCAGAAAATGCACAGGGAAATGCATGAAGAATAGGCTGCCACTCATTTTTGCCGATGTTATGGGCACAGAAGGAAACTGCCTAAAACCACCATTGGACTACCCACACAGTAGTCTGAAACCATTGGGAATGACAATGCTGATTGCCAAATGCAACCTAGAATTGTTGGGAATTCATTTTCTTAAATCCCAAAAATGGGTGCAGTACCAGTACTCACCACTATCCAAAAGCCGGCAGTTTAAAACCACCCTGTGTTTCTCTGAAGGCAAGCCAAAGTGCCTATTTCAAACATTGCAATATGTGCAAAATATTCACTGAACACCAGCAGACATTTGGTAGAATGGAGTTTTGTGTGCCTACAAAATCTGGGAAATGAAGAGCCCAGAACAATGCTTATAACAAAACTGGCTGAGCTATGGAGTCAGCAGTTTAAGTTGCACTGGATTTAAAGACACTAAAATCGAAAATGTTAGATTAAATGAGTGACCTATGTTTGGTGTCACATGCCTTTGTAACTGTTGAAATGTCATAGTTTTGCACTTAGAATCAGCATTCTAGCTGCATGTGTAAAATTGCAAGTTAATTTAAAAAGCAACAAATAACATGACAGTAGCTGAAAGTCTGGCTTATGGAACTTGATTCTGCCTGGCAACTACCCCCATCAGGAGTGAAACTTGAGTCACCACTGTGTTCCCAGGCCAACCTTCCTTTTGCTGCCCACACTAAGGATATGCCATCTATCTGATAATTGAATTACCTGTGCTCTGCAGGGGAGTGAACAAAGCCCTCTTCACTCAGGCAAAGGTTTTTATTACCGCAGTCGTAAAATGTAGCTTCCTCTTGGAAGGAGCTGGGAGGGGCACTGCCTGTGAGAGCAAGCTGGCTTGGCAGAACTGGAAAAAAAACAGAAATTCAACCTTGTGCTGAGGGTAAACCACACCCCTTTGGAGCCAGAACATAACTTTAAAAAGATGAATAACTCATAGAGCGGACATGTGAAAATTTTATAAATGATACCATAATTCTTGTGATTTTTCTGCCCACATTTTAAGAGGTTTTTCGACCCGGTGGCATGTTCAGGGGGGTTTTAGCGGAAAAGTGGATATTACTCTAAATGTATGCATGTTAAAAATCTGAAACTTCATCAGTTAATGTCCCTACTCCCTGCACACATGTATGTAAAGTTGGGTCAATGTCAGAAAGTGAAAAATCAGTTAAAAAGTCAATTATCTGCCATTTCTGAATGCAAGCTCTTAGAAACAGCAGATTTGGACAGAGACATGGCTAAATTCAGCCACACCATGTATATGTAATTTCAAGCAACTGTGTAACTGTGAAATATGTCTTTTATTATCAAATATAGAATGTGTGCAATCTGACAAGGGAGTGCCCTCTTGGCAAGCCATAAAATGACATCACTCTGACTCACAGTTCATTCCCCAATCAAGGGGAGGAATGAAAGCTGGACCAATGACAAGTGAGAGGGGCAAGTCTAGTGATGCAACACACACACCCACTCTCAAAAACACATAAAAGCAGAGAGTCAGGACAGATAGGGACCTTCAATTCCATTTGCTGCAACGCACTCTGCCGGAAAAATCCATACTTTACCTCCATCAAACCTCCAGAGAGCCAAACTAGAGACTTCAATCTATCCAGAACTAAGAGACCAGACCAGAGAGAAAGCAGTGCTGTACCCAGAGAGACCCAGACCAGCAGAGAGAGCTGACCCAGATCACTGTGAAGTGCAGAGGCCAGACCAAACCAGACCAGAGTCCAGTCTAAAACCCTGACCAGATCCGTGATGAGGCCCATTTCACTCAAGAATATAGTGTGAGTACCTAGAAAACTGTGCAGAACCAATCTCTTAGTTAAAATAATATAATTCAATCTATTTAATCTAAGTAGAACTGCCTCCTAACTGTCACCTGTCATTTGTAAAGCTGTCACTTGTCATTTTCTAGTCGCAAGCTGCACTTGTCTTTTTGAACTTTAAAATTTCAAATCTGAAAAATGACCTTCACAAAATCGCTCATATCTCCACAACCGTTTGTGCTAGAGACTTGCAATAACTTTTATTTGAAAGCTTAGAATCTTAGCTTTGAATCGCACCTAGAACCGCATTCCTACCCCTTATAGTTTTACCGCAATCGCGGAACACACATCCGCAAATTTTGCCGCGATTTGCAAATTTCTCCACATGTAAAATCAGCTGCTGCTTGCCTTCCATTTGCCAGAAATTCGTTTAACCTGCTAACTATCCCGGCCTCATTGCTAGTGTGAGCCTGGACTAATATTAACTAGATACCACTCACCCTGAACCTCTGAAAGGGAATTAAAAAGCATTTCCAGCATATTTCTCATCCATTGCTAGCACATATCAAAGCATTTGGGCCTGTGTTTTTAAAACTCCTATCTGTGTTTTAAACTTCTGTTGTCTAAGCTTGGGGGGGATTGAACTGATTACATTGATTGCATTTTTGAGAACTGCGTGCTTTCCTCCCATTCCCTTGCATTGCATAAAGAGGGGGGGAGTGGATTGCCAGAGAAAAGTGATTACATTGTTTTGTAGAAATCATATTGAGTATTTTCTATACTGCATTTCATTCATTCAACATTCCATCCAGTTGAACTCTATAAAGCATTCTCTACCACATTATACTTCTGTACCTATTTACCAGTGTGCTATCTTATCCATTTCATGTCAACTCATTAGTGATTATAAAGAAGTGTGCTAGTGCCAGATTCTCCGTTGTTGATCTTTATCATATCAGATTAAGTGTGCTATTCAATTATTAATTTATTATAAAGCGTGATATATATATCTATTTTAATTTATCAAATAAACCTTTTAAACTTGCAAAACAGAACTACTTCTTGGCTCAGTGGGGTCAGGGGGATTCCAAGAGAGGGGTGTTATACAGGGGTAGTCATCCAGAACGCATGAACTGGACCTAAAGATATATCAATAAGGGTTTTCATTCAGTATTCTAGACTAGGCGTTAACTTAGCTGTAGTGCTGAATTGAATCCTCTTACACATCAAAGAGGAAGTTTCCAAGATGTCGTCCCTAGGTGTGATAGAGCCATCTCACAGCCCTTGGGCTAGCCCTGTGGTACTGGTTCCTAAACTGACCAGTGGTGGGAAGACTGAAGTTTTGTGTGGACTACTTGGGGCTCAATTCTGTCATGCAGACAAATGCGCACCCCATTCCTCAGGGAGATGAGCTCATCGAGAAGCTCGGCGGTGCCAAATACATGTGTATCTTTGACCTCACAGAAGGGTACTGGCAGGTCACCTTGACAGATGAATCGAGAGAGAGGTCACCATTTTCAACCCCAGAAGGACATTTTCAGTTCACTCGGATGCCCTTTCGATTGAAGAATGCCCCTGCCACTTTTCAGCAGATGGTTAGCCAGGTTTTGTCCGGGCTTGAAAACTTCAATGTCACCTATTTATATGACATTGCTGTGTTCAGCCACACCTGGAAGGAACACTTATCCCACCCGAGACAAGTGCTTCAGGCGCTGCAGAATGCATGTCTGACTATCAAGGCCACAAAGTGCCAGATAGTGCAGGGCACAGGGACTTACCTAGGCCAACTGGCCAGTGGAGGTAGGAAAAAACCAAGAAGGTACAGGCGGCAAAGGATTGGGACATCCCCACCACACAGACGCAGGTGAGAGTCTTTCTAGGTCTCACCGGGTACTACTGGTCATTCATCAAAGGGTATGGGACCAGTGCCATGCCCCTGAATGATGTAACTTCCAAGAGAATGCTGAAGAAGGTAACTTGCAACCCTGCCTGTCAAACTTCCTATCAGGATTTAAAGGATGGATTGTGCAGGGCCCCAGTTCTGAAAGTGGCAGACTATGGTCAGGAGTTCATTATCCAGACAGATACCTGTGATTTTGGGATTACAGAAATGTTAGCTCAGCTGAACACTTAAGGGACAGAGCAACCTGCCACCTACATTAGCAGGCAATTGACAATAAGGGAAAGGAACTGGGTCGTCATTGAAAATGAGGCTTACATGGTCATATGGACCATAAAGAAGCTGAAACCCTACATCTTTGGTTCACACATTATGACTCAGACAGACTACCAGGCTCTTCCATGGTCAATGGCCATGCAAGGGGAGATCCCTAAGCTTTTGCATTGGGCCATATACCTATAGGGATTAGATATGGACATCCAGCAGAAGCCAGGCTCCAAACATGGAAATACAGGTGGCTTCAGCTGGTACTTTTGCCTTGATGATGAACCAGAACCTCAGTAGCGTGGTGGTTCATATGTGGAGGCTGGGTGGCATGTGGGGAATTCGACCATCCGCACGGTCGGTGTACACTGTACTGGGCTTTTTGGAAATTTTAAAAGAAATTGTACAATGGGAGATCAACCTCTGGAAAATGTCTGGGCTAATCCGCACACATCTTCCTATGCTCTTGGTACGACATACCCCTAGACCCGTTGTACAGGCGCAGTCCCCCCTTTCATATTTAGTTGGAATCTGACAGGTGGAGTACACTATGCATCTCCAGAAGGGCGAGAGCCAAACCTTCCCCCTGCCACAGCCAGCCTAATTAACTAACAAAGGATCCCTGGATCCACACTGTCCTTTTGTTAAGCCCTGTAGCTGGTGACAGCATTCGCATACTGATCAGAGTTTAATTCAAACAGGCCCTCATGGGGGGTTGGCTGCAGAGGCTAACAAATGAGACAAGAAAACTCAACAACCTTTCATATGTGCTGTGTCAACCTGAAGCCAGCTCCCAACCTCAGTATCGATTGTCAATGACATGTGATGTCTGGGACTGCGTGTTTACAGTAGCCGCCCCCACTGGAAGATCCCATGCAGAAGGTACCACTATGTGGTTTGGCAGAGCCAGAAAGTCTGTTCTCACTGCAGCTTCAAGGGAGACCTGCCGCTTTAATCAGGAATCACAGAAAGCTCCATTAACCAGAGAGACCCTTTCATCCACAACAGACAGGAAGATGGGTGGGACTTAGTTGTACATGTTTTCACCCTTTTTACCTTTTCTGTTTCAAAGCACTCTGGTTATGACCTCACACATACTGGAGATTGTTGGTGGGGACCCAGTAATGGTTCATTAAGGTAGGCTTAGCCTACAACAATCCATGTGGTCAATATGGCTTTAGAAGAGGTCTGAGCTCCTCTTTAGGCAGATCATCTGAAGGTTTCACCAGAAACAGAAGGAAAAACTCATTATTAGACCCTGTCTGAAGGTACAGTCTGCCTTACATCTTCCGCCAGAGAAGGAAGGCCAGGACCTTCTTAGTTGGGAAGAGCCAGGGAGTCACTGAACCAAACCAAGGACAAAGCAGCTGCCTGCAACATACTCCACAGATTTGGGCCGTCTGCCTTAAAGGATGACATAAGCCCAGTGAAGAAGCTAGGAGAAGTGCAGCGACAAGCATCTACCGACGTCTGCTTTAAAGGACATTTTCGAGCCAGTCAAGCCCCTCGAGCTGCAACCGACTGCACCGTTGACTGTTGTTATGCTGCTGTCACTAAAGCTGTCTGAGACACCCCGACCAGTGCTTCAGAACCACCGATCAGCACTGAGACAACGATTCATGACAATCGAGCCGCCATGTAGGCCAGCCTGCAGCCATCTGTCCAGCCTCACTCGCTGAACTTCCTGCCGCCTGATACCCGCAGCTGTCTCCTGCCTTGAACTCTCTTGCAGAAGCTGCAATGCGCCCTGAAACCGACTTGACCCTGTAAAGCACCAAGAACTCCTTCAGCACAGGGTACATTTTGGTTCTGTCGGCCTGGTCCTTTTCATATGGTCCCTAATGACATTGTACAACATATTGCTCACAATGTGTTGAAACCAAGTATGCTAGAACTATTGTGAATATGTTCTATACTTACTACCCTCCTGCCAGGATCCAGAGTGCATCCCTTTGCCTCCTTTGAAACTGTCTGTCCTCTGCATTCCTTTACAGGGTGGGTTTTATTTTGTAGTGTGCTAGAGGTGTCTGTTGTGATAATAATAAAGTAGATAAGTGTATACAACCTTGTCTGAACAGTCCCTTTTATGACTAGGTAATAATTTTATTTTCGCATTGTTGCAACTAACCAACGATCCACGGCCTTTCGGCGATAAGCCTGCTGTTCTGTCCACGTTACCAAAATTGGACACAAGGTTAGGGTTATAATTTTCTTGTCTTTCCAATCTGTTTGGATCCCTTCTGGGGACTAGAGGTATCGGGCTGATTGATGGTTTAGAAACCGATTTTCATCCCTGTATCGCTGTTGCCCTGGAAGTTGATTTTTCATAACAAACAACAGGCACGTGCTTTCCTCCCATATGGACGCAAACACCTTGCACACCCACCAATCTCGGCCACCTGGAAGCAAATCTACACACAGTGACCATTTCTTTCTGAAATGAAACTACCAACACATAGCAAAAGCACTTGTGAACTCTTTCTCTCTTCCCACTAACAGACCAATGCCTCTCTTATTTTCAGATCTTCCAGAGCACCAGGAGACCATGAAAATGTCATCAGTGCGCTGTATAAATCCCACTACCATGACATATCCTAATATAACTAAAATGGACTGTTAAGAAAACAATGAAAACTTCCTCACCCTTGTCACAAAAAACAAAAAATGCTCTGAAACCTGTCTCATGGATAGCTTGGTTCCTCATGCTAGAGACGAAGTGAACATTTGTGGGAGTGCGGGGGACCATGCCTCCAGATAACCGCAGGGAAATCTGTCATGTTTATGCCTCTGGGTAGAGGATTCTGAATTCATGCAACGTTATGTTGCACCGTGGCACTTGTTTTGCTTTGAAGATAGTATTGGCTTTCACCACCACATCACCAATTTCTTCAGTAATCTCAGAAACATCTTTCAATGAGTCCTTTCTTAATTGCCTGTACCACTGGCCTTCTGTGAGAACAAAGGATTACTCTCCCTTCTAAATTCATGCTCCTTATACTTTCAGAGCAACAACAAAAGGGAATAGTTTCAAGAATGTTTAACTCCCGAGTAAGCCAGATCTGTATTAGTTGTCTGGCCATAGCATCATACACAGCGTGTTCCCCAATATATTTGTATAGATACGTGTATCTACAAAGGCCTAACACCTAATCAATATGACAGGAACTAGCCAGTCAATGTACACATGAATTCAAAGAAGACATTTGCATACATGCAAATATCACCTTTTACCTCTGCCACAGGCAATGACCTATGGCGTGTCCCTTCAAAGCTGACTTTTTTCGAGCAATTGAACGAGAGATAGGAGACAAAATAAAATAATTCAACTGGCTTAGAAAAACCTGTAACTGATGCATGGACCACCTTCTGGTCCACCTTGTAATTATCTACTGAGGCCATAACCGTTTGCACTCCATCCTCTGTTAGTCAGAAAACTCCTGACACTACTGCTCGCTCAGTTGCCAAAAATGTCAATCTTGTTTCTGGTGCGACCATCTTGTTGTGTGCCGAGGGCGTCTCTAAATCTCCAATTGATTCTTCTAATTGGTGTAGTACTCAGCAACACTCCGTTTGAATCCGAGAAATCAGCAAGGGCATGCAACATCTTTTGTGATCCGGATATCTTCCTTATCATTCACTCAAGAAAAGGACTATGGGCCTCATTACGACCCATTCCAAGGTTGGCGGGGCGGTAATTCCCCATGCCGCCATGGCCCTTCCCCATTCCCATTTTTGCCCCATAGGGCTCAATGGGAATGGGGAAGGCGCTAAGTATGGTACCGCAAATTGCGTCACCGTACTTAGCACCAAGGTCCCTTCGCGGGTCCCTAGTTTAACGGCTGGTAAAACCAGCCTTTATGGTCGGGTCCCGCAAAGGGACCTCGTAATTAGGCGCTAATAGGTTAACGGCGCCGCAGCCTTTTACGGCGTTGTTAACCCATTAGCGCCTGGGTCGTAATGAGGACCTATATCTTTCAATACATGCAAACATAACCCCATGCAACCCATTAGTATCCACATGCCATAATTGTATTTCCCTTCAAAGTGAGCACTCAGAAAACAAAATTAAACCGTTTAAATCAGTAATAATCTAAAGGCAGACTCGATTTCCGCTTTTGCTTGCCACCTGTACCTAGCGGACGGATTATGGCCTTTAACTTCACAGTGGCCTGGTCTAATCAAGCATACCTTACCAAACATACTCCTAGGTCGATGGCATCATTCTACGAGGACACCGTGGGAACAAGTGAATGTGAATGAATAAGCATTGCCTCTGGCGCTTCTTAGTTGCAGTGGCAGAAAAATATGTCTACAATTAGTGGGACCAGGAATTGACCCATCCCCTGAGGTAATGCCAATTTATATGTATTGCTGCCCCCATGTCGGAAATGGCATTTGGTTCTGAGGGGTGTCCCCACTGATACTCACCGAATATTCCATGCAAAAGGGTCCTTAACACTGCTTTCATCCCCTATTAAAACTTGGTGGGGTAGGTGTCTAAGGGGGCTGGGGTTGGGGTGTATTGTGACAATAATTGCATTGTGAAGGGCATCCTATTTACGTCATTACCCTTTCTCCTCACATGTGTTTCCTTTCTTTTGCCTGTGCATAGCACTTGAACTCAGAGTGTGATTCCAGAAGGAGCAGCCATGTCTGTATTATCTTGACCTAGGCCCCCTGTCTAAAATGACGGACTACATATCGACTAAATAGAGCCACTATTCTTAGATAATAACAGTTTTAATGATGTGTCATTCTTCCAAATTTCTTCTATCATCTGACCCCGGTCAAGGCCCAGTTGTCCTGCTTTCGTGCCCCTACATTTCTCACCATACCCTATCAAATCGCCACGAAGGCATTCTCAGCGAGCATTAACCAGAGATAATGAGATATTGATCCTCTACTAATTGTGGGGCCAACTCTGTGAACTTCTCTTACTTTACTGACGGAGAAATGCAAATACCAATGTACAATCGTTTTTTTTGAAGCTGTGCCTTTCAGGTGCTAGTCTTTCACCTTCGTTTGTAAACTCCCCAGTCACACTCTTACCCAGCAAGGTAAAGATTTTATTTTCAAGCATTTTTTTAACTTTCAATTCAGGTGACATGTGCCGAATGTTCTGGTATTGGCAATGGTGCACTCGCTCTCCGTGCCCTGCACCCTCTGTTCCGCATTGGAGGGCTGTCGAGAGCACTGCCAGTGGTTATGATTTATTTTAAAACCTTCCGGCCAACAACTTTCCTTTTTGCCAATGTCATTGTCACCCGAAGTGGAACGGGTGTGCACAGACATGGGCCCCGAGCCTACGGTTCACAGAAACCCAAGCTACACCGCTGCAATGATGATGCCCAAAGAGGCTGAGCAATGTCTGAGGTCTATTGTGGCCTCGTGCATGCGGGATGTGACATCGCATTTTGTGCTGGTCTGCACCTTTTGGGATGTAACTAAGCCACAATTGCATATTGTCTTTCCTCTTCTGTAAAAGCCTGGCAGGCTGAAAAGCGATGGCCTGGGGGATGGCTCAGAGCATTGCCAGTGGTTATGATTCATTCTAAACCTTCAGTGATCAACCTTCAGTTGTGCCAATGTATATATACAGTACCATATACCCCCTGCTTTGTTACCCCAATGTTTCCCTTCACGTATGCTACCTTCCCAGCACAGGGGAAATCACCATACCAGGCCCCTCAATGCCATCTTATCCAAACCCACCCCTCTCACCCCCCCCCAAGCCCAGATCACCACCCACCGGCCACACATTCAACAATCTGCATCCAGCCACCTTGCTCCAGAGATGCCTTCAATGTGCTCACGCAACTGCGTGGAAGAATCAATCATTTCCGGTGACAGGGGCCCTCCTGTGCACTTGCAGCAGCAAGGACTATGTCCCTGTCAACCAGGGGGCAGGCAGCACTAACGCAGCGTCTCGGCGGAAAGTAAAAACCTGCACTGCGCTGCCTGCAGAGGAGGATGTGCCATTGCCCGCACCAGGAACAAAGAAGGATAGCACATGTTGCTCCAAATGTTAGTGCCCCCTGCACCTGGAGCACTTGCAACCAGCACAAACATGCCCATTCCCAGCGGCCAAGGATGGAATCATCACAGCAATGGCATTGTTTCCAGCCCACCCCATCTCCCAAGCCCTATTGTGCACCCTTGAATGCCACCAGGCATGCCAGGTTTCTGCTACATTAGCATGATCAGTTCTGGTTTAATTGTATGGAATATGCTATGCTTCACTTGGCCATGATGTCCCCGGACACCGGTGTAAAGGTTCATTGTACTCTGGTTGACATGCAATATCGCCGTGTGACCTGCGGGCCATAGGGTTAATCTAGGAGGGGCAGCATAGCCTTCCAAGCTTGATAAACAGTATTCTGTGTTCTTATAGTAGTAACATATTCATGTATGGTAAATAGTAGACAATACTGCTGAGCAGCATGAAATACTGCATTACATTACATGGGGACAACTATTTGAGGGCACAAGGATTTCTTAGGGTAGAAACTTAAAGTCGTTAAATTAAATCGTAAATAAATGTGAGTTAAAGTGCACCATTTTAAAATATTTTAACCTCCCACAAGTTCTACCTCAAAAAATGCTTTAAGAAACTGGATCTGTAACTTTGGATACATTAAAGTGGGTCGCCCATCCAAGCCCCACCCAAGTATCTGATGGACTGGTGCGTGCAAGTGTTTCTCGGAGTACACTCTGGAAATTGGCCGCCAAGGTTTCCACTCGTTCACTTATCTGCTGTAATGGTGACCAATAGAAACAACAACAGAAATGTAACTGGTCCAATAGCAATGCCTTCTCAAACCAATGATACCATTATATAAGCAATTCAAATGCAACTGGGACGTTCTCTTGAGTTTTTCATTACGACATTCCCAACATCCCACATTGTGCAATATCTTCACAGGACGAAGGATACGCATTATTCCCTACTCATAATTGCAAATATAATTATTATTACTCAATCACAAACGTTTGGACCTGGCTTATGTAGCCGGGGTTCAACCAACCCTGTCAATGTTCAACCCTATAACTCACCAAGGACAGGGCGAATGGTTACGAAAGGAATGAGGCAATCCGATATGGCTCGAGTTCTCCAGCTACTAAAGCGTTAAAACCCTTTCACCTAATTATGACCGCAGAAGCAGGTTGGGTGATGCAGGTATGTTCTCACATGAGTCAGGCATTCGGGTGGGGCTGGGGCTTACTCTCCTAGTCATGGCCCTATCTCTGCCTACAATTTGCTTTGTTGTTCAAACAGTGAGTAACCCCTCCTCACGACATTCATTAGCTAGGTGGAGTAAAGGCTTGCCCATGTGAACTGCACATGCTCAAATACAACTCTGTCGGCAAATGTTACTAAAAGCCCTTTGTGGGTTTTGGAATTCAAACAAATATTTACGAGGTTAAAAAGAAAAGTCCACCATTGGCATTTGGCCGATGTTTCACTTGAGCCGTTGTTCCTCTGAAAAGGAGCCTCATATTCATTTCACAGGGTACAATCACTGGCAGGATGGATGCACAGTCCTATACACAAAATCAAAATGACAATGCCACAATCAGGCAAAGAATACTGCCATGAACTTGAATTGTCAGTAGCGCTTCTCATTTAGTCTTGGCTTAGATTTGCAAAAAGCTATTTCACTGACAAATAAGTAAATGATCACCATTTCGATGTCCTTTTATTAATAATTGAGGATTAAGCCTGAGATATTTGTGCAGGCATTGTTATGTATTATTTCAGATCATTGATCAGAATGAACAAAATCAGGGCAAATACAAGCAGGTAACTGTACAAAGAAATAATAATTCAGTGCAACTGCACAAAAATAAATAGACGCCCGGGCGACAGTTTTAATATTTTGCAGGTAAAGGACCTGATACATGGAATGGGGTGCATAAAAGGCGTGGTGCAGACAATATATTGCGCGCCATGCGTATTCATGGAATTAAAGACGCATAACTAGCCATCCCACAAGTAAAAACAAGCTGCGTGAGGAACACCCCCAAGCACAGCAAAAAGTAAGCAAAAACACAAACACGGCGCAAGCCTCCGCGCCACCCTTGGCCCACCATCCATTACCCCCGTGAGAAGGAGCACCTCACCTCGCAAGCCCAGGCTGCACCCCATCAAAATAGCGCATCTCACCTCGCAAGCCCAGGCTGTACCCCAGCGAAATTGCGTGTCTCACCTCGCAAGCCTAGGCTGCACCCCTGCCAAACTGCGAGCCTCACCTCGCAAGCCCAGGCTCAACCCAGGCGAAAACGCATGCCCTACCTTGCAAGGCCAGGCTTCAGCCTAGCAAAATCATACCCCTTAACTCGCAAGCCACACCCCAGCGAAATCGCCAGACTCACCTCGCAAGCGCAGCCCGCACCCCAGCAAAAATGCGGGCCCTCCCTTGCAAGCCCAGGCTGCACCCCAGAGATAATGTGTACACCCCTCGTAAGTGTAGACTACACCCCATACCAAATGTGAGTCCCCTCTACACCTTCAGCACCCATTGTGGCTGCATATCCCCCTATTGCAAATCAACCACTCTAGCCCAGACCCCTCCAGACAGGACACCAACTCCCAGGCCCCCACACCTGTACCCCCCAGGCAACCCCTTTCAGACTGGACAACACCCACCAGCCCCCCTCCAGTCTGGTCACCACCTCCCAGCCCCCTCACCTGTGACACCTTCCCCAGACAGTCCCCTCCAGACAGGACACCACCCACCAGCCCCCCTCACCTGTGACCCCCCAGGCACCCCCTTCCAGACTGGACACCACCTCCCAGCCCCCCTCACCTGTGACACCCTCCAGGCAGCCCCTTGACAGTCTCCCACAATACCAGTGGTATGTCTGCAGCTCACCTGAACTTCTGTGGTCTGACAGCACCATGAACTGCAACACCAACATGTACGCGGCTGAGGTGGTCACAGAGCCAAAGACAGGAACACAGGCAATGTGGGCAGCAGGCACATAAACTGTACAGGCAGCAGCAGATGGCTAAGTTGGAGGCAGCGCAGGCATTAGCAGGCAGGTAAAATGGCACTTAGGCAGGAGCGTCGGTCTTCCGTGTCTCACAAGGTAGGCAGCCGGAAACAGAGTGAAGGGAGTTTGCATGCAAAAAATGGGAAAAGCGTGGACACGTGAAATCCGAGGAAAGGCCCTCAGCATGTTACTTACATGACACGCGCTGCAATCAGGCATTCAGCTCGCCGTATTCAGGGATATATTAGTACGTGTAGAAGCAACTCCGAATGTGCGTGCAAATGGGAGGAGACGGACAAGTGGAGTACTGCATATTTTGGGGTGCCATGCAATCCGTTCACTTCTGGGACCGTACAATCAACTTATTTTGGTGGGGGATTTGCCTCCGTGCATACATGCAAATACTTTTGATTTTTGTGAGGCTAACGGTGAGTCGCATACACATTCTTTTCAACTCAGGGTGCCCCTGTTCATTGCGTTCCACTATTCTTACCTTTCTGGTAGCTTTGCAGGGTTCACTTATGCATTTTTTGTGTTGATGGGTGCCACTGCGTATCGATCGTGTAGCTCTTTTTTCGGAAGCGATCCTGGTCCCACGTACACATTTATTTTTATTTTGGGGTACCTGTGCATTAGGCATACCATATTTATCACACCTGGGTTACATTTGAGCCTTGCTGGACCACAAAACTACATCTTCCAGCGTAGACTGCCCCCTCACTCACATTGCCCAGGACAATACCTTGGTGTGCCTTCCATGTTTCCGTTACACCTGGAACATGAGTGGAAAGGCCCCAAAAGGGAAAGGGGGCAGACGTGGCCTGGGTCAGGGACATGCTGCTTAAGCAGTTGTCCCAGCCCCGAGCATTCCAGGATGTGCTGCGGAAGCAGCTGCCGAAGCCCCAGGGGTTCGGGACAGGCTTTGCAATCAGCTGCCCAAACCCAAAAGGGTAATGGATGTGCTGCGGAAGCAGCTGCCCCAGCCCGAAAGGGTAAGGGACGTGCTGTGGAGGCACCTGCACCAGCCCGTAGGGGTAATGCCATGCCCCAGGCCACTTTTAGACCTGTATCTGGTCACAGAGTGGTCCCAGCCACACAGGGGTGATAACAAAATCTTGTGGAAAGAAGGTAAAGCCTGCACAGCAGGACAGGCTCAACCCCATGACATGGCACAGGACACTGGCACGTTGAGGAAGAAGAACTTCCATGAAGAAGAACTCAAGATCCTCATGGACTTCATGACCATTCACCATTGTGACATGTGCCAGCAACCGGGGAGCACACATACACCTGCTCAGAGTATGTTGCATTGGCAGCATGTCACGGATTATATCAATGACTTAGGGTTTGAGAAATGCACTGCTGCACAGGTAGTGAAGAGCTGAAATGATCTCACCCATTGCACCAAGTCCAAGCTGGGTGCCTATCTAGCCTCTGCTCTGGCAACTGGAGGGAGGTCACCAGAGGAGGAGGAGCTGACTGAGCATGAAGAGGCTATGAGACAATGTAGTCTACTGGAGCAGGTGCAAGGCGTGTGAGGCCTGGAAAATTATGAGAACATGTCCGGTGAGTGACCAACATCGTGCATCCTGAGGACATGAAGTGAAGCATCACTAAAATGTATAATTGCGATGCACATCTGGCTGCATTTGAATGACTGCCCTGGGTGAACCATGTCATGTGGTGTACTGACTCCTGTCCAGTGTACACAAGAGTGTATACAAACCATGTGTTGTACATCAGTTGAACATGTCCCTGTGACAGTACTAACCCACCACCATACCCCCACAACATCTGCAACATAATACCACAACGTGCAGTCTTGTTAGCTGCATCCTTGATGTCAGTGACTCTGCTCTGCTAGAAATGTGCTTGTGTCCAAAAGATGAGTTACACTTTATGCCCTGCAGGGTATAGAATCTCTTTTCACACATGTACATAGGTGCTTCCATGCTACATAGAACATCCAAGATGACAACCAACATGCCTTATGGTGCACTGTGAGTGAGTGTGCATATGCCTAGACTGTGCACATCCCCGCTGCCCAAATGATAATGATTCCTGAGGCAAATCATTGTGAGGCCTGCTCCCTGTTACCCTCCCGCACACAGTCCACACTCCATGGATCTATGCCCCTCTCCCTCTTGTGGGTCACTGTACCTTGTTCCTATCTACAAATCCATTTACTTTCTCCACTTCACAGACCTTGCCTAGGTAGTACTGTTACTGCCATATTTCAACTGGGACGTTTCCTTTTCCCTAGACTTACAACATGTGCCCATTGTGTACAGTCCCTGTACCGGGACAACACTGGTGTGGCATGTGATGGATGCAGACTTGGATGTGGATATGTGTGTCAGCCTGTTGACATGTGAAGTAATTGCATGCCACAGAGCCACATGTCCATGCCCATTTCACTGGTATTAGTCAACAGTTTGTGGTGCCATGGGCCATAATGCGCTTCTTAATGACCCTGTTGGTTGGCAATGTGTCTACTGGCAGTATTGTCCTGAGCAGGGAATTGTGTTGCCAGTCTGCTTATGCCATGCTCAGATAGCTTGTTGTCCATAGTGTGTGGATGCTGTGTTTCTTATGGTGACATGCCCTGCATTTTGTTGCCTGAAAGCAATGTGATACACATGTTTACTGTAGACACGCTGCACATGACTACACATGTCTTTTTCTGTCAATGTGCAGGTGAGGAGGCACCGGATGCAGAGGAGGAGGAGAGGATGAAGAAGAGTGTGTGATGCTTCAGACCACCAGTGGAGGATGTGGCATGGCAGGCCATGAGACCCCACTGGTGCTACAGACCATCCTGAGCTGTGATGCAGACACCTCTGATTCTTTGAACTCAAGTAGCTCTGATGCTGAACTGGATGTACAGTCCTCAAATGCTGGTGGAGGTGAGTGCACCAATGGGTGGAGCGTTGGGGCCCGTGAGTCTGCAGGGGCTCAGGTGCCTTCACATTGCCAGTCAGTGGTGTCACGCTCATCTGTGGTGGTTACGGCTGCAAGGCCACACTCCCATGTATTGGTTTCTGGTCCTGGGACAGATGTCCAAGGGAGTGTTGCAGTCCTGCAGCCAGGGACATGGGCATCACAGCAAGGGCCATGCTCCCTTGGATTAGGCAGGTGTGGGCCCTGCACACATGGGAGACGTGTGCAAACTGAGCAGACAGAGTTGGAGCTGCAGATGTCGCATTCCGCAAACCGACAGGGTGCTCCCTATGAAAGTTTGGCTGAAGGCATGAATCTGGTGGACATTTCCATGATCCCCCCAGCTACAAGGGTGGAGCAACAGCTGCAGCTCATGCGGTCTACATGTCGCACCCACAGGCTGCGCATGGAGGCCAAAATTAGGGGCCGACGGCAGATCTTCAGTGTCTGCAGGCATCCCTGCTTGCAGAGGGTCAGGCACACAGGGAAGCCCTGAGGTGTAAGTTGTTGGCCCACAGAGCTGCAATCCACTAGGAAGAGGAATCCAGCAGAAGACTGTTCTGCCAGATGTTATCATTGAGGCAGACAATCTCAGAGGAACTCCATGCAACTCGTGATGTTGTGCATAGTGACCTCCAAGCCTTCGGTCTGCTGGTGCATTCATCAGTGTCACGCATGGCAGCTGCCACTGAAGACAAGGCCAGGGCACTGTGTGGTGAGCCTCCAGCCCTACTTCAACCTTCAGATTCAATGCAGCATGGGGGTGCCTGCACAGACAGGCCTCTCTGCCCACCGTAGCCGTGTGGTCATTGAGCCCATGGAGAGTTTTTTTTTGTGGGGTTTTTGTTAACGTCCACCCATGTGGACGTTGACATGATATGCACCCTGATCCCCCCTCCTGGGTGGACCCCCCAAGCCCCAGTACATGATCGACATTTTTGATTTTTTTGTTAATTGTTCGATACTTTTGTTGACTCCAGGCCCAGATGTTGGCATGCAATTTTTGAGTTGCACTTTCCAGGTTTTGTTTTTTTAAAACATGTTTACCTTGAGTTGTGCAGTTGACCTCTCAAGGCCATGACGTTTGCAGTGGTGGACCTGCAGGCATGCATAGTGAGATCAACTTGCATGTTTGCATGGTGGTGCGCATGATGGCATGTGCAGGTACCTATGGGTTCAGTGTATCCTCACACATGTGTGCTGTGTGGATGGTACTTCATTATGCCTGTTGTAATCTCTTCTCCCATGTTGTTTCAGTAATTCGTGATCTGGCGGTGAGTGCTGTCTCGGGGGAGACAGCCTGCACCCTTTGACGTCCATGCTCCACATGCCCTCCACCAGACTCTGGCCCTCCTGTCACTAATTTCGAGGCACGGTTCCCAGTGAAGGAGATGCAGGATTTACACCATGCAGTCAGCAGGTAAGCATGAACACTGTCTTGCATGTTGAGCATGTTTCATTGTTCCCGATGTTTGCGGCATGTTTTATACGCGCTTTGCATGCTACCATGCCAGGATGGTTTTTTAAGTGGTACTCATGTCACTGTGTTACGTGCCTTGGTCAACTCATCTATACCCACACTTACTGTGGTGTAGTGCATATCATTGGCCATCTCAAATCCAGGCAGTGTACTCCTTGATGTGTGTTTCACTTAGCCTTCCCTCTCACTGTCACTCTCTCTCCCTCTCTCTGTTGTGGTATGCTGCACTCCTGGGCAGATCACAATCGGTGTCCTGTTACCCTTTTGCACCCTGCCCTGAGGTGCTTCTGCAGTGGGTGCTCTCTGCATATTTTCAGGATCTATTCATGTGTTTCCAAGGATGTGCATGTTCTTTCTGGTGTTACTGTGCATGTCATTGCATTTAGGGGATGCGTCTCTTGATGGGTTGCATCATATGCAAGGCAGGTGGGTACTCTGTGCAGGTAAGTGAAGGGCATTTGCAGATAATTGTGTGGTGTCTCGCTGGGAGTCTTACTGTGTGTGATCACTTTGGATTTACTTGTCATGGAGTTGTTTCTATGGATTGGTGGGCCCACTGGTTTAATATTCAAAACTGTGGGAGTTCCAACTATGTGGCCTTTCTTGGGTGGTTGAGAGTCGATGGCTGGGCCGGCATTTTGTGGCCTGTGACAGGCGTTGATGGCTTTGTTGGTGTGTGTCTCATTGCGCTTTGACCATGTGTGCTGAGTGACACTTCACATTCCTTGCAATGTTTGTGGGGTAATGGTTTAACGGCAGATTTGGCCTCTCTTGCTTAGGGTTCCACAATTATGGTGTGCAGCCCCACTTACGAGCCACAATGATGGAACCATTGATGCACATTTTTGCGATGTTGCGTACCAGCACATTAGGGTTTGCAGTGTTGGTGTTTTCACATGCATGTCTCATGCATGCTGCACCATGGTGTTTGCATCTTCAAGTTCACCACCGCTGGGTGCATGGTACTGCGTCATTCAATTGAATGCACAATTGTACCAATTGTAAGCTGGCACAATGAAGTCTGCATTGACCTGCCCTTTTACATTGCAACCTATGTTTATTATGAATTTATCCTTGCTTGCAGTATCACATTGATTTGTCTTGTCTGCGTATATCTTCCATGGCAGTTGCCTCAGTGGCCAGCCTTCCAGTCTGACATCGGCCTCTCTGAATTGCTGTGTCAAGCATGATCCTACCTGGAGTGCACGAGGTGAGGATTTGTGTACTTGCATTCTTGTGCTTGCATCATGGGATACCATGAGTGTGTTCAGTACACAGTCCCAATACCATGCAGGTGATGGCATGCCTTGTCATGTCATTGGTAGTCTTTCAGTGGTGTCCCTGCTTTTTTGGGGGCTCAATTATCTGCATATGTGAGGTCTTCTCATTTTCATGCAGCATGTTGACTGATGCGTGTATTGTGTATGTGCCATTGTCTTGTGAATGGGGATATGTGACATGCACATTTTCTGCATGTCATTCAGGGGGAGAGGCAGTGTGGGGGTTGTTATTTATAAGTGTGTGTGTTTTGTGTGTTTGATTTGCATGCAGTGGGCAGGTGTTGATGCATGTGTGCGGGGGGCACATGTTGATGGGTGGCTTGTGAGATGTTGTTTGAGTGTGTTGTATGTCACTGAAGTGGCCGTGGGTGTTGAATTTTTTGGGTGCATGGATGTCTGAACTGCACTCTTTCATTGTGTTCATTGTCTGCAGATCCTTCCGACAGGGAATGATGGCTATTTCATGGGATTAAATTTGACTGTCGATTGCATGCCAAGGGGAAAGGTAAGATGTGCATTTATCTTGATCATGATGGCTAATTTAGTTGCTGCATGTCTCGATATGGCAATTCTAGTGGGTCACCCTCTTTGTCACAATTGTCTATTACCTTTTGTTAATTGTTGTTTTTGGGATGAGGTTTATTGTGGTTATGTTGCCAGATTGAGTAACATGTGGAGTGATACTACAGTGCTTTTCTACACCCCAGAATAGGGGCAAGGTTTGTGCGCATCATGCACATTCTAGGACATGTGTGCAGCTGTATTCCATTGCGCTTGTTGTATTTTGTGTCCATGTTAATTTTTCAGGCCATATACTGCTTGCAGCTCAGACATGATGTTTCAGGATTTATCGCTGCTTACACATTTCACAGGTCTGTTAGTTAGTCAAATGGGATGTTTTTGGTGCCAAAGAGGTGATTTCATTAAATGGTTGGCATGATGGTAGTGGTGTCCTCCCTCTTCAATGTGTTTTTTAGAAACACAAAATGGAATGTCTTTAAGTTCTAAGGGATGCACACAAATGTGCACTTACAAAGGCACTTTCTCAGGGTGATTTTGTGGGAACAGTGGATTGTCCCATTGTCATCATTGAATTGCACCTGGAATTTGGTGGGACTGTTTGCACTCCACAGGGGAAGAATTTTAGGTGAAAAAGGATTGCACAAGCTGGGTGCTTGCAGCCTCTCCATGCTCCCTTTGCCCAGTCATACGCAAGCAGTGTGGCTGTGGGTATGGATGGAGTGCCACCACCATGTCCACCGGGACGCCACGCTATGTTGCAACATTGTGCAGGACACATTCTGCCAAAATGATACTGTAACGCTCACCTGATTCCCGCAGAGGCGCCGGTCTTGACTGGGTGAATGCCGTATCTTCAAAGGTGATGTGTAACACACGGTTGGCTCTTTGGGCTGGACCTCTGTGCACTGTATGTCTGACTCGAAGAGTAAGATGTCTGCAGATAGAAAATATGAGATTAATGAACTGGGGTTATTGGGTGCCTCTCTCCTCTTCCCTTTCTCTTCTCCTGTAGAACCCAAAGGTTAACGCCCTCACCTTAGGTAATGAACGCCGAGCTCTCCATCTGCCTCGGGGCAGGGTGCCGTAACCAGTTTCTTCACTGGATAAGGGTGCAGGCCTCTTGACCTCAGAGGACTGCTGTCCGTCGTTAACTGCACGAACGGTAAGTTCTGGGCACTTCAAATGTCTTAAAAGTCTTTTGTAATGATATCTCTTGTTTTGCAGGGTTCCGGCGATGGCGGATGGCGGGCTGATGAGAGTTGAGGATCGAACCCGCGTGAGGAATAGAAGCGCCTGGAAGCACGTAAGTAAGCGCTTGTAGCCTGCTTCACGATGCGCACTAACTGTCCCTTTTATCTTGCAGGTACAAGTTCAGAGCTTTAGAGAAGCTGAAGGGTGCTGGAATACCCACTGGATTCGGCGTGGGAAGGAGTAATGGCACGTGAGTAATAAAGTTGACCAATGTCTTTAAACGCACCTTCTTTTGTCTTTCAGATGCGGGATGCAGCGCCGAAGGCCTCCGGAGCGTGCGAAGAGCTGGTAAGCTTTTGTCTTTCAGATGCCGGAATGCAGTGCGAAGACCTCCGGAGCATGCGAAGAGTAGGTAAGCCTTTGTCTTTCAGATGCCGGAATGCAGCGCGAGGCGTTGGTGACAGCCGATGGACCAGGTAAGAGATGCGCTGCCACTGAAGACCGTAATGCTAACCTGTTCTTTCTTTGTCTTTACAGGTGCTGCTGAAGACTGGATTCCAGGATGGTAAGCCTTTGTTCCCTTAGGCCCAGGATCAGAAGCAGAAGACACGATGAGCGTTCTGCTGCAGAGAATGCAGAATAACGCAAAGCAAGATTCATCCTTCGGGTGTGGTTTAAATAGCCTCCTGTAGTGCTTAGGTGTCTCCTTCCACAGCCTCGCCTAGGTGAGAAAAGAGTTCCTGCTTTCCAGAAGAGTTCCAGTGTTCTGAACCTAGGGAGTGGCTCCTGCCCCACCCAACAGGAAAAGTAGTCCCAAACAGAAGAGGATCAGGGGCTCAACTGGCAGGTAAGTAAGCAGCATGGTCTGCTGCAGGTAAGTCCACCCAAGCATTATGACCCCGGCGCTTCCAGCGCTGGGACTGGGCATCTTTATGAGCCTGGTGCCACTGGCGCAAGGACAGGGTCCAAAAGGTCCCAATTGGGACTGGCTGGCACTCGGAACCGGGGTTATGGGTCTGCTTCCAAGGGAGTCGGGCAAGTCCTGATCTTTTGGAAGCAGAGATCATGACAGATACTGCAGACTACTCGTGGTGCATATAGCAACACACCACCAGAGTGGTCAAGGCAGTGGAAATGTGACTTAAGCTTTCCGAATGTGCACTCCACTATCCCCCGAGTTGCAATATGGGCAGTGTTGTACCTTACCTCGGCAGGTGTGTTGGGGTTGCGTATGGGCATCATGTATGTGCTCAGAGGGTAGGCACTGTCCCCTGTAGAGGTGAGAATGGTGTTCATTGTCATTTGTTGACAGTGTCTATTGGTCTGTGTGCAACATGCATGCATGTTCATGGCCATTCATACTCACCAATGAGCCATGTTTTGCCATGCTTCCCAGCTTCCAGGGCCCTGTGTAACAGGGACATCCTGAAGATGTAACTATCATGTGTGAAACCAGGATAGATGGCATACACTTCACTAATGATGCTCTTGACATCACACACAACCTGAACATTGATGGAGTGCCAATGTTTCCGGTTGCAGTAGATGTGCTCTGTTGCTCAAGGTGGACGTAGAGCAACATGGTGCAATCAATAGCACCCACCACTTTTGGGAAGTGCACCACCCCATAAAAATCTTGGATGACTGCTTGCCTTTCTGCCGGTGTTCTGGGCATATAGATATGCCAGTGGACAGAAGGACGTGCAGTTATGATTGCCAACAACTGGTGTGAACAGCGAGACTGCGTGGCCTGGGAGATGCCACATACTATGGCAGCGGCCTGCTGGAATGAGCCAGTGGCCAAAAAATGTAGAGCAGTGGCCCCCTTTGCAAGGGGCTCAGTGCTTGGGAGCACAAGTTGGGTGATGTGAGGTCATCTTCCCACTCTGTGAGTAGGTCGAGGGTGATATGGGGGGAACCTACAGCTGCCATAGACCTGGTCATCAGGCATCCCAGAAAGGGTGGTCCTTGGGTAGAAGATCTGGGCCCTGGCCATCCTCCTCCTTCTGCGGTGTCCCTGGATGATTGCCGCAACAAATGGTGCATTCATTGTGGCTGTATCTCGGCATTTGTTGAGAGTGCATGCTTTTTATGCATTTGTTAGTGTGCATATTGACGTTTACGCCTGCTATTGTGTGGCGTAGGTGTTTCTGGATTTGCGCCTTCTTTTTCAACTGCGGGCATTCCCTGTTCAATTCCATGAATACGTTTGTTTTGCGAACGCATGGGCGGTGCGATTGTTTGACAGTGGTACGTCCCTCGTAATGCACACATTCTTTCCTGTCTGTCATCATCCCACGTGTTCCGTCACCTTTTTAGGTGGCTGCGCAGGCCCGGGTAAGCCCTGCACATTGTGTTCCATGAATCGATGAACGGGGCAGATTATTCCATGAATAGGGCCCATAGGCTACAGAGAGCAAAACATGAATAAATAAATAAAGACAAAAATAAATGAATAATGCTGGTAGTGCTCCTGCAAAGATACATCCACGATGGCTTTGCCCCGACATTCCATCACTTGCCCCCGTAAGATCTCACCTGTGCTGACTTTCGCTCAACAATGACAACATATTCCCCTGTAAGAACATACCTTTGAGGCTCTGCTAAAAATGTATTTGCTTGTGTAAAAAAAAAAATCTTTGGTGACTTTTTCTCAATGTCCAATTATTTCCCCTTGCAACAACCCACCTGTGATGACATTGCCCCAACATGCCAGTATTTTCCCACGATAAGCACACATCTATGATGGCATTGGCCCAACTTGCCATTATTTGCCCCATAAGAACAGACCTGTAATGGCTTTGCTCTAAACATGACAGAATCTGCTGATGTTAGAACACACATGTGATTGATTTTCCTTAAAATGCCAGCATTTGCCCCTACATGAATGTGCCTGTGATTACATTGCCTCAAAAAGCCAGAATTATCCCCTAATGTAGTGTGTCTGTCATGGCTTTGCCCTAACAACCCAGAATTTGCCCTTGTCAAAATACACCTGTGATGGCTTTTCTCCAACAATGGCAGTGGTTGCCATATTAAGGGCACACCTATGATGGCTTTTCGCAAACATAGACAGTACTTGCTGCTCTTGAGAACTCCTGTGATTGCTAAACCCGAACAAAGCCAGAATTATCTACGGTAAGAAGACACTTGGGATAGCTTTTCGCCAGCAATGCCAGTATATGACCTAGTCTGAAAGCATCGGATGGCTGTCCCCCAGTAATGCCAGTATTTGCCCCTGCCAGAACACGCCTTTGATTCCTTTGCCCAAACAATGCCGCTATTTGTCCCTCTAAAAAACACACTGGCAATGGTTTTGCCCCAAATGTTGTCTGTATTTGCCCCTTTCAGATCACCCATGTAATTAATGGCTTTGTCCCGAAAATGTCAGCATTTTACCCTGCCAGAACACACATGTGGTGGCTTTGCCCCAACAATGCCAGTATTTGTCCCTGTAAAAAGCATGTTGGCAATGGTTTTACCCCAATGATGTCAGTAATTACCTGTTGCAGAACACACTTGTAATAGCTCTGTCCCACAATGTCTGTATTTGCCCATGACAGAACACAGCTTTAATTGCTTTTCCCTAACATGGCAGTATGTGTTCCTGTAAGAGCACACCTGTAATGTGTTTGTCCCAAATTTCCAGTAGTTGAAAAATACTGTAAGAGTACAAATGTGATGACTTTCTCCCAAAATGTCAGTATTTGCCCCTGTAAAACAAACCTGTGGTGGATGGGCAAAATAGTGGCAATATTTCACACAATAAGGGCCACCTGTGATAGGTTTGACTTTAAACACAACCCTGTTATTGCTTTGCCCCAACATGACAGTATTTACCCCGATAAGAACAATTATGATCGCATCGAAAAAAAACTATGTAGCATTGCAACCCTGCCCCCCACCACATACACTAGGATTGGCAACTTTACCAATTGGCTTTGCATCGCACTTCAGAGACAGAAATGCTTCAGAAGCAGTCTCCTGTGTGTGTGGTTCCATGTAGCATCGCTTGCTTTATTCTTTTCCGCCATAGACAATTGTTTTGCTAATATTAGGGGAAAATGGCATTTTAACACATACACAAAACAAAATAGTAACAGACAAAAAAACTGTAGGACCATTAAGCATACAGGTCACTGACTGGTTAATTTACACTGCAGGGGCAGTCCATGGATTTTAAAGGCTTTGTGCAGCAAAAGCCAAGCACACTCAGAAGTGAGGTCACAGAAAAAGAACATTAAAAGAAGTGTCATATGTCTTTGACACTTAGAGGCATCATGGGAAGTGACTTAAAAGAGGTTGCCACGAGTAAGCCAAGAGACTTTTTGGTTTGTAATATATGAAGGATCAATATTATTATATTTGAAGCAGTTGTATTGTTTACTAGAACACCTTTTGGGGCATTCGGATTGGCTCACACAATCAGGAAGGAGAATTCATAGAACATTCTTAGCATTATCTGCAGATTGTTAGGGAGAATTCTCACATAAGTGCTAAATTCCCTCTACCTCAGCTAAATTCCCTCTACCAGAGCCGCCAGCTCTTTTGCTATATTTTGGGACTTTGAACTTTTCATTTTCAATGTGCTTTACTTTTGTGTTCTTTGGATATGGAGTTTTAAAACAACTCTATAGACATCAACTTTTTCTGTGTGTCACACAGTTCCTTCAGTGCAGTGGCACAAGTATGTCTTTCAGACTTCCGAAGGTCTCTCAGAGGATGTAAAGTTAAATTGACTTTACTATTCTTTTTAAATTTACAGACACAGCACACATTATCTGTTACCCTTTCCTACTTTAAATGGCTGGTGGCAGTGGTTTAGATCAAACTAACATGATTTTTCCTGACCGCGAACAATGGTATCTAGAAATCAGGTCAGCCATGTTTTTCAATATGGCACCGCAGACCTATCTGTAAAAACAGACTCCAGTCATCTTTTTTCGCCATTTCTTTTAGGGAAGGTCCTTCCTGTGTTTGTCTCTGTGAGACAAACCAGGTTTGGTCCCTTTGTTCGTTCGCCTTTGGCGGGCTTCAATGCTGCAGCCCTCCTCTGGTGCTTGAGTGTCTGGGGTGGACAGAATGTGAGAGAGGTGCGCAAAACTCCCTGTGCTTAGTCTCCTAGGAGACCTGAATACACTCTGGCGTGATTGGCCGGCTGGCTGTCCAGCAAGGACAGCCACCCTGCTATGTGAGTGACAGCCAGGCTGGAATGAATGGGGGTAAACTGTTTAAAAGCAGGTCATTGGGACTTGGAAAGCAGAGTCGACCACTGGAACGAAAGAACCGAAGACGAGCTGAAGGAAGAAGACTGCTGCAACTCCAGGACGACTGCTGAAGCCCTGCTGCAGATCCGAAATGCCTGAAATTCCATCGACATAAAAGCCCTTCAAGGTTAACTTCTTCCCTTGAGTTTGGTGGGAACAACTAACTCGCAAGCCACCTGGACACCGTCCCCATCCTGGTCGAATTTTCATCAGAGCGCTGTTGAAAACCAGATAGCCAGGGGGAAGGAAACCAGCTTGTGGACTTTAAGGCAATCACACCTTAAACCGATGATTAGCCAAGCTTGTGGCCTCATCCCTAGGCAGTGCAGGAACCTCCCGACGTCCTCCTTCTTGTCCCTACGACTGAAGCTCAGGAACAGCGAGATCTGATCGAACTGCCAGGAACAACTGCCTCAGCTACAGCTTTTCTTCAACACTAAGGTACTGTGCAAACGTGGTCCGGAAATCTTTTTTGGCCACTGCGAAACTTTGTGAAACTTTCCCGACTTCGAAGGCTTGTCCTTCCCTAAACTTTCGTCTAACTTTTCATCTGACCAAATTCTTCCGTACAAAGACTCTGAACCATTGACTTGGGCCAGGCTTACGAACTGAATTGCTGGTTGTAGTTCACTGAAACCCTTTGCCCTGCCTATGCAAGTATTTGTGCTGCCAATTCTTATAACCTTGTCTTTTTATTCCTTTTTAAACTATCTGAAGTGCCATGTTGCTCCCACTTCAGGGGAGCTGAACGTGTTCAGTAATGTATTCATTGTGGATTTGTAGTGTATTAGTAGCTTCTTTTTCTAGTGTAATGTTTACCAAATGATTGTGTAAATAAATGTATATTCTTTTACCAAGAAACCTTGAGTAAGTGTTTGTTTGAATCACTGTATTTGTTTGTCCTTTGTGTAACTTGTTCTACTGCTCACTTTACTCTTGAGATAAGTCTGGCTGCTCAGCCATCGCTACCACTCTATTTTGTAGTACAGGCTTGTACGAAAGGTGAAATTGCACTTACACTTGTAGTCTTGTCTGTAGTGTTCCCAAAGGGTACTGCATATGATTCTGCCTAACACGGATAAATGCTCAGAATTGTCCTTCATGTCCTGCTGGACCTATCAGAACGCCCACTTGATGAGGCACCCCGCTTTTTCCCCCTTCCCTGCCTGGTACCTACCACATGTTGCTGTTGTCCTCCCACTCCCTGTCACACCAACTGCTCATGCCATCTTATTGCTTCTCCTCACTGGTCAGCCACCTGCGTAAACATGCCTCTTCCTCAGTGCACCAGCGATGGCACCATTCTGGCTCATGCCTGTCCTGCATGTTCTATGCGCAGTGCCGCACCTCCATGTTCACAGCCTCTACCTGTTTTTTTTATAAAAGAAATTCTCACCTTGCATCCCAAGTCCACAATCAGATGCTAAACGCCTTGGCAACTACAGGAAGCGGCAGGATTTACACTTATTAGATGCCATAAGCAGTGCTGGTGATTGGGCTGGCTCTCGCCGGATCCGTTATCCGGCAACAGCTGTGTGGCCAGATCTCAGGATCCAGCCAGAGCCAGCGCTGTGGGGAAAAAAAAAAGAAAACACCCATGAGCAAACTGTAACTTCCTCTGGTGACACCGTGCAAGGGGTCGCGAGAGGAAGTTACAGTCCTTGGCCAAGACCCGGCTTATTTTTTTATTTATATAATGTTTGATTATTTATTTATTTATGCAATGTTTGTCGGATACCTTTATCCGACAAACATTGCATGAATAAATAAATACCCCCAATTAACATTGGCACTATCCCACACGATGCAGCCACCCAACTGCTTTCAGTGGGGTGCTGCAGGTGCTGTGCATGGTGGTGTTCAAGTAAAAGAAAATGCTGCTTTTGGCGTACAGAAATCACCCCGTTTGAATAGTACCCAAGGAAGAGTTGTTTTTTTTAATAAAATGGGATGCAAATTGTCCAGTTATTATAATATTTACCCAGCAACACTGGTCAAAACTATTATCCGCATAGTGAAGTAACTCATCACCAGTACCTTGGAAGTGGTTTAAAGTGGAATTGATATATAGTTTGCAAAAGGAGCAGCACGAAACAAATAGCACAGTTTTAAACTATTATTTTGGAAATGTCCTTTGATCGAAGGTCAACTGCCAGCTCCGCCCCGCTAAACCCTGTCTCCTCGTGCACCGCCCCCCTCCCCGCCCACACAAACTCGGCCCCCGCCCCGGCCCTTGTGGGATCTCCCACCAATTTGTTTCCATTTCCACCACTGGCCATAAGCCCTCTGTAAGAGCCCTTGCTTCACTTGAAAACATTCAGTCGGGCTTCTAGGCACCTAATCAGCATAAATCCTGACCCCTTTTTAACTTAAGTAAATCACGAGTGAGGTTTTCATTTAAATATCAAAAGATGCAAAATGAACATTATTTCATAATATTTGTTAAGTTTTGTGTATCATGAGCTTTAATAATACTTGGTCCTTGTTACAAGTGTTACAATTACAGTGCGAAATAAAAGGCGGTCATGCAGTGGTAACTCTGCATTCTGTACTCCATTTCGTATCCCTACATTTTGACTTGTGAAGAGGCCCCTCCACAATGATCCACTCACTGCTTTATCTGGGCCATCACCATCATTTCTCCCATTGCAATGCTATGCTGCGCAAGGTGTTAAGAAGCTGTTTTACAGACTGCCACTAAAGTGTTAGTTTCAAGCACCAAGAATTCTTTGATACTGCAGGTGTATAAGAAAAATCTAAGGTGGACTTTTCCCCATCCCGGATAGGGTGTGTGCAGGACGTGGGGCACTGCCTATTTAATTGGGACAGTCGTGCAAAATACAGGAAGGTTGATAACCCTTAGAACACACACACACTCTCTCTCTCTCTCTCTCTCTCTCTCTCTCTCTCTCTCTCTCTCTCTCATGCACCAGATGCTTCACCCCCTCTTGCCTCCTGCATGGAGACACACTTTCACCCAACACTCGAAACACACTTTTTTTTTTTAACTTTCTTCTCTACTTCTTGGCCCCGGTAGCAGCAGGAATTAGAGGGAATTTGACTGGCACTTGCTGTCCTGAGTCCTGCCTCCAACAAAACTATTGAATCCCCCCACCCAGAGCAATCAGTGCTAGGTTTGATTTTACCATTGAATCCTATAAAAAGGATGTTTTCCATATCTGTGGGATTCAGAATGTGATGATAATAGTAGGCGAGTGCCACCATTGGTGCCTAACTAGCATAACAACATAAAGACTGTGATGAATCCCAGGGTATTGTCACTGCTCCCATGGAGGGCGGGGTACTTTCGCATGAGGCCAGAGAGGTGAGGCATCACCTGATAATCCCCTTGGGGGTGGTACTCAGCGGTTGGATCTCATGGGGAGGAAAACCCTCTATGACACCAGTCACGACTATCTTGGGTGAATGCGGTAAGCACCCCCTCCTTTTCTGTCCCCTCTTTACTCACACCCCACTCAGTCCTCTGTGGTCCCCCACACGCCTATTTATTTATGTAGAATAGAAGACTCCATCCACACAGACCATACTGGGGCAAAGAAGATTGAGGGCTACCCAGAAGGCTTTCATACAACCACTGACATGAAGAAAAACAGACATGGAGTCAAAAGCCTTCCGCGATACCAACATACATGGTATAGTAATTTAAAGCCTGAGCCAAAGATAAAAAGGGAAGAAGAACTGTTTTTTGTCAGATCCTCCTGGGCGGAAACGAGAGCCGTCCGGAGGCTCGCTGCGGGGAACAGGAAAGGCTGACAGAACCTCACCTAACACATGCAGTGTTCCTCGTTGTCCAGGCTAGAGAATTAGAGGCCCGGGAGAGACCTGGCGTCAGACTACATGGTCAGATGGAGAAGCACACGCCGAGAGGGACCAGACCTGGGAAGGCTGCAAGGACACGTGGGGACCGCTGGAAGGCATGTGGAATCCCATAGAAGGAATTAGCAGTTCTGCGAAAAACACCTGATCAAGCCGGTAATACAACACACAGTACTTGGGGTACCGTAGCGGGTGGTAGAGACACAGGAGAATGAAGGAGGTGGTTTGGCAAGGCTTAAACAGGTTAGTGAACCAGGCCTGGGCACAATAAGCTGTAAAGCTGAGACAGGGTCTGGGACCCATACGAAGTCGGCGAAGCCCCGCAAGAGCAGCACACCAGAGTCTGGGACCCATACAAAGTTCGGGAAGTCCTGTAAGAACAGCATAAAGGGGTCAAGGACCCATATCAGTCCAAATAATTGCATACAACCAAAGGGCTGAGTCCCACAGCAAGTTGGGCAGGCCCTGAGATAATAAAGAGGAGTCCTGGATCCACACAAAAGAGAGAGATCCTCCACAGCAAGTCAGGGGGATTCCAAGATAACATAGAGGGTTCTGGGATGCGCACAAGAGAGAGAGAGAGGTGCATGATGTGAATATAAGAGGTTGATGACCCATTGCTAAAAGAAAGGTGATTTTCTGGAACACTAAGATTTACAGTCAAGTCTGGCAGGATACTGAACCAAACATCAAGTTACATTTGTGAACTGGGGATAGAGCCGGGGAAGGGAGCGACTCCCCCTGATACCTGGGAACTGTGTTTCAGAGGGGTCTGGGACCCACACAAGAGAGAGAGAAGTCCATGAAGTGAAGATAACACTTGAGTACCCATTGCTTAAAGAAGGGACATTTTCTGGAACACTAAAATGTACAGTCAAGTCTGGCAGGATTGTGAACCAGACTTGATGTTACATTTGTGAACCAGAGAAAGAACAGGTTAATAGACTTCCCACTGATACTTTGGAACTGTGTTTTTGCAAAATAAGAGAGGTTGTGAAAGAAATGAGGAGGGAAGACAATGCCCCATCCATCCTGTTGTATTTGTATACGTTTGGAGGAGCATTCAACTTCATGGACTTTTAAGTTAAATAGGAGAACAACTCATGTGTTTCCCCACCAAGAACTGAATATTGAATTTGAGTCCAGAAGGAAAGAAACCTCCTTTTGGATCAGGAAGAGACCCAGTTGTTCCTTAGTTAATCTAGCGTGTAAGCGACAGAAATAGGTTTGGACACAGGACAGTGGACATTTTAATTCACCAGACAATTACTGTATTCTGGGTCTATTTTTAGTTGATAATTGTTTAGTGATGTTTTGTGTATGAGGCTATATGGGGTGGTTTGTGTTTTGGTTTCCTGTAGTGTACTAGGTTTGGAGGTGGATTGCAGATTGTGTGTAGTTTGTGGGCACTTACGGTTTCTGCTCTTGTCGAGGTAGGTGTGTGTTTTGCTTTGGCGTTTGAGGTTGAGTATGGGGGATACTGGAAAGTTGTTAGTAGGGTTATTGAAGAGGGTGGTCTGTGCCCCTCTCTTCAAGGGTAATGTTGGTTTGGCCGTGCTCATACTATTCTATGTTGGCCTTTGTTGAAGTGATCTATTGCCTTGGGTATGCAGGTTTCGGTTCATTAGGTTTACGTTGGTTTTGGGGGTTTCTCTTGTGTTGTGATGGATGTTTTTCTCTGGAGGAAATTTCTGTTTTGCTCAGTGAGTAAGAGCCATGGTTCTAGTAATTTGCTGAATGTTATGTGTTCTTCTGCTGTTTGAAATTGTTTTGAGAGTGAGTTACAAGGTTTTGTAGAGATTCAGGCGAATGCTGAGCCACCAAAATACAATTTAGAATATTGTTTTGTTTCGAGGCAATTGTCATTGCTCGATCTCATTGTTCGATTTAGTTTGTGAATGGAGATCTTTTCCTCTAAGAATTCAGCTCCTTGGCCGTTAATTGCTCTGTGGGTTTTGCAGAGGGTTTTGAAGAAAATTCTTTTTGGACTGGCAACAGGTGTAGGATTCTGAGTTCTGGTGTGATTTATTTGTTTGTTTTATTGTGATGTGTTCTCTCCTAGTAAGTCTGGGCAGTAGTCTTGCAGCTGTGTTCTGGATTCACTGTACTTTTATTGGTGAGGTGGTTCGGCATTCTGAGACAATGCTGATTGCCTAGTCTATTCTTCGCATGATGAGGGAGATGACAGCGAGTGTTCAATGCTGGAAGGTGAGGAAGGGTAATATCCGTTTGATTGTGTGTACGTTGAAGACGCTCTTCTTTACTACTGTGTTAACCTGTGGTTCTAGTGTTAACTCGTTAATTAATATCCTGAAGTTTATAACTACTTTGAAGTGTTCTGGCCAGTTTCCCATTTCCGTAGGCAACAGAATGTGGAGTTGGTTTGGCAGGTTGTTGGGCCTGATCATGATTTCTGTTTTGTCCGGATGCAGTTTAAGGCTGTTGCTGTTCATCCATTTGTTTATATCTACGAGGCAGTGTGTACGGGATGTGGTTGGTTCTTCTCTCATGCTGATTTTATAGATGATTTGTGTGTCATCTGCATGATTGTAGCATCTCAGTCTATGCCTTTTGATGAGTTTGCTAAGGGGGGGGTCATGTAGATGTAAAAAAGCAATAGTGAGAATGATAAGCCTTGTGAGAATCAGCAGGTTGTGTTGTGTGGGGTTGATTTGAACTGGCCATCCATGTTGTTTCCATGTTTCCATTCTCTATGACTGAGACATTGAATCATAGTATCAAACAGGTTTTGGTTGCCAAAACTGTAGCACCTTTTTTATTTTTTATTTTTATTGCAACATCAATTGTAACTCCATAAGTGCAATTTAATGTTACGAATAAAATGATTTGTGAGAGGAACATTGCTGTTATGCAGTCATATTGGTACTAAACTGATTGACAGGCATAATAGAACTGCAGCGCAGCCCACCCTCCTCATTACCCAATATTTGATCCAACAAATTACAATGTAAATAAAATACACTTGACATTACACGCCAGTTCCCAGGATTAAATGCCATGTGTCAGTTTTGCTAGGCCTCCTCTTTAAGGTAAATATTTTGTGCCCAACACCCGATTTGTTTTCAACCACAGTTGTTCATGGATTACTCTTTGCAGACATGACCACATCATCAGCCTTCTAAAGATACCTCATCTGAACATCTCTGATTGCACATATAGATATTGCAAAGATGGTGTGAAATGGGTAAAACACTGTAGAGGAAGGGAGGGATCATTCAAGTTTATGATCATGGTTGGAAAGGGAGGCAAAGCAAGATCGCACATATGTTTACTAAACCTTGCACTGCAGCGCTCGTAAGACCTGCAATGCCTGGTGGTCCTGTATGGGGGGCTGGTGAGGTGTTCCTTGAAGAAATGCTCTTTTGGCTCCTTTCTGAATTGCACAAGAGATGACATTAGTCTGAAGTGAGGTGTATTGTGGTTTCAGGGTCTCTTTACATATCTATTATTCATTGTGCACTGCTCGGTAGCATGAGGCATCTTGATTAGAATGGAGAGTCTGGTGTGTGGTGGTTTTCTGGCTATTGAGTTCAGTGTGTTGGCCCAAGGCCCCCAAGTCTGGTGGCCACATAGCACTCAAAACAGCATTGTAGGTCAACATGGTATTTGGTGGTTAGGGCCTTGTGGAAGGGTTGGATTACGGTACAAAGTCAGAGTAGCACTTACCAAGATGTATGCAGTGATTCATACCTTGTTTTCTTGGAACTAACAGCGAGTGTATTCTTCCTTATTTAAGATAGTGGCTGTGACTTTGTTGCTGATGCTTGGTACTTTTGCTGTATATATGGGGACAGGAAGTGGGCATCACAACTATTCTCTATTCCATAGATGGCACAAGATACCTCCCCATTTGGTGTATGGTCCTTTTCTATCAGAGATTTCACCTTGACCCTGTAAACAATCTGCATAGCCTTTGTGCATTGTGTTGTGTCTGTCATGTATCACTCAAAAATAACAAATCTATAGTGATTTGGAGTGCTGATAAAGGTGGCGCCATTGTCCTTTTGAACCGTGTAGATTATGTCAATGAATGTCTACGACAATTGTCTGACACAACATTTTACAAACACGTGGAACAAGACCCCATGGCACGGTTGAGCAATTTGATATCTCATAAAGTCGAGAAGGCCAAAGATAGACGGTGGATAACTTGGAAGGAAGCTGAATACCTGGTTAAACAGGACCCCAGTGTCCCTCTGTTCTACATTTTGCCTAAAGTCCACAAAACACTAACAAATCTTCCTGGGAGGTCGATAGTGTCTGGTACAAACTCTATGTTGGAACCATTGGCCAAATTAGCCGACTCCTTCCTAAAAGGGTTTGTAAGCAAAATGTCCTCTTACATCCAAGATTCTATGGGAGTTATTAATCTGATTGAGAACTTCCATTTTAATCCATGTGAAGATATCTTAGTCACTATGGATATTGTTTCACTGTATACTAAGATCCGACAAACTGCACCTCTGGATGTTATAGAGGAATAGCTACTCACCAAACGCGTCTCTGGCATGACACCTAATTCATTCATTCTCTGATGTACCATGCTTTCCCTCACTGAGAATTATTTCCAGTTTGATGCACAGTTTTGCCAACAGATCCACGGGACTGCGATGGGGTCGGCTGTGGCTCCTTCTTTGGCTAATTTATATGTAGATTTCTTTGAGCACACAAGCATCTACAGTGACAATAACATCTTTAAACAACATATCACGGTGTGGAGTAGGTACATCGATGACGTGCTGCTTGTGTGGCACAGCGACAAACTGACCCTATAGGCTTTCTTTCAATGGATGATCCTTTCTCAAATTTACAATGAATTATCACAGGGAACAGATCGATTTTTTAGATCTCACGATCATTTCGAATCGGTCTACCAACCGACTTGAGTTAAAACTGTTCCATAAGGCTACTGACCGGAATTCATTACTTAGGTACGATAGTTTCCATCCAAAAGCTCTGAGAGACAACTTACCGTTTGGCCAATTTTTGAGGCTCAAGCAGAATAGTAGCAACAGAGAGGTGTTTCTGTCTGAGGCGTTAGCATTGAGTCATAACCTGATCCAACGGGGCTACCCTAAGAAAATTGTAAGAAGATCTTTGAAGAGGGCTTCCAATAACCATGGTGAAGCCCTGTTTAAATACAGGCCTAAACCTATGCCTAGCAGGACTGACTCAGTAGTGTTTGTTAGCACCTTTAACCACCTATCAAACCAAGTAGTGAAGATTGTGAAAAACACTGGCACATTTTAGCACAGGCGAAAATACCCGTTGAAGCCCCTCGTTGTGCCTTCAAACGTGGACGCAATGTGAAAGAACTGGTGAGCAGGAACAACATCAGTAATAGAGGTAATGCCCAGAATACCATCACCCAACAGTTGGAGATGCCAAAACCCACAGGACATGCCCCTTGTGGGGCATGTTTCTGTTGCCAGTTTACCAATCGTACCACCGAGGTTGATATCGGGTTACCAAGACCATGGGAACAGAAGATGTTTTCCAATTGCAACTCCAGCAGTGTAATATACGCGATATGGTGCCCATGTCCCAAATTATATATTGGGAAAACGGAACAGAAAATCAAAATCCGTATTAACGAGCACAGGAGTTGCATCAGAACTAGGAATCTCACGGCCCCCATGGTTGGTCACTTTATCATGCGTGACCATGGTTGTAATGATCTCAGATGGACGGTGTTAAAAAAGATTCCGGTGACCCACAACAGTCCAGCAGACAAACAGACCCTCTCGAGGGAGGAAATGAAACTCATTTTTTTTAGTAGAAGCCATGTGCTGGGTTTAAATGAATCAATGAATTGTAATATTTAACATCCAGGACCCTGCGCAGTAGTGAATCATCCCTTGACAGTGGTGAATACTATGGTATCTGCTTGACATCTGCTGTATTTTTCCACACTAGACAGCACAGGATGTTAGACATTGATTATTGGCTGCCTCTTAATTTTTGGGGTAACAACACAAGTGGGTGAGTATGGTTTTTAGGCTTACCCCCCATTTGAAAACGGCACGTCAAAGTCTCATGATTTGATTCCTCCACGTTGAATCTAACGCAACGTTGTGATCATGTGATTGTATTTGAGATGAGGTGTCCCATATATCTGGGGAGCCTATGCCTCTGCGGCGGCCGAAAGAACATTTTCAGCTGGTGAGAAACGTTATGCAGCGAAGATGGCGGTAAGTGGGTCCGACGGGTTTGCTATCTTGAGAGCTGCCCCTGTCGTATTGACCAAAGATAGCCGCACGTTAATTGGAAAGGCTGTTATGAGTAACTGAACACTATTTCCTGGTGTTTGGTTTTTCAGAGGATTGATTGTAGATGCGTATACGGCGTACGTATTATGCATATGGGGAGTGACTTGCTGTCCGATCTTGTATCTTTATAATACAGAGATTGGATCTCTTATGAGAGTGCTTGGATGATGACTTTTAATTATTCAGAGTGACAGTGGCTTCTGGGAAGGACTGCTCATGCCTCCCAAGCCTGACACCCATCAGAGAAGTCTTAGTTCCTGCTGTTTTTCAGTTTGCAATTCTTGATCTTGATTCTGTCAAGCTTTGGCCTTTGTCTTTTGTATTGGCTTCTGCTGATTTAGTATTATCCTACTAGGTTGGGAAGTGGGTTGGTTAACATAGCATTGTAATTAAATCTGCAGGTCTTTCGGGGTGGCGCTAATCTGTGTGATGGGATGATTACTGCTCTGCAGGAGTACAGGGATATGTAGTGGCTAAACTGCATACACAGTCCACACTGCTGGCACACCAGCAGTGGTCCCAATCATAAAGTTGAAACTAACCCAACCCGAAAAAAGTATACCTAATTCGCCTCTTCTAGAAATGTGGTCCAAGGGCAGGCTGTACTCTTCAAGTGAGGTTTTAGCTGACAACAGTAAAAAAACAAACAACTTAAACACAATGATTCCAAAATAAAATAATGTTTTATCAAAGTTCTATTACATATAGGGCCTCATTACACGGAAGGCGGTAAGGGTTAACGGTCACCGGTAATGGTACCGGTGACCGTTAACCCTTACCGCCTTACTACGAGGTCCCTTTGCGGGTTGGTACTTTAACGCCTGCTTTTTAGCAGACCTTAAAAACCAACCCGCAAAGGGACCAGGGTGCTAATAACAGTAACACAATTTGCGGTACCGTAATTAGCACCTTCCCCATTCCCATTATGCCCTATGGGGCAAAAATGGGAATGGGGAAGGGCAATGGGGAAAGGGGGAATTACCGCCCCACCAACCTTGGAATAGGGCGGTAATTCCCCTTTCCTCCAAGGCGGTGCCGGCATTTTACTGGCATGGACCAAGGTGCTCATAGCACCTTGGTCCACCGCCTACCATGTAATGAGGCCCATAGACTTTTAATCGGACAATAAAATAAATGAAAACACCTAACCAGAACTCACAACTCTGTGAAAAGAAACACAGAGAACACAGGATTTAATGAAAGGGAACTCAGGTTAGATGAGCATGGGTGCTCAAGCAGTAGATTGGCAACAATGTCAATGTCACTGTTCAAGGATATGTCTTTTGAAGAACAAGGTAGAGAGAGGAGCCTTTAAAGTAATTATGGTCCATAAAATCCAACCAGGGGACAAGGCCTCATCACAAATACCTGTATTCTTGTCTTTGGGGCTCAAATGCATTGAACCAGGATTTTTGGCCCCAAACCTGGTATCTGGGTTCCTTCGGTGTTGGGCTGAGGTTGTATTGCAGAGTAGCACCAAAAGGTCCCAACAATGCAGTGCTGTTTGGCAGCAGTGTCAGATTGTGGGCTGAAGACACTGGAAATGGCAGGTGCTGTCAGGTTGAGGATGCTGGAAGACTCAGTGATCTCAGTGATGAAGAGGCAGATACTTGTCTTCAGCAGCGGACAAGCTTGGCTAGTTCAGCATGGCATTGGCACAGCAGCAGCTTCAGCTGGGAGTTCGAGAGATCAGGTGACCAGGTTATGGTGGCAAGCTGAGGATGGTAGATGGCTTAGTGGGTCTCAGGTGCAGAGACTGTAGATCTTTGGCATCTGCAGTGAGCAGACATTGAGATGTGGAGGCATTTGAGGTTAAGGATGACTCAGGCATTTCACTTACCACAGCTTTTAGGCAATTAAGGTTTCCAAACTGGTTTCAGAGAGGCAGGGAAAGTCAGTGGTCACTTCCTTAGTCCTGTGGTTTCTGGAAGAACCAGTCCAGGATTTCAAGGGACAAGATGAATATGTGTGCTCTGAGCTCCCACTGCAGAGAATTTGGCTGGCACCTACATTGGATCCTTCATCTGCAGTGAACAGGATCCTGGTGCCAGTGCATGCAATATAGAGACCTTTGTCCAACAGCAGTTCGCCCCCACTGTTAATGGGGAATAGTTAGGGTATAGAGCTCTGCTGTGACCTTAATGCCTTCTGGCTTCACCTTTGTGTGGCAGTGGGCTTCAGAGTGGACTCTACTCCCAACTAATGTCCACTAAATACTTCTTGTCCTTGTAAGAGTGAAATGATGAATACGAAAATAGGGGCATAAAGGTAAAATGTTACAGGGGACTGGTTCAAACCAATCCTGTTGTAATGGGTCCAGCCCAGGCTGTTTTAAAAAGTTGGTCAATCTCGGCTGTTTTGATCTACAACAGCACCCCCAGAGCCCTTTGCTTGCAGGAAAATGGGGGAAAGGGAAAAAGGTAGAGAGTCCTAACAGAAATCTAGATGGATGAACTCTTCTCTTAGTCCACCTTTCCCTCCTGACTATTCTGATTCCACCCCTCCCCATGCATGATGACTTCTAAGGATCTCCAGTAGCGCCAGCACTCTATTGGGAGCATGCCTTTTGTTATATCAGTGCTGCCTTTTCAGCAACAGTCTCAGGAGACCTCCTGGGGGAAGCCCCTGTGGCCTGGAGGATGGTGTTTGATTTCCTTTGAGGAATCAAAGAGGATGTATCTTAGCCATTGTTCCACCTGGCAGTAGAGGAGACAGTCAGGAAAGGCACTAATGAAATTCAGTCCTGTCAACGCAGGCCCTGCTCACAGAGCTGATACTTGTATGATGACACATTACTGTGGCAGCCATAACTGGAAATGGCTTATTTGTAGATATATATATGCCACCAGACTGACTAAAGCATACAATTATGCTAATTTAGATCAGAGGTGCAGATGTTAAAAAACACCTCTACCTGCAGGAATGTTGTCTTCTAGTGGCTATCAGGGATGCAGAGTGACCATAAATTACAAATGTGCCACTACAGAGTTTGGGCTGAGGGCACCTGTATGCTGTCTGAGCAAAGGAACATGTGTGCACCATCATTTTGGCATGGAACATTTATGAAAGAGCGGTCTGATTGGCACATTAAGAAACACATTAACTGCATCATTTTGCTTAAATAAAATGTAAACAACTCAGAGCGACTCCTGGCCATTCAGACACAATACGGTTGCACTTTTCTACTCTTTCTACTTTTTTCTACTCTTTGATTAGTCAGCATGTTGAGTGCAGGCTGCTCGCATGTTGGCCACAGTGCTGTGGGGACAATGGGAAGAAGGAAATTTCTATCCAGGTGTGAGAGAGCCAGTCCTTGTAAGATGTTCAGAATTCTTAATTCTTGAGGTGTAGCTTAGTTTCACAATACGAGTGGGAGCAGATGTTAGGCTATCTGAATCGTATTGGCCATGTAGGTATTCACCAAGTGACAACTTTCAATGAGAAGGTAGATGCACTGTTTGTCACATCTTTACAGCTGCCTTGTCGTTTGCATAACTCCTGAATGCTACCTCTGTCTTCCAAAGGAAATGTCATTTCTGCATAGTCACATTTCTTTTACCATTTTGTTTTTTTAAAACAAAAAGAAGTGTAAAATGTATTCTTCTTGTGTGCACCATACTAATTGACAATCAAAATCGCCTTGTAACTGCAGTGTTTTGATTGGAAAAGAATTTCAAAGTTATACTGCATTTTGTCCCTTGTTGTAAAAGAAGTAAAGAGAATTGGCAAATACGGCAAGCTAAACATCTACCCATATTTGAGAGGGTGACCGAAATAAAACATCTTAAATCAGTTTATAAAAATTGGCAAAGGGGGAGGAAAGCCCTGTGTTTCCAACAGGATAGCGAGCATATGCTGCGGAAAATTGCGAGGAAATCCTCCGCTGAGATATGGGGACCCTTGAATGAAGCTACATTTAACGGGCAGGCAGCAGTGCAAATAAACACCATATCTGAAAAGGTTTGGTGTGAGTATTACTAGAACATTTATCAGACTCCATTATCTGGCTTATGTCTCTCCTCAAAAAGAGAAGATTGCTCTCACTTCGTGCAATTTACCTATGAGAATTTGCTTTATTATATCTCAAAACTGAGCATGTCACAAGCCCTTGGTCCTGATGGCCTGGAATATAGAATGTTGAAAGCACATCCAGAAACTTGGGCGATAATTCTAAATAAAGTTTTCACGCAAGTTGTAAAGAAAGGTGAGATACCATCTTTGTGGAAAAAGTCTATATTAATTCCTTTGTTTAAAAAAGACAATAGACTTTATCCGAGTTCATACAGGCCAATCGCTCTATTAGACTGCCCGGGGAAAATCTTTGCTCGCCTTGTCTTGAGAGATTTTAACATGTGGCTCTCAGAAGGGAATTTAAGATACCCATTTCAAACCGGGTTTCTAGCGGGGCTGGGCACCAGCATTAATCTCCTTACATTAAATGCAATCATAGATAAATATCAGAATTTAAACCAACCCTTGTATATTGCATTTGTTGGTTTTCGCACCACTTTTGACTCTGTCTTGAGAGAACTTTTAATAAGTAAACTGATGGCTCAGAATTGCCCGTGGCATATTTTGAAGTGACTGATTGAATTTCACAATGCAACCTCTATCCAGATAAGACTGAATGGAGATGGCTTATTATCCAACTCAATTCTGACATCAAGAGGGCTGAAGCAAGGATGTATACTTGCTTCAGCCCTCTTTAATTTTTTCATATTGGATATAGGAATGGGATTTTTGAATTGCATAAATGACTCACCTAAATTAGGCAATCAGATCATAACATGGCTGCTTTATGCGGATGATCTCCTTTTAATTTCCAAATCACCAAGGGGCTTGCAAAACATGCTACAATCTTTGGAAAAGTATGCATGTGATAATGTGGTAAAAGGAAACATCGCAAATCCACCATGACCTGGTTGATAGATAAAAAAAGATTAGAGGTAGTTACAAGCTACATCTATCTTGGTCTAAATGTTAACAACGATACAAAGGATTTACCTTATGAAACAAGCTTGCAAATAAAAGTAAATACCCTTACATCCCAGGCACGCATTATAAATGGAAGATTTTGTAAATTTACCATCCTACCATTGGTAGTTTTCTATGAACAGAAAGTCTTGCCCATTTTATTGTATGGCTCTGAAACAAAAAAAGGGAGGCCGCCAAAATTGTGGAACCTGGTGGAAGCTGAATTTTGGTGCACACTGCTGAAGTTGCCATCTTCTGTACCAGTAACAATGATCAGACATGAACTTGGTTTGAAATCTTTATATTCAGGCCACAGATGGAAAGTGTGGGCCTTGTATAGAAAGTGTTTGCTCGGGAGAAATGGAAAGGGATTACTAGGAATATTGTCGAACTATATGATATCTTCGGATGCCAATTTTTTGAAATGTTGGATATCCAAGGCGCAGGAGTTTCTGAGCGCTGTGGATATAACAGAGGAATTGCTTCTACAAAATCCCGACCGAGCCAAAACAAAATTATGGCTTTAAAAAGTTACGGATCACTAGAGCCATATCTCATAAAAATCCCCCAATCCTCAGCATTGCTCTGGTCTCCTGCGTTTTCGATTTATTTTATGGAAAACTGGGGAAATTACATCAAGATGGTATCCCCAAGGCCAAAGAAACCATATGTGTCACTTTTGTGAAAAGGTAATTGAAACTCTAGAACACATTATTACTGAGTGTGCCAATTTGTTGCTCTTGCGTCTTAAATATTTTAAAGATTTATTTGGTTCATCGATATCTATGGATGCCAAGGAATTATGGAGATATGTTTTCCATATGCGCTCGAAATCAATTGGTTGTGCGATTGTACATTTTCTGTTTGAATTGCTTCTAGAAACAGAAGGTGCAGGCGACATATGTACAACCCAATGCATTATAATAATTGATTGATTAAGAAGAGATAGTTTATTTTTCTTATGAAGAAAATTGATGCAATATGTGATTTTCTTTTTACCTCATTTTCTTTTGTATATTTTTTAAATTTGTTTAATTATGTTTTGTTATTTTATTGATGATTTTTATAATATGGAAATGTGATGTTTATGCATAAACAAAGTTTTAATTGTAAATAATTTAGTATTTTTATGTTGAAAAGGTTGAAAGGAGAGGTCACCAGATGGTGCATAGGTAATGGCTGCCTTGGTGCCGTGCTCCTGCCGAGGCAGGGACTTTAATGGGGATTGAGCCCCCCCGAGACTCCCCAGGCAGATTCACCGGGCTTGTCTGTGTCGGTGACCCCCCCCCGTGGCGCCCCCGCCCGAAAGAGTGGAGCTCGGGGCCCTCGGGAGACTAGAGAACAGGCCGTGACAGAGATGCAGCCTAAAGAGAACATCCGGCTCATCGACCAGGGAGAAGGAGCGGCCTGCCGGAGAGAGGAGATCAGCCTGCAGACCAGGCCCCCGACGGGCCGTGGCATCCGTGAAGGCGGTACGGCCCGCTGAAGTGAACGAATTTAGTGGGTGGATCTGGCCCCCAACGTGTCTTGGGAAGGAGAGACGGCCTGCCGAAGCAAGGAAGCCCGCCGACCGGTTTTACCCCCAACAGGCCGTGGGACGCGGGAAGAAGAAGCGGCCCGCAGAGGTGAGGTGGCCGACCGGAGGGGCCGGCCCCCGTCACCACCAACCTCCCTGGCCCCGGGGGGCATGCGCCTGCTCCCAGGACGACCCCCACTACGGAACTTGGGCCTTCCCTACCCCCTCCTCCCCCCTCCCTCAGAGTTAGCGCAAGTCCCTGACACAGCAGGCCCGGTGGGAGAAGCGGTGAGGCAGCACCGATCCCGGTCTCTGGGTCTCGGAGATTGCGGTAGCGGGCCCCGTCATCCCCGGGAGCCAAGCACAGTGAAGAGGGGGTGGCCCAGAAAAGAGAAGACATCCATCCGCTCCAGCCCAAACAGGTGGTGGCCCCTGGGCCAAGCCCCAGGGCATGTGCCCGCCAGTCACTTCCCGGAAGGAGAACAGAGGCAACGGTCAGAGAAAGGGGAACGACGCCGGCGGTCCCTCCACCCTGCAAGACTACACCGAGACGAGGAAAGGCCTGTGTGTGAGGCCCCCACCTGGCGTTGGTGGGGCGTGTGCCCGCCTGGAGGCCGCCCCTGCCTGCACAGGGGCGCCTGTTCCCCACAGGCTACCCCAGAAAAAACCTCGACCTGGCACCACAGGGAGGGGCCCCAGGGAAACCCCCCACAGCTCCAGGACAGTGGAGAACCCCGCAGGGTGCGCAACAGAGGACTGTATGCACTGGCTAGAGACCCTGCAGGCATTCCGCTACAGGGAGACGGGAGTCCTAGCTTCTCTGGCACTGGTGTCATGGCCCACCCAGAGGCCTCCACGAAGTCCATGACAGCGATGGAAAGGGGCTTCGCCTCCATCCTACAAGAAATTAGGGAAATGCGGTCAGACATTGCCCAGAAGTTTGAAAAGATGGACCAAAGGGTGAGGATAGGCTCCTACAGGTAGAAACCAACCAGTCCTCATCAGCAGCTCAGGAGATCCAAATAGACAAGAGGCTATTGGCCCTGGAGAAAAGGGACGAGGAGAGAGCCAGGCAGATGGATGACTATGAAAACAGGGAGCTGAGGAACAACCTAAGATTTTTCGGGATACCGGAGACGGAAGTGGTATCTGAGAGGGACTTAACCCGAGTGGTGAGAGACATCATTACCCTTCTGTTCGCAGTGGAGATGACCACAGAACTCATGTTCGATAGGGTGCACAGAGCAGGGGAAAAGGCGGGGAATCCCCGGTCTGTCCTTGCCCGGTTCCACTACTACACGGAAAAGACCAAGGTCCTGGAGGAAGCAAGGAAGGCGGGGGTGATCACCTATAACAACACCCCGATCTCCATTTTCCAGGACCTCTCTGCTTATTCCTTGGCCAAGCGCAGATTGGGTCGCCCCTTAACGCAACTACTCAAGGAGAGGGTGGTGCGCTACAGGTGCGGGTATCCTTTCTCTCTGACCTTTGAATATATGGGCCAACGGAAAATGCTGGTCACCGAAGAGGATATAAGAGGGGCCATCCGAGACTATGTGGTGGACTCCACCCCCCGAAGAGGCCCAGTCGGCCCAGCAGCGATAGATGAGGGAGGCCCAGGCCAATCAGGCAGCAGGAGAAGGAAACCCGGCTCACAGAAATACCAGAAACTGAATACGCCGCCGCCCGCACTGGAAGGAGAGCACATGGACTCGGAGGGCTGACGGCGGTTGAGTCCCGACCAGCTGCGGGGCAGGAATGGAAATTCGTGAGGTTTCAACGAGGACAGTGTCCCTCTGAACAGAAAGTATAATGGGGGCTGCCGATGGGATGAAGCAGGGGGGGAAAGGTGGGGCTCAAGGAAACGAGCATTGTACTGTTAGCCTGGCCGAGGGAGACAGGCTGGTGGTCTGGCCAAATGCCAGTACTGGCGGGACTAACTGGCTGGACGCCGGGAAAGGGGGAGGGGGGTCAGTTCAAGTTGATTGGGGTTGTTCTTTTAGGGAGGGGGGTGGGGGGCTGTTGGGGGTCAGTTTAAGGGCCCCTCGAGGGGTAGGGATGGAGAATTCAAGCAATCAAGTTGTGAGACAAAAGAAGCGATATGGGAGTTTCGATGTGATGTGGGTAGCCAAATGGGAGAATTGCATAAATTATGGCTGAAGGCCTGCCGGCACTGGGGGTGGGCACCTTGAATGTGCGGGGCCTGAACATCCCCACGAAGAGATCTCTAGTCTGTAGAGAATTCAGGAGGGCTAAACTGGACCTGCTGTTTTTGCAGGAGACACTTTGGGCTCGGGGGAAGGAACCCAAGATGAGGGAGGAGGAATTGGCAAGATGCTCTGTGCATCACACAGGTCTAAGAAGAGGGGAGTGGCTATCCTTCTAGCGAGGGGTGTAGTCTTTGAACAGGAGGCCACACTGAAGGACCCCGAAGGCCGCTACCTACTGGTAAGGGGTTCTCTACAGGGTGCCCCCCCTTAGTCTTGCGGTCATATATGGCCCGAATGAGGGTCAAGCTCAGTTCTGGGAGGAAGTAAGGGACAGACTGAAACTTTTTGTGCACGGCACAGTGATAGTGGGGGGAGACTTTAATATGGTTCTGGACCCGTCCTCAGATAGAAAACGAGTGGGTCCCCCAATCATCAGGCCCGCGGAGGAGGCCTTGGTGCGTAATTCTCCAGAAGGTCAATTTAGAGCTGGCCCTGGTAGACACAAGCCCGACCCTTAGGACAGACGTACCCTCATTTATGTACTACTCAGCTATACATACCTCGTACTCTAGAATTGATTATATCCTGGTGGACGAGACCCTCCGCCCCTATATCTCGGGCCACAGGGTTGACCCAGTCCCCTGGTCCGATCATGACATGGTTTGTGTCACCATAGCTGAGGGCTGGTGCAAGAAACGCAGAGGACGTTGGAAATGTAACCACACCATACTGAAAGACGAGGTCCTTGCCCAGGAAGTACTAGAGGCCATAACAGAGTTTTTCGAGCTAAATGATAATGGGGAGGTTGGCATACACACATTGTGGGACGCTTTCAAGGCAACCCTACGAGGTGTTCTTATCAAAATAGGAGCCCAGAAAAAAAGAGAAAGGGACTTTCGGGAAAAGACCCTTAGGGAAAAGATAACCCAACTCCAGCCATGTGGCTCCCCGAAGCGGCCTCTCTAACGTGGCCGGGTTGCCGCCCTGGAGAACTGCAGGCTCCAATTGAAGGACCTCCTCCTACACAAAACAGAGAGAAGTCTCCAGATGGTTAAACAAAAATATTACGAGAAGGGGGACAAGGCGGACAGGATCCTAGCCTGGAAGTTAAGGGAGGTCCAGCGTAGTAGAATGATGAGGAACGCTCAGGGGACAATGGGCTACGACACTCCCCACATAGGGGAGGCCTTTCGCCAATACTACAAAAAATTGTACATGTCAGAATATGACGAGGGCAATTCTCAAATAGAGGATTTCGTGGGGTCCATTCAAGTCCCGGCCTTAACAAAAGAGATGTCGGAGGGGTTGGAGGAGGAGATAGACAAGGTAATTTGCGGGATGAAGGTGGAAACCTCCCCGGGGGAGGACGGTTTCACGGTGTACTTTTACAAAATGTTCCGTTGCACCCTAGCCCCACGCCTAGCGAAGGTTTTCAACTCAATACTGGAGGGGGCATTCTCCCCGAGTCCATGATGGGAGCCATTATAGCAGTGTTGCCCAAGGAGGGTAAGGATCCCGCAGAGTGCTCCTCTTACCCCCCATTATCATTGCTAAACACGAATGTGAAGATCCTGGCCAAGGTGGTGGGGAAGCGGATGGAAGGTATAATGCCGAAGCTGGTCTATGGTGATCATGTGGGTTTCATTAGAGGGAGGCAGGGGGCGGACAACATCCGCAAAATGATAGATCTGTTTCATTATGCACAGGAATCGACTAGGACGCTTGTGTCCTTTCCCTGGACTTGTAAAAAGCCTTTGATAGGGTGGAATGGAGGTATATGGAACTCCTCCTCCAGAAAATGGGCTTCGGGCCACATATTAGGAGCTGGGTGTCTGCACTCTACAGAGCCCCGACAGCAAGGGTTCAAGTGAACGGGCAGTTGTCCGAGTCCTTTCCTCTCTCGTGGGGGACCTGGCAGGGTTACCCACTCTCCCCTTTGATATACGCCCTCACGATGGAACCACTAGCCATAGCGATTAGAGCACACCCGGCCATCAGGGGGATTAGCAGAGGTGAGGTGTAATTTAAGTTATCCCTGTTCGCGGACGACATTCTGGCTTATATGGTGAACCCTGCCTCCTCACTCCCCCCCCTTCTTGTCCCTGGTGGCCACGTTTGGCGCTTCTCGGGGCTGAAAATTAACCCAACGAAGTCAGTTCTGCTTCCAATGAAAGTACGGGACCCAGAGATGGACCCGCTGGATAGGCTTGAAGGGATAGCAGTGAGTAAGGTCTCCATACGATACTTGGGCGTCCTGCTGACCAGGGACCTGGCTAATCTTGCCAGTACCAACTACGACCCCATAATGGCAGGAATCACATCGGACCTGAGGAGATGGGGTAAGATGATCCTGTCCTGGTATGGCTGGATGACAGCGGTCAAGATGAATGTCCTGCCAAGACTTCTGTACCTATTCACAGCGCTCCCCACCATAGTCCCAGAGCAGACCTTTAGGGATCTACAGCACGCAGTCCGATAATTCATATGGCAAGGGAAAACACAGAGGACTGGGAGGGCGATCTTGACGCTGCCGAAGTAGGAGGGGGGGTTTGGGCTCCCTGATTTTTGCCTTTACTTCCGAGCTGCCCAGTTGAGAGTGCTCCTGGAACATAAGAAAGAAGGGATGGGGACGTATTGGTCGTACTTAGAGGACATGGACACCCACCCCCTAAAGGTCAGGGACCTCCTTTGAGCCCCCGCATAAGTCTATCCCGGAAAGCTCAGAACCCATCTGACCCTGGGAGATCTTTGGGCAATATGGAGGGAGGGCCCACAGACGGCTTATCTTACTTCATGGCCGTCCCCGATGTCCTACCTCTGGGGACTCCCCCTTAACCTGGGTAACAGGGGGTTTCGGAACTCTCAGATCTGGTCAGACATGGGAATGGAATGGGTGGGGCAGATTTTAGGGAGGGAGAATTCCTGCCTTACGAGGAACTGAGGGATGCACTGGGTCAAGGGTCCTTTACCATTTTTGTATACCTCCGCCTTAAGGGCATATTGTGTGAACAATCTTGGGGGCAAAATCTGAGGAGGCAGCTGACCCCCTTTGAAAAGTTCCTGGGCACGGCGTCCTCGAGGAAGGGCGCGGTATCGAATATGTATAAAATTTTGAATACCATTAACCTCCCCGAGAGGCAGAGCTTCCGTTCATTCTGGAATGATCTGGCTGGGGAGGTCATCTCAGAGGATGCATGGTCCAGGGTTTTTAAGATTGCCTTCCACAGGAACATATTCACCTCGAACATGGAACATAATTTTAAGATTTTACAGGGATGGCACAGGGAACCAGTGAAACTATCAAAAATGTTCTCAGGCGTATCACCGAGATGCCCAAGGGGATGTGGCCAGGTGGGGTCAAGGAAACACATGTGGTGGCTTTGCCCTAAGGTTCAGGACTTCTGGGGGAGGGTTCGGACCTGGATTGCGGAGGTTTCGGATGAGCCTCTCCCTATGAACCCACTGTCGATGCTGCTGGGCCTCCCCCCGGAGGATATGGAAATATATAGATACCCAAGGATGACAGAAACAATGTTGCGGGCGGGAAGGGTGGCCCTGGCACAGAAGTGGAAAAGGCCGGAAACCCCCTCCAGGGAGGAATGGTTGAAAAAGGTAAAGAACGTGTTCTTGATGGGCAAACTTACTGCAATGGTGAACAATTACTCCGGTACTTTTCTGGCAAACTGGTATGGAGTGCAGCAGTCCTGGGGATGGGACGTCCACTGATACCAAGCATGCAACCATGTCCGGGAGGAGAGGAGGTAGGGATCAGGGAGGGGCTTTAAACAGACCATAAACAGACTGAGTGCTCACGTCCCGGGTACGGCAACAGTAATTCAGCCGGGAAAAAATGGCCACCAACCACATCATCTCCAAAGTATAGGAATCGAAGAAAACATTTAAGGTCTCCAAAGTGTGAAGTTTTTGTATGATTAAGGGGGAGGGTGGGGGACAAGAGTTGGGGAGGGGGGTAGGCGGGGAGAGGGACAAGGGTATGGAACGTGTCAATTGATTGTATCTTATGTATCTCTGCTCTGCCCAGTTTGTAACAATAAGAAAATGCTAATGAACCAAAGTTTTTAAAAAAAGAAAAGGTTGAAAGGTTCAGCCAAATCATTAATAAAGAAATTAAAAAAAAAAAAGTAAAGAGAATTGCCCCATGCCACTCTTATGGCTTTGCTGTGAGCCCGCTGTTGTGCAGGTGGCACAGTACACTGGTGTGAAAAGGTGGATCCTGTACCTCCATTTTTGCTGACCTAAATATCAGCCAAGAAAGGAGAGCTTGTGCACGAAGAGCAAGCCACTTCAGGCTGTGTCAGTGATGGCTGGTGATTTGTTAACTGGAGGGGCATGCATGTTTCCTGCAAATATGCCAGAACAACCAGGAGTAGTGAGGGAACCTGATCAAATCAGGTAGGCACTGGTTGGGTCCTCCCACTGAGAAATGTTTTTCAATAATGGGTTAAAGTGATGCATTTTACAGCACACTTTCTGTGAAAATCGGGGTTAAAAATTCAGCCAGTTTGCAATTGCTTTTGTAGTGTACCTCATGAAAAATTCCAACAGATGCAGGTCACCAACAGCACACAGGAGCATTTCACAATGCATTATTGATTATGCCTTTTACATTTTGGTTGTACCAAAAATAACCATGTGTTAAAGAATCTGCATATTGAATTAATTGTATGTGTAATTTATGGACATCAACCAAGTGTTGTTTTGTTACAAAATTGTTTTGTTTTGTTTTCTTTTGGACACAACATTTGTAATAATGGTAATCAATGTACAACTGACAATGGTGTGGTATAACTTTGAAACATGTTTTGTGGAAACTAATTTTTGTGATGCAACCCTGAGGAAGGCCCATAGGTGGCCAAAACAAGTGTTGGTGGTTTCTTTTTCAAAAACTTAAGAGCATTGAAGTGACTTTGTACTTCTGGTTTGTAGCTTCACTTTCTGGGTGTAACATCACTTCCGGTGGCCGATCTTTGATTGGTGATATCACTTCCTGTGGCCATCTTGGATCGGCCCACTCTCCAGCTGAAGGCCCAAAGAGATTCCTCTGGGACCATCAATCAGGAAGTAATCGCCTGATCCCAGTCCAAAAAAAACACAGATGGACTAGGCAATCAGGTGATGTGAGCGTGTGTCAGCACTTCTGAACTTCCTATGGGCATCCAGCTTTGGGTGTTCCAGTTAAGTGTGGTACAGGGAAGGCGTGACCTATGAGACATTTTGCTTTTGCCTCCCTACTTACTGCACCTGTGAGTGTAAAGACTGGAGGGGGGTTATCTGTACTCCTGCCCTCTATATGGCAGAGTCGAAGCACAGATCACAGGTCACCAGCACAGAGCACCCCAGCCAAGATTCTCTACGCGTTGGCAATGGACGAGCAATCAAGGCTTAAGCTATCAGGGGGTGATGCTGGCTGGTTCTTAAGTACAGTGTAGTCCCCAGCCACCACAAAGGAATGTCCACACACTATGTTAGTGATAACACAGTTCTTTATATAAAAAAGGTTCAGAATATATACACAATCAATAATACACTTTGCGCTCAGGCAATACTACTATGGTAAATATATGCAATATCTTTGTTGTACCACAGTTAACTTTTGACTCCTTTAAAATGTACCAACTGCTGAAAATTGCAATGAAATACAAGTCTAATAACAATGTTAACCAACACCAGACATGGGAGGAAAACAGGTTAGGTTAAACCAATGGCAGAATGCTTAGTCCCTACCCAAGACACAGTTTTGTGTGAGGATCCCCCAACCTGGGCAATCTGCAAATAAAGTGTATGAACAAGCCCAGTCCATATATTGTTTAAGATAGTCTTGGTTCCTTCCAAAAAAGGTTCTACTACCCCAATATACCTGGTTTAGCAGGTTTGGATGTGAGGTCATCGGTGGATCCTTCGTGAGTGAACTACCTTTAAGGCAGGAGCCACGGATCGCCAAGATTCCTTGAAGAACAGGTGAACAATGTAGTCGAGGCAGCTGCTTCAGTCCTTGCAGTGTTCGTTGACGATCGGTCATGGACATCTTGAGAAGATGAGTCATGCGGCGCACCTCGATGATGAGAGTTTGTTGCCACAAAGAGTACTGAATGAAGAAGGTAGGCCCAGCAAGGGTGTCGGGTCATCAGCGGTTGGCATTGGTGATCGTGACTCGACCACGGTTGGCTTTCGGATCTTCGTCAGCGTCTTTGTAGACTTTGGGTGGCAGGAAACCCACTGGCGGATTCTCCTTGGTTCGTCGGTGACCTTGACTTTCTCCAGCGGGTCAAAGCGGTTGACGGTGATGAGCAAGGAAGTCCTTGATTTAAAAGTGTCTTAGGCAATGGAGCGTTTCGGCTCCGGTCGACGAGGTTACATCGGTCCTCCGTACCTCAGTCGACAGTGATGGTCGTTGATGGCCTTGACATCCTGGTGCTTCGCTATAGATTCCTCGGCGGTCCCCGTCTCCGGTCGGCAGCCATTCGATGACTGATTTCCAGGGAGCATTGGTGAAGGTTATCTGGTGCACAATGTTCCCTTGTAGCTCGGGAAGAGGTCTCCTAGCCAGGCCGTCTCTTGAATCAGTCCTCAAAGGCACGACTGCTTTCAGATTGCGCTGAGGAAAGCAGCAGTAATTCTTTTTCTTCCCACTCGTCTTTGAGAGTAAGCATCAAGTTTCAACTTCAGCTTCTGAATGATTCCAGTAAGTGAGAGGTCCCCAGATATACTGTTCTGTCTCTCATTCACACTTCTGAGCCAGGCTCATGCAGCCAATCATTCAGAAAGGCATTCAGCAGGCAGGCAGTCAAGCGGGCTCACAGTGCATTCACGCCATTCTTCTCCATACAGACACTCACAACATGGAATGTGGATTCGGACAAGCACCCAGCCATTCAGCACTCCACTCTGCATTCATACCAGTTTCCGGCAGGGCTGTCTCATTCATTGTGTCACACACCAGAAACCAGACACCCATAACATGAAATGTATATTGGTCACACACTCCATTCACCCGGGTCCCACCCCAAGGGTGTACCCACAACATAAAGTCACTGGGAAGGCTCCAGCCAGTCTGGCCTGGACTTCCCCACAATACCATATACGGAACTTCCACCCAACAGCTAGTCAGGTGAAGGGACAGCATCAGGGCTTCCCAGGACTTTGGGAAAACAAGGTAACAGGCAATAGAAAGCAAGAGGCCACAGGGGCCATCTTGTCTCCTATCAGGAATCACCTGATTCCAATGGCTGGGCCTGGGTACCCCAAAATGGAGGATACTCAGAGCCCCTGTCAAATTCAGCATGGAGCTGCCACCAGCCCATACCCTGCTCTGTGGGCCACACACATGTGCCCAAAAACATACACTAGGTGTACAGGGTTGTATCCCCACCCATGGGTGCCATAAGGGTATCCCAAGGGTCTGTTTGTCACAACCAAAAAGAGGAAGAGCTGCACTGCCAGGTGTTCCACATGGACTCCTGTGCAGAAAATAACATAGACCACACATGATAAAAGGAGTACAGGACAAGGTCATGGAGGCCCTGTCCCTCCAATGCATTTCCAGCATCACAGTGAGTACCCTAAGCTTGCTAATTACTGTACTGTATCTCCACACTGTGGAACACACCCATAATGCATTCACGCCAGCTCCACCTATTGCTCCTCCTACTCACCTCTCCCTACACTTTCTCTAACCACACTACAGCATCTTCCTTCCCTACGCCTAATATAAAACTCACATCTCAAAACTCCCATTAGTGCTTCACTCTTTCACCTACTTCCACCAAACAAAGCCAACAAGATAACTGTACGTCCCCAAACACCTTTCCACCTCACCTCTCTTCCTCTGAGACTCATCTTCTCTATTCTTCCTGGCTGCATCAACTGAACATTGCACTCTGGAATTTTCAGTCTGTGTGCAACAAAACTCCCTTTATCACTGACTACTTTCATGCCAGCTCTCCTCCCCTACACCTCCTTACTATCCATCTGACACTGACACTCTGGTGGCCCTACATGACTCCAAGTTATCCTTCATTCACTCTCCTCATCTGACTGGATAAGGTGGAGGCATTAGACACCTACTCTCTTCACTCCTCAACGCCTCCTAAATCTCCAATGCCACTTCCTCTCCTAGGTCTTTTGAATTCACCATCCCTACTTTTGCGGCACCTCGCTCGGTTCACATCATCTCTATTAATCGCCCTCCTGATCCCAAAGGACCATTCTTAGATGAACTTGGGCATCACCTCATTCTCTTAGTTCATCCTGAGATTATGCAACATCTGCTGTTTCCTTCAGTGTTACCCACTGTGGTTAATTTACCCTTTTGGGATTACAAGAATAATGCCAATATATTCAAGTTCTTCTTCTATGAAACTTTGATTTGTTTTCTTGTGTATAGGCGTGTTATAAATGCCATATCATATCACATAATACCATATCTTGTTTTCATTTGTCCTTCTACTAAACAATTGTTAGCAGCAATTTTCCTGTAAAGCTTTTCTCCTCATTGTTGTTACGCTGCCTTCAAGGAGAAAATCACTGATTGAAGATACACATTCAACATTTGTTGCTTTGTAAGACAGTAAATTTGGCTGCATGTTATTGCTTAGTGAAGGCTTGCATCGTAAGACATTCACTACATGTGTGTTCCACATAGCTTGTGATATGCAATTCCCTTTGCATGAGGGTCTCCAGGATCTTTACAATCGCTAAAATGAATCTTCAATGTTTCATTGTTGGACAGTTCTACTACTCTCTTCAAATGGACACCTGCTGAATCAGTTGCAATTAAACCTAACTGATGTTTTCTTTTTTTTTTATTGCAAAGAAAACATTTATTTCTGTCGCACACTGGTATTTTTGATCTTGTAGTGTAGCTTTGTTCTACTTCTTCCTCTTCTTCATGGCTGGAGATAGACGGCTTTGGCTCACATAACTGCTGCCCTACTTAACGGAGGGCACTAAATGCTTTTCCTTCCAAAGTTGCCTAACTATCAGCTGTTGTTATTCCTGCTTCTGGTTTTTGAGGGAGAGTATCATATTAATTATATGTTTTTGTATAACAATTTTATTCATAGAATGTATTAAAACAAACTAAGAAATGGCTTCATCGCTTAGTCAAAATGATAAACAGAATAACATAAACATTTCAAAAGTGTTTTGACAACATAAATGCTAAATACAACACAGAATTTGTGTAACGCAAAACATATTTTTTTACACACAGAAAAAATGTTGTGACTTGGGGTTAGTATGATAGTGATATTACTACTGTCTAGTCAGGACACATTGGTGTACATGGAGTCTTTTCTATTCTGAAGAGCACAGAATAAGTTAGATTGTTTTATATGAATGGCCAACACGTGTTTCCGCTCTCGATCCATATTACACTGCACTTGCGTGTACACGGTTGGTTGAGGAGCCATCTTCAGTACATATAGTTAATTTTAGTGCAGCAGTAGTCAGAACAAATTACAACAATGAAGACGTAGTAGGGAGATTGTTTTTTGCAATGGTATCCGGTCTTGAGTACTCGGATGCCAGATTTCCTCTTTGTCTGAGCAACTGTGGCATGCTACTCTAGTCTGGTCCTACGGGCTTCGGTGTCTGTGGACGATGAATTAATTCTGCTTCTTTACTTATTGTCCAACAATGGGCAAGTTTTCTGATAGTTTATTACATTGCTGTAGTCTCTCTGCCGGCCGTACGTACGTAATAGCTGATGCTTAGGCAACCCGGGAATGAAAAGCTTTTAGTGCCCTCCGTTAAGTAAGGGAGGGGCAGTCAATCTCCACTTTTTTTGATTTGCGTCTAAACCCTTCCACACTTTTGCCTGGCCCCCCGACAACAAATACATTTGTGGAAGTATCCAATATATGATCAACACATAAATGCTGTCCATACAATCTTTTGCTTTCATCCATGTTTGCCTTATGAGTACATTGCTTGTAGCATTCCGAATGCCATGATGCTTTTTCATGTTTCAGTTCTTCAGGTGTTAAGTTGCCTAATCATAGACTTGTGTTCAGGTATTCATAATTGTTCCACTCAGTACTCTTCTTAATACTCTCTAAAAACTTTTCATAACATTTTGGATTAATCAGGGGAGATTTCTTTTTTTGCCGATATAAGATACACAAGGAAATTACTTTTGGTATTTGGAGGTATTGGCTTTCTGATGAAAAAAAATTATTTTACTGGAAGATAGAATCAAATTTCAGGCTTCAACTGCTCTTAAATAATTTTCAAATGTTCTCGTCAATTTGCCAATTACCAGAACCTGTAACAAAATATAAGGAAAAACATGTTAGAAATCATGAAAATGAATCTTTTAAACAATAAGAGATATCAAATACATTTAAGGACCTTCTTTATTCAGTTTTTATGGTGAACAAAAAGTTCCTTTGAAAATGTTTGATAGGATAACTCAGCAAGGAGTTATAGATCAAATTCCAATTAATACATTGTAGCAGTGACTATATTGGATTAATGACATCACACAGGCCATCTGCCCCACATTCAGACAAAGCAGCTAGTATACATAATAATATGCTTTATTTGCAATGCATATTCAATGCATATTCATATCTTCCCTTCATACAAATTCCCACGTAATTACATATGCCCCTCAACTATCTACCAAAACGGCGGTGCTCTTCTTCCCTGCCAAATACTCTCTTTCATCTCTTCCCCTACCTATCCAGTTGCCATCTTACGCACTGCCCTACCTCCTTCCTTTCAATACTGCCAACCATCTCTTAACCACTCTTGTCTTCCCTAAACTGGATGAATGTGCCAGCATTCTCTTTGGTCTCCCCAACTATGCTTTCGATACTCGACAAGATCATTAACTTCGTTACCAGGACTCAATTTGAAATCCCTCACTTTAAACCTTCTTCCTCGTACTGTCACCAGGCTGGATGGATGACGATGCAAAACAGGAGCAGAGTTAAATTCCTTCTCCTGGTTCACAAATCTATCCACGGTACAGCACCACTGCATCTATCCTCCTCTATCCAACTCTACAAGCCTTCTCGCAATCTCTGCTGTGTCTCCACAACTACCCTTGTGGCACCATGCCGTTCCTGTGCTTCCTCTCATTTCTGCTCTTTCTCGCTTCTTGTTCCACTTGCAGAGAATTCTCTTCCCAAGACATTTACAGTCCACATGGATTTGTTCAAAACCAAACTGCCTCATCGCCTCTGATTTACCCTCTTACCTTACCTCTCACCTGCCTTCTCTGTAACATTTTCCCTCGCCTCTAACCTGTCTCTGTCACCTCATTTTCTCTGCCCTGACTCTGGCACTTTCTTCATCATCGTCACATCCCTAACACAGCCGGACGTAAAACCTACCTGCACTTAAAAATGTCTAATGTCGGTTGTCCTTAATCTATGTATGTCAACCCATGTATTATCCCTGTTGACTGTCCCATGTATTCCCCTCCACAACCTGGTCAGAATGTCACTTGAACGCACACCATTGTAAGAAGCTCAATGGTTACTGTCAAGTATGGTTTCTTATCTATTGTATGTTCTTTTGTGATCAAAAGAGCATTGTTCATCCCTGTATATAAATAAAATAAATAAGTAAATAGACTGGCTGCACCAAATGCCGGTCTAATTGTGTAATAACACTTAATATGTTTCCTTTGTCATATTTGCCATGTTGTAGTATCTGAATGCTCCACTCTGCACTCATGCTCGCCACCGCCAAAAGCAGCTCCCAGGCTTGTCACAAAACAGACGCACTCACATTCACACGCACACCCATAAATCATACACTTGTTCATTCAAACATGCATCTAGCCAACCATACTTCACACACACACTCATTCATACATACTCACATAACATACGTTAAAAGTTGTCATACATTCAGACCCAGTCCAGACTCCAGACCCCAGACAGCAAGTGGGCCCACCCCGTTCCCCACTTGAGGTGCCACAGGTACCTGTCCTAACCCGAGCATCATCTGGTCCATGAATCCAGTCATTTCCAATTTTGCCCACTCCATGGTCTGCCCGCTTACCCCGGGCTGTGACACATTCTGGGGCGCTGTCCCCGTGTTTGCTACCGCCCCCACCGGACCAGTGTTTACACCGGCTACTGGCTGAATTCCCTGGCTTGCCCCATTTGACTGCTCAGTACCTGAGCTTGGGGAAATTTCTATTGTGGACAAAGGAATAGAGACATTGGAGACACATGCACCACAGTGTTATGCTCCTTACCCTTTTGCTTCCTGTGTGCACGCTTTCTCTTGGTCGGGGTGGGTGTCACCTGTGGAGGGTTTTGACCCATGTGGAATCATTAGACGGGGTAAATGTGGGGATTAAGCTGTCGTTGCCCATCATTTTACCCCAGAACAAAAATAAATCATTGGAGTGGGTAAAGATGGGGATGCGCTGTCGCCGCCCATCATCTCATCCCAGAATCCAGGAGAGCTGCGCAGTTGTGCGCACACCAACATGGTTACCTAACTTGCCACCCACCAGTGTAAAGAAAGGTCTTTGTTAACAAAATCCACTGTTACTGATGTCAAAAAGTTGCTGAAATCGTGACTCATTGGACCACTTTAAAGATTCAACCTTTTTGTGGGGTTCCACATAACCATCTTACTGTAAGGAGCCCCATCAAAACAATGTTAAGCAAGGATTTACTACCATGTAAGAACCATTCCTGTTTAGAATGCATTAATCCAAGAAAGATCCCAAAATTGCATGCAGTACCAACAAAATCCTCAAGGCGGCACTAGCGGTCTAAACTCTGACAGGAGAGCTGTCTTGCAAAACTGTCTAGTGCAAAGAAAGGGGTCTCATTTCATCAAAAGTTCAAAGGGGTTGCCTGTCCTGAGAACTCTTGACACTTTAGAACTCAACACAAGAAGCCAGGAAATCACAGGGTTCTGTTAATTAAATGCAAAGTGGCTCCCTGGCCTCCTGATGTCAGCTTCCCAGAGACCACACAATGGCCCCTCTCCTCTGAAAGGAATATGTTGATTTTTACTGTTTTACTGTCAACAAAGGCCTGCCTGCCAGAAGACATGTGACTGACCCACCCAAGTCTTGGAGGCGGACTCCAACACTCTGAGGACTGAATTGAAAGTAAAATATATATTTTACAAAAACACTGATAACTCTTTGTAATCAAATGACAGAAATGTATAATTTTGAGAGACTTAATTTAAAAAATGTACCTTTAATTCAAGCCCAAACTCCAAATTGTGGGATATTCGGGGACAAAACCCTGCTGTTTATTAATATTACAGACTCCCTGTTTCAGCTAGACAAACGAAAATGCATTGGTATGTGGGTAGATATGTGAGGAACAGTTGTATAAAATTTAATGAAGATCCAATGTTGTTTAGCACATTAAAAAGTGCTAAAAGTTGCCATTTTTGAATGCAAGCTCTTAGAAACAGCAGATTTGGGACAGAGTATACCTCATGTGATATGTGACATGGGTATGTAATTTCAAACAACTGTGTAACTGTGAAATATGTATTTTGATCATATATAGATTTGGGTGCACAGATGACAGGGGAGTTTTTTCAAGAGATCATAAATGGCTGAAATCACTCTGACACAACTTAGCTCCCCCAATCAGGGGAGAAATGAAAGCTGGACCAATGACAAGTGAGAGGGGCAAGTTTAGTTATGACCAACACACACACCCACTTGCAGAACATATAAATGGGCCACTGAAACTTAGGTAGAGACATTCATTTCCATCTGCAGCGGGACGCTCTGCCGGAAAAATCCATACTTACCTCCATCAACCTCCAAGGAGCCAACACTTAGACTCCAAGATAAACAAAGACTACAGAACCTTAACTAAAAAGGCCACTGCCAGCAAGAGTATTTGACAACAGGCCTGAAAATCTTTTTGCAACTGAACTCTTCAGACAGCCGGCTGACGCCGTCTGAATTTTGCCAAGAACTTTTGCAAGAACCCGGTGACAGAAATATCCAAAGAGAAGGCAGGACCCGACCCAGAGAACTGGTGCCTAGCAGAGACCAGGCCATTGTATCCAGAGTGCTGACCCCGATGCTGTGAGCAGTTCCAGAGGCCAGGCGCTGTGAGCGGAACTCGGGAAGACCTGACCAGACTGAAGTCCGTGACCAAGTCGCTTTCCGGTTCAAAATCTCTTGTGAGTACTCAGCAAAACTCAGAACACATCTCTTAGTTAAAATCATATAATTCAATCCATTTTTAATCTAAGTAGAACGGCAGCTTAGCAATTGTGTTATTCTGCCATCATTTTTAAAGCTGAAAAAGTGTTGCGTTTAAAATTTGCAAAACCAAAAACGACCTTCACTAAATCGCTCATATCTCCGCGACCGTTTGTCTTAGAGACTTGCAGTAACTTTCATCTGAAAGCTTAGAATCTTAGCTTTTAATCGCACCAAGAATCACATATAGTTTTACCGCAATCGCGGAACGCGCATTCGCGAATTTTGCCGCGATTTGCAAATTTCTTCACGTGTAAAAATCTGCTGCTGCTTGCCTTCCATTTGCCAGAAATTCGTTTAACCTGCTAATCATCCCTGAATCATTGCTAGTGTGAGCCTGGACTAATATTAACTAGATGCCACTCACCCTGAACTTCTAGAGGGAATTAAAAGCATTTTAGCATATTTTTCACTCCATTGCCAGCACATATAAAAGCATTTTGCCTGTGTTTTAAACTTCTGTAGTCTAAGTTGCTGGGGTGAACTGAATCACATTTAATTGCATTTCTGAGAACTGTGTGCTTTCCTTCCATTTCCTTGCATTGCATAAAAGGGGGGGGTGAATTGTCCAAGAAAGTGATTACCTTGTTTTGTTGAAATCATATTGAGTATTTTCTGTACTGCATTTCATTCCACATTGCATCCATTTGAAACCATAAAAGTATTGTTGCTATCTTATCCATTTCATGTCAACTCCTTAGTGATTATCAAGAAGTGTGCTAGTGCCAGATTCTCCGTTGTTAATCTTTATCATACCAGATTAAGTGTGATATCCAATTATTAATTTATTATAAAGCGTGATATAATATATATTGTTTAGGTTATCAAATAAACCTTTAAACTTGCAAAACAGAACTACTTCTTGGCTCAGTGGGGTCAGGAGGATTCCAAGAGAGGGGTGTGATATAGGGGTAGTCATCCAGAACGCATGAACTGGACATAAAGTTATATCAATAAGGGTTTTCATTCAGTATTATAGACTAGGCGTTGACTTAGCTGTAGTGTTGAATTGAATCCTCTTACACACCACCTCTGGAACCGTTGGAGGCACCCCTGTGTCCAGTGATCCGGTTCGTGCTGGTCCCCCCAGAGACTGCTCCACCAATCTTTTTGCCCATTCCACACCTTTATTCCCGACCTTGTCTTGGAACCATGCAACCATCTGGGCCTCCTCCTGGCTCTCATAGGACCTTCCACTGTCGGAAGTTCCCTCCCCACTGTCGAACAAACTTGGAGATCCCTGGCTGGACATGTTGCCCCTGCTGTAAGAAAGCAAACAAAATTGTGCAACAAGAGTTTGTTCATTAATATAATGTCGACCACAGTTGTGTCTCTTTCACGTGCTTTTCCGCTACTCCTTCTGGAGTCCCCGGTTAGTGCTACCCCCGCTTAATGCCAGTGCCGTGACCCGTATCTTATGCCGGTTGTCCCTCTGGCCCCAGTTCACATTACCTTTGACAGTCAATTGGCTGCCTATTTCCTTTGCTACCCACTTCCAGCCCCCAGCAGGCCCCTTTCCTTACTACAGATCTTTTTCCTTCTTCCTTCTAACAAACAACCTCTGGTGCTGTACCTTGAAGATATCCGCTGTGATCTGTAAATATACATATAATTTGTTAATATTATCCTTTGGACTAAGCCACAGGTGCGGCCCAGACTCCTTGTAAATCGCTAGCGTTCTGGTGTTCCCACCTCAGCACATTACTCCGCGGACGGCCCAAAGGGGAGTGTAAAAAGATGTCCTCCTTACATCTTCCCATGTTGGTATAATATTGTATTGCTCTGTGCATAAATCCCTTCACATCAGCCACCCCCAAACTATGTCCTACAATGCACAATCTGGTCAACACTTGTGTATGTGCACGTTATAAATCCCTTTCTGGGAATAACCAGAAAATTCATTAACTGCAAACCGTGGGCCTCACCCTGCCGGTAACTCTTTCTTTTGTGACTCCACTTCTGCCCATTCTGAAAAACTCTTTTCAAAATGACCCCCGCACTTGTGGAGGTACTTACTTCTGCATCCCTCGTTAAACCTTTCTATCTCTGAGTTATAACTTCTTCATACAGTCACAAGCGCCCATTAACCAATCATTGCCACCTTTGGCTTGGGTTGTTTCAAAGCCTAACCTCCCTCTTTGCATTCTAATCGCACTCGGCGCTGAAATGCTCCATAGTTGCCCTCCGGGCATATATTCCCACTAGCCCGCCACCTATGTCTCACCTTGGTGGGAATGTCCCTGCCTGATCCGGCAGACTAAAACGCCTGCGGTTCCCAATGCCCGAACCTGGACCCCATCCCACTGTCCTTATCTGTGATACGGAATACGTGCTTATAAAAATTAATGCACTTAAAACTGTAACTTCCAGACGTGGGATTAGAACTCAGGTCCCTGCTATCACACGGCCAACCACTTACCCATTTAGCCACTGGTGGCTGCGCTAAATTCACTGAATAAGGACAAATATTTGTTTGCCTCCTCGTGCTAGTTTCAAGTCAGGGAAAGGACCAGCTGCCTCCCGCGCCACCCGTGTGTAACCTTAAGCCATAGGTGCATTTGAAATACCGGACAAAGCATTTCCCTGGCAACCTGCAACGCTTATCCCTCCCGTGACGTTTTGCCCAAACTGCATGGACCCCGCTGCCCCAGCCATACATGGGGTACATGAATGACGCCTTAGGTGGGATCCGCCCGCCTAGGGCCGAGATCGTCGTTTGCCCTACCACTTTCTTCCCGTGCTCCTGCCCTGTTCATAAATTCGGAGGCCTCCCCAGGCTGTGATTTAAGATCTGTGCGCCGACCGCAAGAAAACACCTTAAATATTCCAAATCCTGCTTGCTGCAAGCGCCCTGGCTGCCGCATTACTAAATTGTTAAACATTCACAATTACATTATCCAGAGCAAACTGCCACATTACTAATTTGTTAAACATTCACAATTACATTATCTTGAGCAATCGCAACGTTCCATATGCTGTGTTTAATCTTCATTCGGAGGCAGCCCCTCGCGGCACCCAGGCCATGAAAAAATGTGCACCCAAAACATTAAATAAACCTAAAGCAACGATCTATATCTAGGACACATGCTTCGAAAACATCCAAATCCCTGCGTGCAGTAAACACCGACTGCCTATTACTAAAATTCGATTGGGCCCTTTACAATGCTTCCTGCGCCCGCCGCTCGGTCCGCGGCCCACCATCCACTCCCTGACCGTCCTTTGTGACCTTGGGGCAACGTGTAGGAAATGCCGTCGGCTCCAGGCCCATGGCAGGTGCCAGCACTGACGTGCCGCCTATCCCCTTCCGACATCCTTTTTGTGCCTTTGAGGCACTGTGGAGGAAATGCTGTGGGCTCCCGACCCACGGCAAGGATCAGCCCCACTGCGCAGTCCATCGACTCCTGACCCCTTTTGTGCCCCTTAGGCACTGTGGAGGAAATCCTGCGGGCTCCAGCCCACGGCAAGGACCAGCACCCTGCACCGTCCATTAACTGACGACACCACTTTGTGCCCTCAAGGCACCGTGGAGGAAATGCTGTGGGCTCCAGCCCACGGCAAGGACTAGTGCCACCGCACTGTCCCTCAACTCCACACATTACCTTTCTTAAATGATTGTTAATCCCGCTCGTCTTGGCGTGTCCTCGTCTCCTGTTTTCGCTGTCCTGTCGCTGCTGCCAGGGCTGAATGAGAGGGCTTGCTCTCTCAGCCCTGGCTATTTAAGCCCCCCGGGGGTGCCCTGACTGCGTCCTCCCTAGAGGAGGCGAGTCCACGCAGGGGGCGGCCAGAGGGGCGGCCCGCTATGTGAGCTGCGCCTCTAGCGCCCCTTGCGTGGGCTAGCGCATCTGCTGACGCACTCACATTCATACGCACACTCATAAATCATAATCTTGTTCATTCAAACGTGCATCCAGCCAACCATACTTCACACACTCACTCATTCATACATACTCACATAACATACATTAAATGATGTCATACATTCAGACGCAGTCCAGACTCTGCTCCTTGCTGCCAGCACCTCCCAAAAGCCATCTGGCTCCCGTGCACCATGAACAGGAACCAGGATGCAAAGAGCACATCCTGGTTCTCTCAAAAGTCAGTGCCTCTGGCCATCTGAATATACAGGGAGTTGCAGGAGCGCCCCTACATAGATTCAGATCTTTAGTTCCCGAGTCTGCATCCGTAACGTGCCATGCACGCTGGGAAACCGAATCTGTCAAAGGGAAACCACATTTTCCTTTGATGGTTTAAGCAGGTACAGGGGCACGCTCTCTCTGCTGCAGCAAGCACGCCTCCTCCATATTGGGCATGCCGCAGAGGCGTTGCTAGGGGGAGGCTAAGGGGGCTATAGCCCCTGTAGCCCCCGGATAGAATCTCCGGAGCTACAGCCAAAAGGCTAGCTAGCCCCCAGTCCCAACAGTTCCGACATGCGTAGCCCCAGGACTTTTCCAGACCTAGCAACACCCCTGCAGCATGGGTCGGTCAGCTCCCATTTTTCCATTATGGACGAGCCGCCCTCGACATCACAGATGTAGGACTGGAGAAGAATTTTATTTTGCAGCTTTTTATATTAATATTGTCATGTAGGTGCTACTGTTAAAGAATACTAACAATGTGATTATTTAACACTTGGGGACTGAGCTTTAAAAGTATAATTCGGTGATGAACCAGCGCTTTTCTTATTTGATCCTAATATGTACCAGTGTTTATATAGTTGCAGAATATGGAGCATATGTTGTTGCATCACTGATTGGCAGTCGTCGTATTTTACTCGGCGCTCAGAATCTGGTCCGCATATCGCCTTCTTTGTAGCATTGCAAATAACAGCAGAAGAGCTGGTTGCAACTAGAGCTTGTGTTGCGATGCTCAGTATAGTTGGTTTAGTTTCCTTTCCTTTTTTGGGATGTTTGGGTCAAGTTTCATTCACGCACGTGTAGACACTGGTTACTGCCCGTAACCTTGAGAGGGTTAGTGGGTGTGCCCGAACCAACAATCGCGCTTGTCTTGTTAATCCTGGTAATTTTATTTGCAATGCATGCACACATTCATAAAGCATGGTGTTCTGCCCCCATTCACAAGTTGTTCTTCAACCAAAGCAGCCAGAAGGCCAGCAGTTATCCTCCATTTTGTATGCCACACAAAGAGCACAAAGGCAGTGCAGGGAACCCCGAGGTGACACACGGCGTAATTACACAGGGATGAATCAGAGGCACCTGGGCGGGGCCGAGATCTGTTAGTATTAGGAGTAGTGCAAGTGAAAGACATGGACGCTTTGACAACCCATCACGAGGAGAACAAAAGGAGCCATTCTTGCACAATGCATGGCTTAGAGTGCGATTGACGATCGCTTATACAGCCACAGACATTTGCAAGCAGACTAAAGAGTCTCACACAAGGAATTTTAACTATGTGTTTTCCTTTTGACTAACGCCACGATAATGTGTGATTACTTTCTTACTGGTTCTTTTTGCCATTGCTTGATTAATTCGCATTTTGATTTCAGCGCCTCTTTCGCGTCAGCCAACCTGGAGGATTGTCCTGAGATAACTGCAGTGCAAGGCGGGAACAGCTTTGGAGGGCTGGTACATTAAATGAATGGGAAATTATATCTGTTTTTCTTCGCATTTTACATAGTGGTAACACAGTGCTTTCCAAGCACTTTGCCGTGGATTCTAGAGCATGTTTTATCGCCCGAAAATCTGTGCATGTAGTCATTAAGTCGTAGTTAATTAATTCAAAACACATTGTTTTTTTCCTTAAATACTCAGCTTCGGCACCTCTGCCTCAAGGGTCCTTAATTAGGGTGACCAGATTTCAATAGTAAAAAACCGGGATAGGCCAACTAACATAAAAGTAGGACGAACTGTTGAAAGCAGCTGTCAAGGCACTACACTTCAGTAGAGGTTGGAGAAGAAGGGAGTTTAAGTGGTACTGTTCAAACAAACACATAATATAATGCATTCATCACAAACAAACACTATTTCTTCTGTGTGAGATTGTGCATTCCTGCCTGCCAGCTACGAAGACCTACTACCAAAAACCGGGACCACTGCAGTTTCTAATGGAAACATAATCTTGAGAAAGGGGGACAGAGCACCACATTCTGGGACAGTCCAAGCAAAACCGGGACGTCTGTTCACCCTATCCTCAATTCAAGTGTTTCAGAAGGATGGAACCATGAGTTTATCTTCGAGGGACTCAAGCCTATGCCTACAACTCGCACAGACGCAAGCAGCAAGTGCGTTACCACACTGAATTGGTTTAATATCACTCACGCTTGTAAATGCACAGAAGCCTTACGCACTATACACGCGCTTACCTGTTCTAAATTGAATGTATAAAGGAATGTACCACGTTAATTTCAGAATTATATTTAAAACCTAACCAATTGATGTGAACAAAATCCAAATGTGCCAGATACTCTACACAGACCTGTCTACATTTTGAAAGCAAAAACCCAGAGATTGAAGTCACAGAAGCTAAGACATCTGTGCAAGATTCCGTCCACCCCACGTACGTGTTGAAAAAAAAAGCGAAACACTATGCACAGTGTGGTGACTCGGGTGCCAAATATGGGCGGGATTTGCTTGCAATACAGTTCGTCCACACGCACCTACATGTAATTGGCCACTAATGGTCTTTTTGTAGCCAATCACGGGAGACGTGGGAGGAGGTACTGGGAAGGCCTTAAATTCCAGAGACTCCACACTCTTCCCCAGAGACCCAGAGAAGAGCATACACACCCAGAATCTCTGGGTTGAACAAACACAGAGGCTAGGCAGGTCTGACTCTACAGTTTTGTGGCTGTGCCAATTTATGTCCCTGACTGCAAAGCATGGTATACAGCTCACTGGGTAAGACTTATGTTATGCAACCATTACCAGGATATCGAGACATATAACCTAACTATGTCTTCGGTTTTACAAACAAATATATGAAGACATGCCAAGTTTGTACAATTATTTTGAGTGTAAATCTTTGTAATGACCAGTACTACCATTATTTGAAATAATAGGTAGACAATAAACTGTTCCCTGTATGTAAATACATCATCACTTACTACAAGCTACAGTAAGAAAAGCAATTTCACTACTTATTGTATACTATCCAAAACTAACCAACCACCAGCCATTGCATTCAGCCATGGCCAATGGCCACAGCCTTTGGCCTTGCCCACTGCATATTCTAACATATTAATAGGAAACTAGTCATGGCCTTTAGCTATGATGAGGGGACATGGCCTTCAGACTTTGCTACTGTATATTGTACAACACTAACCAACCATTAGCTACGGCCTTTGGTGATGGCCAGTGACCACAGCCTTCATCATGGGCAAGTCCATGGCGTAAATTGTTATTAAGATAATCAAAGTTTTTATATGTTATGTCTGACGCCATTACTGATGTAATCTGTCATATATGATGTAATTAGTGTTGTCACCAGTGATGTGATGTCATCCGTAATGTCAAAGATTATAATAATAATAATAATTTTGCATTTATATAGCGCTATGAACCCTCAGGTATCTGAGCGCTGCTTATTATCACCCACGGTGTGTGGTGCTCATTTATCGACCTCGGAAGCACGGATGTCAAAGCGAGCACTCTACTCGCTGTGCCACTTTACCGGCTACGTTATTAGTGTTGTCACAAGTGATGTAATCAGGAATGTCATCATTGTGGTCATAGGCTGTGCAACATGGGGCACAAAGTTCAGGTGGCTTTAGTTGAATTTCAGGGGTTTTGTTGCATTAAGTTCTAACCTTAACGTCCCTATACCTAAAGATTTGTCCTTGAATTTCAAGGGTTTTGTTACAATGTATTGGTCACCTTAACGTCTCTGCAACTTACATTTTTTCCTTGAATATATATACAGGGCCTGCAGTAGTGGCCCTGTAGTTATGTATACGTTTCTAAACTCATAGAAAGTGCATTTTTTGGGTGACTTATAACTTTGCTCCCCCGGATGAATCCTCACAAAACGTTGCAAAGAAAAATGATATGGCACCCTCGGAATGAATATATGAAGTCTGGTGCGTTTTTGTCCAGGGTAGGCAAACTTACAAGGGGCGTCCCAAAATCTATGGAAATCCTCATAGACGCAATGGAAAACATATTTTGCTCACACCTACAGCCCAAACTTCTGGGCATATTGTCACCAAATTTGCAGCAGGAGCAGCGGGTTTGTCCCAAATGCGCACTTTTGTAATTTTGGTGTAAATCCATCCAATTGTTTTTTTTTTAAACATCCAGAAAGTAGGTAACAACTAATTTGTGATATCTGGGTCCAGTCCGCGGATTCACTTCCCTATACGGTCTGCAAACATCTACCTAGACCAATCGGGGCGGCATGATGTCTGGGGACATCGGACACGCCCACTGATTTGATTGTGAAAAGCGTGAGGTGCATCATATTTTTTGCCGGTGTCTGTGGATAGCGCACTGGGGGAAAAATCTGGAAAATACATTTGGGGTTTTTTGGTGGTCGAAAGAGAGGCTGGAAAGGGAAGGGAAGTGGAGTAAAGATGATATGGAGCTGTTTTTCTAGGTGAAAAAAGTGGGCATGAGTGTCGCCCACTCAGCGGAGACCGCAGTAGTCCGCGGACAGTGCCGTTGATGTGCAGCTTGGAAACCACATTTGAGGTTAGTTGATGGCTGAAAGAGAGTTTGGAAAGGTTGGAGGAGTGGAATAAAGATGATATGGGGCTGTTTTTATAGGTGATGTCATCTTTGATGTCCTGGCTGTTAGTGTTAGCAGTGCACGGTGGTGGCACGAGTTACGGTAGCTTATCTTACCATAACTGGTGAATTTCTGGGGGTTTTCAGTTTTACTTGTAACAATAACGTCCCTTTAACACAATTCTTTTCACTCAATTATATAGGTTTTTATTAGTGAAAATTAACTGTAACGTCCCTTTAACAAAGATTTTCAGTGTGTGTGTGTGTGTATTACATTGACGCAGTAGCATCCATGTAGTTATGGTTAAGTTGGTGTTTCCATAGGAAGAGCATTTTTTGGGTGGCTTATAACTTCGTTCCCTCTGGATGAATCCTCACCAAACTTTGCAAAAAAAAGTATATGGCCCACTCTGAATTTATTTGCAAAGTTTGGAGAGGTTTGGTCCAGGAGGGGCAAAGTTATAGGGGGGGTCCCAAAACGTTTGTTTTTTCCCATAGACATAATGGGAAAAAACTTTGCGCACGCCAACAGCCCAAACCGCTGGACAGATTTACACCAAATTTGCGACAGGAGCGGGGGCTTGGTCCCGAAAGCGTGCTTTTGCAAATTTGGTGTAAATCCGTCCAGTAGTTTTTTTTTAAAATGACCAAAATGTAAGGCAAAAAAATTAGTGATATCTCCGTTCGCTCCGCAGACGGACTTCCCGGTTCGCTCCGCGGACATGGCCCTGATTGGCCGAGCGGCTTGTGTGATGTCCGCGGACATGCGACGTGTTCGCTGATTGGACGGCGTGGTGCATGAAGCGCTTCAGATTTTCTGTGGTGCCTGCCATCTTGCATTCGCGGACGACCACGGACAGCGCGGTGAAACTAGGATTAAAAATTGTATTTAGTGGAGTGTGTTGGTGTGTAAGAGTGTTTGGGGAGGGTGGGGGAGTCTGAGATAGGTTCAATTCTCTGTTTTTTTTTTTATGTGCTAGACACTTTTGTTGTGTTCGATTTGTCTGCGTACAACACAGCTGTTCTGAAATGTTCGTATATAAACTAAATGGTGGGGTGTTCTGAGGACGGAGTATGTGTCCGTTTTGTTCGCAAGCAAGCTAAAATTGAGCTAGGAACACTTGCAGTGTCCTTAAATGTTCATACATAAACAAAATGGGGGTGTCCTGAGGATGCTGTCCGTATTGTACTCTGGCAAGTTGAATGTGTTCTAAGAACACTTGCGGTGTCCTGAAATGCTTTTATTACTTACCGGTAATCTTCATTACTCCTAGTCATACTCTTCCTCGTCACAGTACTGACGACCCTCCTCACCCTCCTTGCGGGGAAGGTCCCATGCTCCGGCTTGGTAATATGAAACTGAGTGATGTGGATGTGGGGGAGGAGTTATAGGAATTCAAAGAAATAAAAGAAGGTCCTGTGTCGGAGGCAGGGGCCTCATGAAGTAAGTACTGGGACGAGGAGGAGTGGACGTGGAGGTAATGTTTGCAATTAAACAAAATGGGGGTGGTCTGAGAACGCTGTTCGTATTGTTCGTTGTCAGGTTGAAAGTGTTCTAAGAACCCTCCTTATGTCCGCTGACATTACAATTTCCTATGGCCCTTACCCGACTTTTTGTCCACTAAACAAACGATAAATCAGGCTGCTGTGCGCCGACATTATGTGATAATCCTATCACTTGTGCCATCGACCTGGCTGACCTGCTTTTGCGACACTAAATCATATCTCCCGCCCCTAAGCCTGACATAATCAAAGCATTCATATTCCCCATCTCTCTCCGTGACGTTACAGGGTGCGTAGCCAAACGCGCCCAGTCGTCTCCAGTCCTACGCGACTTTACACAGAATCCGGAAAACAACACAGATCATCTCACAACATAGCGCGCCACAATTCAGAATATGAAACTGTGATTTAAAAGCAAACAGCAAGATTGTACATTTCACAAAGTACTTTTATTTGACATCAAATGTTTAGAGAATATTCCGCGATTTGCATTTGTCTTTGCTGTCGATCCGCAAAAGTTCATCTTGAGTCATGCGCTGTTCCTTTGCGGTACACATGGTGTTGGTTTATGATAAAAGAAGCACTATGGTCGCACTGATAATCGGAAGGCTGTTCCAACAACGAGGCATTAGACCACCATAATGGTTGGTATGTTGCTTCTAGCCGCTAGTACCGCGTAAGGCCCACTCGTCTCCAGTCCTACGCGACTTTATACAGAACCCGGAAAACAACACAGATCATCTCACAACACAGCGCGCCACAATTTGGAATATGAAACTGTGATTTAAAAGCAAACAGCAAGATTGTACATTTCGTAAAGTACTTTTATTTGACATCAAATGTTTAGAGAATATTCAGCGATTTGCATTTGTCTTTGCTGTCGATCCACAAAAGTTCATCTTGAGTCACACGGTGTTCATTTGCGGTACACAGGGTGTTGGTTTATGATAAAAGAAGCACTATGGTCGCACTGATAATCGTAAGGCTGTTCAAACAATGAGGCATTAGACCACCATAATGGTTGGTATGTTGCTCTAGCCGCTAGTACCGCGTAAGGGCATATTAGTGGTTGGTGATTGTCCCATAAGATGGTGAGGGTCATGAAGTTGTTTAGAAGTAGCTGCACCTGGCAGTTGAAGAATCCGTCGGCCGGGGTCTGAAAATCGTGGCATTGACAGTAGGGAAGGATGTACCTGTTTTAAAAACATATAATTAGTCTCACGAGCCGATCCTCATTAAAAATATTCATTTTATTTATTAGGGTGTGAAACTATTTGCTAGCGAGGATAGTGCAATGGAGTATGTTAACTTATTCCCACTAACCCACCCTCTCTCCTCTGACTTTTTCAGAGCCGCCTGAGCGCCAGGGGACCACTTCGGCGGTGATAGTGCGCGGTACAAAACAATATGCCACATTGAACGAACAAGTACAACTTAACCGGGCCTTAACGCCACGCTATTGTTATCATATTCCGGTATAAAATAATCTAAAGGGTTACTTACATTATATTGGCATTTTCCATTGTCTACGCGTAATGCAGTCCCTAAATACGACTCAGTCTGTGCCAATGATCTTTCTCATAGTGATATAATATATAAAAGCGGTTTAGTTTCAGAAATGTCATCCTTACCGTCTCTTACGTTTTTGCACCCCTCCTTCAAAAGAAGTCTTTTGGCACGATCCCTGTCAAGGTCAAAAAACAATAGAACCTAATAGTGCGAGTCGTGGGCCACTCCGGCCCGTGAGCAAAAAATGGAAGCAGCTGACCTTCACTGTGAACAAGCATAAATTCTTACTTTGCAACATTCTGTGTAAAACCATCCCTGAGAAATTGCTTTTTACACTCCATCTTTGTATATTGTCTGTGTGCTAATGAAAAAAGTTTGTTAAAGAGAGTTTATGGTTAACTTGCGCTACTAAAAAGCTATGAAATTCAGTAAAAAACTTTGTTAACGGGACGCTATGGTTAAGTTGCGCTCTAAAAACCTATGAAATTCAGTAAAAAAACGTTGTTAACGGGACGTTATGGTTAAGTTGCGCAACTAAAAACCTATGAAATTCAGTGAAAAAACTTTGTTAAAGGGACGTTATGGATCCAAGTAAAACCGAAAACCCCCTGAAATTCGCCAGTTATGGTAAACTAATCAACCATAACTCGCACCACCACCGTGCACTGCTAAGCCTAACACCCAGGACATCAAAGATGACATCACAAATGTCATTGATGACATAACTGATGACATCACATGTCTGACGCCCCCTTTTTTCCTTTCCTGACATATCTAGGCCACATGATTTTCTTCAGTAACAGTCAGGAACTAAAAATTGTAAATGTACTATATTTGTAGACTTATCTTTCAAGTATGTTCTTACTATAATTCCCTTATGGTCCACTCATATCATATGAAACATATACATAGGGGAAGACACAACCTTGAAAGACAGCAATCCAGACCGGTAGAGAGAAACTTAGGACAAGGCCACTTGTGAAGTCTCTTTTGGCCTATCCAGATTGCTGACCACCTCTTCTAAAATCTACTGTGGCCATGCATTGTGTCTTGTTGTTGCTGACCACTTAACAAACCTATTGTGGCCCTGCACTATGTGTTGTTTTGCACAAAAAACGTTTTGTATAACTATGAAATTGTGGATGAATTGTTATATTTATTATATGTTTTTATCTTGTACTTATTGATGAGTTGTATGAGTATTTTGATGGATGTTGTATGGATGCGGATAAATGTATGAATGATTTAATAGGATGATTTTTATCAAATGTTGATGTTTTTTAAAATATTCCTGCTATGTAAAATAAAAAAATCGCTAGAGTGCAGATTAATTTGTGATTAAATTCACAGAGAAAAATGTATTAGTTACAATACAATCCTTAATACGCTTTTTTGCAAATTGTTTCCTCTGGATTTTCTTTCTGAGATGAAATGTATTAGTATATGCCATAATGAAAAAATTAAAGAGATTTCAAGCGCAACACTTTTTTTCTTTTCTTTTTTTCCGTAAACAGTGCGCATTTGTATAGACAATTAAATACATATATTGCCTATTTATACACTTGTTATACACCTTGAATATGTAAGGCAGTGCCAATAATCCTCATTGCTCCGACGATCAAACCGTAATCGGTGTTCTTTGAGAACTAAAGTGCATAGTGAATTCCATCATGAGATTATAGGTCAAAGTGCATGGTGCAATAATGATTAAAAATGTACAATCTATTTAACACTGTACCAGGAATGTTATCTCTTATTTGTATATCCAGAATTATATATATATATATATATATATATATATATATATATATATATATATATATATATATATATATATATATATATAATAATATATATATATATATATATATAATAATATATATATATATATATATATATAATGCAGAGCTCAGTGCTCATATTCTGTCACTTAATGTGTCAAAATAAAGAAATTGAGACTGACTGGGATTATATCTATGTTCCGCATTCCTGAAATAGCAATTGCATATAATAAGGTGTGTAGTGAATTCCTATGATAAATGAACCACATATGATCTGAAAAGTGCAAAGTATAAAGTGCATAGTGCATAATGCAGCATGGTATTAATATCTAAACACTTTTTACTCGGAACACAATTAGATATTCCATTTCCAATCAATTTTATACAACATATATGTAAACACTTTTGCATTAAATCTTAATATATAAAAACTATATTAATAATGTCATAAGTCACACATTTATAAAAAAAAAGTGACTAAAGTTGAGTTACAAAAAGAAAGGGACCCATAAGAACAACCAACCAGGGAAGGTTTCAGTACAAAGTAATTCAAGTTGGTGATAATCACTTTCTCAATTCATTATATATAACCGGGGTTTACACCCCCAAAAATGTATATAGTTCTTATCAACATTGTGGACGATGGGATTCTTACTCTCAAAATCAAGAATTAATCTTGTTTCTTCCTGCTGGAGTAATCTCTCACTATCTCCTCCCCTAGGGCCAACAATGACCTCCATTGGGAATTCAGAGAAGTGCTTGGCTATGGGGTATGTGCAGTCTTTGTTAACAATGGCTCTGACATTTTGTAAAATACGCACCTTTAACTTACATTTAGTACTTCCAACATACCATTTGAAACATGGCCATATCAAAACATAAACCACCAGTTCAGATTCACATGTGATTCTACTTTTTATGTGAATCAGATATTTCAAAATAGGATGAATACAACTTTTGCAATTTTTAGCATATTTACAAATTTTACATCTGGTACACTTCAAGAAGCCATTTCCTACTGTGGAAAGCCAGTTAGTACTTGCATCATTCTTTTCTGCATTAATTAGCTGTTCACCACTAGGTCTTTCATAGCGGTGCTTTTCTGAAAAGTGATGTCAGGATGGTCATTTAACGAGCTGCCTATGTCTTTGTCAGCATTCAATACCTTCCAATATCTGTTTATTATTCGATTGATAACTTGGGAATGGCTTCCAAATGTCAAAATGAGTCTGGTGGTACTGTCTTCTTCCATATTTCGTAAGTCCGTCTTTGATGTTGTCAACAATATTTGTATATTAATTTCTCAGACTTTTAGATATGCCCTTTCAATGATCTTCTTTGGGCACGGTTGTTGTAGGAAGTTTTGGGCAGTTACTTGGCTGGCTAGATCAAAGTCAGAAATATCGTTACAATTTCGTCTAATGCGAATAAACTCATCATGTGGGATGCTCCATAGCAAGATTTTAGGATGTGCGCTATTTGCATGCAAAGGAATATTGGCACCTGTAACTTTTCTATATAGTTCAGACTCAATTTTTTGTGCCACAATTTTGACTTGCACATCCAAAAACACAACAGATTGCCGACTATGGTGTTCTGTGAACCTGCGATTTAAGTTATTAGTATTTAACAGTTTTACAAATTCACACCATAGCTGAGCTGTCTCATCCAAAATGATGAACAAGTCACTATGTAGTGGAGCCGCAATATGATATTTTCAGTACATTACGATATTTATATATTATAGGGCGGCGGTATAGTTAAGGTAAGTTGGAGACACATAGGAACCACCTCAAAATTCTATTGTTAATAACTATTGATTTGCGTAACGGATTTGGTCGGAAATTCCGAAAGTTATTAAAAGTCTGTGGGCCCCCCACAGACTGCATAGTTTTGTAAATATTTGTCAAACAATAAAAAAGTTACCAAGATTCAAAAAGATTTTTTTTCTCCAAAAGTGCGGCCTACTTCCCATTCATTTTCCCATGGACAAAAAAGGTCAATTATTGCCAAAACGCACAGCCTAAACCTCTGGATGGATTTGGACATGGTCCAAAACGACTTGGGCACGAAGCATTGACTTGCGATCCATGCATGGTTTGGGATTATCCCATGCTGTAGTTATTTTAAAATTTGACGGAGAAGGGGTGTGCCCCCTTCCCCAAAAATTATAGTTATAGCTTCCATGGTGCATTGCAGGATCATGGTTTTCAGAAATGAAATGACCGCCATCTTGATTTTATCTCAGTGCAAGAGATATTCACGGCTATAGCCGAGGTTGTGGTAAAATGAAATGCAGTAAAAAGCTATTTGCTGGTCAAAAGAAATACATATGCCATCAAGGTAGAGGTGGGGGGATGGCTGGAAAGCACTGAGTGAAATTTGGGATTTGGAGGTGCGTGTTTGCTACACAAAGCTTTCTATAGCCTCGGCAGACATGTGAAAGCAAACTGCATCATAGAAGCAGCGTGTGCTCTGGTGTGAAAGGGAGAGGACAGGGGAGGATGCCATCTGCGGAGTGAGGCACTTAGTGATGGCCTTGGGGTGCAGGGAAACATTTTATTTCCTGCTGTTTTGCCAATATTCACCGTTGTATCCAAAGTCACACAGATAATGTGTAGTTCAGTACAAGTATGCACAGTTTTAAACATTTTTAAAAAACAGTTATTTGTGTAACTATGGAAACCTTGTGGCTAGTGACTCAATTGCCATTCAGATCTCCCATTCATGCAGTAACCAGGACAGTCTTGCTTAGCTTCAAAGTAAGGAAGGGGCCTGCCTCCTCAGGCCATTCTTTCTGAATAATGAGCCAACCTTACAAGGCCACATGGAGGAATGGGCCAGCTCTTTTCTTGCTTTGAAGCTAAGCGGGGTTAGTTCCATTTACTGCATAGATGGCCGACCAAAATGGGCATCTGAAAGATTTACTTTTTTATAACCATGCTACAATCCGTCCTTGAGGGTTTTGCAATCAGAGACAATGTTTTGACTTTTGCTGAATTGCATTCTGGTATGTGTATTCTCCCATTCAATAATGACACACTTAGGTATTTTTACAGTAACGGTGGGTTTCCCATCCCTGCAATAACTGGGCCACACCCAGCTTAGCTTCATAGTGAGGAAGGGGTCAGCCCACTAAGGATGTTGCCTAATACATCGAGCACACCTTAGAAGAACACTTAGAGAAACATGGCCTAAGAAGGCAGGATCCTTCCTCACTTTGAAACTAAGCTGCGTCGGTCCTGGTTACTGCACGATTGGCAGACAGTCCATGGTCCTGAATCTCATCTGTTTTCTTAATTTTAAATATCTCATAACACACAGTATCTGCATTTCTATAAGACAGAAAAAATGAAATAAAATAAATCACATTTATGATGAACACTGCTATCAGGGAGACCTGGTCTCAAGGAGTTCGAGACGCTGCCCTTAACCATTATGCTACAATGATGTTATATTTATGCACCAAAAACATGACGCCCTTGTGGCCTAGTGATAAGTGCTGGGCTTGAAACTTGGGCAGACCAGGGTTCAAGACTATGTTTTTTTTAATTAAAATGCAAATGCAAGTAGGAGGCAGCAAGGTTTGTTGCAGTGCAGTCCTGTGATCTTATTTAGCATGAGGGCATTTAGATGTGGCTGCAATGTCAGCCATGTCCAAACATCCCTTGCACCAAAATAACAGCACTACAATGGCTTTCGCGCCGAATGGGCACGCCGAAATGGGCACTGTGGCAGACTGCCCTTGCCAAATCAGCCTGTGCAAAAATGATTGTGATGAAAAGGGGTGTACTGCTTGGAGAATGCTGCTTAACCAAAGTGTGTGCTCCATGGCAAATCATGTAATCTCACTGCGCATTGTCTTAAAACATTGTGAGTTTTCAAAATGTTAAATATCTCAAAACAAACGGCAATTGCATTATTTCTTTTAAACCGTGCTACTGTCAGTCCTTGAAGGTTTTGCACTCAGAGACAATTTATTTGCCTTTGCATTCTGTATTTGCCTAATGCATTCTGTATTTGTAATATCACAGTCAAGATGGGGGAATAATGCCACAATTGTACACATTTGCCAAACATATTTCTATAAAGATGTATAAATAGAGAATAGAGAAGCACCGCTATTGAACATCCAAGAACTCAATCTAGCAGACCACTCCAATGAAGATGCAGGTTTCTCTGATCCTCATCCTCCCCCATTCAATCGCAATACAGATGCACCACAACCAAACAACTGCAAAGCAAAACAAGGAACTACTAACAAGCAAAACCACACCAAAAAGATCCACTGCAACCTAATCAATGCTAGGTCACTGTCCAAATATGCCACAGAAATATACGATCTGCTCTGCGACAGAGGGATTGAAATCCTATTTGTAACATAAACATGACTAGTCGACAAGTACAAGATCACCTCAACAACTGCCTGCCTGAATACTTCAAATGTGTCCAAGCAGACAGAAAAACCAAAAGAGGGGGTACTGGCAATCATCCACAAGGAACACCTGGATATCAAATTGGAAGACCCACTAAACATCGATAAATGCAAATCCTTAATCATACACCTTTCAGTAAGCCCCAAAACAAACCTAAAATTCATACTGATATACAGACCACCAACCTACGAAGCATCCTTCGTAGACGCCTTCACAGAAGCAATCACCATCATAGCCATCAAACACAATCACCTGATCGTCCTCAGAGATTTCAACATCTGGTTTGAAGAAGAAACCACGACCATACACAAATATCTAACCAGCCAATTTGCAGCAATTAATCTACAACAACTAGTCAAACGAGCGACCCACTCGGCAGGGCATACACTTGACGCAACCTTCACAAATAAACACCTCCTTACCACAGCACCCCCAATTCAAACACTCTGGAGCTTCCACCTCATCATCCCCTTCGTAATCAAAATGACCACTCCAGTAAACAATCAACCAAACAAACCATCAATCACCATAAAAAGAAACTGGAGAACCATCAAAAACTCCAACCTTATTGAACTCCTGGAGCTCAGCAAACCACACACAACATTTATGGAAGAAGAGACCTGGACCAAAAAGTAGCCTTCCTGCACTCCTGGATTATAACAACTATAGACAACATCACCAAAGAAAAACATTTCACTCCATCTCATAAACGGGCAACGGCAAAATGGTTCACCCCACTACTCAGCACCATGAAAAGGAAAAACCATACACTAGAACTTGACTGGCGAAAACAAAACAACGCCGCAAATAAGCTGAAATTCCTACAACACAACCGCGCATACAAAAACGAAATACAAAAAGCAAAGAGGAAACACTTCGACAACCGAATCTTTGAAGCACCAAATACCCAAAAAGAACTCTGCAAAATCATAAAAGAATAAAAAATCCTCTGGTATGCAACAATACACCAACTCCGTCTACGAAACTATGCAATGACCTTGAAGACCACTTCAAAACCAAAATCACCACCATCCAACAAACCATACAAAGCAGACCACCCGATCTGACCTCGAGCCCCACCTGCACCCAGGATGAACACCCAAACAAACTACGAAGCTTTCCAGAAATATCCGTGGAGACATTGGTCAAACTGGTGAATGAAAGGAATAACTCAGGGTCTCCCGAAGACCCCTGCCCACCAGACATATACAAATCTATTCTTAAACAAAGAACGTTCATGGAATATCACAGGAACATCCTCAACCTGTGAATCGCAATGGGGAAAGTGCCACAAACCTTCAAATCTGCATACATCAGGCCACTACTCAAAGATACAGCAGGAACAGTAGATGTCCTTTCCAACTACAGACCCATCTCCAATATCCATAAACAGCCAAGCTGCTCGAAACATACATATACAAAACGATCCAAGAATTCATAGAAGAGCACGGCCTACTAGACCAGGCACCAGTTGGCTTCAGACCAATGAGAGGAACGGAATCAGCCTTCCTCTCAATATGGGACGACCTAAAAATGAATGCAGACTCGGACAACAGTACTGCCTTGATACTCCTCGACCTATCAGCAGCATTCGACCGAGTTAATCATGACACCCTCTATACGAGATTAGAAGGACTTGGAATAACAGACACTGCCCTACTATGGATGAAATCTTTCCTAACAAACAGAACGGAAACCATATGGTGAAACCCTTCAAATCCAGCCCGAGAGATTCCACCTGTGGAGTACCAAAAGGATCATCCTTCTCCCCGCTACGATTCAACATCTACCTATATCTACTCATCAAAATCATCAAAAGTCATGGCCTCACATGCTACAACTATGCCAAGGATACACAAATAATCTTCAAAGTACAAGACAACCTGGAAATAAACTCAATGCTACAAAACTGCCCCTGCGATGTATTCATCTGGATGAACTCCATCTGCCTCAAAATCAACCCAGGAAAAACAGAAATAATGATCATTATAAAAAATGGAGGAGAAAACCATTTCATCCCTTGGCCACGGGAACTTGGGACAACCCCAGCACCCTCGCCAGTTGTAAAAAACCTAGGGGTCCTGATGGACAACAAACTGACGCTAGAGCCTCAAGTAAACGCTCTTCTCAAGAAATGCTTCTTCCTCCTGCGAGCGGCAACGAGGTTCTGACCCTACCTATCATTCACCAATAAAACAACCACCATCATCGCCCTCATTATGAAAATTGTAGACTACGCCAACAGCCTATACTTAGGTATGCCTGAACGACTCTTATAAAAACTAAAACGCATACAAAATGCGGCAGCCAGACTGCTTCTGAAACTACTCCGAAGAGAACACACCACGCCAGCGCTGAAAACACTACATTGGCTATCAATAAAACAACAAATAAAATTCAAAACAATGTGCATCATGCATACAACAGTACACAACCAAGGCGCCGAGTTCCTGAGAGACAAACTGCATCTACACCAACCAACAAAAATGCTCAGATCAAGCATTGACTTCCGCCTGCAACCGAAACCCTACAACAAAAGAAAACTCGGGGGATCCTCCTTCTCCAACCAAGCGCCGAAAACCTGGAACGACCTTCCAAAGCACATACGTAACACAAGAAACCACTTACTATTCAGGAAATTACTCAAAACTTGTCTCTTCACATCATAACTAGAAAGACCATCCACAAGGCCATACTCACAACTAAAACATTGATGAATGAAGAGACAGACCCTAACTAAAGATGGAATACACAGGCTGAGCAAGACAGATGCACTAGGATGCCTCATCATCAGCATTCTGACCCTGAACCATTCAAAGCTTCAAATGACTAATGTCACATTACATAACACGAGAATAGATATACCAACCCAGTTCCGCCCCCGAAGAAATGGTTCAGACACACCTACAACCCCATACAAGACTCACTATGATACAGCTGGATAAGCGCACCACAGCAAGACGGCCCATAAGGAACCAGCAACAACTCCACCCACAGTGATACAACTCAAACAGAAACAGAAGTTCCTGGACCAGGATACAGACCCCACTAACACAACCCTCAATTTTCTGCATACTCAACCCACACAAAAGTCACACAACCATTTCTCTTCCAGCAATCCGCAAGCACTTTACCACATTGCATCTACAACACATAGACAGCACCTACAGCACACGAGGCCTCGCCCGATCTGATACTTGCACCAAAGCCCAGCACTCAGTGTACCGAGCTGAAGCTGCCATCAGCACACCACTTCTCCCACTCTCCTACTTCCCTCCTCCTGACTAGCCCTACCCGCTATCCTCCTGTTTACAGATCCGCCAGAGCGCCTGGGGACCAATTCCGTTGGTGATGGCGCACTATATAAGTACCTAGCATAACAGAACATAACATATTTGAGTGACGCTATGGTATGTGTACTTTTGAAGTTAGCTTTATAAAGCAGAGTATTGTTGAAAGACAGACATGGGGGTAAGGAGGCGAAATGATGAGAGGGCAAGTAAGTCATGAGTATTTGCCCACAATGTGGCAAGAGAGTTTGCAATCCTGAACGAAGAGACAGACCCTAACTAACGATGGAATACACAGGCTGAGCAAGACAGATGCACTAGGATGCCTCATCATCAGCATTCTCACCCTGAACCATTCAAAGCTTCAACTGACTAATGTCACATTAGATAACACGAGAATAGATATACCAACCCAGGTCCGCACCCGAAGATATGGTTCAGACACACCTACAACCCCATACAAGACTCACTATGATACAGCTGGATACACGCACCACCACAGCAAGATGGCCCATAAGGAACCAGCAACAACTCCACCCACAGTGATACAACTCAAACAGAACCAGAAGTACCTGGACCAGGATACAGACCCCACTAACCCAACCCTCAATTTTCTGCATACTCAACCCACACAAAAGTCACACAACCATTTCTCTTCCAGCAATCCACATGCACTTTACCACATTGCATCTACAACACATAGACAGCACCTACAGCACACGAGGCCTCGCCCGATCCAATACTTGCACCATAGCTAAGCACTCGGTGTACCGAGCTGAAGCTGCCAACAGCACACCACTTCTCCCACTCTCCTACTTCCCTCCTCCTGACTAACCCTACCCGCCATCCTCCTGTTTACAGATCCGCCAGAGTGCCTGGGGACCAATTCTGTTGGTGATGGTACACTATATAAGTACCTAGTATAACATAACATAACATATTTGAGTGACGCTATGGTATGTGTACTTTTGAAGTTAGCTTTATAAAGCAGAGTATTGTTGAAAGACAGACATGGGGGTAAGGAGGCGAAATGATGAGAGGACAAGTAAGTCATGAGTATTTGCCCACAATGTGGCAAGAGAGTTTGCAATTCTGAACGAAGAGACAGACCCTAACTAACGATGGAATACACAGGCTGAGCAAGACTGATGCACTAGGATGCCTCATCATCAGCATTCTGACCCTGAACCATTCAAAGCTTCAACTGACTAATGTCGCATTAGATAACACGAGAATAGATATACCAACCCAGTCACGCACCCGAAGAAATGGTTCAGACACACCTACCACCCCATACAAGACTCACTATGATACAGCTGGAAACGCGCACCACCACCACAGCGAGACGGCCCATAAGGAACCAGCAACAACTCCACCCACAGTGATACAACTCAAACAGAACCAGAAGTACCTGGACCAGGATGCAGACCCCATTAACCCAACCCTCAATTTTCTGCATACTCAACCCACACAAAACTCACACAACCATTTCTCTTCCAGCAATCCGCATGCACTTTACCACATTGCATCTACAACACATAGCACCTACAGCACTTGCAGTTATTTTTCCCTGATTGTGGTGGCTTTTCAGGGCACCAGTAAAGGACAAATGTGGGTGGGCAGCGTAACTTTTTTGCAGATGGCGGATGCTCCACCTTGGTGTTTTTTGAGGTTGGTATGCCTGCTCAAGTATTTGCATACCAGGATTTTTACTCAGGTTGTCATTTTCCCAGTGCAGACACTTACCCACAAGACCACAAACACTTGTTTCATATTGGGATTTTGTTTTCCATGGCATATTTCACTACAGATTGCTGGGTTTAAAAGGTGGGCACCTTTTATACTTTGTCAGCATATTTATTGAAAGATTTCCTCTCTCAGGTTATTTTTCTGGTGTTCATTAGTCTTTTTAAATGTCCAATGTTATTTTGTCTTGCACGCTTTCTTCTAAGGAGAAGGTCAATTGAACTACATTTGTATCTTTCACTTTAAAATATGTGGCCACTTACTGTGCGTATATTCACGGGTGCTAGTTTTTGATTTTCGCTATGGGGGCAAAAGTACCTGGGCATATGATATTCCTGCAGTCAATCATTTTTTTACCCTTTTCTGTGCTGCTTAAATGCGGGTAGGTGGGGTTGTGCAATGTATCGCAACAGTCACCAAGAGATCAGCCATAAAAGAAGGGGCTTGGAGCATGGGGCAGGACATTTCGGCATGGTGAATTAGGTGCATGCCGTTATGGCGTGACCGTTTTGCCGCAGTCACGTCACACACAACTGTTTGGGCGTGCTCAGTTAGACGCAGCCAGTTGGGGCAGGGACCTCTTGGCGCAAGGATGTTTTGGCGTGAGAGGTCACAATTGGCACAGCATGAACCTGCAGCCACTTTGCATTTTGTACCTCTCGGCACAAGGATGTTTTGCCGCGAGAGTTAGCAATTGGCAAGAACCTGCCAGCACTTTGCATTTTGTAATAGGGATTAAATGGGAAAAAGATTTATTTACTGCAACATTATAAAATAGGATGGGACATGTATTAGTCCGCTGTTGCAGAATTGAACTCATATTAAACATGAAACACATTTATTTACTGTAACATTATAAACTGCATGCAACTATCACTCACAACTTCACACAATCTACATACATACACATCCTCACATCAAACACAGACACATTGCACGCACACCCTCTCAGGTGACATGCACAACCTCACACCACATATTCCCCCTTACACTGCACATATATTCAAAAAGAGGACTACACCGTCTCTGGGCAACATTATAAAACTGAAAAAACTGAAATTAAAAAAAAAACATATTTATCCTGAGCACTGCTATTGGAGAATCCTGGCCATAAGGAGTTTGAGATGAAACACTTGAGCATTATGCTACAATGATGTTATTATTTGGATTTTCACAAGTTTCATACCTAGCCTGTTATCATTGAACATATTAAATGATAGGCTAAGTATGAAATGTATGCCCCAGGAAACACCAAGCCATTGTGGCCTAGTGGTTAAATGCTCTGCTTCAAGCTCTGGCAGACTAGTGTTCAAAGCTGTATTTTCTTATTTTTTATTTAACTAATTTAATTAAAAAGAAAAGCAACGTAAGTGGGAGATGGCGAGGTTTGTTGCAATGCAGTCCTGTGATCTTATTTAGCATGAGCACATTTAGACATGGCTGAAATGTCAGCCATGTCCAAACATCCCTTGCACCAAAACAACGGCACATGAATTGCTTTTGCGCCAAAAAGGGTGTGCCAAAATGGGTGCTGTGGCGGAATGCCCATTCCAAATCGACCCGTGCCAAGGTGATGGCACCAAGAAGGGGTGTACCGCTTGGAGAGCACTGCTTAACCGAAGTGTGTGCTCCATTCCAAATCATTGACAGGCTAATTCATAGAATCCAGCGCACAAGTAGCGCACGCGGCTGGCGCACAGCGTGCGCCTGCGATAGTCTGCGCCAGGCACGTGCGCTAAAACAGATTTCCGCGCACAGCGTATTCATGGATTTCAAGCTCCCAAAACAGCCGTGGCGCAGAGAATCGCAGCGAGCCTGCAGCAGCGCCAGTAACGCCCCCAAGAACGCCCTCGCGCACGGAAAAGCCATCAAAAGCGCTAAATCATCGCTAAGGGCTGCGCTAACCCCGGACCACTTCACAGGGCAGGCAAACAAGGAAAGCAAAGCGGGCAATCTCCAAATCAGGAGTACGCGGGAAGTACTACACGCGACTAGGCAGGGAACGTGAATCACAGGGGTACGCGGGAATCATCACACGCGAACAGGCAGGGTGCGTGTATTACAGGGGTAGCGGGAAGTTCAACACGCGATGGGCCAGGGAACGTGTATTACAGGGGGACGCGTGAAGTAGAACACGCGATAGGCCAGGGAACGTGCATCACAGGGGTACGCGGGAATCATCACACGCGAACAGCCAGGGTGCGTGTATTACAGGGGTAGCGGGAAGTTCAACACGCGATGGGCCAGGGAACGTGTATTACAGGGGGACGCGTGAAGTAGAACACGCGATAGGCCAGGGAACGTGCATCACAGGGGTACGCGGGAATTATCACACGCGAACAGGCAGGGTGCGTGTATTACAGGGGTAGCGGGAAGTTCAACACGCGATGGGCCAGGGAACGTGTATTACAGGAGGACGCGTGAAGTAGAACACGCGATAGGCCAGGGAACGTGAATCACAGGGGTACGCGGGAATCATCACACGCGAACAGGCAGGGTGCGTGTATTACAGGGGTAGCGGGAAGTTCAACACGCGATGGGCCAGGGAACGTGTATTACAGGGGGACGCGTGAAGTAGAACACGCGATAGGCCAGGGAACGTACATCACAGGGGTCCGCGGGCAGGGTGCGTGTATTACAGGGGTAGCGGGAAGTTCAACACGCGATTGGCCAGGGTACGTGTATCACAGGGGTGCGTGGGAATCATCACATGCGAATAGGCTGGGTGGGCCCCCACAGGTGTACCCTGTACACCCTCCCCGGCCCCTGCAGGCAGCCCACAAAACAGTGGACTACCCTGCACACCCGATCATGTCCCCCTGCACCCCCATCCACCAGGGGCACCCTCCACCAGGCCCCCACCCATGTCTCCCACCACCCCCACCCCCCAGCAGTGCAGGGGCACCTGCCATCAGGCCCCCATCCATGTCTCCCACCACCCCCAACCCCCATCCACCAGGGGCACCCTCCACCAGGCCCCCACCACCCCCACCCACCAGCACTGTGGGGCACGTGGCCAGCAGGCAGTCAGGCAGCAGCCGATGGCAGGTGGGAGCGTGCTCAGGGTTCTTGGGGACTTAAATTTGGCCTCCTGGCCAGGAGCGTGGTCTTTCGTGTTAGAACGCGTGGACAGCCTGATAGGGAGTGAATGTGCACCTGAAAACCCCCCACTCATCGCGCGAAAACCCGTCACCAGCATATGTGCGTCAATAGTTACCTGCACGTGCAGTGTCAAAGCGTGTGATTGGTGAAAAGTGAGGGACACGCAGGAGTGTCGAAGCGCGTGATTGGTGAAAAAGGATCCACATGCAGGATTGACAAAGCGTTTGATTGGTGAAAAGTGAGCTACACGCTGGAGTGTCGAAGCGCGTGATTGGTGTAAAAGGATCCACATGCAGGAGTGACAAAGCGTGTGATTGGTGAAAAGATACCTACACGCAGGAGTGCCAAAGCGTGTGATTGGTGAAAATGGGCCAAGCACGTACACGCCGTAAGTGACGATGTACGTGTGGGCCTGTATAAAAGGTAGTGTTGAACACCATTTCCTTGTACGTGCTTTTCGTGGAGAGCGAGTGGGTGAATTCGGTACTTCTTGTCGTTTCACACGCGATTTACTTCACGGCGTTTCCAGTTCGTACTCCCTGTTACCTCTGACAGCTCTTTTCTCTTTTACCTCTTGTACTGGTTTTCCTGGGCCTGTTCCCTCAAACAGTGTCCCCTTCTACAGTTGACCTGTCTCCTCAGACAGCGTACACCTCTTCTTTTGGCGGGGGTGTTGCCAACCAAAAGTGCTATTTTTTCACGCTCTTTTACCTGGCAGACGGTGAGTCACGCACGTATCTAACATCTGTGCTTGCCCCGTGTGTAGCCTACCCCTTCAGAGGTCAATCTAGGCCGCGTGTGACACGCATACGTTCATTGTGTTACTGGATGCCACAGCGTAGTGCAGGGTTTTCCATCAGCACACGTGGTCTAGGAGGGGTATTGTGCACTTTCCTTTACTTTTCTGGGGTGCCTGTGCGTTGCGTGACCCGTCATCTTTCCCCAGGGGTGTCATATAGCCTTGCCACTGCACTAGGGTACGAATACCATCTGGTACCCAACCCCTTTGACACCCAATTGCCCAGGACAATTGTGCACACCCACTCCCATACGCACAATACCATCAGTGCCATGGTTGGGAGGCGTGCAAGCCGTAAGGGTGGCAAAGGTGGCCGAGCCACACGTGGTGGCCGTGGAGGATCCAACAGGGGACGTGGTTGTGACTTGCAGGGCGCCCCTGTTCCCCCCAGTCTGGAGGAACAGTCAGGGACACCCATGCCCCCCCCCCCCCCCCCCCCCGTTGAGAGTCATGTGGCTGATACCAACCCTGATCAGCCCATGTCGGACCAGGCCATTGTGGCACCAGACCTGTCCGAGGGTGATTCCATCGCTGACATCCAGGTCAGCAGGTCCACTGTACGTGCACCGGTGCACATTGGTGTCATCAGGGCACGCGCATCTATGCCAGATAGGTCATCTGCTGGCCCCCGTAGCCAGGGTGTGGCTCAATCCACCCCACCTCTCATACACCCTGCCAAGACTGTGTCGGTCCTAGTTCATGCACCTCAGATCAGGCCTGACCCCATCCCACTACCCCCAATGCCTGCACCTACTCCCATGCTGAGTGGGCAATCACACACACCCAGTACAGAGTCCACCACGGCTCCTGCCCCTAGTGTCCACAGCGGCGTAGGACACTCTGGATCCCCACCCCCTTCCAAGCGCAAGAGGAAGAGTGCACGTCCGGCACAGGCTGATGCCCCAGACACGGCTGCACAGTCCGGCCCATCAAGGAAGCCAAGCTTCACAGACGCCGAACTTAATGCACTTGTTCAGTATGTGTCAGATCATGATAGGGAAATGGTCATCGTTGCAGGGTCCAAGACCACACATGCCAGACGCCAGGCACACTGGCAGACCATTGCTGACAGAATAAGTGCCCTTGGAGTAGTGAGGCGCACAGCTAGTGATTGCCAGAAGCGCTGGAATGACCTTAAGCGCAGGGCAAAGGATAAGCTGGCCTCAAGTCATGCCGCAACCTTGGTGACTGGAGGTGGGTCCCCAGCACAGGATATAGAACTCACACCACACGAGTCTGTAGCTGGATCCTACGTCACCGAGGGACAACTCCAAGGTGTGGGAGACCTCCCTGATTACGAGGCATCATCCGGTGAGTGCACATGCATGTGTGTATCATCCCTGTGCATGTTGTGTGTGTGAAGCATTCATGTTGGGTGCCTGTCAAGGGGGTGTGTGGCAGAGTTGATAGTGGCACCCATGTGCCTCATCCAGTATGTTCAGTGCAACACCATCTGGCCACAGCACTATCCCTACTGGCAACAGTGCACATATGGGCCAACACCATGGAAGTTGCCCTTGATTAGTAATTTTGTCACTACATTGTTGCTCATACTCCCCTGTCTATTCATCTGATGTCTTACATACCATTCCTCTCCTTTCCCCCAGCCATTCAAGTATCATCTTCACATGCCTGACATGCAATGATACCACATGCTAATGCGTCCTCTGTATATAAATGCCTACCAACATGCAGTCATAATGTGGATGTAGCCTTGAGATCCACCTCCTTCCTGGGTCCTTTGGTACCGTCTGGTTTCGAGCCCCATTCCCTCACACTCCATGCTGCTCTTCATGGTCTATCTTCCATGACTTCTACAGTTCAGACCATCGTGCCCTACGCACGACACCTGCTTGCCAAAAGTCAAATGAGGGCAGCCTGCCCTCCAATGCGACCCACCCTATTGCTGACCAGTGCATCTGAGCCTACTCTAAGCTAACTCTCACTGACATCTGCTCATACATGCCTTTGCCTGTCCCATAGACCCTTCACATGGTCCCTGTCCTCTCTCCTTGCTCCTCTTCCACCATCATAGGTGGGACCCGTTGGGGTGTACTCCTGGCCTCCTTCCAATCCTCAGATACCACTAATGATGTGCATGGTAATGGGAGCGTCTCAGTCCAAGGCCCTTAGGCCAACCTCAATCTCCTTGAGAAATGCTACCCACATCTCATCAACTTCCTTACCTCTCCTGCTGTCCCCCCTCCTCTCTCCTCATCAATCCTGCACTGCCTCCCTGCACCCTCCCATGAACCTTCTCCGCCTCCCACTCCAACTCCTACACATGCGGCACCTCTGATCTCTAGCACTCCCCGTAAGTCCTACAAGGCTGTCAACCTCCTCCACAATTACACTCCTTTCACTGCGGCTGCATCAGGCATTCCTCCGATAACTGTCACTTACATGAGGTTATGCACCTTGACATCCTTGGTCTCATGGAAACATGTCAGACGGCCAGCTCTGTCTGCATCCTTGACCCTCTCCTTGGCCCGCCACCACTGTGCAGGGGGTGTGTGCCCTTGGCTTCCCTGAGGGTATTCCTGCCACTGTCACACCTACTTAGACCTACTCCACTCTGGAATGGCTTGTGTGAGGTTACTGTCCACCACACCTTGACATTCCAAACAGTGCGTACTGTGTCTGGGAAAACTGGTCAAATGTACTACTTCCTTTCTGAGTGTCCTCACCTCTCCTCCTCACTCATGTCCCCAGACACAGAATTCCTCATCCTTGGTGCGGTACGCATCCACCTGCATGCCTGTTGACGCCCCCACGTGACCTTTCTGTGACCTCAGCAACTCCCTCTCACCCTCTAGACTCCCGTCTGTCCCTACTCATTCTGCAGGGCACACTCTTGATGCTCTGATCTCATCTGACTTTCCCCTCTCCGTCCATCTCTGCACTCCTCTCTCCTGGAGTGATCACATTCTCCTCTCCTCCCAGCTCACCCTCAACACCCCACAGGCAAAGCCACCCTCACCACTGTCACACACCTTCTTTGTATTCCGACCCATGAAGTGTGTGTCAGTCGAGGCTCATGCTGCCAAAATGTCCCCCCCATCCAGCTCCCCCTTAGGCTCACTCCCATCCTGACAGGGCCCACTCCATGCTCCACTCCATGTCAGGTACACTGGATGTCTTAGCCACGGTCATGACCACCTGTCTGAAGCCCCATGCCAATGCAGAGTCCTGGCATGACTCGGATCTTGGGAACCCAAACCACAGGTGCCGGGTGGCAGAGAGGGAATGTCCTGCATCATGGCCATCCTCTGGCAAACTGGCCTGCCACATGCTCCAAAGGCAATAGCGCCTCACCCTTCTCACCAAGATGAGATCCCCAATCCAAGGGCACATATCTGCGGCATGTGACAACTCTGCAGGACACATAGAAATCTGAAAGGACCTTGCCGAGCCAGAGGCAGTGTGTACCTCCCCTGTCCCCTCCGAGCCCACAGCACAGCATGATTGTCTCTGTACCCCTATAGGCCACCCCCCCAGCACTTGTCTGCGCCTAACACCATCTGCCCTTGACGTCAAGTCCTACTTACCTTGTACAGCACTTCCAGCCGCCACTCCCCCTTGCACTTCATTGTGCCACCCACCCCTGCACTTGCGTGACATGAATGACACCAGCACCAGTAGTATTGTTGACTGGCATCCCCTTCTGCCCCACCACCCCTCAGTGCTCCGCTGCACCTACAAACATTACTTGACCGGTGCTTCACGAATGCAAAATTATTCCGTTACAGGTGTTGGGGAGGTGGAATCACAATGTTTACTGCATTATGTTGATCTAGACAAGGCACTGTGCATCGTTGCCAATTTGGACTAGCAGATCCATGTACAACATGTATACTAATTGATGTGACGATGCAATGTCAGGACCAGAGTGGTTGAAATCCAAAAAAGTAGCCCTCCTCTCCCTCCTCACTTGGTGGCTATGTCACATGCCATGTGTGTGATGGCATGTGCCTTTGACATGGCAATCACCGCCCAATGTGTGATGGCAGTGCTAGGCATCAAGGTGAGCAGGCGTTGCTGTCCAATCAGTACATAGTATGCCCTGAGCCTCCCCTACAGACCCAGTGATGGTGAATGCATAGGAGGACTCCCAGTCATGTAGGACATGTGTCGTAGGACTACTGCCTATGTTGTTCATCAGCCCTTGTTGCATGCCATGGTGCTAATGCCTGTTTCCATTTTTCTCTTTCATGTCTTTGCAGGGGACGAAGCACTTGTTGATGCTGGGGATGTGGTGGTGGAGCCGTCCCAGGAGGGCAACCCGGGCCGACCTACCACAAGTGAGGGACGTGGTGTGTTTGTGGGTGAAAACCCACAAGTGCTGCAGGCCGTGCTGTCGAGGGGTGTCTCTGGGGGTTCCTCCCCCGAGCAGTATTCAGGTGTAGACTCGGAGGATGACACCTATGTGCAGTCGCAGGTGAGTGTTCTTGGGAGAGAATCTCCTCTGTCCGACCCACCTGCAGCCAGGCCATTGGCCTCAATGGGGATGTCAGTGTCGGCAGATCAGCCTCCGGTGGTTACGGATGCAGGGCCACACCACCCAATCTCTGATCCTGTTCCTGGGGCTGCAGATCAGAGAGGGAATGCAGTCCTGCAGCCTGAGGCCTTGCCGGCACAGCAAGGCGCAGTCCGCCTTGCCCCAGGCAGGTGTGGTGCCCGTCAACGTGGTGGCCGTATGCCACCTGGCAATACCGTATGGGAGCAATCCATCTACGGTATGGCCACCCAACAGGCAGCATCATCCGAGATGATTGCACAGGCCATGGATAGGGTGGCCACTTCCATTGTCCCCCCAGAAAGGCTGATGGAGCGACTGGAGCAGGCTACAGAGTCCATCTGCCAGGCACACAGGGAGGATATGTTGGCGTCCAACATGGACAGGCGGGCGGCACTGGCGACTCTGGGGGAATCACTTTCCATGGAGTCCCAGCGCCACAGGGAAGCCCTGAGGGAAGAACTCCGTCACCTCAGGTCGACCCTGTTAGAGCTTGAGGCTTCATCCCATAGAAGGACAGAGGAGCAGCTGGAGCGTCTGACACGGACGCTCTCGGCCGAGATGCAGGCAACTCGTGCGGAGGTCAGGTCATCCCGGGAGTTACTGCATGGGGACCTCCGCATGATTATAACCCAGAACCAGAACTACCAGACCCGCCTGCTTGCAGCCATGGAGGAGCAAACTCGTGCTTTGCGTGGGCTGCCTCCCATTGTCACACCATCATCTGAGGCAGCTCCCCCACCTCCAGAGTCAGCTGCAGGGTCTGGGCAGAGCCATAGCGACTCATCTCCCACAACAGAGTAGCCGTGTGGGCCACGAGCCTATGGGGTGTTTTCCTTTCCCATGATCCACACAGGTGGATTGTGGCGTGCATCCTGTCCTCGGACCTCATAGGTGGCCCCCCCCCCCCCGCCGGCCCTTTCATGGCCATTTTTTCTCTTTTTCATTTTTATTTTGCAAGAGTGTTGCCTTGTGTGGGTACCTGGGCATACACTGTATTGTGGCTGGGCACATGCAGGCTTGTCCTGAGTTTGGTTTCGATGCTTGGGTAGCAGACATCCACACCCCTCCTGCTTCCCTTTCCATGGGCTTGCAAAGGGTGTGCCCAAGTGACAGCAAATTACACGGTGACATTGGACTCCCATGAGCTGTTGGCCAGTCCATAGTCAATACTGTGTAGACATTCATAGTGTTCATTGTTGTTGCACCTAACTATGCATGATGGTATGATATGTGCCTCTACTTACATATGTTGCTCATGTTTTGCAGGTATTTCACACAGATCTTCACAAGGGCATACTCTCTGGAGTCACACTACATGTCGGTAGATGTGCACTGACACTTTTGCATGGCGCCATCACTGTACACCTGGACGGTGAGGACATACCAGCAGATTCAGGTAATGAGACTACCATTGATTACAAGCAATGTGTCTTGTTTGGGTGGGCTTCAGGGTGGGTTGGTGTGTAATTTGATAGAAATTACTCTTACACAGGTGTGTAGTAGTGGGCCCAGGGCGGTTAGCTGCTCAAGTGCGGCTATGTTCCATTTTGGGCACTGCTATTTGTGACACTGGTGTCATGTTGTGATGGCCAGTTTGTTTGCTGTCACATACCATGACATGGTGTCCTCAGTGGCGGGACTGTGAAGGGAGTGGGTGACATGGCAATGTTGTCATGTAGTGAATCGCCTGTGGCAATGCATTTTAGATTGATGGAGTTGTGTCTTTGCATTGTGATGCATAGCTGGTGTATGTGTAGCTAGGGGTGCACACATATTGACACTTCCATGTTAACAATCTCAGGCTGATGTGTATCTGACAGTTCATTGTCAAGTAATTTGCAGACATTGTCAGGTAGAGTCATCATTGATTGTCAGATGGCATGTGCCAGAGCAGTGTGCACTAGCCAGCACTGTGATTCCTAGGCGAAGAAGTTGGCCACCAGTTGCGTACGGGCTGCCTCCCCCCGTGCCCTTTCCCCTCCCATGCGCAGCGGGCGTGCATGTGGTTGTGGATGTGGGGGCACCACCATGTCCACGGGCAGGCCCCGGCGTGTTGCAACGTTGTGCAGGACACATGCTGCCACTATGATCCTGCACACTATTCGGGGAGCATATAACAGCTGCCCGCCAGAACGGTCAAGGGAGCGAAAGCGTGACTTCAGCACTCCGAATGTGCGCTCCACTATGCCCCGTGTAGCAATGTGGGCTGTGTTGTACCTTACCTGGGGTGGCGTGGTGGGGTTCCGGATTGGGGTCATCATGTGGGGGCTGATAGGGTAGGCACTGTCCCCTGCGGAGGTGGTGATGGGTATCATTAGTGGTGTTGTGTCATGACCCAGTATCTGACATGCATGCATGTGGAGTGGCATTCATGCTCACCAAGCAGCCATGTATCTCCATGCTGGCCAGCCTCTAGGTCCCGGCATAGGGTAGACATTCTGTAGATGAAGCTGTCGTGGGTGGACCCTGGATAGTTGGCATATACTGATGTGATGATTCCCTTGCCATTGCATACAACTTGGACGTTGATGGAATGCCAGTGCTTGCGGTTTCTATAGATGTGCTCTGTTGCCCTGGGAGGACGTAGAGCCACATGTGTGCAGTCAATAGCACCAAGCACTTTGGGGATTTGAGCCACACCATAGAATTCCTGGGTGCACGTCCGCCTTTCTGCATGAGTCCTGGGGAGATATATGTGCCTGCGGACTGAGGGCCGTGCAGTGATGATGTTCAAGACCTGGTGTAGGCAGCGTGACTGCGTGGCCTGTGACACACCACCCACTATGGCACTTGTCCGCTGAAAGGATCCAGTGGCCAAGAAGTGCAGTACATTCAGGACCTTCTGCAGGGGGCTGAGTGCTTGGGAGCACAGGGTGGGTGATGTGAGGTCATCCTCCCACTCACTGACCAGGTCCAGTATGATGTGTGCTGGAAACCTGTACCTCCCATACACCTGGTCATCAGGCATCCCGAATAGGCTGGTTCTGGGTGTGAATATTCTGGCCCTGACTCTCCTCCTCATCCTCCTTTGGTAGCCCACTGCCACTGCTGCTAGGAACGGTATGTTCATCCTGGCATCTGGCTTGTTTATTGAAAAGTGCGCAAATTAATGCCTTGCGCGTGTAGTAGGCAGCGTGTGAGCCTCGCACCCCTGGAATCGAGTTCCCACTCCAATCGCGTGTATATATTCCCACGCTGCAGGCATACAGGTGCGCTGACGTACTTGCCTGTGTAAGGGGCCGCGCGGCCCTGAAATACACGTACATAGGCCAATGGCGTGTACGCGCACTTTTGGCCAATTACACGCGATGAAATACACGTACATAGGCCAATGGCGTGTACGCGCACTTTTGGCCAATTACACGCGATGAAATACACGTACATAGGCCAATGGCGTGTACGCGCACTTTTGGCCAATTACACGCGATTACACTCAGACGTGCAGGATTTCCACGTGTGCTCCGTCTTCACGTGCTGAGTGGGGAACGCCCGTGCGGATCACGTCAGACGCGCTCACGCGATGAGGGACTCTGGTCCAATAGAATCGCGTATGCGTGCTGACGCACTTACGCGCTAAGGGCCTTTCCTCGGATTTCACGCTGACGTGCAGGAATTTCACGTGCCAAATCACTCCGTATCAAGCTGGCCACCCGAAAACACACGGAACACCACGCTCCTGCCCCGAAGGCCGAGTTACTGCCCCCCAAGTGCCCTGAGCAGCCTCCCACGTGCTATCTGCTGCTGCCTGCCTGCCTGCCTGCTGCCACCGTGCCCTGCCATTTGGTGCCTGCACATCAGCCATCTGCAGGGGTCCAGTTGCTGTGTCCACCCCTGCTGGAACTGAAGACTCCCAACTGGGATTACATCGCTCCACAGCCCAGCCCCAGGACCCAGTTGCCCACCCACACCTGCCTCTGGGGTTGCCATGTCGGGCACTTCTACATCTGGCACCAGTGGCAACCCCAGGCCAGAGGGGCAGAGGGGCACCAGCTTCACTGCCACCGAAGTTGGTGTCCTGGTGGAGCATGTCCTGGGGCAGTATGATGCCCTCTTTGGATCGTCCCGCGCCAGCAAGGAAGGACGGGAGAGGATCTGGGCCGACTGTGTGGTTGCCATCAACGCGGAGGGGGTGGCAACCCGCAACGTCTTGAAGATCAAGAAGCGCTGGGAGGACTTGAGGTCCAGGACCCTTGTGAAGGCCCGGCGCCTCGTGGAGGGGGGCCGGGGCCACATGAGTACCATCCAGAAGAGGGTCCTGGAACGCGTACGCCCAGCGCTCCACGCCCAGATCCTTGAGAGGGAGACCCGTCTGCAGTTGAGCGGTAAGTGTCCAAGCATCACTGTGTGAGACAGGGCATGTTGCGGTGAGCTGGTTCTATGATACTTGCCTGTATGTGTGCCATGTGCCATATATGCATGTATGTGTGCTGGGACATCATGGTACTGCCTGTGCGACCAGTGATGTGTGACCCACATGGTTGTTGCATGTGTAGAAATGCGGCATGGGGAGCACTATGCAGATTTGGGACATGAGAGCATGGCAGTCTCTGTACCTGGACATGGATGGGGGTGAGGATGGGTGCTGATGCCAGGTACATATATGGTAGCCATGTCTGTGTGCCTGACCTGCATGTCTGTGACTTGTGCATGCCATGGATGCATGACTCATGTGTGTGACAATGCACAGATTCAGTGACGCACCCACCTTACCCTTGTTTTGCCTGTGTTTGGTGTGATTGTGGCCAGATGGATGTGACTGAGGTGTAGTGTGTGCATGTGATATGCATGAGCCATGATGCATGTGAGTTACATTTCATTGAATGTTTCAATAGTCATTTGGACATGCATGGAAATGTGCATGGCATGCACCATGCCTGTTACTGTGTGTGTTTCGCCTGCACTGACCCATGTGTTGTGGAGGGACATGATGGAAGTGTACTTTGACAGGGGTGCTCATCTGCTATTGCTTCCTGTCTAGGGGACCATTGTACAGTAGCCTGATGCTTGTGTTCTTTGTCTCCCTCTACACAGCGGCTAGTGAAGAAGAGGGCGGAGACGGCGCTGTGGAGCAAGGCGGCGGGGATGCCCCCACGGCTGCAGCGGAAGGGGTGGGTGAGCCCCCACAGGGGCCTGCTACGGCGGGAGACGGTGAGGAGCCATCCAGGTTGGTGGTTTGCACAGAGGAGGAGGAGGCCGACACTGGTGCACACATGGGGCCTGGTGGGAGCATCCCTGCTGGTGCAAGTGGTGCAGTCCAGGGCCAGGGGCAGGAGGCAGCACAGGTCACCGTGGAGGGGCCTGTGCATGTCGCTGTCCCTGACCCTGTGAGTGCACCACCATGCACCAGCAGGGATGCCCCGTCCCAGGCCCGTCCGCAGGTAGAGGGGATGTCCATGTCAACTGACTCCCCTCCACCTGCGGCCGTGGGAACCCCTGGCCGCGTGGAGCAGGTCCTGATTGGGGTCGCGATGCGCACGGCTGTGATTCGTGATGCCGTGCGTGCTTCCCGGGAGGAGCACGCACGTCATCACGAAGTGCACCGTGCCGACGTGGCCCAATTGGGATCGGCCATGTTCGGGGGGTTCCTGCATGTGTTGGCCAATCTGACGGCCCTCTCCTCCTCTGTGCAGGCTATCCACCAGTCGTTCTCCTTGCCGTCTTCCGGCCCAGATGCCACCATGGCCCCCTGTGGACCTGCCCCAACCAATGCAGCCAGCTCGGTGGGGATCCCATCCCTGCCGCAGTTGGGAGTCGGAGGTCCAGCAGGGGTGGACGACACAGCAAGTGGACCCCAGCAGATGGAAGATGTGCCGGCATCATCGGGCAGGGCACGTGCACGACGGCGTCGGTGGTTACCATCAGCCTGGATGCCGTCGTGCTGGCAGAGGCAGTGGCGTCGCAGGCAGCAGCGGGCTCGACGTGGGAGGCATCATGGCTCAGGGCCATCAAGATCGGAGGGGCAGGCATCGGCCGGAGGGCAGGGCAACCCTGGCATGGCGGTGTGTTCCGTGTGGGAGGAGTTTGGCCAGCGGATAGATGCGGAGCGGCAGCGGGCGGAAGAGGAGCGGCTCGCCATGGCCAGGGCGGAGATCTCCATGCATCAGGCATTGAGGCGGGCTGCGTGCCTCGAGGAGGCTCGCAGGGAATTTGGAGAGCACATGGGGTTGTCCCTGCGAGACCTCGGGGCCAGGACTGAGTCCCGCCTCCAGGACATAGACATGGAGTTCGAGGATGCCCTGGCCAACATCACCAAGTGAGCCGCAGGACTAGCCCGCTGCCTCTGTATATAGTTTTTTAGTTAGTTAGTGCTAGGTTTCCTTTATTTTAAATTTTTTTTTGGACCGCTTGGACAATGGCCACTTCTTTGTACATATTTTTTTAGATAGTTAGTATTAGGTTTAATTAGTGCTGTTGGGCTCATGGACCCTTGAACAATCCTGTAAATATAGTTATATTTTTTTGTGAGATAATTTATTTTTACTTTCATATTGGTCACACCATGACGTAATGGTTTATGTTTCATTTCATTCTACTTGTGTTTACTTTGGACAAAATCGATTCTTTTTTCTATCCTTTGTTTTTTGGTTTCTCATTTTTGTTCCCGGACATGGACCTTTTATTTGCTTTCCCAGATAGTTGTCAGAGTTAACTTTATTTTTATTTTTTAATACATTTTTATTTTATCTTACACTTGTGTCATTTTTTCTTTGATTTCTTACATGCCATGATATGGGTTTTGACATTGACTTGCACCCATTGTGTATGTGTGTGTGGCGGACATGTGTTCTTTTGCTTAGTTGCCTTTGGGGTTGTGTCATGTGATTGCATTCACTATGTGGGTGCATGCAATCCTTGCCTGGGTGTTTGTGCTGGGTATGCTGGTCATTACTGCCATTATTGTGTATCGTCAGGACCAGGGGCCAGGGGGACATGGGTGGGGGCCTGGTGGAGGGTGCCCCAGGTGGATGGGGGGTTGGGGTGGTGGGAGACATGGCTTGCCCATGGGTGGGGTCCTGCTGGCAGGTTGCCCACAGTGCTGGGGGTGGGGGTGGTGGGAGACATGGGTTGCCCATGGGTGGGGGCCTACTGGCAGGTTGCCCACAGTGCTGGGGGTGGGGGTGGTGGGAGACATGGGTTGCCCATGGGTGGGGGCCTGCTGGCAGGTTGCCCACAGTGCTGGGGGTGGGGGTGGTGGGAGACATGGGTTGCCCATGGGTGGGGGCCTGCTGGCAGGTTGCCCACAGTGCTGGGGGTGGGGGTGGTGGGAGACATGGGTTGCCCATGGGTGGGGGCCTGCTGGCAGGTTGGCCACTGTGCTGGGGGTGGGGGTGGTGGGAGACATGGGTTGCCCATGGGTGGGGGCCTGCTGGCAGGTTGGCCACAGTGCTGGGGGTGGGGGTGGTGGGAGACATGGGTTGCCCATGGGTGGGGGCCTGCTGGCAGGTTGCCCACTGTGCTGGGGGTGGGGGTGGTGGGAGACATGGGTTGCCCATGGGTGGGGGCCTGCTGGCAGGTTGCCCACAGTGCTGGGGGTGGGGGTGGTGGGAGACATGGGTTGCCCATGGGTGGGGGCCTGCTGGCAGGTTGCCCACAGTGCTGGGGGTGGGGGTGGTGGGAGACATGAGCAGGTGTGCAGGGTAGTTCCCTGTGGTGTGTGCTGCCTGCAGGGGCCGTGGAGGGTGTACAGGTAATGCCTGGGAGCACACAGCCAAATCGCGTGTGCAACTTCCCGCGCACCCCTCGATTCCACGTTCCCTGCCATATCGCGTGTGCAACTTCCCGCGCACCCCTCGATTCCACGTTCCCTGCCATATCGCGTGTGGGACTTCCCGCGCGCCCCTGAAATCCACGTACCCGGCCATATCGCGTGTGCAACTTCCCGCGCGCCCCTGAAATCCACGTACCCGGCCATTTCGCGTGTGCAACTTCCCGCGCACCCCTCGATTCCACGTTCCCTGCCATATCGCGTGTGGGACTTCCCGCGCGCCCCTGAAATCCACGTACCCGGCCATTTCGCGTGTGCAACTTCCCGCGCACCCCTCGATTCCACGTTCCCTGCCATTTCGCGTGTGCAACTTCCCGCGCACCCCTCGATTCCACGTTCCCTGCCATATCGCGTGTGGGACTTCCCGCGCGCCCCTCGATTCCACGTTCCCTGCCATTTCGCGTGTGCAACTTCCCGCGCACCCCTCGATTCCACGTTCCCTGCCATATCGCGTGTGGGACTTCCCGCGCGCCCCTGAAATCCACGTACCCGGCCATTTCGCGTGTGCAACTTCCCGCGCACCCCTCGATTCCACGTTCCCTGCCATATCGCGTGTGGGACTTCCCGCGCGCCCCTGAAATCCACGTACCCGGCCATTTCGCGTGTGCAACTTCCCGCGCACCCCTCGATTCCACGTTCCCTGCCATATCGCGTGTGGGACTTCCCGCGCGCCCCTGAAATCCACGTACCCGGCCATTTCGCGTGTGCAACTTCCCGCGCACCCCTCGATTCCACGTTCCCTGCCATATCGCGTGTGCAACTTCCCGCGCACCCCTCGATTCCACGTTCCCTGCCATATCGCGTGTGGGACTTCCCGCGCGCCCCTGAAATCCACGTACCCGGCCATATCGCGTGTGCAACTTCCCGCGCGCCCCTGAAATCCACGTACCCGGCCATATCGCGTGTGGGACTTCCCGCGCGCCCCTGAAATCCACGTACCCGGCCATTTCGCGTGTGCAACTTCCCGCGCACCCCTCGATTCCACGTTCCCTGCCATATCGCGTGTGGGACTTCCCGCGCGCCCCTGAAATCCACGTACCCGGCCATTTCGCGTGTGCAACTTCCCGCGCACCCCTCGATTCCACGTTCCCTGCCATATCGCGTGTGCAACTTCCCGCGCACCCCTCGATTCCACGTTCCCTGCCATATCGCGTGTGGGACTTCCCGCGCGCCCCTGAAATCCACGTACCCGGCCATTTCGCGTGTGCAACTTCCCGCGCGCCCCTCGAATCCACGTTCCCTGCCATATCGCGTGTGGGACTTCCCGCGCGCCCCTGAAATCCACGTACCCGGCCATTTCGCGTGTGCAACTTCCCGCGCACCCCTCGATTCCACGTTCCCTGCCATATCGCGTGTGCAACTTCCCGCGCACCCCTCGATTCCACGTTCCCTGCCATATCGCGTGTGGGACTTCCCGCGCACCCCTCGATTCCACGTTCCCTGCCATATCGCGTGTGGGACTTCCCGCGCGGCCCTGAAATCCACGTACCCGGCCATTTCGCGTGTGCAACTTCCCGCGCACCCCTCGATTCCACGTTCCCTGCCATATCGCGTGTGGGACTTCCCGCGCGCCCCTGAAATCCACGTACCCGGCCATTTCGCGTGTGCAACTTCCCGCGCACCCCTCGATTCCACGTTCCCTGCCATATCGCGTGTGGGACTTCCCGCGCGCCCCTGAAATCCACGTACCCGGCCATTTCGCGTGTGCAACTTCCCGCGCACCCCTCGATTCCACGTTCCCTGCCATATCGCGTGTGGGACTTATCGCGCACCCCGGTATGCACGCACACGTTTATTTTTTCTCTCTGCGCGTGTCTGTGTTTGTGGGTACCCCTTTGTACGTCATTTGTCCAGGAGGGCAACAGTATTGTACATTGGTTATGTCTGTATATAGGTGCTATTTGTTGGCGCGCCTTTTAGCGCACATTTCTTGCAGGCGCAGACACGCTACCGCCTGCTTTCTTGTGGCGGTCGTGTTTGTGCCTGTTTGTGCCTGTGCGCTGCTTTGAGCGTGCGCTTTTTTGCCCTATTCTATTCCATGAATACGTGTTGTATGCGAGCGTGTGGGCGTTCCGCGCACTTGCCTCCTGAACTTTCCCCGTGCCGCCCACATTCTTCCCCATTCCGAGTGTTGTGCCCCATTTTATTCCCCATTCCGAGTGTCCCGCCCTGTGTTCCGCCTACTTTAGAGCTGTGCGCTGCGCTCGGAGTGATGGCGCAGTGGCCGTGGCGCACGACGTTGGTTGACCTGTGCGCCGGCCTGCGCCGCGCGCTTTTTCGGCGCACGTCCTCTGCTTTTCTTGCGCACGGACTTCCATGAATCGACGTGCGCTGGTTTCCCTGCGCTTTGCGCTGATTTTCGGCGCAGCGCACGTATTGGCCCCTCTGCGCCGGGATTTTCGGCGCACATTTATTCCATGAATCGGCCTGTAAATCTTACTGCGCATTGCTTAAAAACATTGTGAGTTCTTAAAGCCTGCAATCCAAAGGCCATGGCTAGTGGTCTAGTAGCATTTTAAAATGGACAGTGAGCACGGCCAAAGGCCAGGCCCACTGGCCATGGCCGAATACCATGCTAGTGATTTGGAAGCGTTCTAAAAGTCTATGGAATAATAAAACAAAAGAATGAGCTTGGAGCACAGGACAGGACATTTCAGCATGGCCAGTTAGGTGCACACTGTTATGGCATGACCGTTTCCGTGCAGGTTCTGTTTGGGCACACTCAGTTAGACCCAGCCAGTTGGGCAGGGACCTCTCGATGCAAGGATGTTTTGGCATGAGAGGTCACAATTGGCACAGCATGAACCTGCAGGCACTTTGCATTTTGTACCTCTCGACGCAAGGATGTTTTGGCATGAGAGGTCGCAATTAGCATGAACCTGCAGGCCCTTTGCATTTCATAATATGGATTAAATGTGAAAAAGATGTATTTACTGAAACATTATAAAACAGGATGGGACATGTATTACACTGTTGTTGCAGAATTAAACACGTATTACACATGAAACAGATTTATTTATGGCAACATTAAAAAGTGCATGCGACTATCCCTCACAAACAACTTCACACCATATATATATACACACACACACACACACACATACACACAACACACACACACACACACACACACACACACACACACATTGCATGCACGCCCTCTAAGGTTACATGAACACCCTCAGACCACACATTCCCCCTTACACTGCACATATATTCAAAAAGAGGACTGCACCATCTCTGGGCAACATTATAAAACAGAATACATAAAATAAAGAAAATCACCTTTATGCTGAAAGCTACTATCAGAGAACTCTGTCCTTAAGGAGTTTGAGATGCAGCACCTAACCATATGCTACAATGATTTTATTTTTTGGATTTTCACACGGTTCATACCTATCCTTTTATCATTGAACAAATTAAATGAAAGGCTAAGTATGAAATCTATGCCCCATGAAACACCACGCTATTGTGGCCTAGTGGTTAAATGCTGGGCCTGGAACTTTGGCAGACCAGGAGTCAAAGCTGTATGATTTTATTTGTTTATTTAACTAATTTAATTTAATTAAAAGAAAAGCAACGCAAGTGGGAGGTGGTGAGGTTTGTTACAGTGCAGTCCTGTGATCTTATTTAGCACGAGGGCCTTTAGACGTGGCTGTTATGTGAGCCACATACAAACATCCCTCACGTCAAAATAACGGCGATGAAAAGGGCGCACCGAAATGGGCGCTGCAGTAGAATGCCTGTTCCAAATCGGCCCACTCCAAAAAGATGGCACCGAAAAGGGGTGTGCCACTTGTAGAACACTGTTTAACCAAAGTGTGTGCTCCATGGCAAATCATTTAATCTCACTGCGCATTGCCTAAAAACATTGTGAGTTCTTATAGCGGGCAATCCGAAGGCCATGGGTAGTGGTCTCGTAGCATTTCAAAATTGACAGTGGGCATGGGCCAATGCCATGCACTCTGATCATGGACGAAGACTATGCTAGTGGTCTGGAAGCATTCTAAAAATATATGGAATAACACAACCCTTGAAATTCAAGGAAAAACTTTAGTTGCAGGGACGTTAAGGTCAGCAATACTTTGTAACAAGACCCTTGAAATTCAGGAAAAAACGTTAGTTGCAGTGACGTTAAGGTGAGCAATACATTGTAACAAAACATTTGAAATTCAAGGAAAAACCGTTAGTTGCAGGGATGTTAAGGTTAGAACTTAATACTTAATGCAAAAAACCCTGGAAACTCAGTAAAAGCCACCTTAACGTTGTGCCCCGTTGCGCTGACTATGACCACAATGATGAGATCACAGATCACATCACTGATGACATCACTAATTACATTACAACAGTAACTGGTATTAAGCATGGCCTTCAGCCATGGTCAGGTGCATGGCCAAATATATTTTAACACATGAATGGGTACTAGTCATGACCTTCAGTTGTGGACAGTGGTCACAACTTTCTTCCGTGTTCACTGAATATTTTATAACACGAACAAGCTACCAACCATAGATGTTGGGCTTCATCAGTGGATGTAGCTTTGAAAATGGTGGGGTTTCTATTCTATATAAGGTCCAACAAACACAAAAAGGGGACTTAGACTCACTCACTCATGCACACTCACTGAAGGAATTCACTTGCTCAGTGACTCATGCTGGAGAAGGAGAAAAAGGAGGCTTGATAATAACCAGAAGAAGATTAAATAGATTGTTCTCTGTATCAACCAATTTTGAATTAATAGAAGAGCCCTGAAAGTGAGGCCTAGTCGGAGTTAAAGCCCTAAGCCCTGTTCAGTGGAAGAGAAAGCAGACAGGCTTTCGAGCAACAGCTTATTCTATCTTACTGCCTGATGCTCACCTGTTCCTGGAGGGGAGGAATTGAAGTAATCCTTAAGAGGGGATGCCCACCAGCCTGTGATTCAGCTAAAAGAAATGTGATGTGGGACTATGATTTAGAAGGGAATTATTGTTGTGGGGCGATATCCTAAAAAGGAAAGTAGATTAAATCCTGTTAGAACTGAGGGGCGGATATAGATACAATAATTGTGCATCCTGTAAAGTTAGGGAACATTTCAGAAAGTGTATGTGCTTCTAGAAAAACACCTAACATTGATAGACTAGGTCCATTTTGTGTAGATCGGGAGAACCCCTGACTACTTCTTTGTGCATTGATCAAGCACAGAAGAGCATAGGACATCTCACTGTGTGCAGACCTAGACAAATACAGCAATTAAAGTCACTTCCTGGCTCCACCATTGAGTAGTATACTGTGGATAATGCTTAGATGCTTTAGATAAAAGGGAGAAGGTGATTATTCGCTGTCCGTTTCTTTCTGCTGTTCAAGGTGCCCATCGAAAAGAAGTAAGGTAGATTTGACATGGTAATTTAATAGAAACATCACTGAAGGGAATTTTACAAGCCATACACATACCGGAATTGAATTGCAACTCTGACCTGTCTATTAATTAAGGGAGTGTTATTTTGAAAAAAAGGTGGACGTAGTGAGAAGTGGATAGGCAGGGATATTTTAACTAATTTGTTGTTTGCACAAATAAAAGATTCCCCCTGAACTCTTATGCATCCATTCCAAGGTGCCTGCATGCTCAGTGTGAATTAAGTGCACAGATACCAATGGTGAAGTGTGTGTCAGTAAATCTCTATTCCTATAACTTTAGCGTTGAAGCTTGAAATGAATAGTGTGATTATTATTTCTCATCATTGGCCTTTGAAAAACGTATTATATCTTTAATCTGATTCCATTATTTCTGTTTTGTTAATAAATAGACCTTCTGTTCAACTAGTGTGTTTGTAGTCCCAAAGGGGGAGGGATTGTGTAAGAATCAATTCTATTACATCGGGTGTCTCAGATTAATTAAAATAACTTTATTAAATAATGAAGAATTGTGCATAAATGTTTGGGGTGGGAGGCCATTTCCCCTGAATTAGATATCGCCCAGTTAAAACATCCTACAATACATATACATTTTTATAGAACATTGATGGCACATTCCTTTATTTTGGACAGTTGTACTATTGCTGTTTGGGTTGAAACTGTTTCACATTCATGCCCCTTTTGAGAGTATAGCCTGCCCTTGGACCACATTTCCACAAAAGTCGAAAGAGGTATATCTCTTCATATAGGAATATCTCTGCCTTGTGGATGGCCTTCAGAGCCATGGTTTACTGGGGATGCTAAAGTCCTGAGCCTCAAACCAAGGCAAGCAGAGCACATAAGTGGTCCCTATGCTCTGTAGTTAAAGAAAAGTTGCCATTTCATCAGCTTACTAAGCAATACCATGTATCTATACAGGATGCAAAGCAGGTTTTTTTCACTAATAAAGCTGAGACTGCCTTGAATCTACCTAAATAATTATTTGCAGTGGTTAACTCCCGTTCTTACACTGCTCAATCCTTTGCTAGAGTTTCTCCCACTCAAATGCCCTGTAACTCTTTGCCCGACTTTTTTGTTACCAAAATTGTGAATATACGTGATACAATGTGTCTGGCAAGTCAGGCTGTTGGAAATCCATTTCAAATCAAACAAGAAGCAACTGTATTTCACTCATGGTCACACCTTCCTATATTCTCCGCTGAGACAGTATCAAATGCCGTAAATTGACTAAAATTAGCTGACCTTTCAGAACGTATCCCTTTCTGCATACTTAAAGACATCCTGTCAAACATTATTACCTGGTCACGCAGGCAGTTAATCTGTCCTGCCAATCTGGCTCTATACCAGCTGAACTAAAACAGGCTACTATCATTCTGTTTCTTAAGACACTGACACTGGATCCTTCTATCTTGGCTAATTTCTTCCCCATCTCTCTTCTTCCCTTTCTTATGAAATTACTGGAGTCTCTGCTGACCCCTCCTCTCTGTTCTTTTCTAGAATCTTACTGTTTTCTGGACCCCTTTCAGTCTGGGTTCCGACAGTGGCATGGCACTGAGAGCATCCTGGTCTCTGTAGTGGATGTCCTGGCTAGGCTAGTTGACCAAGGTGTTGTGGGAGCCCTGATCCTACTTGACCTTTTTGGCCACATTTGAGATCATTGACCACTCCATCCTGTTGTCCCTCCTGGTGCTGGTGGGGTCTCTGGACCAGTTCTGTCCTGGTTTGAATCTTTTTTGACTGATAGGGGCCAATCTCTCTCTCCCTCTTTTCTCTTCTTCCTCCCGGGTGCTTTTCATGTTGAAGACGAGGTAACAGTATCTGAGATGGATGGGGGTGCAGATCTTACTCATACATCAATAATCAGACCGACTCAGGAAGTGTGGAAAAATCATGGCTGTTTTGTTAGCAATTATCTAAAACAGGGAGTACAACGGACATCAACGGACGTTTGCTCAAGTCTCTCAACGATTTACATGAAAAAACACAACTTTATACAGAGAATTCATCCTAAGTGACATCATACTACGTGGCAAAATGAAAAAAACTACTAGGGGATGTGATAGGCTTAAAGGGAACATCTAAGTGTACTTTCTGCAGGGACGAGGATCGCAATTTGGTCTCTAAAGTCAGGTGGACAACTAAGCCCACCCCAAGTGCAAGTCATCTTCCGTGTCAGACTAATACACAATGTTCTATTGGCTTCTCAATCTATGGGGCTCCTTGCTAAATGGCCCTCTACAATTCTTTGGCATGCTTGTACCCTTCTGGAATATTCCACTTGCTAGCAGCACGCAAGCTGGTACCCCAGATGCTGGGGTGTTGGCCTGGTCATGCCTCCCCACCCAATTAGCCCAACATCCATCATCCCTCCTGTGGTCTGTCATTCAATGAATGCGTTTGAACTCGGCCTTGCAAAGGCTGACTGTGCCTGAGAATAAAAGGGAGTGAAGGCATGGCCTTATCTTCTGGTCTCTGCACAAAGTCTATTTTCATCTGACCATGTGACTAGAGACCACTGATGAGCTCCTTTGTTGTATTTAATACTATTAAATGAAGAAAACCTGGCACTTCTAGTGTTTTCCATTACACTGCAAACAGGAGCTCAGATCGCTTCTTACGTTCATTGTATCTTCTCGGTAGATAACCAGACTCTTGGCAGCCCTGACTCTTGACACTAGGCCAGGCAAGCCTTCTTGAATCTTCCTTCGCCTTCAGCTTATTTTTATTCTGCTGCACCACACTTCCAGCCCTTTCATTCATAGGGTCCAAGTTTGCTAAAATGCATTGTGGAACATCCAGATTCTATACATTCCTATATATATATATATATATATATATAGTGGCGGCACCGCATACAGTCTATTCCCGATGTAGCCAGACTCATGATTACTTCATCTACTTGCGTTACTTTGTCTGTACATCTGTAAAATGGCTTTACATTGTCTTTGTTGCTTCTCCGCACATGCAATCTTCATTTTGCTCCCAAAATGTTGCTTAATTTCGCTACTTCGCCATTAGATTCTATACAGTCTACATGCTTTCTTCACTGTCATCTCTTCTGGGTGCGTCATTTCTGATTCTTGTGACATCACCAGTCTCCTCTTTCATTCATCTTCACACTTCTTCCGGAACTTCCTTCAGACGGCCGTCATTTCTTCGCGGATACATAAAGGGTTTTCACAATGGATACCTTGTTTCAAGGACTCTTCGAGGCATAGGTACCATTAATGGCTTTGCGCATGTCGCAATTTCCGGCTGCCAACATATAGGCAGAATGGGGACGGGAATTCTGGTAGAGGTGCTTGGCTCCTCCTCTACACTGTGGTGTCCCTTTAGGATCCCCCTTGTCTCCCATGCTTTTTAACATCTATGTACAGGCTATTGTTTGTCTCATCCGGTCTTAGGGTCTCCGGTGCTACTCCTATGCCAACATTGCCATAGGTGAATGGCTGATGAACGGCAATTGGCTTAAACGCAATGGAGACAGGATAGAGGTTGTGGTGTGAGTCCTCCTTCTAGTTGTACCGCATGGACTTCTGTCTGATGGCCACCTCTGTTGAGTGACTCTCCTACTCCGGTGACAGTGGTCAAGAACTTGGGCATCTTACTTGTCAGCATTGCTATCAATCGATGCCCAGGTTAGTGCTGTTTGCAAAGCTGGCCATTTCCATGTAAAGATTTGCTGCAATGTGTTACCTGTCCTGTCTAGATACCTGTGTGCCCTGGTTGTTGCTTCTCTAGTTCTGAGCTGCATTGATTATTGTAATGCCCTGTTTTTAGCTCAGCCTCTCTACTTAGTGTGCCTGCTGCAGCTTCTTCAAAATCTGGCTCTCACATTTCTCCGGTTCTTTGATCGCTCACTGTCTGCTGGTGGCTGAAAGGGTTGAATTGATGTCCCTCTCCTTGGTACACCAGGCTTATTATCACCAGGGGGCAGAATTTGTACAATATAAGCTTGTTCCCTATATCCCTGGGTGAATTCTTAGTTCAGGCAATGCTCGTTTGATTACTGTGCTGTGCTATCAGCTCTCTAGGATAGGTGGCAGGGCATTCTCGATTGCAGCAGTGAAGTTGTGGAATGCCTTGCCTCTTGCTCTTAGATGTACTAAGAATCATTATGAATTCAGGCATTCCTTGAAGACATTGCAATTTTAGATAGTAAGGTCTTGGTTTCCATTTTTGTTTAGATTGTCCTAGAGCCAGGATGCCCTTGGGTGGAAGTGTGTTCTATAGGTTTGCATAACATAACATAGCATCTCTTAACTGAGACTGTTTTAGCTTTATGATTGGGGTCACTCTTATTATGTAGAGGCGTGATGGCTGAGTATGCAGTTTAGCCAGTAGTCATCCTTGTACTCCTGTTAGGCAGAAGTAATTTCATCAAATTGTCTAACCCCCAAATTTTCCCTACTCTTCCCCTTAACTTTGTTTTCCTCAGTGCTATACATTTCCCATTACACATGCTGACAGTATTTAAAAGACCAAAAATAAAGTACAAGTAACAAATCCATCCATCCATCTATTGATCCTATGTCTTTATTCATCAATTAATTCAAACTCCTTTGCCTTCCATCCACTCTTCTTTTTCACCCAAGGGCGTAGGAGACAGTCAAGACAGAAAACAGCCTTTCGATTTGGTGAAGTTGGGAGTTGGGGATGGCTGGGATACCAATTACTGGTAGAACATTTTTGGCTTAACCTGGGGAGTACCAGGTGAATCGTGTGATAGTACAGCAGCAAACCGGCAACATGGTATCGGAAAAGAAACTGAGACAGATGAACGAAGAGTCATAGAAGGCAATGGGAGTGGGTTTGGGAGTGAAAAAGAAATTGAGGGCAGTGGGGAGACCAAGAAAAGAGAAGAGGAATGCATGCTGAGTGCCTGTGAGCACAGGGAAGACTTATTAATTGAAACACATTTTTTCTGTTATCTCTGGAATCGGCAAATCGCTACACTACTGCAGGAATTGGCATAATCACAAATGATTTCTGGGAAATTATCACAGGAATAGGAAGTGGAATTTTACACATGCAGCAATTTCATCTACTAAGCAGGGAGCAGTGGGTCTTTGGGAAAACATATTGATGCAACATGCACAGTAGCCAGTACGGAAGGTCTTGGTTAGTGCGCCCAGAAGAAACTGATTGGTGCAATATGTACAGTTGTCACTGCTGAATGCCATGGCTACTGGGCCCTGAATAAACCGTATTTGAAATTCTGTAAAAAAAACCTTAGTTAAGAAAATGTTAAGCTGATCGTATGTTGATGAACATCTTAACTCGACTCCTCCTCCACCTTTAACCCCCCCCCCCCCCCCCAGATCCCCCAGTCTTGTCCCTGGCCCATTACAAAGCCGAGGAGCAGATAAACAATGTAACATAAAGGATTCTCAGTGATATTCAAAATTGTATAATGGGTGACATTTACGGGCGGGTCACCGGGTTAAGAGGGTCATCACTTCTCGCACACGCTGACTTTCAAGGGTTTTGTTGTGTTAAATCTGATCACCTCAAGTCTCTCTTAACTAAAGTTTGTTTCAGTGATCTGTATATCTATGTATGGGATATATACGTTTATGTATATATTATGTTGGGTGCAGTAATTCTGAACATATGTTGTAATTCCTCAATTATGTCCCCAAAGGCCTCTCATAGCATATTTCCTTCATTTGTTATACACACAATTCAGAATGCACAATGCATCCGCGCTGCATTTTTCAAACACACTCAGGAAAGGCTTGTTTTATTCCTCCATAAACCACGGATTTGCGGGAAGCGATTCTGTCAAATAATCACCGGAATGTCCTTATTTAAACTTGTATTTTTTAGATAAGTTCACGCTGTTCAAACAAGCTCGCATAACACGTGTCCACATTCCCTGCATTGCGCATATGTTTCCTGTTGTTTTTCAGAGCGCGCCGCTGTTTTTACTGCACGCCACGGGCCTTTATCCGAGCGGGTAGACAGAGCGGAAGACCTCTGTCGAGTAAGTCATGTCATATCATATCCGAGAATTAGGCAAACCATAATTCCGGCGGGAAGAGTTTAGTTGATTAGACCATTTCCCTTTTCTTACACACTTCGCTGGAATACATCAGCACTTTCCACGATGCTTGTTATTCTAACAGCCAATCATAAAACGGCGAGCAATAATTGTCTTTTTTTTATTTTTATTGCGCTTCAGCAAAGTCTATGACATACCGTATTTATTTGGCTTGGGCTTGAACTTCGTGAACTGATGGCCTCCTCCTGCAGGCATGCCTTCTGTGTAGGGGGAGGTACACAGGATTTTTCATTCGGCCCTCTGCCAATGGTTTGCGGATAGTGCACGTTTTAATGATTCGCTTTATGTACAAATGTATGTCCCTTATAATTATAATGTTTTGGATGGTTTAATAACATTATGTTAGTAGCAACACTACTGTGACAGTAAGCCTGAGTGAGTAGTCCAACATTTTCCGTGGAAGCAACATGCATCAATCACTACCTGGCGAATACCGCATGAGGTAACTACTGCCCTAATAATGATGAGAGATACCTCATAACAACACTTCCAATTTTCCAAAGTCCTGGAAATCATTTTAAAAGTAGCCGACTTTCTTTCCTGTCCTAATGGGAATCTAGAGTGCATCCCCTCACGACATGAACGAAACACAAAACATGTCAGGGGTTAAAATATTTGAATCTCTGCTATCCATCTGTTCAACGCTTTGCAATGAAATACGTGGAAGGCTGAATAATGACCATTCGCGCTGGTATATACCATTGCACAATAACAGGGGGATCAGCTACTGCACAGAGCCCATTTCCACCAGCTAAACTATGGTGGAAAGGATTGCAACATATAATGTGCTTGACACACGTGCATCTGTTGGCGCTACTCATGCATATTCTTATAGCCAGGCAGAGCCACTGTAATTCTGTAATGGTAATGACCATATGAGATGAAAATCAAATTTAGGGTGTGTGTACTCTTTTTTTTTACATCTGTGCATCTCTCTTGCACTGCATCTGTGCCTTAATTTCTTTTTTTTTAAAAATCGAATTTAGGCTTTGTGTACTTTTTACATCTGTGCACCTCTCTTGCATTGCATCTGTGCCTCAACTTCTTTCTTTAAAAAAAAAAAATCAAATTTAGTCTGTAGATTTAACATCTGTGAACCTCTCTTGCATTGCATTGCATTGCATTTTTTAAACAACAATTTGGGCCGTGTGCACTTTTTACATCTGTGTACCTCTCTTGCATTGCATTGCATCATTTTTGAAACGTGGAATTTAGGTTGTGTGCATGTGTGCCCCTTTTAAAAGAAATAGAATTTAAGCTGTGGGCACGTTTTATATCTGTTCAACTCTCTTGCATTGCATTTGTGCCTCTTTAAAAAAAAAATAAATCGAATGTAGGCAGTGTGTACGTTTTACATCTGTGCACCTCTGTCTCTTCAAATTCTTCCCTTTCTGGATTGCATATATGCCATTGGGACTACCCTACCAGGCCACCTGGTGAGTTTAGCTAGAACTATGCAGTGCAGCCACTCTTCTTCCATTTCTCAACTGACCTCTGCTGCCCCTATGGCTCTCTCCATATAACCTATTTTCTCTAACTAATACACTATCACCTATCCCCCTCTCTCTCATGAAGTCTGGTAGGAAAACGCACAAAAAAGACATCTTGAGTGCAAACCCTGGACTTCCTATCACAGACACCTATGTCAGTGCCTCCTCCAGAGACGTTTTCACTGATATCCTCTTCTGTGTCCCCTCTCTAATTTACATGATATGATATGGCATTTATAACATGCCTATTCACAAGTGTTTCAAGGCGCGACGAGGCAAGGGAAGTGCAGTACATGGGATAGTAGAATACATAAAATAAATAAAAAGCGGCCAGCTGGTGGCAAGTGCAAGTTAAGTGCAGATATAGGTGCTGGTAGGGGGACTGTAGGGATCCAGAAAACAGTCCCCAGATGCAGGGGTTGCCAGGGAGGGAGTGCAGGTGTGCAACTGGTGAGGCCTGGCCCGAGATCAGAAAGGGTGGCCAGGTATCCAGTGCAGTTTCAGCCAGGAGTTCAGCAGGGGAGAGGGGGAGAGAAAGCAGAAGCGAAGAGGAAGGTTTTGAGGTGCTTCCGGAACCGGAGAAGGTCTCCTCAAGTTTCAGGGAGGCAGGAAGGCTGTTCCAGAGGGAGGCCCCTGCCAAAGAGAGAGATCTACCACCAACTCGTTACTTGGAGAAGCGACTGACCCTGAGGGAATTGGAGGCAGCTGAGCGAAGAGCTCGAGAAGGGAGATATTTAGGAAGAGAGAGTTGAAGGTAATGCGGCCCAAGGCCCCAGAAGGCCTTGTGGACAATGCAGAGGGTTTTGAACTTAATCCTCGCAGCCACTGGGAGTCAGTGCAGAGATTTCAGTCCTGGAGATATACGATCCCTGGGCTTGAGGCCAAGGACAAGTATTGCAGTCCTGTTCTGGATAAGTTGCAGAGGGCGGAGAGTAGAGGTAGGCAGATTTAGAAAGAGGCTGTTACAATAGTCCAGCCTAGAGAGAACCAGAGCTCTGGAGACAGTGAGCTTCTGGGGGAAGGAGAGGAAAGGAAGAATACCTCTGAGGAGGTGCAGCTGGTAGTGTGACTTCTTAGAGACGTCAGAGATGTGAGGAATAGAAGGAGAGTGTGGAGTCGAAGATGACCCTGAGGTTTTTAGCCTTGCAGGTGGGAGCAGAAAGAGGGCCAAGAGAGGCCGGCCAGAGTGCTGCAGGGAAGGAGGAAGCGGGTGTGCTGATGAGTAGAATTTCAGTCTTACTGGCATTAAGGCAGAGGTCATTGGAGGCACACCACTCCTGGATAGCAGACAGTCAGCGATGAGGGAAGTCGAGGAGGAGGCTGAGGGTAGCCTGAAAATGAGCTGGGTATCATCCGCATAGCACTGAAAATTGGGGCAGACAGTGGCGATGCAGATAAGATGGACTCCCCATCTTATCTTCACCCCCTCTCCTTCCACATCCTCTACCATTAACGGTGGCACTAAGTGGGAAGTCCTCTTGGCCGCCTTCACACCTTCATGTTGCTTCATTAATGTGTATTACACAGGCACTATTCTGGTTCAGGGTCCTCAACTCAACCGCCTTATCTTTGACCAGATCCAGCCTTCTCTCATTAACTTAAGTCCTTCTCCTGCATCTCCCCCTAGTACTCTATCTCTCCCTTCTCTGACTGGTGTAGCACGCCCCTGCACTCCTCCTCAGAAAACATTCAAAGGTGGAGACCTCCTCCATCTGGCCCCTCTTAATGCCCACTCAACCAACAAACAATCCGCTGGCATGTGCTCCGTCTTGAAGACATTGATCTCGACATTCTCGCTCTTACCGAGACATGGTTCAATGCCAGCTCAGTCACTGCTTTTGACGCCCTCATCCCTGATGGATTCAAGATCATCTCCAAGCCTCACCTCACTGCACTGGTGGGGAGGTTGCCTTAATCTTCCCTGAGTCGGTTTCTGTCTCCATCTTACCCACTCAGCTCTACTCTTCCTTTGAAAGCCTGGTGTGTTTAAGGGTCTGCCAGATCATGGCCTTGGCGGATTTCCCCCCAGCTCTGAGCTGGGGGGAAATCCGCAGCAAATGTGCTTATTTTCGGTGCTATTACCGCCGGCGGGAAATCCGTCAGCGATAAGAGCGCAAATTTTCCCCATCGGGCCCAATGGGGAATGAAGAGTTCCTGAATGGGCCCAATGGGGAATGGGCACTAACCATAGCGCCAAACCCGTGATATGGCGTTAATAGCGCAGAGGGGGTTGGCGGTAGGGCTAATAGCGCTGGTAGTAATAGCGCCGGCGTTACCGCCCAACTCGTGATGAGGCCCTTTCTCTGGAGGTGAAAATCCCGTTTTTGGCTGTATTACCACCGGCTGTATTAGCCTGCATAATTAGCGCTGGAAATACCCATTGTATCCAATGGACCCAATGGGGAATGGGGATTTACCGTTAACACCCAACTCGTGATCTGCCGGTAATACAGCCAGACCGGTCGGTGCTAGGGCTATTACAGTCGGGCGGTATTACAGCCGGGATACAGCCCAACTCATGATGAGACCCTCTTGCTGTGGTGGCCGAAGTAATTCCTTCCCTTGTGGCACTTCATAATCGCTCACAATGATGGTGTTCTTGTGAAGTCTGTTTTTGTTTAGATTCTTCCCCCTGGATATGAGCAACACACACCCTATTTAGACAATCTAATGCACAGTGAAATCCAGAGAAATCTACTCTAGTTTAGGGTCTGTATATGAATGCAAACATTGAAGCCTCATAAGTGTAAGATTGGCGTTATAAGCCAAAACAGCAGTTTTAAGCCTTTAAACAGATTCAAAAAGCTGTGTACAGAACGTTTTATATATGGATTTTAGTTTACAAAAGAAACACAATATCTTGAAAAAACTGTGACTGAAGTGTACTTTAACGCATTAGGACAACTTAACATTAACTACCTTGTAAAAAAGAACCCTACCCTGTGTTTTTTTCAAGCGTCACAGATGCATTAAACATCCCGCCCTTTCCTTTTAAGTGGAGTCTTTTTAACTGCTGCTGGAACTAATTAATCTGCTGACTTGCTTATAATTTGCCAGCCCCATTTTGTTTTCTTAGAATGTAGCAGTGTGGCTGATAAAAATCCTATTTTATCCACATGGCTTAAAGAGACACAGGTTTTGGTCTGAAATCCTTTTTGCCTTGCATCGGTATGAACAAATACATAAGTATATATATTACAGGGTGGCGATAGCCACCCTACACTTAAGCTGAGTCGGGCTCCCATAGGAACCCCTCAGAATTCTATCATTAGTAAATTTTGATTCGACTAATGGTTTTGGTTGAAACTTTGGAAGTTATTTGAAACCTGTGGGCCCCCCCAGCTTGCAAAGTTACCTAAAGTTTAGCTAAAAAATAAAAAAATGTACTAAGTGTCAAAAGAAATTTCTTTTCCAAACATGCGGCTTCCTTCCCATTCATTTTTCCAGCAACAAAGAGGGTCAATTTTTGCCAAAGCCCACAGCCCAAACCACTGTACAGATTCGGGCCACGTCTGAAACAAATTAGGCATGAAGCGTTGACTCGCAAACCATGTGTGGTTTGGAGTTATTCCGTGTAGTAGTTTTTTAAATATTTGATGGAGAAGGTTTTTGTTTTAGAAAGGAAATTACCGCCATCTTGTTTTTCTCTTGGTGTGAGAGATATTTGCAGCTATAGCCGAGGATATGTGAAAATGAAACGCAGCGAAAAACCCATTTGCAGGTAAAAAATCATGCAAATGCTATCAGGCTAGACGTGGGAGGGGTGGAGGTGGCTAGAGGGCACCAAGTGAAATTTGGGAGCTAGAGGGGGTCTAGGGACTGAATTTGCAACACAAAGCTTTCTGAAGCCTTGGCTATAGCTTTGAATAGCTGACATCTCAAGGCAAACTGCGTCACTGAAACAGCGTGTATTGTGGGGGTAAAGGGAGAGAACAGGGGAGGTGTGGAGGCCATCTGAGGAGTGGGGGCGCTGGCAGAGATGGCAGCAAAGCATTTTCTTTCCACCTGTTTTGACGATATTTGCAGCTATATGGGTATGTGTAGTTCAGTACCCATGGTTACTATTTTTGGCATGTTTTTTTTCTAAACATATTCTTACAGTTATAGAGACATTAGGGGTGTAAAAACACTGGCCAGTGACACAATTGCCATCCAGGCTTCCCATCCATGCAGTAACCTGCACAGATTCTGCTTAGTTTTAAAGTGAGGAAGGGGCCAGCCGCCTCAGGCAATGTTGCCTGATAAATGAACCAGAGTTCCAAGACCACTTATAGAAACGGGACAACTTTTCTTTGCTTTGAAGCTAAGTAGGGTAAGACCCACTTTGAAGCTAAGTAGGGTCGGTCCTGGTTAATGTATGGATGGGCGACCGAATGGGCATCAGCATTTTTTTATTTTTGTAAACTGTGCTGCTGTCATTCCTTGACCGTTTCACACTTAGCATTTTTTTTTGCCTTTTGCCGAATTGCATTCTGGTACTTGTAGTCTCCCAGTCAATAATTTAAAATATATATATTTTAACAGCAACAGTGGGTTTCCCATACCAGCAGTAACTGAGACGAATACTGCTTAGATTCAAAGCGAGGAGGGGGACAGCCCCTTAATGCCTAAAACATGAGACCACCTTTCAAGACCACTTTGAGAAACATGGCCTAAAGCAAGATCCTGCCTCGCTTTGAAACTAAGCAGGGTCAGTCCCAGTTACTACATGAATGGGAGACAGTCCACAGTCCTGAATGCCACGTGTTTTCTTAGTTTTAAATAGCTCATAACACACTGCATCCGTATATCTTTTTAAAACCGTGCTAACGTCATACCTTGAATGTTTTGCACTCACAGACCATTTTTTGCCTTTTGTTGAATTGCATTCTTGTTGTTGTCTTACAGTCAAGATGGGGGGAATAATGCAACAATTGTACATGTTTTGCCTACCATAGATCTATAAGGATTTATATAATTGAGTGACACTATGGTATGTGTACTTTTCAAGTCAGTTTTATAAAGCAGAGTATTTTTGAAAGCTAGGATGAGGAGGGGAAATGATGAGAGGGCAAGTAAGTCATGAGTATTTGCCGCAATCCTGGACACTGGCGCAGTTACTTTCCCCTGATTGTGACTGCTTTTCACGGCACCATTAAGGGACACATATGGGTGGAAAGCGTAATTTTTTTTCAGAGGGCAGACACAACCCCTTGTTTTTTTTGAGGTTGGCAAGCTTGCTCAAGTAATTGCCTACCAGTATTTTACTTGGGTTGTCATGTTCCCAGTGTTGACGCTTACTGACAAGACCACAAGCACTTGATTCGCATTGGGATTTCGTTTTCCAAGGAATATTTCGTGACAGATTGCTGGGTACACATTTTATAGTTTGCCAGCATATTTATTGAAACATTTCCTCTCTCAGGCTATTTTTCTGGTGTTCATTACTTTTTTTTAAAGTCCAATGCAATTTTGTCTTGCCCACTTTGATCTAAGAAGTAGGTCTATTGAACTGCATTTGTATATTTCACTTTAAGATATGTGTTTACTTACTGTCCATATATTAACGGGTGCCAGCTTTTGATTCTCGCTATGGGGGCAAAAGTACCTGGGAATATGTTACTTTTGCAGCTGGTAATTTTTTTCCCTTTTACGTGCTGCTAAAATGTGGTTAGTGGGGTTTTGCGATGTATGACAACAGTCACCAAGAGACTGCCATAAAACAAGGGGCTTGTAGCATGCTGCTTAACCAAAGTGTGTGATACTCAGCAAATCATTTAATCACACAGGGCATTAACTAAAAACATTGTGAGTTCTCAAAGCCTGTAATCTTTTATACATAATAAAAAGAACTAGATATGTTTACAGGTACAGTGACATCGAGGGTGAAAAATCACTGGTGACCCGGGTTTTCCATCCATGCAGTAAACAGGACCTACCTTGCTTAGCTTCAAAGTGAGGTACAGGCCAGCCCCCTCAGGCCATGGTGTCTAATAAGTCAGGCAAAGTTACAAGACCACCTAGAGCAACATGCCTGAGGGGGCCAGCCCCTTACTCACTTTGAAGCTAAGCAGTACTGTGCGTATATTCATAGGGCCCAGCTTTGATTTTCGCAATGTGTGCAGAATGTACATGGGCATATGTTATTCTTGCAGCTGGTCATTTAATTCCAGTTTCTGTGCTGCTTAAATTTGGTTAGTTGGGGTTGTGCGATGTATCACAACAGTCACCAGGAGACCGGGCAGAAAACACGGAACTTGGAGCACGGGACAGGACATTTTGGCACAGTCAGTTCAGCTCGCGCCTTTATAGTGCGATGGTTTCTCTGCAGGTCACATTTGGGCAGGCCCAGTTAGACGCAGCCAGTTGGACGCAGGGACCTCTCGGCACAAGGATGTTTTGGCACGAGAGGTTGCAATTGGCATGGCATGAACCTGCAGGCACTTTGCATTTTGAACCTCTCGGTGCAAGGATATTTTGGCACGAGAGGTCACAATTGGCATGAACCTGCAGGCACTTTGCATTTCGTAATATGGATTAAGTGTGAAAAACATTTATTTACAGCAACATTATACAACAGGATGGAACATGTATTACACCATCTCTGTGCAACATTATAAAACTGAAAAACAAAATAAAAACATATTTATGGTGAACGCTGCCTTTGAGAGCCCTGGCCTGCAGGAGTTCAAGATGCAGAACTTAACGATTATGCTACAATGATATTATTGTTTGGATTTTCACAAGTTTCATACTTAGCCTTTTACAATTGGACATATTAAATTGTAAAACAGAGGGGGTTCTGGGAGTCTCTTTACCGGCACAAACACAGCCCATCGACCTATTCTTGGGTGGATGGCGCCCGGAAGAGTCTCAACCAAGTCTTTAGCTCACTGTCCCTTTCACAGAGGTTTCCAGGGGCAGTCCAGCAAGTCTGAACAAGAGTAGCAGCAGCAACCCCATTCACGTGTTTCAGTAGTGTTGGGCATCATCAGTGAGGTGGAGATGTGCCTCTCTAAGAAAAGTGGGCAAGGGGTCCATGTCTGGATTCCCCTGGTAACTTAGGGTGAGACCCAAAGTTACTTAATATGCAAAACAGAGGGCGTTCTGGGAGTCTCCCTATCGGCACGAACACAGCCCATTGACCTGTTCTTGGGTGGATGGCCCCTGGGAGAGTCTCAACCAAGTCTTTAGCTCACTGTCCCTTTCACAGAGTAGAAATATACCTGCATATCAGTCTTTGTCCTGCCCAGGGGCAGTCCAGCACTGAAATGCTAGGCAATTCTTCTCTGAACAAGAGTACCAACAGCAACCCCTTACATGTGTTTCAGCCTTGTTGGGCATCATCAGTGAGGTGGAGCTGTGCCTCTCTGAGAACAGTGAGCAAGGGGTCCACGTCTGGATTCCCCTGGTAACGTAGGGTGAGACCCAAAGTTACTTAAAATGCAAAACAGAGGGGGTTCTGGGAGTCTCTCTACAGACACAAACACAGCCCATTGACCTGTTCTTGGGTGGATGGCCCCTGGGTGAGTGTCAACCAAGTCTTTAGCTCATTGTCCCTTTCAGAGAGGAGAAATATCCCTGCATATCAGTTTTTGTCCTGCCTAGGGGTATTTCAGCACCAAAATGCTAGGCAATGGTCCTCTGAACAAGAGTTCCAACAGCAATTCCATACCGTGTTTCAGCCTTGTTGGGCATCATCAGTGAGGTGGAGCTGTGCCTCGCTGAGAACAGTGAGCAAGGGTCCACGTCTGGATTCCCCTGGTAACTTAGGGTGAGACCCAAAGTTACTTAATATGCAAAACAGAGGGGGTCCTTGGAGTCTTTCTACCAGCACGAACATAGCCCATTGACCTGACAAAGACTGATATTTATTCTCTGTGAAAGGGAATGTGATCTAAAGACTTGGTTGAGACTCTCCTGGGGGCCATCCACCCAAGAACAGGTCAATGGACTGTGTTCGTGCTGGCAGAGAGACTCCAGAACCCCCTTTGTTTTGCATATTAAATTGTAGTTTGAAATGTATGCACCATTAAGCACTAAGCAACTGTGGCGTAGTGGTTGAATGCTGGAACTTGAACTCTGGCACACCAGGGTTCAAGACTTAAAAAAACAATTAACAGTTTATTTTGGTAAACACTCTGGAGTATGTAGTCTTAACTGGCATGTCTTTGATCTGTGATGTCATTATTTTGGTCATAAGCTGCACAACAGGGGGCATGAAATTAAGGTGGTTTTAGCTGAATTTCAGGGGTTTTGTTGCGTTAAGTTCTCACCTTAATGTCCCAGCAACAAAAAATGTCCTTGAATATATACATATGAATATGTTCTTTTTTAAGTACACGGTTGATGCATGAGTACAGTAGGGTTTGCAAGCTACTTCCAAAATGATGCAGACTACCTGGAATTGCAATGTACATGTTCTGTTCAGAAGGATGAGCTTCTGCTCCCAAGGAAGCCATTGGTGAAATCCCATCTTAATTTAAATCAGCCCATATGTTGTGCCAGTTTGGGGCTCAATGGGTGAATAAGGGGGCTTTGCATGCTGTGCTTGCTGGGCCTAATTTCTACATATATCTTGGCTCACCATGACACTGTGGAAGTTTCCTAAGTCTAAACTACAGATAAATCCAGGACAGGCTTTGTATTCTCTTTGTTCATAAGCCTAGGGTTTTGGTAACCATGACATAAACACATTTGAGGTTTATTCTCAGGGTGTTGTTGCAGATTTGGCAAATTCGTTTGACTATCATGCCACCCCTCTCAGATGTTGCTGTGAGACCTAAGGAAGTAAGTAGAAGGGCTTTTCTGTGTGTGCTTTCTTGAGGTTACAGGTCATTTGGTCGAAAATAAATGGTAGACAGGACAAATGGTCGACGCAATTTGGTCGAAAGACAAATGGTCGAAATTTGTTTTTTTTGTATTTTCACTTTTTTTTTGGGGGGGAGGTCCCCCCCAAACCCCTTTTTTTGCTAAAACCCCCTTTTCTTTCCTAAACGAAAACCTGAAAATATATATATATAAATAAAAAAAAAAATTCGACCATTTGTCTTTTGACCAAATTGCATCGACCATTTGTCTGTCGACCATTTGTCTGTCGACCACATGACTGGACAGCCTTTCTTGAGCATGGCTTCAACAAGCCCCAACTCACCATGCAGTGAGAACATTCCTGACATATCCACGGGTGCAGTGAACACCCCCTGGCACAGCGCACACCTCTTGTCTAGCTATCTCTCCTTTTGGCACTTCTCCCTATAGAATATAGTTTTGTCCCATGATAGATTTGGTCCAAATGTACGCATAGCTCTTCCACTTTATCCTTCTCATGCCTTCCTGAGCACCTTATCTACCCTTCACAGTCAACCCAACTATCGACCCAAATTTGTTCCTCCCTACCACTACTGAATGTTCTATTATACTCTTCCTTTGCCTTTTTTTTCGAGACAGGAAAAAGCACTTCATCGCCCTGAATTATGACAGTAGGCGCTATACAAATTCAAGATAACAACATGACACTGCCACTGACTCACAAATCAGACCAATGCATAGCCAATGACATGTTTTGTGTCCTTAAGCACTCTGCCCAGAATCATAGGCCTACGTAGGGTTTTGGTAAAATAAAATCCTTTTGTTAATCATGACCTTACCAGAGAAAACCACCAAATAAATATGAGTGCTTTTGCTCACATTTGAGGGAGCTATTGATAAATTGGCAAATTCAGATTTCTAACATACAACCACAGCAGAATGATATTGGGGGACCTGTGGAAGTAAACAGAAAGGCTTTACCAACTGTGTTTTCCTCGTAAGGTTACAACATGCTCATGCACAATATTACACTATGGCAGACTCACAAGTCTGACTGATGTGGAGCCAATGACATGCTTTGTGTTCTTAAGCACTTTGCACACAAGCATAAACCTAGTGTTCAGTCAAGTAAAATAAATAAATACATTTCTTTTTAAACAGAGTCTCTATTTATTGATTGCCACCATTGTTTTGAAGGACAAGCCATCACCCCAAACCAAAAAACACCCAATTGTTCCTTCCTCTGGCCAACAGAGATAACGCATCTTCATTGATGGAGGAATGGCACCTCTCAATGAAAGGAAACATCAATTTGCCTCAGGTCAGAGTAAAGGAAGGATGTGAGGGGTGGTTTCCCTTGCTTTGAAGACTCAGGGCCGTGGCCTACAAAAGAACAGCCATTTACACCTTCAATTCAGTTAACCCCAAGAGCAGCAAAAGACTTCAAACCCATAGATGATGAGTCTGGAGCAGAGAGTTTGTGTGGTTCACTGTGTGCACACATTTCTGTGTGTGTGCACATGTTTGTGTGTGTAACATGTTACCTTTAAGGTGCTGTTTATGTTGGGTTGCACCGTTATTTCTTTGGGATGTCTAGCAATGGCATGTTTGCTTTATGCCTGCACTGAGCTATATTATCTATCCCATGCTGGGTTTGGATGTGTTACACTCAGTTTAATCTGGTATGCTTCAATGTATTATGTTGTGGTATGCTATGTCATGATTTTAGCTGGAAAAACATATTCTGTAATGTCTTGTTCTTCTGGGGTCAATGTGTTGTTTCCCCCAAAGCTAAATGCAAGTTAACTAGAATGTACATGAGTGCTACTGTATGTTCTTGTTCACTTCTTTGGGGATGTGGGGGGTGGGTATGATGTTGGTTTTATTTTCTACTAGCTGGATAGGCCATGTTATATTATGTTGAGGTTTCCTTTTAAAGTTTAGCTTGAAATGTCTAATTTTGAAGCATCTTTGAAGCTGCCATAAGATAGCACATAGCAACCCACTAAACATGCACACAAAAAGAAAAAACAGAAGGATAGACTAGGAAATGTAATCTGTTAACTGGACCATACACCCCTGTTTTGACCTAACTTTCACATGATGCCCTCAATTAACAGGACACAATAACTGCAGCCCTGGGTGAAAAAGGCTAGTCAAAGGTGGTATTATGTAAATCAACTCTCATATGTGCGCAGTCACAGTCTAAGAGGATTCCTGCCTCACACACAAATTTAACCCTTTCCTTAAAGGCCGTAGCAGGACTTTGGAACCTCCAGGATGGCCGGACTGGCACTCTGCTCCCAAGAAAGCTGTTTTTTGCTTGCTTTTCAGCGAGATGTTGCAAAATTGCCATGTTCGAATTCCTGTCTTACAACCCCTGCCAAATGTTGTTGGGGGCCCTAGGAAGTAATTTGAAGGTCTTTGTTGTCTGTGTTTTCTTGGCCATGGCTTCAACATGCCACAGTTCAGCATGCAGTGAGTCAATTTCAGACACACCCCCTGGTGCAGCGAACATCTCTTCCCAAGCTATCTCTCCTTTGAGTGCTGCACCTCATAGACTACATTTGAGTCCCAGGATGAATTTGGTCCAATTGTACTGATAGCTCTTCCACCTTTTCCTTCTTGTGCCTGGGTTATATTTAGTTTCTGGTGGCATTTTGTGGTATTTTTGGTATGGTGGTATTTTCTTAGCTCTTGGCAATATATTGTGGTTAACCTATTTGGCTATTTTCATAGTGGTCAGACTAATTTCAGAACACTGCCTAGTAATTATTTCACCAGGGTAATTAATGGTAAACAGATACTGGACTTAGTACACTCTGATTAATTAGTTTATGCTCGCCTGTGATATTTTATCTACAATATCACTCTTATGCCGTTTTGGCTGTGTTTCAAAATAAAATAAATTGATCAAGATCCTTTCATGACCAAATAGTCAAATAGTTGTATTCACACGCATTCCAAGCACTTCTGAAAACTCAACTTACAAGGAAAACAATGTATTTTATGTTTAACCACCTGTGGCAACGTGAATTACTGCCTGTAGTAAAATAGGCTTACCCCCTGTTGGATCTCAGTCTGTGTGATAATAATAATTCAGACACATAATACAAATACTAGACCAATTTGTTTTTCTCTTGTGTGACTTTATAAAATGTAAAAATTCAGAAAATGACCAAACAGTTGCATTCTGTTGTGCTCCTTTACAATAGTTTATATTTGAACATGGATCAAATGCATTAGATTAGGGAGTTTGCACATCGCGTTTTTAATAATAAGCTTCAGTTACACATTTGTCACCGGCTGGCCACTGCACAGTCTGATACGGAAACCTTGACTATTTCTCTCCCAATACTTGGCAGTTAGGAGTCTATTATTTTAACAAAAGTTCACTTTATAAATGGGAATCCACGTAAAATATAGTTTGTCAATAACTTTGAAAACAAACCTATTTCTATCACACAACCTGTAAGAATTCCTCACGTATAATACACGCTCCTCAATTACTGTTATAAGTACCAAAATCTGTTGGAGATATTCCCCGACTCAGCTTGGCAGTAAACCCACAAAGTCCTATCACAGCCTTTCTGCTTGCCACGCTTAGGGTCAATCACAGATAAGGTTGCTCGAGGCGGCAGCTTTTGTAATGACTGCCAACCCAGGAGACAGGCAGACAGCCTGCAGCGCTGAAGACTCTCAGGAATCAGACTTCTGCTCCCTTCGCCAGTGAGTAGTTGAATGACCTAGCCAACTCTGCCTCAAACCTTTTTCACAAACCCCTCTGTCACTAAAAACAACACTGCCCCATGACAACTCATCTCATTAAAATAGCATGTGATTTCCTCTGTGCCTTTCTCATTGTGCAAACTGCATTGCTGAAGAGAAAATGTTGCATCTCTCTGGCACCTCCTGCCCCGAGACAATGCCATATCTTTAACAGAACAGATCTTACATTCCACATTTTACAATACAGCACATCTTTAAGCCTGCACGTTTAAAGTTTATTTTTCTTTTCCATTCCCAGAGCATCATGCATTTCCATCAATCTGCATCCAGTTTATCATGGACTGATTTGCACTACATGTTACTATGGGAATTATATGTTAAATAGGTGTGAGTTAATTAGTATGTTAGTTTCATGTTAGTTTCACTTTTTCAGTGCAACTCAGCCCATTAAAATAGCATTGTGGTACTCAGTGATTATTTTCTAGCATGTGTTCCGTGCATTGGTATCTATTTAGATTCAGCCTGAGTGGAACCATTGAATCACAGATATGAGTCTCACATCCTTGGCCCTAGTTAAAATTCAAACCTTTGCTAAAATGTGAATGTTGAAATGCAGAGCCTGGATGTTGAAATGCAGAGCCTACATCCCTACATGCATTCCTGTGCATCTTAGCTATCCCTCATCCTCATCCCAACTATCTACCCGGCTTTGCTCCTCCCTACCACAACTGAATGTTTTATGATATTCCTCCTTTGCCTCTCTGACAGGCAAAAGCACGTCAATGTCATGAATTATGGCTGTAGGTGCTATACAAATATGGCTTTGAAGCTCCAGTGGGGAGACGTACATGGCCTGTAATGGCCCCCCAGCCTGAGCCATGGTATGCCCAACTGAAGATAGGGCCACGACAGTACTGTGGGCAGTTACCAGGCAAGTCTACCTCCCCCTGCAGCGGTGTGAAAGCCATTTGCACACCAGGGTTCATTGGGAGTGCAAATGGCTTTCTTTTTATCGCTCTGGTGATTGGCTGCAATAAGCAATTTCAATCTTCAATCTCTGGTGAAAAAAAGACTTAAAAAGAAACCAAGATGGCTGCTGCCAAAGGGAAAAAGGACTAAGTCACATTTCCATTTCTATGGTGGCAGCTGGAGCGGGAGGTGCACCGGACCGGAGCCTAAAGCTCCAGTCCTGCAGGTAAGTAGGGAAGGAGGGAGGGACTGAGGAAAAGGTTTGGGTTTGGGGCATTGGGGAGTGGGGAGGCAACAGGGAGACACTCCCTGTTGTCTCCCCAAATACAATAAGAAATATGACTCCACCGAGGGAAGGGCCTCGGGTGGCTGGAACAGTAGTGGAGAATGTATATTCACCCCTGCTGTTCCAACCACCTGATTGGCTAATTTCTCTTCACCAGGTGTGAATGTAAGATAACATAACATTTGTACGAAATTGTCACTGCAGAGGCTTGGCACAAAATATAAATGACATTAAAATGCAATAGGCTGCGTTTGATATGGACAATGTGATTCTATTCTTTATATATTTTTGCTAAGAAAACATGAAACCTTTAACCAGCAAATTCCAATCCATGGTGTGTTCCTTCTCATGTTTCAATTTATTGTGTGAACCAGATAATTTACTACATTAGAAAAAAGTTATGCCAATACCTGGGACATTTTTTCTTTTTTATATTAGTGTGAACTATGGCCTTATTTCTGTGAATGTTTTAGAATGGCTGGCACAATGTATGGGTACAATTGGCAGGGAAGCATTCTTTCATTGAACACCTGTACCAACAAACAACTGTAGAATATTATTTTTGTAAACATTTTGCAGATGCCAAGCGGAGATATCGAAAGTGTAGGAGTAGTGGAAATAAACCACAACAAAAGAAGGAAAAATCTGAAAAAACAAACAGAATACATTTTGAGACACTATAGTTAAGTTTGGAAGGAAGTGGCTTGCCAAAATAAGTTTTGACCTATAGCTATGGGAATTTGCATACTGTACTATAAACGGTCAAACATCTTGCTGCCCTTATAGATGATGATTGATCATTGCCCAGCCACCCTTGAATTAGAAGTGGTTACAAAGACAGGCTTTCTTTAGCTCACCATTCCCAGGCATCTATTGTGGCAAAGTGCTGTTCTCGGACAAGTCAAGAATGCCCGCCTGTCGGTGTATTTTCCCTCTCTATGCCCAGGGCCAACTGGCCCCCTGGTGGCACAACATGTACATATTGGGGAGGCAAAGAGCAAGTGGAAACATTGAATGGTATGGTGTGGATCATTGGGGGGGTGGGTTGGAGACATGTGTGTGGAGTGGTGTGGTGTATGGTGTGTGGTTTGGAGAAGGTTGGAGGCATGTAGAATGCAGTGGAGAGGGGTTGGGCGATCTGGTGTGAAGTTGTCTGGGTTGGGTATGAATAAAGTAATGCAGGGGTTGTGTTGGAATGGAGTGGAATGGTATAGTGTGGGGTGGAGTGGGGTTATGTGGAATAGTCTGATGTGGAATAGTTTGGAGTCAGGTGAAGTGAGGTGGAGGGGTTTAGAGTGGAAAGGGGTGTTGTTCGGTTCAGCGGAGTGATCGGGTGTGGAGTAGGGTGGGGGCCAGGGATGAGGTGGAGTGGTGATGGGAGATGTAGGGTGTGCCTTAGTGGTTAAGGGTGGAATAGGTTTGCTTGAGTGGTGTGTGGTGGACAGTGGGGTGGAGTGCTGTAGAGTAGGGTCTGGTAGAGTGGGGTTGAGAAGTGTTGTGTAAAGAGTTGTGGGATTGAGTGGGGGGGTCAGGTGGGCTGTACAGTGTGGAGTGGGGAGGAATAGAGTAGTTGGGTGAGAAATTGTCTGGAACAATAAGAGGTAGGATAAGGGGTAGAGTGTTGATGTGTGGAATGGTGAGAGATGTTGTAGGTAGGGTGGAGTGGAGTGGAATAGAGTGTTATGGAGTAGCATGGCATTGTGCGGATTCGGGTGATATAGAGTGGGATGGCAAGGTATAGTGTGGGTGCAGTGTAGTGGGAAGGTGTTGGTGGGTGGAGTGCTTTGGGGTAGAGCGGGTGAGGACGAATGGTGTAGAGTGCTGTGGGGATGTGGGGGTGCGGTCATGTGGAGTGATGTCGGGTGCGGTGGGATGGGATTGTGTAGTGTTGTAGCGAAGTGATGAAGTGGTATGGTGAAGAACAGTTCCTACAAAGTGCTGTGTAGTGGAATAGGGTGGTGTGGAGTTGTGTGGGCTAGGGTAGTGTTAGTCATGGTGTAGTAAGATAGTTTATTCAAATATAAATTCTAACGAATAGGTACATTACTGCATAAGAATTCTGGGGCTCTGAAGGCAGGCCAATCCAAGAGATGGACGTGGGAGGGGCGAATGTTGTTGATGACAACAGGCAATGGATTGGCATTTGGAAACAATTTGAATGCTTGAACTAAAACAAACCTCTCTGTGTTGCTGTAAAAAGTTTAATATGGGGTGGGTTAGTGTTGGTGGCAAGCGACATGTGCTTGCACTAGTCTTTTATTTAAACCCACCTAGGCTTTGATTTTCTTTTTTCGAATGTCCCAGCTTACCTAACACCGAAAGTCACATGTATGCTGCCACTGGCAAAGGGGTTGAAGATATGTTAGAGAGTTCGATTTGAAGTAAATTAATTTGCGTTGTAAGAGATTTTAATGCAAACCCACCTGTTGTTTTTAAAGAGTTTCTAAGTTCATAAACTTCCCATATTACCATTTCCGGTGCTTTTGATTACATTTGTGGAAGAAAGGAATGTGTGTGTCAAGGCCTTTTTCTCCATTCTGGTAGTGAGGATGGAGTAGAGTGCTCATTCCTATAGAAACAAATCAAGGACTGCAGAGCAACATAAACTGTGAGACCTAATAATCAGCACCCGTAATGAAAGCAAATTAAGAGAAATAGTAATACGTAATAGACAAAGAACAAGTGAATAAATGAGAGAACAATCTATCATTTATTTATGAAAACAAACCCTGACGGACAGGGGCACTAGAAAGACCTGGTAATACCCACAGCCAGAGGGGCTTATTGCAATTAGCATCCCGGAATTCTGGGGGCAGGGCTCGAGGGAGGTGAACATTGGAGGGGGGTCAGGAGGGGTCTCGCGTCAGCACTTACTTGGCAATGAATATCGAAGCCCCCCACTTTTGTGGAGGCTCGAAATGTTGGCTTGATCATGAGCTAAAGCACCCTTTCCGTTCTTCCTGATTGGCTGGAAGGACTCTTGATTCTCCCCACCCCCCAGCAGGGTGCTCTGTGATCTAAATAAAAATCAAGTGTTTTAAAAAGTGAACTGAAGTTGTGACATCATCATTGTCAGTGGTCTACCACTCAAAGTAGCTTCCCAACGATGTTCAGACATTTTTCACCTGTGATGTCCAGCTTGGACTATGACAGCATTGTATATCCAGTGATATTTTGGATCTAGGCCAGAATCCTACTCTTTAAATAATAGGCTGCCTCCTGCAAGGCAACTCTTTTAATCTCCCCCTACATCCCTAGGTTCACCACACTCGCCCTTCCAACTATGGAACCCTCTCCCACACTTCCTTCGGCCCCTACCATTTCCCCGTTCCTCATCCAACTTACCTCATCCCTGGCACATCTACCCCGAGAGTTGGGGGAATGCTTAGCACACAGTTGTGCATCAGTCTTTTTCCAGCGCCCTTTCGTGATCCTGCTTGTCCTGTGTGGTCCAAGCAGAACGTTGAGGGAGTCAAATAAAAGGAACACGTTAACCAAAAGCATAAAGGAAAAGCAGTTATAAGTTTACGATTTAAGGACATTCGAGAGGGGTAGATATGAAGCTGGATAAGCACAGACATTCCAAAACAAAGGAGACATAACAAAAAGGGAAGAACCTCCTCTGTGACAAAACTACATCTAGAACCATCAGGAGCCGCAGGTTAATGGGGAATAGACGGCTTACCCAGTGATAAAGAGACATTCTCTGAGCAAGGAAGCCGGGAGCGGACACACAGCACACAGGAGGATGGGGCAGGGAATGCTAAATTGCACTTGAAACTTGATGGGCAGCCAGTATCGATGGATTTCATGCTCTTTCTTTTTCTGACATAACTAGTAGTAGGTATTGCTATTTTACTAATACGTCAAATACCATTTTACTTTCTTTCCCATGACCTTAGGCAACACTTTAAAAAATCATGTTTTGCTAAGATTCTTCCAAATAAAAAATGTTTTATGGATTCCATCACAGTTATATTTATGGATGTGATTATAGTGACTGATATTTCTCTCCAACTAGCTATGATCTTTTAACCCACCCGTTTCATTGCTGTGGTCTTACTGATTGTTTGTGTCTTTTATTTTCTGCTCACAATCTAGACAAATAATTAGGACATTATTGTTTTGGGTTCTTTTTTCTTTCTTTTTACTATTGGCTAATTGTTTGCCCAGCCACACGTTCTCCACGGTTGCTATGAACATGATATATAGCTGGATTGTCTAATGCATCCCAAACCTTCTTTGATCTGTGCATGGTGGTGGTGGGCCGCAGCTGTAAATGCATGATTTTCACTTCGCACCTCAGCTTCACAATCTCTTAGCAATCAGAGGAGTATCCTGGCATATGAAGGGCTAGTCGGCATCTGAGAGCAGCACCTGTCATGTGATGTGAGTACGAGAGCAAATAATAGTAGAACCTCGACACTGTGCAAATGCTGACTGCCTAGCAAACGCCTTCAAAAAAGCCCACACTAGTCCATGTATATTTCTCCATGATATTTGTGTTGAGGCTTTTGCATTGGACCCTGTTCTGCATATGTTCAAGTTGGCCTGTTTATTCTGCCACTGTGATGGATTTGTTATGCTCCTTTTATTGCTCCCAATCCATTCTTTGAACTGAAACTCTGATCCGAGTCCGTTCCTCCACCCCATCTGTTACTCACTGATAGGAAAGCATTTTCTAGCACCAAGTTTAATTAAGCAAACACACTCTGGTCATAAATGAGAAAATGCTTCAGCAGTGACATGCTACAGCAAGCTGCAGTATGTTTTCTATTTGCTGCAAAACAAACTTTAACTACTTTAAATTAACTGTTTCCTTTGTAAGTATCCCTAATTCCAGATGCTCATTCACAATACATGTTATACTGTACCACTAATTCTATAAGACAATGATGTTGATCACATATGGGGCACAAATGCAAATATTTAATTTACTGTATATACCCATGGAGCTTTGCTTTGTGGCTCTGAACTGGGGATGAACTTCCAGGCATGGCGATATAATGGCACAGCCACTTGCTAACTGAAATGGCATATGTCAGATATTAGTTTGTAAGCATTAGATTTAGCTGTGTATTTCTCAGATTACCAAGGTAGCATGCATGTGTTGCAGTTCAGGATTATCTCTGGGTACAATTCTTTGCCTCCTCCAAAGTCCTCAATTCTCCTGCCAGCTTTAACCCTCATCCTTGCCCTTGCTTTTCATTCTAGGCTGGGGCTTCTTATTATAATTTGGATCTGTTTTCCTCATTTGCTTCTGCTGGGTAATTAAAATCTGCTTCTATTTCCAATCTTAAAGTGAATATCGTACTCACAGAAGGTGGATATGATAGCCAGCTACCTAGCAAGGATGAACTGCCTGGCATACTGTGGCTTTCATCATAGAGTGTACACAACATACAGTGGGCATCGTTGTGCTCAGATGACCTCTGTCCTTTTTAACTTGTTCATGGCAGCTCTTCACATATCAATATCAATTTTTAGTACAAAGGTTTATATCTCTGTTAAAATATGGGTAATGATGATTACATCTATATATATATCTATGTATTCAGTTAAAAATGTTTGTTTTAACAGGACTTTATGGTTACGCTGCAGAAAACACTGGGGAGATTGCTGCATCATGGAGGAAGCCAATCCAGGGAGGAAGCTTCACCGCAGAGACACGCCATATGTCAGAGTCGCCACAAACTACCGGTGAGTTGGTCCATAGCCATTGGGGACCCCTGCCGTACCGACACACAGGCAATAAAGTGAATGATATTATGGCCAATGCTCAAACGTGATTTAAACATAGACAACATCTAATGTTGAATCTATACTTAAAAGAAAGAAGATTTAAATACCGACAGGTAAAAGTGCAACAACAAAACCTAAACATTTATCTATGCAAGAGATGTTACAGTTGGGGAGAGATGATACTAGTGTTACTCGAAGTAAATACATTGGACAGAACAAAGTAGATACTGATAAGATATATTGAAAAGAACACTAAAAACCAACACAAAGAGATCTGAATAGCCCCATAAATATGATTCCTGGCAAAGGAGTATACCAGGCAATCCAGTAAAGAAGCAGAAAGCTTACCAGTGATGCAAAATACATTGACACTTTGGATACTTTTCGAATGCATCTTCCATTGTGTCTCTGGAGTGTTGTGGATGAATTGTATGCTGGTCAAGAATGTTCTCCATAGTGACAGGATCAACTTGTTCAAATTGACCAGTCTGTTGTGTAGCTTCACATATTTGTGTTGTTTCTTTTAAGTTTTCGTCAATGATTATATCTATGTAGGATGCATTGGTTTGTTTCAGATCCTCTAGGGTTTCTTTAACTTTGTTTAAATCAACTAATTATTGCCAAATTCTTTTGTCTTTTGTTGGCACACCATTAACTAGTACAATCAAAGGTTGTGGTACTGGTCGTCCTAATGCTAGTGTTTCCACATTTTCGTAAAGGTCCAAAGGTAAGTGTACTTCCTTGCCATGAATGCCTTTGAGTTCTTCTGATGGAGGCAATTTGGCAGTCTTGGGCTGCAGATGTATTTTAACTTAGAATTGATGTACTGTTTGAATTATGATACTCTCATATAGGTTAAGTTGTTGGAGAGCATTTGGAAGTGGAAATATTTCTATGTTATTATTGAAATCTTGAGATGCATTTGTTTATCATCAAGCTTACTATTATAATACATGCAGACTATTAAGGGATCAGTTATGTTGTATTTAATTTCTGCTGCTACATGCAAGGCCAATTCAACACATTATGATTCCTCATGGTCTTCTATCTTGTTGGACATATCTACAATTTTTGGACTTTTCATGTAGAAAGTTCTGCTACAACAAACACATACTTGGAATTTTAGCAGATGTGTTTTCAAACTTTGCTATTTCTTTTTTGTATGTGTTTGCAAGAAGGTTAGTGTTAGAAAGTTGTGGTTAATATTTTGTGTAGTTAACTGTGTTTTCAAATTCTTCTTCAGTTCCAAAATATTTACCTTGTATTTGATCTATTTGTCTAAGGACTTATTGGGCTGTTCCTTGGGCTGTTCCATTTAGGAAGTTGTCATTGAGTTTTTGTAGTTCTGCAGAGGAATCTTTACCATTGTACAGTCCATGTATAAGGTTTCACATTGTAGAATGGTGTATTAAGAATAGTTTTATGTGATGGGAAGTGCTTTTACAAGTGGTTCCTGAAACGTGGGCTAAAGAATGTCCACATAGTCCAGAGTGGTTGTGCACTGGCTAGGGGTTCCATGTTTTGTAAAATGTTGATTCTACTTTTCTCTTTTATTTTAACACAGTGATTGAGGAATTGCTGTATTCATTTGAACGACTGTTAGCACACATTGCATATTGAACTGCACATCCGTTTGCACACTGGACAATCTTTTTGGCCATGAGGAACGTTTGTTTGAAAGTGTTTTGGGGAAGATTGTTCTATTAAGGCTTCTTTTGACATACTGGTATTTCTAACTATTTCATAGCCTCTTCCAATAGTAACTATGGCAATTAGGTTTGTTTGCTGCTGGTTGTATGCTTCTTCAACGAAATACAGTTCTGTGTTACTGGGGTGAAACCATTGAACTACACAGAAGTTTGAAACGTTCCATGTCCGCATTGTGCATGTTTAGAAGTTTTTGTTGTAGTTTTTCAATTAAGTTGTTTAGTTGTGCTTATTCTGTGTAAATCTAAAATAAATAGTTTTCTTCGTAGTTTGAATGTGCTGTCTTTTAGAGCTTCAAGTATCAGTTTTCTTTGGTATTTTTGAATTGAGGAACATTGCTTTTCATATCTTTTATGAGATTGGCAAAAACTCTGTGTCAGAAAAAAGTGAAATTGATTTTTTTTTAATGTTGTATTGTGACTACATTGACATTGCTAGATATAGTTTGAGATTTGCAACTTTTGTTAGTGGTGACTATTGTACTTTACAAGAGCAGAGTTACTTGTTTTCTCGCTTGTACACTTCTTTGTTTTCTAAAGAGTTCAGTTTCAGTAGGCATTGTTTTGTATGTGTTAAAGAAAAGAAAGTGTGTACTTTAATGTCGTAGAAGGTTTACGTGGGTGTTATTGTACAGGGATGAGGAAGGGTGGTGAATGGATAATAATCTGAATACTTTCTTGAAACAAAGGGAGTGACTCCAGGGTATAACATTAAGGGGTTGCGCCTAATCGAATACAACAATCAGAAAAACAGACCTGTTCAAAACAAGATAGTGCAGGTGTGCATTAGTGACCCCAACATATAACCATATAGATGAACCGATTGCACTAGGTGTTAATACCCATTCATACCATGAAGTTATAGGTGCAGCTGTTATCCAAACACAGTTCTTTGGCCCAGAAAGACTGTATTAAAAATGTACTTTCTTCACTTAAGTTTGGTTTAAAAATACATAATTAAACAGATTATTCAAAGGTGAATTGTGCACCCTAATTAAGTGACTTGTGAAATAACAGACACTTCAACAATATTAAATCAAATCATTAAGAATGCGCTCAAAAACACGTGCAGCTAACCAACATCAGAGTATAGGGTTGTACCACTTCACAAGTGGATGTAACAAAACCACAGTTTTGATCTTTTGTTGTCAAATGTCACTTGTATGTAGCACAAGTACCACCTAATGGTTAGTTAATCAGCTTCTACACAGTAGCTGAATTTTGCCCAACATGTTTCGTCCCTCCTTATGTGACAATACAATTAGTGCAACTTCTTCAGGGGTAGTTTCGCGTGAAATCGGGTTAGCTTCACAACTGAACACTCTGGTTTTCACTCAATCCTCATTATCATTATAGTTCATTCATTAGGATAATATTTTCTACATAATTAATGTAACCACCACTATTTCGCATGTCACCAGTTCTGGTGGGTCAAGTGCCTTTCAGATAGGTCATCGCTAGTGCAGTGATTGTGTGTATGCAGACTTCAAATGGATAAGCCCTACTATGGCATGTCTCAATTCGGTATGTCAGCTCACTCAAATCTTTGGTGTTGCTCATAATTGGAAGTGACAGAGGGAGTTATTAAACAAAATCAACTGACCCCATGGGACCGCTCCATACAGTTGTTTTGTAGTAGTCCACCTTACAATCTCAGCCTGCTTCCAATGAGAATCACACAGGTGCTTCAGTAACGATATGGATTACAATTGGTTACTGGGATGAGTGAGAAAGGTGTTGGAGTCATAATATAGATTATAATTGTGAATTGGTATAGTAAAAGATATTTGGGCATTCTACAGAATAGTGTGATTTGAGTTTTGGTATGCCGAAGGGAATAATACAGCATAGAAAACATTGTTGTTACGGAAGTCACATGATGGAGGGTAATGTAATCCTAAGGATATAGATTCGTTTTAGTTACTCGCATGAGTAAGAGGGATGTTACAGAAATAATATAGATTATAATTGCACAGTAGGATGTGGAAGAGGAATGTATAGATAATGGGAGCTTTTGACTAAACTATTTGTAGAGGGAGAGGCTGTAGACCTCTAGTTTAGTAATGTGAGGAAGAGGGTTGTGGGAATAAAGCAGAATAATGTGATTTCAGTAATTGCATGGCGAAATACAGAAACAAATGCATTGTTGTTAGTGAAGTCACATGAGAGACAGTGGTGTAAGCATACAATATAGATGAATGTTGAGTACTGGGATGAGGAAGAGGGTTGTTGAAGTAATAATATAGATTATAATTGTGCAGCAGAATGTGGAAGAGGAATGTATAGATAATGGGAGCTGTTGACTAAAATATTTGTAGAGGAAGATGCTGCAGACATTTGGTGTAGTGGTATGAGGAAGAGGAATGTGGGGATAATACAGAATAATGTGATTTCAGTAATGTATGAGGAAGGGAAATATACAGCAATGAATGAATTGTTGCTAGTGAAGTTAGTTGCGTGATGGAAAGTGGTGTAAGCACATCTATATTTACTTTTGGGATACTGGGATGAGGAAGAAGGTTGTTGTGGATATTATATACATGCAAGTAAGATGAGACAGAGAGATGTATAGAAACGATTTGTAGAGTGAGAGGTTGTGGAACCATGCAATGTTGGGTAAATGTAATGGACTGTAATTGGAAAGTGTTTGTGGAAGAAGTATGAGTAGTTGATGAGGGTTGTGTGATAACATGTCTGCAGTGTTATGAGTTGGAGAGTGGTGGTCTTAGAGGAAAAGGAGGAATGGTGTGCTGTAATGGAAAAGAGTGTGATTGCTGCAATGGAATGTGGAGTGGGAAATATTATGTATAGTATGAGTGGATAGTTTTGGATAATACACAGTATAGTTATGTTATTAAAATTGGTACAACATATGTGCCACATTGATATAGTTACTTTGGAGAAATGGAAACATTTCTTCAGTAGGTAATGTTCTTTTTTTCCGCAAATGTAAAAGAAAGTTTTCTGGCAAATGTGACAATTATGCACAGCTATAAGTAGTAAGACATGGCATTCACTATGGAAGCAGAAGTCATTTTAAAAGCACTAATAAACTATTGTGATGGCAGCTGCATTGAATCATGTTTTTGCAGCATAAAAACCATTTGCAATTGAAGTGAAGTTACATGGAAGGTTGCATAATATATTGTAATGTGAAGGTGTGCTATAGTTTTGAGAGAAGGTAGGATCATTTCTTTAAAATAACATTTAATTCTTTGTTGTTTTATAGGTTGATAAATGAGGTGTCTTTCAATATGGAATTGGTCTCTGGTATACGTAGTATCACATGCAGCAGTCACTATGGAAGCAGAAGTACGTTTAAAAACATTAATGATGTTTTGGGAGAGGTGCTGCCGTGAAGCCTGTTTTGTAGTATAGAAAATCAGATATAGTTGAAGTGAAGATAGAGGCGAAGTTTTATAATACAGTGTAATATGAAGATCTGCAGGAAGGTAATTTATTTTCTTTTAAAAAGTCATTATGTGTTGTACTCTAGTTGGACGATTCAGGTATTTTTAACTATGGAATTTTGCACTGTTATAAGTAGTAGCACATGTACCCGTCACTATGAAAGGAGACATGCTTTTAAAATCACGAATGAGCGATTGGGATGGGTGCTGCATTGAATCATGTATTGCACACAGAAAACCAGTTATAGTTGAAGTGAAGTTAAAAGCAAGGTTGTCTAATATGGTGTAATATAAAGTTCTGTAGTTTTGACAGAAAGCAGGTCCTTTGGAAAGAAAATATGCCATTATTTGTTGTACTGTAGCTTGATAAGTGAGGTACCTTCAACTGTGGAACTGTGCAGTGCTATACATAGTAATACATGTAAGTCAATATGTAAACAGAAATGCTTTTAAAAGCATTTATGAACTACTGGCATAGGCACTGCGGTCAAGCAGGTTTTGCAGGACAGAAAACCACTTATTCTTGAAGTCATTGTAAAAAAAGGTGGTATATAATATTACTTTAAAAAATTAAATCATATCTGTCGTATGTCTTCTTAGATGTAGATTGTGGAATGTTTATCCTGTAGATTTTGGAAATAGAAATCTGTAAATGTTTGTACAGTAGGTTGTGATAGAGCAGTCTCAGAAACACAGCACAAATGCACTTGCACAGTAAAAATAAAATTGGAACTGTTGAACTAAGGTGAGGGGATTAAATGTAGGGTTTGTATTTTGATCTGATTGGTGGATGGGGTGTCACTGTTTGAATGCAGCCAATCAGGGAGTGTTGCAGAGTTAAGGGTAGAAAGGGACAAAGGGCTGACCTGTATCCCGACTTACGCATATATACACGATTGTTTGCGCACATACCTCACTTGCCATCCAGTCCCTTCTTATATGTCCTGCAGGGAAAGAGGACTGAGGAGACTGCAAACACTGCAGATGTCCGCGGACCTTGGGAGAATCAGCCAATAAGGCCTTCGCTTTTTGAAGGAGGAGTTTAACTGCTGAAGAGGACAAGGCAGCAAGTGTTCCATTTCTTATTTGAATCGCTAAATGCATGGAGCTTAACAAATGGACTCTTTGGATTGTCGGAGATTTGTGAGTTAATTCTGTCACATTTTTCCACTTTGCTAATGAAATGCTTCAGAATTTTCATCAGCACAGATTTTAATGCAGATGGAAAAGCTGGAGATTCTTTTGCAGTACGGCTGCTTTTTGTACTTAAGGATCTATTGTACATGTTTTTCAATTCTAATTTTAGACTTTTATACTCATTATAGGGTTGCCAGCATCCCACTGGTTATTCCGGAGGCATATTGGCAACCTTGCCTTACCGTCTCCGCTGCTGCTATTAAGGCCAGCAGAGTGATGGTAAGTTCCCAATAGTAGTACCGGTGCTGGTGATTCAGGCATTTATCTTCCGGTATGGGCCTGATCTAGTGGCAGGTCAGGCCTGTTGGGATATCCGTGGCTCCCACCGACAGACCTGTTGGTCCAGAATAAATGTTTGTACGGAATTACCAGCATTTATTCTGGCATTTATTCTTGGCAAGCAGACACATTTTGAGAGCCTGTGAATGGTGGTTCCCAATGGAACCTAACTTATTTTTTGTTTTTTCTGCTCTTTGGCAGAGGGAGGGTGTGTGGGGCAGTGGAGGGGCAGCAACTACTATAAAGGAGGGACAAGTGGAGAAGGGAAGATGTAGAGCACTGCTGATTAATCGAAAGTAGGGGGCAATTCCTTTCTTTTTCCTCCCCCCTCCAGATGAGTGCATCGCAGTATACACATAGGACAGTTGTCCTCTGAAGGTAGGGATCAACTTACTCTTGCAAAGTGTGCGATGAAGCAAAAGGAATCCTCTGCCCAAAGGAGGTGAGGTGGAATGAGTGTGGCCAGGAGTGGAAGGTGATGATGCAGTAGAAGAGGTACTTCTACATCCTGAGCAAGGAACTGCCTTTCTGAGGGCACTCGGGTGGAAAGTACAGGTGTGGCGATGCATGGAGGTGGTGCCAAAGGAGTACTGCCTCTTCTGGCCATGACTGAGTGTGACACCACACTCAGTGCAGTGCACACAGAAACTCCCCCAATGGTGGTAAAAAAATGCCACACCCAGGACTCCTCCACCTGCCGTCATCATTCTCCTCTTCCACCTGCGGCTCATTTGATGCAGTGTCCCTGTTCTCTACTACAGGTCCTCCAGGTGGTGGTGATTGCCCCTGGGGCATTAGGGGCTGGGGGGTGGCAGTGACTGATGCAATTCTGAAGCGGGTAGCAGCTCCCAAAATGTGACTCTTCTCCTCAGCTCTGCCAGATTGTGGATGTGTTTAAAAAATGGATGGGTCCCCTTGGAGGAGTTTAGGAGGCCAAAAAGGGCTCTGAAATTTGTACAAAGTTCATAGAACAACAAATAATGTTAGTAGCAGTTGTAGAAGGCTAACGCGTCAACTTGACAGTTGGAAGGGTGGGCGCAAATTATATTTTAAAACACCCCCGGAGCACAGACATTGACTGCAGATATGTCATCACGCTGCATGGGCGTGGTTACTTCATGACATCGGCAGCTATCCGCAACCATGTCACAGCATTCACTAACATTAGAGTATGCATGTGACATCACCCGGGTTTGCTGTGACGACCGCGGCTGTTTCCTGACATTCGCAAACTAATTAAAAGTGCATCACATCATTGCAGACACATTCATTGTTTGCAAATGATCATACAGCTGGGTGATGTCATTAGGGGTTACTATGGAGACCACAACGATGCCCTGACGTTCACAAACTAATTAAAAGTGCATCATTGCCACTGCAGACATGGTGGTACATTTTTTACCATTAGCACACCGCTTGAAGTAACTGTATATGATGGTGCATATACAGACATGTATATATTCCGCAGATTTCAAATTGTGGTATTAAAAAAAAATTAACACATTTAAATCACATTGAAATGAAAATGCATTATGATAGGGAGTGAGAATCGCGGTGGTTGGAAACAAGAATCATGGAAACACTTTGTTAAAGGGTCATTATGGTTGCAATGTAAAACTCCAAAAACTAAAGAAATTCACCAGTCATGCAAATCTATGCAACTCACACCACCGCCAAACACTGCTAAGACTAACACCCTGGATATCAAAGATGACATCACAAATGGCATCATTGATGGCATCCCTGATGACATCACATATGACATTACTACTCTGTAACAATTCTGATGGAAGTTCCTTACAAGGGGTCCTGTTTAGAGTGTTTCTAGCAACATATGAAGGGTGATTTGTAGGCTTCTAATGAACTACTCCATGCATAACAAAAACTACATATTGAAACAGAAATGTTCTACTGAAGGTTTGTTGTTACTATAGCAATATAATAATACACACACATGGAAAATGACTGCAGCATGGACCATATAAGTAGAGTATTCTTATTCTGGTATGTTTGTCCAGTAGACTCATAAGTCTAAGCCTCAGAATCTTGACTAATGCTAAACTTGGAATCAACAGGTAACAATACAAGAATTACTACACACATATTAGTATACAGAGTTATGTAGAACATCAATCTATACACATCTGAAGCAGATATAAGGAAAATCACGTAAGGGAGGAGAAACAACCAGAAAATGAAACTAAGATTAGTGTCCATCATCATGTAAAAAAGGGTATTATCGGTCTGGGACCTGCTTATTGTTCCATGTATGTGCATAATGAGCTCAGGACCAACCCTAAGGAAAGCAACTTAAGATCATAGCAAAAGGAAAAGGTCTACATATACATCAACTGTAGTGCATGTGTTTAAGGGTTTCGATGAAACATGACTAGATCCTCTTCTTAAAATGATTTCTGTCACTGAAGAAAAACAACTTCCCAGGATATATAATGGCATCAGTGATGTCAATAATGATGCCATTAACAATAATGTCCTTTTAACAATGTTTTTACAATGAATTTCAATCTTTTATAAGTGAAAATGTTTCATGATGTTACTGCACGAGTTATTAACATTTCCTCTTTTGATATTTATGAAAGGACTATAAACTCCCTGAGAAAAATCTGGACAATTGGTCTTTGAGGCTGGGCAGGTGGTGCCAGCTATGCAAGAACCTCCCTAGGGTTGGGCAAGTGGGACCTCACTGGGAGTTACTCCCCTCCTGGGGACAAGAACTCTCATTCCAGACTGAAGCTCTCCATTCAAACCATCTTGTTTACATATATGAATATTGTATATTTCCTGTAACCACAGTATTTAAATAGATCCTTCTTTACCTCTCTTAGCTGCAGGAAATGCTGAACACAACCTAAATGCCCTGATCAACAAAGCAGGACACCATTTTAATTGCTTCTGTGATGTGTATAAGAAGAGGAAGGATTGTAAGCAAAGAGAAACTCCTCCGCAGGCAGTGGGACTGCTACGCAGAGACAAGCCTTCACAGTATTGTTGTCCTGGTTGTGCAGAGCCATGCTGGGCTGCATAGCCAGTGGAAGCAAGGAGGGCGAGCAAAACGCTAATTGAAGGCCTACGGGTTGGTGTTGTATCTGACCTAGAAGCCCTGGTCTGAGCGAGAGCAGAGGAGGAAAGACACCCGTTGCATCTGGTTGTGCGACTACACAGGACCAGTGGAGGCCCAGGCGGCGGTAACAGACACCCAGACCATATGAGGGGGCCCAGATCCCCAAGCTCTGTGCACATCGGACTGTAGCTACAGAGATACGTAGCCACAGGGAAAGCCAACAAAGTTTTGGGAGCCTGAGAAACCCAACGGAAGACATACCACTGCAAGGTACTATCATTGCGAATAATAGCTGTGGAACTTATCCTGTTTATGAGAGCCTGAGAAAGCGAAATGTGCAAGTACCCTATAAAAGGTTGAGTGAGAGTAGTGCGAACATATTGAAAAATCAATGGAAAAGCTATTCAGGTTATGGGAACCCGAGAAACCCAAGAATTAAAAGAGAAACATGAAATGGCACTGACAAAAGTACCAACACTGTGAATAGGAGCTGGAAAAGCTCTACAGGTTACCAGAACCTGAGAAACCCAACTATGCAACTACCACATGAAACGGGGAAGAAGGTGATATGAATAATTGAATTAAGGCTTAGAAAGCCAGAAAGATTGCAAACTTTGAACAACCAAGGCGGACCATCACCCTATCCCAAATAACTTGTGTGACAGAAAAGAAGCTGTCTCAGTACTACAGGACATTGGGTAGTCCCAGTGTCTCGAAAGAAGAAAGGACAGAAATGTATTTTTGGAGTGTGCTTCCAAGCAATCCTGTAGGAATGGAATTGTCTGCATCACAAAACTGTTTTCTTTATTAAAAGGAGAGACTGCAAAATTTTAACTTAATATCAAGACTGGCAAGAATATCCTGCTAGAGAAAAGGAACTTTGGAAGATTGAAACTCAAGGATGAACTGGGCAATGCAGAAACCTTGATGCCTCCCCCCTTCTGACTTTTGGCTAGATGCTTTCTACAGTGGTAGCACCAGTTAGCTGGATAGGATTCAGATTAAAGAGCTTTAATTTGGACTTTAGCATCCACACTCTTGTGTGTTTTGTTAGGTAGGGGACTTCCCTTATAGAAATAGGGCAAGTTAAGAGTTTGATTCTTTTCCTTGAATAAAATCCTGAGAAAATGACTCACAATCATCCGAGTCCTTCTTCTGGTTCACCACACTTCTTTAACAAACATATGTTCAGCAGCGCATGCTGGGGATGAAAGTCATGGTTGAATTGCCTAGGATATGAGGCTCAACTATTTGGGCCCCTCAAACCACACTTCTTTTCCTATGTACCTATCCTGCATCCTGGTCCATTGTCCACTATATCCACTATATCCCCATAATGTGACCAATGGCCAATGTCCACAAGCCATGGGGCATGGGCTTCATTCATGATGCAGACCCCAATAAGCAAATCAGACATGACATTTGTCCTTGGCAGGAGCCATGCCCACTGCCCAGGCACCAAAGTTATATCACAATTTTCTGTACTTAAGTTTTGGTACTTTTGGAAAAATAAAACACAGGAGAGATTTGCAAAGCATGCTTTCGGGTCCTTGTTGATGCTCGTTGTACAGGTTTGCCGCAAACCCGTCCAGCACATTGCGCTGTAGTGCGTTCAGAATTATTTTCCAATTGAACCCTATCCCAATTTTGAAAAATGTTACCACATAGATGGTGCCTGGTGGGCATGCCCACTTCAACCCAAATATATATATATATATTATGCATTTGTAAGGTGCTTATGAATCAAGCACATTGTTTTTCAAAGCGTGCAGAGGGCAACAGGAAGGGATGGGATTGAAAGGCAAATTTAACAATGAAAGAGAGAGGCAGTCCTACTATGCCTTGTGAGCATTCAGAAATTGCAAGCGCAGAGATAGGGAGAGAGGCATTAGGGAGGGGTAAGTGCTAAGAGTAACAAGGGGGGAAGTGCTATGGAGTAAGTTACAAACTGTTAAGTGACTGGCAGATATCACTTGGTGAGAGTGGTCAACTGAAAATAAAGAAGTGCAGGCCTGTGATAGAACAGGCCAGCGGGGGCCTAAGGCAAGTGCTGGGATTGGGTGGTGGCTGAAGGCCATTGGGGGTGGGAAGCCAGGAACAAGGTAGGCACATAAGGGCCCTGGTCACCAATCTCAGCAACTGGGGGGTTTAGCAAAAAAGGGATGGGGCAAGAAGTTGGTGAAAAGGAAAGTCTTGAGGAGCATCCGGAATTTGAGGAGATCCGGCTCAAGATGAAATGGAAGGGGGAGGCTGTTCCATGGGAGGGAGCTAGCGGGGGAAAGAGATTGTCCACCAGCTTGCTGTTTAGCGAATTGCTTGACACACGGACAGTTGGTGCCGTGAGGAACATAAAGATCTGGAGGGAGTGTATTTAGTGAGAGCCAGTTTTAGGTAGTGTGGTCCCTGGCCCCAGACAGCCTTATGTATGATGCAGAGGGATTTGAATTTGAGCCACTGGCCATAGCCACAGGCAGTGCCTCAGGCACCAAAGCTATATCACTATTTGTTGTACCTGTCCTTTCCGGAGGCAAGGTCTACTGCCTACTTTAACCAAATACCCGGCACTAGCGGCGATGCCCCCTTTAACCCCATAGATGGTCCCTGGTGGCCATAGTCAGTGGCTATGCCTTTGGCACCAAAGTTATATCACTATTTTATGTACCTACATTTTGACATTTTAAAAATATAAAACTCGGGATGGATTTTCAAAAGCATTCTTTTGGGTCCTTGCCAAGGCTCCTCACACAAGTTAGCTGCAGATCCATCCAGCACTTTGGGCTGTAGTCCCGAGCAGAATGTTTTTTCCCATTCAAGCCTTTGCCTCTTGGCAAAATGGCACCAAACATTGCAACAGCATTCAGAGTTGGATCTACATTTTCATTACAACTGTTTGTGCAGTTTTGTTGAACTGCACCAAAATTAGAAGACATCCAAATAAACCTCTTCACTGACCCTTTAATGCAGACATATGCATGGATGTCCTCGACCATTTGTCAAGTTTGTGAACATCACTGCAGTGTCCTGAACAGCTGAGATGTTTGCAGACATTGGAGAAGAAAAAACTGCAGATTTTTTGCTTGGACATATCCCATCAATCGTCATCACCCCTCACCTCCCCAGACATGGGGGTCATTATAAGTTTCCGGGTATCCCACCGGTAATTCCCGGAGGATACTGTAAAACTGACCTATCGTTACTGGCGCCTGATATCCCAGTATTACCAGGATATCAGAGCTGCCGGCAACAGTGGTCATTCCCATTCCATGGATTCCCAGAGGACACCATGGAGGGGATTGCCGGTTTTTCTGGCACTGCTGTTATCAGAAATACCAGCTGTTTTTTGTCTGTGGGGGCCTGATTTACCTCCAATTCTTGGCTGGAGGTAAATCAGTGAGTCCCACCTGTGAACGTGTAGTTTGGCAGTCAGAAAAAGTGCTGGTATACAGAAATAACAAGACTTTTTTTTCCGGACTGCAAAACTTATAATGACACCCAATTGTTTCATTCGTTTGACAAGTGTAATGTTGTGTTTTTGAATATGTTTTTACTGCAATGTTTACGGACTATGGGCGCAATTCACAAATTCAACATGGTGTTTGTTTCAAAAGTTTTGACTCACCTCACATTTTGAATTGACCAATCAGTACGTATGATGTCCTCGAATGTCATGCATCTCCCTCAGAAGCGTTCGCAGACACCAAACCAGGAGGTGAGTATGCGAACCGGACAGAGATATCACAAAAACATTTTTTCCTTCTTTTTGGCCATTTTAAAAAAAAGCTACTGTAGGGATTAACACCAAATTTGCAAAAGCAGTTTTACAGGCCCAGGCTGCTGCTCCTCATGTACGTTTGGTGCTAATCCGTCCATAGATTTAGGCTGTAGGCACGAGCAACATTTTTTCCCATTCATGTCTATCCAGATTTCAAATGTTTTGGGACCCCCAATATACCGTTGCCCCTGTTGACAAATTGGCACAACACTTCGCAGAAAGGTTCAGAGTAGGCTCTATACTTTTTCTGCAATGTTTTGTGTGGATTCGTCCAAACACCACCAAAGTTATAAGCCTCACAAAATCTGCGTTTCCTATTGGAAAGACAACTTAACCATAATTACTGCCGACCCCCTGTCATTTTAATAGTAGTTTTTGTACGGACTAAAAACATGCAAAAACAATACATCATTATCATAGACTAAAATACAAATTCCTAGGTGCGGTCCACTTAAATTTAGAATATTCTATGATAATACACGTCAGATTATACATAATTCAAGCTGCTTCTTGCAGAATTGGTTTTAGGGTTCTGGCTTTAATATCATTCAAAACTGGTCAGGAAAAAATAAAATGCATCAGGTCCTCCTCATGCCACTGACATAATGGGCAACAATTGTCATTTAACTGTCCAGACCATCTCGCTGTAAGGACTTTCAAATGTAAACAATTATATTTTACCTGGTTACAAGGCTTCTCTCCTAAGTATAATTTGTCCAAGTCAGATAATTCTGGATTTTGTCTGTAGAATATACATATTTCTGATTCCGCTAATGCCTTTTCTGGACCTGTGATTTCTTTGTAATTTAACAGATATAATTGAGATAAAAAAGTATGCTTAAAGTTTTGCATTTGAAGACCCGGTATCTCATGTTTGATTTGCTTTATTTCACACATGCTCAAATGGCCATCATTAATGGTGAGATGGAAGCCCCTGCTAAAATGTACACAAAAGTTTACATTAGTGCATTTTCTTTAGCCTGCAAGGACATTATGAAGATTTGGTCTGAAGCATTTAAGAAGATAGAGGAAATAGTGAGATCAGAATGAATTGAGCCAGCACATGAGTTGCTTTCTGGATGAACAGTTCAAGAAGGCAAAATAGTTAACAATTTGCCTTTGAGGTAATCATGATAGCCACAATACACATTTTGAGAATGTGGAGATACCTAGAAAATATTTTTGTTTAAGTTGACACATAGTAGTCAGAGATGTCACTTTAATGAATGAGGCTATATAGTTAAAGAGGATCTGAATAAATATATGATAGAATATAGCTGGATCATTGTGGTATGCAGTATGAAATGACTACGCTGGCATATTGGGAAATACATATGTTCTGTTGTATGAAATGAACCAAATCATGTAAATGAAATAACAGGCAAAAAGGTAACTTCAAAGTTTAGATGTAGGACATTCCATGTGAAGTGCAACAGTCAAATCATTGCCATTCTGTATGTTTCTGATGTCACGAAATACACTCTCCCCCATAACAAAATCTCCCCCAGGAGACTTTATTCTGAAATACATGCAATCTCCCCCTGTTTAAATTCTCTTCCATGACAAGAAATTAATTTCCTTTCATTTTGAACCCTTCACCAGCTGGCATTTTAAAAAAAATGGAATCTCTACTCTAGGGAGGGTATTGGAAAAGTCCAGTCAGGTGAGGGAAGTCTCTGTTTTGAAATGTTTTTGAGCCTTCACATTTATGAGGAGAGACTCTGTAGCAGAATAAACTCTACCCCTTGAAAAGGGAGAGTGCATCAGAATAAACTCTCCCCTCGAAGGGAGGACTCAATAGCAGAATAAACTCACCCCATTGATGGGTGAGACACTGGGCCTCATTACGCATAACGGTATTCATTTTTTTCCGGCGCCCAGAAAAGGGCAATTACCGTGTCATTAGGACCTTGCCGGACCCGGTAATTGCCCTTTTCTGGGCGCCGGAAAACATTATTCCCCATTCCCATTGAGCCCCACAGGGCTCAATGGGAATGGGGAGGGGGTAGCACTGGTACCGTTAATAACGGTACCGGTGCTATCATCATGTTCTGCTCGCGGATGCCGATACAGCCAACAGGTCAGACCTGGTGGCTGCAAAGGCACCCGCTAGCAGAACTCGTAGTATGGCGGCACGGTACCAACGGTGCCGGTAGCGCTACCGGCACCGTTGTTGCCTTACCGCCATACTTGTAATGAGGCCCACTGTATCATAATAATTGTTCCCCCTTGTAGGGCAGACTCTATAGTTGAAGAAACACTCCCATTTGAAAGGTAAACTATGTCGCAGAATACAACCTCTCCTTTGATGAGGGAGCCATTGCATTAGAATAAGCTCTCCCCCTTGATGAGGAGACACTCTACCAGAAAGACTCTCACCACTGAAGGTGGGAGACTTTGTAGCAGAATAAACTCTCCCCTTTAATGGGAGACTCAGAAGCAGAATATACTCTGCCCCTTGATGGGGGAGACTCTGTAGCAGAATACACCTTCCCCCTTGAATGGGAGACTCTTTGGAGAATAAACTCTCCACCTTGTATGGTAGACTATATAGCTGAATAAACTCTCCCCCTTGAAAGGTAAACTCTGTAGCAGAATAAAACCTCTCCCTTTATGGGGGAGACACTGGGAGACACTGTTCATAGTGGGCCGCCATATTACGAGTTCTGACCAGGCAGCCATCCCGGGAACCCGCAAGCAGAACTAGATGGTAGCAACGGTACCGTTATGAATGGTACCACTGCTACCATCCTCCCCATTCCCATTGAGCCCTATGGGGGCTCAAATGGGAATGGGGACGTACCGGCTCCGGCTCCCGCGCCAGGGGAATTACAGGGTCTGCTGAGGTCGGAATGGCCCGGTGATTCTCCTTTCGCGGGACCTGGAGCTGGAAAACTGGCATGGCTTCCTCCAACTTTGTAATGAGGCCCACTGTATCAGAATGCAGTCTCTTCCTTGAAGAGGAGAAACGGTATCAGAATAAACTCTGGCTATTGAATAGGAGATTCTGTAACAGAATAAACTCTCACCCTTCATGATGGCAACTCTGTATCAGAATAAATACTCCCCCTTGAAGGTGGGGGACTCTTTATCAGAAGCAACTCTCCCCATTGATTGGGGAGACTCTGTATCAGAATAAATGTTCCCCCTTGATAGGGGGGACTCTGTATTAGAATAAACTCTCTCCCTTGAATGGTGAGAGTCTGTGTCTGAATCAACTCTACCCCCTTAAAGGGAGACTCTGTGTGAGAATAAACTCTCCCCCTTTATGGGGGAGACACTGTATAAGAATACACTCTCCCCCTTGATGGGGGGAGTCTGCATCAGAATAAAGTCTCCCCCTTTAAGGGGACACTCTGTATCAGCATACACTCTCTCCCTTGTTGGGGGAGAATCTGTATCATAATAAAGTCTCCTGCTTGATGGGGGGTCTGTATCAGAATAAAGTCTCCCCCTTGAAGGGGACATTCTGTATCAGCATACACTCTCTCCCTTGATGGGGAAGAATCTGTATCAGAATAAACTCTCCCCCTTGAATGTATGAGAATAAACTCTGCCCCTTAAAGGGGGAGACTCTGTATCAGAATGAACTCTCCGCATTGGCGGCAGATACCCTGCATAAGAATCAACTCTTCCCCTTTAAGGGGAGACTCTGTAGCAGAAAACACTCTCCCCCTTGAAGGGGGAGAGTCTGTATCAGAATACATTCTTCTCCTTGAAAGGGACAATCTGTATCAGAATAAAGTCTCCCCCTTGAAGGGCGGACTCTGTATCAGAAACAACTCTCCTCCTTGAAAGGTAAACTCCATAGCAGAATAAAATCTTTCCCTTTATGGGGAGACACTAGGCCTCATTATAAGTATGGCGGTACAGTAACAATGGCACCGGTAGTGCTACCGGCGCCGTTGCTACCGTACCTCCATACTGTGAGTTGCGCTTGCGGGCTCGCTCTGCCCGCCAGGTCGATCCTGGTTGGAAGTACATCACCCACAAGGCCAGCTTGTGGATGAACTGGCACTGTTATGACCGGTGACGGTGCATCCGAGTTCCCCATTCCAATTCAGCCGTATGGGGCCAAATGTGGATGTGGAGTCCCTTATTACCGGCACCCGCGAATGGGCAATTACTGGGTCCGCCAAACTCGGCTTGACCCGGTAATTGCCCATTCGTGGATGCCAGATTTTTTCGCAAGATTGGAGGTAGCTTGCCTGTATTACAGACATGGCTACCTCCAAACTAGTAATGAGGCCCACTGTGTCAGAATAAGCTCTCTAGCTTGAAGAGGAGACACTGTATCAGAATAAATTCTGCCAGTTGAAGAGGAGCATCTGTAAAAGAATAAACTCTCCTCTTGATGGGAAAGACTGATATGAATAAATGCTCCCCCTTGAGGTGAAAATCTGTATCCGATTAAACTGTCCGCTTTGAAGGGGGAGACTCTGTATCAGAATTAACTCTCACCCTTGAAAGTTAAACTCTGTAGAAGAATACCACCTCTCTGTTGATGGGGTAGACAAGGTATCAAAATAAGCTCTACCCCTTGTAGGGAGAGACTCTGTATCAGAATACACCCTCCCCTTTGAAAGGTAAACTCCATAGAAGAATAAAACCTGTATCAAAATAAGCTCTCTCCCTTGAAGGGGGAGACTCTGTATCAGAATAAACTCTCTGCCTTGAAAGATAAACTCTGTAGCAGCATACAACCTCTCTGTTGATGGGGTAGAAGCGGTATCAAAATAAGCTCCCCCCCTTCAAGAGGGAGACTATGTATTAAAGTAAACTCTCCCCCTTGAAAGGTAACCTCGGTATCAGGATAAACCTCTTCCTTGATGGGGGAGAACATGTATCAGACTTAACTCTGCCTCCTGAAGAGGAGACTCTGTATAAGAATATACTTCCCCCCTTGAGGGGAGAATATGTATCAGAATAAATACTCCCCTTTGAAGGGGGGAACTCTTTATCAGAAGCAACTCTCCCCATTGATCGGGGAGACTCTGTATCAGAATAAATGTTCCCCCTTGATAGGGGAGACTCTATTAGAATAAACTCTCCCCCTTGAAGGGTGAGACTCTGTGTCAGAATAAACTCTACCCCCTTAAGGGGAGACTCTGTGTCCGGATAAACTCTGCTTCTTGAAGGGGGAGACACTGTATACAAATAAACTCTCCCCCTTGAAGGGGGAAGCTCTGTAGCAGGACACGCTCTTCCAATTTGAAGGGGGAGATTCTGTATCAGAATCAACTGTACCCATTTAATGGGAGACTCTGTATCAGAAAGCACTCTGCCCCTTCATGGGGGGGAGCCTGTGATCAGAATAAAGTCTCCACCTTGAAAGGGACACTCTGTATTAGAATACACTCTCTCCCTTGATGGGGGAGAATCTGTATCAGAATAAACTCTCCCCCTTGAAGAGGGAGACTCTGTATGAGAATAAACTCTGCCCCTTAAAGGGGGAGACTCTGTATCAGAATGAACTCTCCGCATTGACGGCGGAGACCCTGTATAAGAATCAACTCTACCCCTTTAAGGGGAGAATCTGTAGCAGAATAAACTCTTGACCTTGAAGGGGGACAGTCTGTATCAGAATAAATGTTCCTCCTTGAAAGGGAGAATCTGTATCAGAATAAAGTCTCCCCCTTGAAGGGCGCACTCTGTATCAGAAACAACTCTCCTCCTTGAAAGGTGAACTCTATACCAGACTAAAACCTTTCCCTTTATGTGGAGACACAGTATCAGAATAAACTCTCTCCCTTGAAGAGGAGACATTGTATCAGAATAAATTCTGGCTGTTGAAGAGGAGAAGCTGTAAAAGAATAAACTCACTCCTTGATGGGGGAGACTCTGTATAGGAATAAACTCTCCCCATTGAGGTTAAAATCTGTATCCGAATAAACTCTCCCCTTTGAAGGGGGAGACTCTGTATCAGAATTAACTCTTGCACCTGAAAGTTAAACTCTGTAGAAGAATACCACCTCTCTGTTGATAGGGGTAGATGGTGTATCACAATAAGCTGTACCCCTTGAAGGGGGAGACTCTGTATCAGAATACACTCTCCCCTTTGAAAGGTAAACTCCTCAGCAGAATAAAACCTGTATCAAAATAAACTCTCCCCCTTGAAGGGAGAGACTCTGTATCAGAATAAACTCTCCCCCTTGAAAGTTAAACTCTGCAGCAGCATACAAGCTCTTAGTTGATGGAGTAGAAGCTGTGTCAAAATAAGCTCCCCCCCCCGTCAAGGGGGAGACTATGTATTAAAATGAAAGGTAAACTCTGTAGCAGAATAAAACCTCTTCCTTGATGGGGGAGAAACTGTATCAGAATAAACTATGCCTCTTGAAAGGAGACACTGTATCAGAATTAATTCTGCCTCTTGAAGAGGAGACAGAGAGGTGTTAACCCTATGTTTCAAAAATGCTGTAGGGGGTTAGACAGCCTCTTAAGCACCCATTTTGCCTCATTATAAGGCTGGCGGGCATGGTATGAACGGTGCCGGTAAGGCACCGGCACCGTTCATACCGTCCCGCCGCATTATGAGTTTTGCCCACGGGTCCCTGATAGCCTGCCAAGACATACCTGGCGGGCTGGGCGGCACCGGCAAGCATAACTCGTAATTGCACTGGCACCGTTATCAGTGGTGCCTGCGCAACCATGCTCCCCACCCAATTCTGCCTTATGGGGCAGAATGAGGATCTGGAGCCCGGCATTACTGCCACCCGCGAATGGGCAATTACCAGCCCATTCATCTCATAATGGGCCGGTTATTGCCCAATCGTGGGAGGCGATACCGGTAGCGAGCATGGCGGTAGCCGTGCCTGCCATACAGGCACGGCTACCGCCATGCTTGTATTTAGGCCCATTGTCTGATTTGGGTTCCCTCACTGTGCTCTGAAGATTCTGCATAATTGGCACAAACATTTAAGCCTCTCCGGTTCAAAATTTCACAAGCTGCCTTTAGACATTATTTACCTGTAACTGTTTATGATGTGTGTTTTAAAGCGCACATAGAGGCAGGGCGCTCCATAATTATGACGCTATGCACCACACACCGTCATGCCATCCTATATTTAGTTATGCATATGACACAAAAGTTAGTCAGGCATAAACCTTTCTTCTGTAGAAAAACATAACTTTGGTGCAGTTGATTTATAGTCGTAATAAACCATATTTGGGTTCCTTCACGCATAAACTCAAAGGGAGATTTCTCAGGTCTCCAGATTGCGACCCCACCCTCGTTGGCCCAGTTAAAAAAGATGGAAAGGAGGCCTCTGTAAATTAGTTGCTTCAGGCCTCACCACTCATTGTGACAGCCCTGCCCCTGAAGTCTGATCCACATTCCCACTGTAAAAAAATCTAAATAAAACATAGTACAGCAGGGGCTTGAACCACCAGCAGTTGGTGGTGGGGAGGTGCAATTTCTGGCATGTTTAGTAATTTGTTATTAAGGTGACAACTATGAGCAAAATATATTTACGCTCTCCACCAAAGGACGCTTATGAACTGTATTGCTTACATGTCACTGTAGGTGTTTGTGCCTATTGACGTTGGTTGTTCCTTTGCTCCAGAAGCAAAGCTTTCCCCTTCAAAGAAAAAAAATATATTATATAGAACTTTGAATCCTGCCTCTGATGTTGTTTTATGAGTGTTCACACTGAACATTATACCATTTATTCTCAACAAGCTAAAGACTTGCACATAACATTACTGTTGTCTGGACTATAGCGTTTTTAAAATAAATTACTTATTTTATCATAATCAAAACCGTCCACAAAAATTTTGTTTATACGTGAAATTCAGGTTCTTCTCTTAGCTTGATCACCCCCCATTGCTTCTGCATACATAATATACGAAGGATATTCTCTCACCTCGATCAGTTCCTTACCTAGTTCAAGCCAATGAGCATCAGTCTTAAACATATGAACAGTTCCATGAGAGGTTCAAACCCACCTTTACCCAACTGTACTTTAAATCATGAAAGTCAATATATTGTAAAAAACTGAGTTTTTCTCTTGGCTCGATATGTTTATTTGTTTATTTATTGGTCATTTATATAGCGCCTATACACTTGAACAAGTGTTCCAAAGCGTTCCAATGCAGGGATGGTAAAAGGTTACAGGGATTAAAATTCTTACTAAGCATTAGGATATTCGGATGTGCAAGTGCAATGCGTTTAGAGGTGCAACATAAAACACGAGGAATACAATACCGTAAAAACATGTGACAAGAAAATTGCATGTGCCTGAAGGCTGTTAGAAATTTCAAGAGCTAAACATGGAGAAAGGAGAGAGGGAAGGGGGTAAGACACACATCACAAATAAGAGCAAGGTACATAAAGAGGAGAGGGGTGGAGAGGGAGAGGCACACAACACATCCAGGCACAGAAAAAGGCTGCAGATGTAAGACACCTAAATTCGACTTTCAAGCATGGATCAACAGTGCATGAGGTGTAAATAAATGCGTACATTCGATTTTCCATCAGAGCACAAACACATAGATCAACAGTGGCTGAGGTGTAAATAAATGCCTACATTCCATGTTCAAGCAGAGCACAATTAAACACATGGATCAACAGTGGCTGAGGTGTAAATACTTTCCTAAATTCTATTTTCAAGCAGAACACTATTTACACATGGATCAACCATGACTGCAGATATCAAAGTCACGGTGATGCAATTACAGATGTGTTGGTTGCCATGCATGCAGGCAGGTGAGGAAAGTCTCATCAACACTGATTCTGGATGATTTAGCAAGGATGTGCTTGGGTGGAGATGAAGTGAAATAAGTGGGGGCCCAGTCAGGCCCAAACAGGCACAGACAGGGGCCTGCCTCAAGCCATAGCTCAAGCTAATGAGCTTTGTTCATAAACATATGAACACTTCCATCAGGGATCCTTGACACAGAGGTTCCTACTATGCAGGAAACTGTGCAAACAAAAGGCTCTAGACATGCAAAAAAAACAGAATGACAAACGTGCCTTTGCAGCATGTAGACAGGTGGAGAATTTATTTCAAAGGGGGTGCAAAGTTTTCCCCACCCCCAGAAATTCTATTTCAGAATGAAGTCTCCGGGAAGAATTCATTTTGAAATAATTTCTCTATTTCTCTGGGGGAGGGTTTATATGGGCACAAATGCATTCCGTGACACCGGCCCAAATGTTTTTTTTTTTTTTGTTGCTAAAATATTGAATCAATGGATTGGTAAATGACCATCCACACCAAATCTGAAAATGCTATGTACATTTGAACATTCAAGGCAACCTTTTACAGTTTGCAATAATTGAAATGCAATCCAACCCATCATGATAGAGTGTCCTGACAAGTTTTTAATTCTATTGATTTTTCATCAGAGGCATATAGATTATAATCAACTGGTGAGGGGCAGCCAGACAATCAGCCCCCACCAACACTGGGTGTGAACAGGCAGAGAAAGCCAGCATTCAGAGGGAGTTGCTAACGCCCCACAACACAATGCCATCAAATGAGCAGCCTGGATTAGATGCACTCTGCCTCTCTACCCCTGTCCACAAGCCTACTTCATTCAACCTCACTCCCTTCACCTCCACCACCACCACCTTTAAATACTGGGCCGCTCAACTCCATGAAAACTCCTTCCTCCTCCTTGACAGCTCTCTTTCTCCCTACTATACTGCATACACTGCCATAGACAGTGACAAAGGGCTCTCTACTAAGCCCCAGTCCGCTGTATACAGTGGTCACCTTGGAGTGCCCCTTCATCAAAGAGAACCTTCTATTTAGCAAAACAATGAAACAAGCACCCTGTGCAGCTGGCTGGGGTGCTACTGGAGTTAATCCTCACAAGGTATGGCAGCAAGGACTATTAACTGCCCACAACCCTTGTTAAGGCCCTTGCTATACCTAAGCCTGGTAGGACATTAAAGAACAAGCCTGCCCACCAACATGGGGTGTAACACCACAGTCTGGTCACACAGAGGACACTCAGCGCTTCAAAAAAACAAAAAACAACATGCCAAGAAACATGGAATATCACATTAATTGTGCAAAATGTGAAAATGTACTCTGGGCAAGTTCAGATTTTAGCTAGTCGCCTTTCCGAGTGACACACATTCTGTCATATCAAGGCCCTCTATGTTTTGCCCACTTACATTTCTGCATTCTGGTAAAGTCTTCAAACACTGAATTAGTTTAGTGCCATCCATGTCACGACAGAAAATGACCTACATATTCACAACTCCAGACACAACATTTCAACTTTTGGTGTAATGAAAGACCACAGAAGGCAGCCGGAACTACAGTTACACAAATGTCTGCTATGTGTTTTGGTCTCAGTCAAGCACCCCCTGGTGGCGTAGCGTATTTAGTGCAGACACAGGAAGGGCACACTGCACATTAACGTGATTCTCACAATAACAAAGTGTTAAAAAAAAATGGGCAAACAACGTATTCATTTATATTGATAGATTGCTCAAACTGGGCCAACACGATGCTCTTTCCTTCAGACGCTTGCCTTCTAAACATATTGTTAGGTTTTTAAAGATGTTGGACTTGCTTTGACTTTAATGTCTTAATTTGCGTGATTTTGGTATCTACATATATTAATACGCGCTACTTAAACATTTTGTTTCAAGCCATGAGTTTTGATGTTCATTTAACTATCCTATAAAACACCTCATTCAGTATATTAGTGTACACTAGCTAATCATTACCACAGCTGTGCTTCCAAATGGGACATTGTATGAGGAAAGAATACCCCGTATAGTCAGTGTTTTTTTCCCTTACATGCTTCCAACAGAGGGTTCTTTGTAACTGTCCACATCTGTCCATGTAAAACAAGGACAATTATGGTCCCTTCTTTGTACAGTTTCTGAAATGATGTATTTTTAATGCTCGCACAGAGGATTTCATACAAAATCGAGCACAGCAGTGTAGACGCGTGCAGACAAAGAGCGCTCTTTGCCCTAGAAACCTTGTCTAGATGAAACTCAGCTGCACACCTTAAAGTTACATTTCTGCCCCGCTGAAAGGAAGGCTTTCAAGACGTTCAGTGGCATCGTTGCTAACAGTAAACCTATCTGAGAAAGAGGATGCGATGCCTTTCTGTGAAACAGATCAGTCCCATGCTGCCCCTCTGCCAGGTTGTGAATCACAGTTAGACACTGAGAGATTATTCTATACAAATCCAAACTGATTGACAGTAGAGTTCAGCTGATATAAGCCACATTTATATAAAGAGGCACGACTTATGCAGTACAAGAAGCCGTGTACTCATCAAACAAATGGGGCATCAGCATTATCACCCACATGTAGATGTGTGGTTGGAAGGCCGCCCAAAACGTGCCAGCTAGCTTGAGATTGGAGTTGGCGATGGGCTTGAAGACTGCCCCAGGGCTCACTAGAACCCCGAGGTGGTAAACCGGTAAAGTAATCCACACTGTTGTGCCATAATACACGAAGATGCCTCACCACCTGTCGGTAGAGCAAGCATAGTCTAAGTCTCGGGAGGATAGCTGAGGTGCAATGTGCTTATCTTGGAAGCAAGATGACACTGAGCAACACAGGTTTGATCCCCCGGTCTGCGCTTAGAAACAATCCCTCGGTATTGAGTGCGTTATAAAAACACGAATAATTATAATGATCATGTGCTATGTTAATAGTCAAAACAGATGAATGTTGAGTATGAATACGTGTTTGCGTTTAAGTGTATGATGGCGAAAGACTGTTATCTGCTTCACACTATTTCTAATGGCGATGGATATGTAACAGGGAAGGAATATGTTGTATGTTTCATTTGTATAGCATGACAACTGTTATCGGTATTGCATTGTTGAAGAGCGACATACCCCCATAGACATTAACGTGGATAGTGGTTTATAGCAGCTACCAAACTGTTAACCATTGCATTAGAGAAGACATCGCAGATGACACAGAAGTAAACCATCGAAAAAGTCTCTCTCTTCACTCTTTCTTCGCTTTCTTGGTCCTCCTTGAGAAATTACCAATTACGCAGAAACGTGCTTCTTTCACTTCAAGAACTGAAAAACTTCTTTTTTTTCTAAAAATCTAACAGATTATATACAAATAATAAAAAAAAATGTTTAAAAAAGATAGTGGTTTAACAGGGCCAGAAGTGTAGTGAAATCTGCTTGTGTTATCTCTTGTTGTGCATAATGGTCTGCACTGTTCCATGGACCCTGATGTTGCTACTGAATCACCACATCATGTCCTGGAAAAGAGAGTTTAACATCGAGAGTTACTGCATGAACACATCACTCACCTACATGCATACATGTAAGAGTGCAGGGTTGTGTGTTTCGAATGTCAGAGGATATTTGGTGTCACTTGTGACTGCCTGCCATGAGCCATGCATTCATGCATAGTGTGGCTTTGGCTACTTCGACATGTGTTCATCATAGAAGATAAACCACATGCAAGGTGGTCTTACAAACATGAGTCTTTGAGAAGGCTATGGGAAGAAATGTATTCTCTGCCAGACATAGCATATTCCGTAATTTCACCCAAATGCCTGGAGTAGCAGAAGTGACATCACACAACTCTTGATCCCCTGATGACATCACAGGAAGTGATGTCATTTGACCCCACCCTGAAGTGACATCACAGGAAGCGATGGAACACAACCTTTCACCCCTTGACAAAACAGGAAGTGGCATCACATGGCATTGTTCCTAAGTACACTAAGATAAATATGGTTACAATATTACTGTAATGTGATATACATTTCATACAAGATTGAATAACCATATATATCGTTAATATCAGTGTGTATAGGCCCCTATTACCATATTACTGTGAATGCAAGCAGACATCCAGGGCCAAATGATAATGATGTGTTATTGTATAGCACTTACGCTTAAGCACTTTATATCGAACAAATATACATACAATATCACTCAACCTTTGTTGGTAATCATTTATATACCTCAGAAGGATGAAAGGCTAAGTTGGCCTAGCCGAGATTCGAAACGGCAAATCGCACACACATCACAGCAGTGAGCTCTCAACCCACTGATCTATTTTACAGGCTATAGTAAACTGAGCAATTACATGTCTGAAAGTTCTCAAAGTCACAATGAAAATAACACTCTGTAGTGGATACCAATAAACTGGTAACTGGGATTTAACAGAAGGCCAGTTCATCTGCAGGTCTGGTGCAAAGTTGGCCACATGTGAAGCCTGCGTGGATCAGTGGCGTCGCTAGAGGGGAGTTGAGGGGGCCAGGGCCCCCCCTGTGAAACCCTGTGCCCCCCCTTGTACACCCGCTACCTCAGACGAGTAGTGACCATGTTCTCCCACTACTTTTGTCTGTGCCCCCCTACTTTTGTGTTTGGCCCCCTCTGTGCCCCTCCTAAATTTGATTCCTGGCGACGCCACTGGCGTGGATCTACTTTTCAGGCTTCAGAGGTTGGCAAAATACATACCAATGGGAGGGTTCATAACTGTGTATTAAAGAATTTCGAGTAGCACAGGAAAAGCAGCGCACTCACACGGCATCCCGTACTCTGGGCACTTGGTACCTCATACATGCATATTAACATCCTGAACAGCATGCCATGGAGATAGGAAAGCTAGACACATTACAACAAAGCATTAAGTGTAGCACAATGAAATCAAGGGCAAATTTATGTGCTATGGTCAAACATTTCTACACTATACACAAGCTTTTAGGCACAAGGATCTTGTTGACCCAGGACACCGAGATGGAACGTCTTGTGATGATTGTAACAGAGATATCAGTAGAAAAAAAAACATGCAACTTTAAAAAAGCAAAATACATATAGTTTTTCTCTGCATTGTGAATTTGTGGTGTTTAAACAGACTAAATTAGACTAAATCAGTGACCTGGAGTGTGCCTAAAATGAACCTTTAATGTTTAATTACTCTAGAAATTATTGTATAGAATTCCAGAAAGCCTATTTGCTATTCCTATTCTTTCTTATTTAGGGTCACTGCTCAAACCCCCTGTTTTTTTAAGAGGCCTGAACAAGAAAACCTGCCACTCCAGAAAGAAAGAGACCTATGGCGCAGGCCACAGCCCAGGTGATTCCATTAAAAAAAAAAAAAAAAAAAATATATACATATATATATATATATATATATATATATATATATATATATATATATACATATATATATATATATATATATACATATATGTATTCAGTGAAAAAACTTTGTTAAAGCACGTTATGGTTAAGTTACGCTGCTAAAAACCAATGAAATTCAGTGAAAAAACTTTGTTAAAGGGACGTTATGGTTAAGTTGCGCTGCTAAAAACCTTTCAAATTCAGTGAAAAAACTTTGTGAAAGGGACATTATGGTTCCAAGTAAAACCGAAAAACCCTTGAAATTCGCCAGTTATGGTAAGCTAAGCAACCATAACTCGCGCCACCACCGTGCACTGCTAAGACTAACATCCAGGACATCAAAGATGACATCACAAATGTCATTGATGACATCACTGTACAAGGGATTCTTATTATAATGTTGCGAAACAAGTGTCAAGGATCATTGAAATAATTATCATACCCTAATTAGTGCATTGAACGATGCATTGATATAAATAGCATTCTATTATGGGGTTCTATCTAGTATACTAAGCTACTCATACAGAAACATAACATTGTGTGCAGTGTACAAGATGAAGGTATAATATTCGTAATGTTAATATGTTGAATAATGAAATGATAATTGTTTTCTTGATAGATTTTTGTGTACTGTGAAATATGTTATAAGTAGCTAATAAAACACATGTATTACATAATTGGATTACTATAGACAAAACACAAAGACACAAGAACACATAGCAATATGGGTATATACAGGGAAAGTGAAGTTAGCAAAAAAGCACAAGTATTAGCAGAAACAATTCATAACTTAACTGATTATTTTCATGCAAATAAATGATTGCTCTGTTTCAAAGCTGCTATTTACTCTAGGTATATGTATCACTTGATGTGATTGGACCCTAAGGAAAGTACTGTGAGTACAATGTATACAAATATGACCATATACAGGGAAGGTACAGACATAAAAAAAAATAACAGAACTATCAGAAAGTGCTCATAAATCTATTGATTATCTTTATGCACAAACAGGATTGCTGTCTTTCAAGCTTGTGTCTTCCCGTATGTGTATGTTTCATATGATGTGACTCTAAGGGAATTACTGTAAGAACCTACTTGAAGAATACATATACAAATAAAATAAAATGTTTAATTTCTGACTGTTACTGAAGAAAACCATGTGGCCTAGATATGTCAGCAAAAAAAAAAGAGTGAGCCAGACATGTGATGTCATCAGTGATGTCATCAATGACATTTGTGATGTAATCTTTGATGTCCTGGGTGTTAGTCTTAGCAGTGCACGGTGGTGGCGCGAGTTATGGTTGCTTAGCTTACCATAACTGGTGAATTTCAAGGGTTTTTCGGTTTTACTTAGAACCATAACGTCCCTTTGACAAAGTTTTTTCACTGAATTTCATTGGTTTTTAGCAGCGCTACTTAACCATAAAATCACTTTAACAAAGTTTTTTCACTGAATTTCATAGGTTTTTAGTAGTGCAACTTAACAATAATGACTTTGACTTTATATACATATCATATGGAACTGACTGAATCTCTTCTACTGTACTTGATGTCCGCGAACTCATTTAATGTTCGCGGACATGTTCGAAGAACAGTACCACTACCTAAAAACTCTGGGGGGTATGTTTTATTGTTATATCATAACATAGGAACATTTAACAAATTCAAAAAGAAGCACACAAACACATTATATGTACTAATACATAAGAAATGTAACCCATGTATACAACACACTAACCATTCATTTAAATATTTAAATGCACTATGTTCTAAAATGGAATATACCACAAGAAAATAAATTGGCTTCCAACATAATTACCTCACATACACGACAGAACTGAGAACAAGAGCAGACCCACTGAGTACATAGGACACATCTTACCTAAAATAGTAAGTGTACTTAATTTTATTCATATATGTATAAACTTTCTGTATTAGATAAAAAAAATATTATCTTTTTTTTTCTCTCACAGAAATGTCTAGTACTCTGGAATGGCTAGAGGAGCATTTCCCACATGAAGAAATGTCACAAGATAGTGAAACTAATGGTAAACACTTTATAATATAAACCATTTTATTATTATTATTTTGTATACATTTAACATATATATATATATTTTTGTACAGAACATACCAAAATAGAAAATACTTCAGAAAAACCTGTTATGGATAACACTTTTCACAGTATAGAAGAAAAAATTGATTTATTGTTGACTAATTTTAATAATTTGAAAACTTTTGTGGAAGATCATTTTAAACCAAAAACCTCGTACCATTGCCCCACATGTACTTGTCCCTCCTCACCTTATCCCAGTCAATTATCCCCAAACCCTCTCCCTAACCCAAAACGTTTTGATGAGACTTCCATCCCTTCTTCACCTAATAACAATCATGATGAAACCCCTAATTCTCCTGTTTTTGTTTCTGTTTCTGCCTCACCTTCTCTGTCATAAATTATTAATATATGTTAAATAAAGTTTAATTTTTATATTGTGTTGTAGTTTCGTTTTAACAAAAAAAAAACAATGTAGGTGTCCGCGGACAGTGCAGGTGTTCTGAAATGTTCGTAAATAAACGAAAATGGAGGTGTTCTGAAGAACACTATATCTGTTTGTACTGTTCGCTAGCAAGATGAAACTATTCTAAGAACACACGCGGTGTCCTGAAATGTTCGTAAAAAAAAAAAATTAAAGTGTCCTAAAGAACACTATATCTGTCCGTAGCGTTCGCTATCAAGTTTAAACTCTTCCAAGAACACAATTCGTGTCCTGAAATGTTCGTACATAAACGAAAATGGAGGTGTCCTGAAGAACACTATATCTGTTCGTAGTGTTCGCTAGCAAGTTCAAACTGTTCTAAGAACACACGCGGTGTCCTGAATTGTTCGTAATTAAACGAAAATGGAGGTGTTTAAAGAACATTATACCTGTCCGTACTGTTCGCTAGCAAGTTGAAATGTTCTAAGAACACAATTGGTGTCCTGAAATGTTTGTACATAAACGAAATTGAACGTGTCCTGAAGAACACTATCGGGGTAATTCCTGGAATTTCGCACAAAAGTGGCGCACGCGGCTGTCGCACAGTGTTCCCGTGCGATAAAATCCATTTCATCGAACAGCATATTCATGGATTTTAGCCTCCAAAACCAGCCGTGGCGCAGAGTGGCGCAGCGACCCTGCAGCAGCGCCAGTTACACCCCCAAGAACGCCCTCGCGCAAGGAAAATCCATCAAAAGTCCCAATTCAGCGCAAAGGGCTGCGCTAACCCTAGACGAATTTACAGGGCTGCCAAACAGCAAACGCCAAGCGGGGAACGTGTATTTCAGGGGGGCGCGGGAAGTTCCACACGCGATTGTGCTGGGTATGTGTATTTCAGCGGTGCGCGGGAGGTTTCACATGCGATTGTGCCGGGTACATTTAATTCAGGGGTGCGCGAGAAGTGCCACATGCGATTTGAGCAGGGTACGTGCATTTTGGGGTGCGCGGGAAGTTCCACATGCGATTGGGCTGGGTACGTGTATTTCAGGGGGGCGTGGGAAGTTTCACACGCGATTGTGCCGGGTACGTGTATTTCAGGGGTGCGCGGGAAGTTTCACACGCGATTGTGCTGGGTACGTGTATTTCAGGGGTGCGCGGGAAGTGCCACATGCGATTTCAGCAGGGTACGTGCATTTTGGGGTGCGCGGGAAGTTCCACACGTGATTGGGTTGGGTACGTGTATTTCAGGGGTGCGCGGGAAGTTTCACACGCGATTGTGCTGGGTATGTGTATTTCAGGGGTGCGCGGTAAGTGCCACACGCGATTTCAGCAGGGTATGTGCATTTCGGGGTGCGCGGGAAGTTTCACACGCGATTGTGCTGGGTACATGTATTTCAGGGGTGCGCGGGAAGTTGCACATGCGATTTCAGCAGGGTACGTGCATTTCAGGGTGCGCGGGAAGTTTCACACACAATTGTGCTGGGTACGTGTATTTCAGGGGTGCGAGGGAAGTTGCACACGCGATTCCAGCAGGGTACGTGCATTTCGGGGTGCGCGGGAAGTTTCACACGCGATTGTGCCGGGTACGTGTATTTCAGGGGTGCGCGGGAAGTTTCACACACGACTGGGCCTGGGAGAGCGGGCTACGTGTATTCCTGTGGTGGGCGGGAAGATTTACACGGTCGCCTACAATGCGCAAAAAAAGACGGTCCAATCCGGAAACACATACGCCAGCATGAAGCCGGCGTACGTCGACTCGCAGGAAGCAGGCGTACGTCGACACGCGCAGCATAAAAGTGCGCGCAAACAACAGACAAGCTCATACGCCAGGATGAATATACCGTTTCTAGCAGCAGTGGCCGTGGGATACCGCAGGAGGAGGAGGAGGATAGTCAGGGCCAGAATCTTCACACCCAGAACCAGCCTTTTTGGGATGCCTGATGACCAGGTGTATGGGAGGTACAGGTTTCCACCTCACATAATACTCGACCTGGTCAGTGAGTGGGAGGATGACGTCACATCACCCACCCTCTGCTCCCAAGCAGAGGGTGGGTGATTCCCAAGGAGAAGGTCCTCAATGTACTGCACTTCTTGGCTACCGGATCATTTCAGCGGACAAGTGCCATAGTGGGGGGCGTGTCACAGGCCACGCAGTCATGGTGCCTCTACCAGGTGTTGGCCATCATCACTGCACGCCCATCAGTCCACAGGCACATATACCTGCCCAGAACACCTGCAGAAAGGCAGGCTGCCGCCCAGGATTTCTATGGGGTGGCACAATTCCCCAAAGTGCTAGGTGCCATGGATTACACCCATGTGGCTCTACGTCCCCCCAGGGCATCTAAGTACATCTATAGAAACCGCAAGCACTGGCATTCCATCAACGTCCAGGTAGTATGTGATGCCAAGGGAATCATCACCTCAGTATATGCCAACTATCCAGGGTCCACCCACGACAGCTTCATTTACAGAATGTCAACCCTAAACCGGGACATGGAAGCAGGGCTGCATGGTGATGCATGGCTGCTTGGTGAGTATAAATGCCACTGCACATGCATGCATGTCAGATACAGAGTAATGTCACTACCCCACTAATGATACCCATCACCACCTCCCCAGGGGACAGTGCCTACCCTCTGAGCACCCACATGATGACGCCAATTCGGAACCCCTTCACGCCTCCCGAGGTAAGATACAACACAGCCCACATTGCAACCTGGGGCATAGTGGAGCGCACATTCGGAGTGCTCAAGTCACGCTTTCGCTCCCTTGACCGTTCTGGCGGGCAGCTGTTATACGCTCCCCCAGTAGTGTGCAGGATCATAATGGCAGCATGTGTCCTGCACAATGTTGCAACACGCCGGGGCCTGGCTGTGGACATGGTGGTGCCCCCACATTCCCAAACACATGCACGCCCGCTGCGCATGGGAGGGGAAAGGGCACGGGGTGAGACAGCCCGTACCCAGATGGTGGCTAATTACTTCACATAGAAATCACACCCCTGTGGAGTGCACACAGCCCTGGCACATACCATCTGACAATCAATGATGCCTCAATCAGACAATGATGATTAATGAAGGCACAGTCAACTGTCACAACCATAGCAGCCTGAGATTGTTCACCTGGAAGTGTTACAATGTGTGCATCCCTACCTACACAAACACCACCAATGCAGTGTCATCAAAAGACACACTTCTATGCAGCAAAAATGAATACCCACTTGCAAAATACAACATTAGAACAGTGCCATGTCACCCAACCCCTCCCGGCACCGCCACACAACACACCATGGCATGTCAAGCAATGTGAGATCAAACAAAGTAATCCCCACAACATGACACAAGTGTCAAAAAGTTCAGTGTCCCTGATGGAAACTGGCCACACATGAAATGCTCACAGTAATGCAGGACCAACAACACACATGAGCAAATATTTAGCAATAATACAAATCAGCTACACAACCTCAAGCTTACCATAAACATGACAGTATGAATTTCAAAAAAATTGTAGTCTCACTACCTGATAATGCCAGCACTTCGACCACTTCCAACTGTATAGTGTTGGCGCCACGCAAAAGTGTAGGTGCACTGCTTACAACATGGACTCCATCTCCAAATTAGACGGCCTTGTGAAGAAATGAGGAATGGACCTGCAAATCAGGAGGATGAGATGGATGCAGAGGCACATATCAATACACCATGCAGTGTACAATGCAACAACAATATGCACTAGGAATGTATACACAGTATTGACTACAGACGGACCACACAGCACATGGGAGTCCAATGTCACTGTGTAAGTCAATGTCACTTGGGCACACCCTTTGCAAGCCCATTGAAATGGGAAGCAGGAGGAGTGTGTGTCTCACAAACCCAAGCATCTAACCCAAATTCAGGACAAGCCTGCATGTGCCCAGCCACAATACAGCGGATGCCCACGGTAGCCACACAAGGCAACACACTGAAAAAAAATTCAAAATTCAAAAATCAAAAATCAAAAATGAAAAATGGCCATGTATGGGCTATGGGGGTTGGGGAGGCCACCCAGGAGGTCTGAGGACAGGGTGCACACCAAAACCCACCTGTGTGGATTCTGCGAAAAAAAAAACACCTCCATGGGCTCATGGCCTGCACGGCTACCCTATTGTGGGAGAATCGCTGCTGTCGCTCTCCCCACCCTCTGCAGCTGCATCAGGAGGTGGTGGCACTATGGGAGGCAGCCCATGCAAAGCCCTAGTCTGGTCCTCCATGGCAGCAAGCATGCGGGTGTGGAAGGTCTGGTTCTGGAGGATAATCGTGCAGAGGTCCCCATGCAACAACTCACGGGATACCGGGACCTCCTCCCGAGTTGCCTGCATCTCAGCTGAGAGCGTATGTGTGAGTCGCCCCAGCTGCTGTTCTCTCCTCGTGTAAATTGAAGCCTCAAGCTCAACAAGAGACACCCTGAGGTGACGGAGTTCCACCCTCAGGTCTTCCCTGTGGCCCTGGGACTCTATGGAGATGGCTTCCTGCAGAGTCGCCAGAGCCGCCCGCCTGTCCCGGTTGGACGCCAACATGTCCTCCCTGTGTGACTGGCAAAGGGAGTCTGTTGCCTGCTGTAGTTGCTCCATCAGCCTTTCTTGGGGGACAATGGAAGTGGCCACCCTATCCATGGCATGAGCCATCATCTCAGCTGATGCTGACTGTTGGTTTGCCATACCGTACATGGATTGCTCCCATGCGGTATTGCCAGGTGGTGTATGACCACCGCATCGGCGGGCACCACACCTGTCTGGGGCAAGGCGAACTGCGCCTTGCTGTGCCGGCACTGCCTGAGGCTGCAGGACTGCATTTGCCCTCTGATCTGCTGGCCCAGGAACAGGATCAGATGTTGCGGAGTGTGATCCTGCATCCGTAACCACCAAAGGCAGACCTACCAACACTGACATCCCCATTGAGGGTTGTACCCCTGGTGCAGGTGGGTCGGACAGAACAGAATCCCTCAACGAAACACTTACCTGCAACCGCACATAGGTCTCATCATCTGAATCAACACCTGAATAGAGCTTGGGGGAGGTGCACCCAGAGTCACCCCTTGAGAGAATGGTCTGCAGCAAGTGTGGGTTCTCACCCACCACCACACCACATCCCTCACTGGTGCCCGGTCGGCCCTGAGACCCCTCCTGGGTCTGCACCATCTCCACAACCCCAGCAGTATCAAGTGCATCATCCCCTGCAAAGAAATGGGAACAGGCATTAGCACCATGTCACACAATTAGGGCTGAGAAGCAGCAGAACCAGTACTTCATTGACACATGTCCCACATGACTATAACCCTCCCATGCATGCACCGTCACTGCGTATGAAGGGGAGGCAAATGGCACACATTGATGACACCAAGATGGAAGATCAACACATTTGCTGCATGCTGGCTAGCAATGCCATCACACATTGGCCAGTGATTGGCATGTCCAATACACATACATGACACATGCCATCACACAGATGGCATGTACCATAGCCATGTCACACATGTGACAATAGGCCTGAGAAATGCCTAGTGAAAGTAGTGGAATGCAAACAATCAGCCTGAATGAACACAGAAAAATATGCAACAATGTTGTGGCAAGATGACACTTCAAGGGCAACTGGCGTGATGTTGGGCTAAATGTCTACTGTTGCCAGAAGGGATACTGCAATACCCAAATCCTGGTGTGCAGAATGTATTGGATGAAGCACATGGGTGACCCAAAACACTCAGGCACACACACCTTCACCTGGCACTCAATCAGAAGCCCTCACACACACACCATGCACATGGATGACACACACATGCATGTGCACTCACCGGACAATGCCTCGTAATCTGGCAGGTCTCCCACGCCTTGGATCTGGTCCTCTGTGACGTAGGTCCCAGCAACATACTCATGTGGAGTGAGTTCAATGTCCTCTGCTGGAGACCCACCTCCAGTCACTAGAGTAGCGGCATGACTTGAGGCCAGCTTTTTCTTTGCCCTGCGCTTCAGGGCATTCCAGCGCTTGTAGCAATCATTAGCTGTGCGCCTCACGATTCCAAGGGCACTTATGATGTCCGCGATCGTCTGCCAGTGTGCCTGACGTTGAGCAGGTGTCGTCTTGCACCCTGCAGTAATCAACATTTCCCGGTCATGTGCGGACACATACTCCACAAGTGCATCACGTTCGGCCTCACTGAAGCTAGGCTTCCTCGAGGTGCCGGACTGTGTAGCCGTGTCTTGGGCATCAGCCTGTACTGGACGAGCACTCTTCCTCTTCTGCTTGGAAGGTGGTGGGGATCCTGAGTGTCCTACGCCGCTCTGGACACTAGGGGCAGGAGCCCCAGTGGACTGTGTACTAGGAGTGTGGGAATGAACACTGAGCATGGGACTTGGTGCAGGCATTAGCTGAAGTTTGATGTAGTCAGGGGGAATGTCAGCAGGATGGACTGGGACCGACACTGTCCTGGCTGGGTGAGTGAGAGCTGGGGTGGATGGAGCTGCAGCTGCCCCTGCAGCCTCCACACCCCGCCTACTTGGGGCAGAAGATGACATAGCTGCCCCTGATTCATATGGCCTGGTGACACCAACGTGCACCGCCACACGTGGCCTAGACCTGCTGACCTGGAAGTCAGCCTGGGAGTCACCCTGTGCCAGGGCTGGTGCCACAATGGGCTGGTCCAACAAGGGCTGAGCAGGGATGGTGTCAGCCACGTTACCCTCAACCAGTGGGGGGGGCATGGGTGTCCCTGACTGGTCCTCCACACATGGGGGGCTAGGGGCACCCTGCAAGTCCCGTCCACGTCCCCTACCGTTCCACCACGCCCACCTCTTGAGGCTCGGACACTTTTGCCACCCTTACCGCGTGCTCGCCTCCTAACCATGGCACTGATGTTGTTGTGCGTATGGGAGTTGCAGTAAACTATTGTCCTGGGCAATTGGGGGTCAAAGGGGTAGAGTACTAGATGGAATTCGTACCCCAGTGCTCCAGCAAGGCTGTATGTGACCCCTGGGGAAAGATGACGGGTCAGGCAATGCACAGGAACCCCAAAAAAGGGAGATAACGTGCATGCATCCCCTCCTAGACCACATGCATGGAAGAATAAACCTGCACTACGCTGTGGCACCCAGAAACACAAAAATGAACGTATGCGTGTCACACGCAGTCTAGAATGACCTATGAAGGGGTACGCGACACACAGGGCAAGCACAGATGTTAACTATGTGCGCGACTCACCGTCTGCCTGGAAAAATAGTGTGAAAAAGACGCACGTGTGCGCGCTGGCAACACCCCTGCCAAAAGAAGAATTGTACGCTGTCTGAGGAGACAGGACAACAGAAGAAGTGTATGCTGTTTGAGGAAACAGGCCCAGAACAAAGACAAAAATAGAAAAAGCTGTCAGCGGTAACAGGGAGTATGAACTTGATACGCCATGAAGTAAATCGCGTGTGAACCGACAAGAAGTACAGATTTCACCCACTCGCTCTCCACGAAAAGCACGTACAAGGAAATGGCGTCCTACACATGCCTTTAAAACATGCCCACACATCCAGCGTCACTTCCGCGTGTACGCGCTAAGGCCCTATCATCCAATTACACGAGTTGACACTCTGACGTGCAGTCATTGGACGTGTAACATGCACCCGTGTACAGGGTAACACCTGTGCACGCACGCCACAGACGTGCATACGCGCTGAGGCCCTTTCCACCAATTACACACTTTGACACTCGGATGTGCTTTTTTTTTCCACACGCCATTCGCATACGTTTGCTGACGCACTTACATGCACACACACCACCACACTTGCCTGCATGTGTACACCTCCGCCAACTGTTGCATCTTTCCTCGAATTACACGGAGACGTGCTGGATTTTCACGTGCCAAATCACTCTGTATCAAGCTGGCCACGCGTAAGCACACGGAAGACCATGCTCCTGCCCAGAAGGCCGAATCACTGCCCCCCAGAGCCCCGAGCACGCTCCCACCTGCCATCTGCTGCTGCCTGACTGCCTGCTGCCCACGTGCCCTGCCATTTGCTGCCTGCACATCAGCCAGGGGTGCTGTTGCTGTGACCACCCCTGCTGGAACCGAAGACTCCCGCCCATCCACCCACTCCTGCCTCTGGGGTTGCCATGTCGGGCACTACACCATCTGGCACCACTGGCAACCCCCAGCCAGAGAGGCAGAGGGGCACCAGCTTCACTGCCACCAAAGTTGGTGTTCTGGTGGAGCTAGTCCTGGGGCAGTATGATGCCCTCTTCGGAAGTTTGCATGCCAACAAGGAAGGACGGACTCGGATCTGGACGGACATCGTGACTACCATCAACGCGGAGGGGGTGGCAGTCCGACAATTCCATCATGTCAAGAAGCGCTGGGAGGACTTCAGGTTCAGGACCCCGAACAAGGCCAGGTGCCTCTTGAAGGTAGCAAAGGCTAAGGGGCGCTGGGGCCACTTGTCGGAAGATCAGATGAGGGTCCTGGAACGCATATCCCCAGCGCTCCACGTCCAGGTCCTTGAGAGGCAGACCCATCTGGAGTCGAGCGGTAAGTGTACATGCATACTGATTGTAAGCTGTGCGTGTGGTGGTGTGCCAGTAGTGTGCAGGTTGCACATGTGGTTTTATGGGGCCAAGTATGGGGGTGTGTGTACAGGGCTGTGAGGCTAACACATGCGAGGGCTCTCATGTGTGAGACATGGATGGTGCTTGTGTGTGTAGGCTTGCATGCCAAATGCAGATGTGTGTGCACACATGTTTGAATGAATGTGTATGTAAGTAGGCATGGTCGTGATGTCACACATGGATGTTGGTTTCAGCTGCATGTATCTGCACCGTGTACATGTGCATGTGTGTGTATTTGACAAGGGTGCAACAGTGATGCAACATGGATGCATGTGACACCGGGATGTGGAAGACTGATTGGTAGATGTGACATGGATGCCGATCGCAACACTGCAACAGTTGGTGGAGGTGTACACATGCAGGCAAGTGTGGTGGTGTGTGTGCATGTGTAGTCCACTCCCTGTGTTGCATGTGATGTCTGGCTCACCTTTGCCTGCTCATGCTGTTGTATGTGTATGGATGGTGCTGGCTGTTGCGATATGGCTGTGGTATAGCTCATGTGTGCGAGTTGAAATGACATGTGTGTTGGTGATTGTGATGCCATGTCTGAGGTTTGCCAATGCCACTCATGTACCACTGTCATGTATGTATGAGTGCATTGTACAGTGCCCTGATGCCTGTGTTTTATTTCTCCCTGTCTGCAGCGTCAACTGATGAAGAGGGCGGAGAAGGTGCTGTGGAGCACAGCGGCAGGGATCGCACCGCCAGCCGGAGACGCAAGGCCCGGCTCCCCTCCCAGGTTGTCATCTCGTCGGGGAGTGAGGAGTCTGGTGCCGCGCCCCAGGCCGCAGCTGCCGAGGGGAGGTCCAAGAGGCGGAGGTCGGAGTTGGACTCCTCGGCAGCAGAAGTGGCAGCTGGGACCCCACAGGGCCTGACGGGGGAAGATGGCACAGAGACATCCAGGTTGGTGGGGGGTTTGGTGGAGGCCGTGCAAGCGACAGAGACGGGGTCTGGAGGTGGGGATTCCACTGGTGCTAGTGGTGCAGTGCAGGACCAGGGACAGGAGGCAGCACAGGCCGCCGCGGAGGTGCCTATGTGCAATCCTGTCCCTGATCCTGTCACTGCATCATCTTGCACCAGCACCGATGCCTACGTCCAGACCCATTTTCAGGCAGGGGATGAGCTTACAACAACTGGCCTTCCTCTGCCTGAGGACGTGGCTATCCAGGTACGGGTTTAGCCTGTCCTGACTGGTGTGGCGTTGCGTCAACGGGCCTTGCGAGGTGACCTGCAGTCTTTTCGTGAGGAGACTGCACGTCATCTTGAATGGCTCGTTGACCGCGTTGGCCTACTGGGACGGGTCAACGAGGCCGGATTCCTCCGTTTGCTGGAGCTTGTTCCGACCCCCTCTTCAACTGAACACCCTATGCGCCAGTCGTCCTCCGTGCCATCTTTCCACCCATTTGTCACCTGGGTGCCCTGTGGAGCTGCCTCTGACCATGCGGCCAGGCTGGTGGAGGACACATCCCTGCCACAGTCGGGAGTCGGACGTCCAGCAGGGGTGGCCACATCAATGACTGCACGCCAACCGGAGGAGGATGTGCAGGCAGCAGGAGCACAGGCACGGGCACAGGCACAGCATCAGCAGCAATGAGGTGGGAGCCATGATGGCTTGGGGCCTTCGACATCGGAGGGGCAGGCATCGGCCGGAGGGCAGGAGGACCCAGGACGGGAAGTGTCTTCCGTGTGGCAGCGGTTGGGCCACGCCATAGATGCGGAGTGGCAGTGGGCGGAAGAGGCACGGCTCACGATGGTCAGGGCAGAGAACTCCATGCGGTGGGCCCTGAGGCGGGCCGAGTGCCTCGAGGCAATCTGCAGGGAGTTGGAGGAGAACATGTGGTCGTCCTTGCGAACCCTCGGGGCCATGGAAGAGGATCGCCTCCGGGACATTGAGCAGGAGTTCGATGATGCCCTGGCCCGGAACATCCAGAAGTGAGCCGTCGGACTAGCCCGCTGCCCTTGTAAATAGTTCTTTAGTGTTAAGTTTCCTTTTTTTTTTTTTGGGGGGGCGGTTGGACAATGCCCAAACTTCTTGTATATAGTTCTTCATTAGGTAGGGTTTTATTTCATAGGTTTCATTTTAAGGATTGGGCACATGGACCCTGGATGTTCACTTTGTAAATAGTTTGACAATGGATTTGGATTATTAATTTTTTTTCCATGGATCAATGGTTTTTTATTATTTTTGCACCTTGGATTTATTTTCTCACTCTAACACTTTGGAGACTTGCTTTTGGAGTGCTTTTCATTTGGATTTCATGCATCTTTTTCATTTTTTGGACATGCAGGATTTCATTTCTTATTTCCATTTTCTTCTGTTCCATTTCATTCACTTGTTTTTCTGTTTAATACATTATCATTTGGTACTTCAATGTGTGGTATTCTCTCTTTGGTTTCATGCATGTCACAATGTGTGTTTTATCATTCACATGCTCTCATTGTGTGGGTTTGACGGATATATGTGGATGTACAGACTAGCCATTTGGGATGCATCATGTGGTGGTGATTTCTTGGTGGGGTGGATGTCATGCCTGGTGGTGTGTTCGGACTAGGGTGGCGTGGGGGGTGTATTGAGGGAGCATGGGGACCATGATTGTGGATTGTCATGAGGTGTTGGGAGACATGTGTGGGGGCCTGCTGGCAGGTGCCCTGCACTGCTGGGGGGTAGGGGTGCAGGGGGACATGTGTGGGACATGAGTGGGGGCCTGCTGGCAGGTGCCCTGTGCTGCTGGGGAGTGGGGGTGCAGGGGGACATGTGTGGGACATGAGTGGGGGCCTGCTGGCAGGTGCCCTGCACTGCTGGGGGGAGGGGGTGCAGGGGGACATGTGTGGGGGCCTGCTGGCAGGTGTCTCTGACTGCTGGGGGTGGGGGTGCAGGGTGACATGAGTGGGGGCCTGCTGGCAGGTATCCCTAACTGCTGGGGGGTTGGGGTGCTGGGAGACATGAGTGGGGGCCTGGTGGAGGGTGCCCCTGGATTCTGGGGGTGGGGGTGCAGGGGGACATGTGTGGGACATGAGTGGGGGCCTGGTGGAGGGTGCCCCTGACTGCTGGGGGGTGGGGTTGCAGGGGGACATGAGTGGGGGCCTGGTGGAGGGTGCCCCTGACTGCTGGAGGGTGGGGGTGCAGGGGGACATGAGTGGGGGCCTGCTGGCAGGTGCCCTGCACTGCTGGAGTGTGGGGGTGCTGGGAGACATGTGTGGGACATGAGTGGGGGCCTGGTGGAGGGTGCCCCTGGATGCTGGGGGGGTGGTGGTGCTGGGAGACATGCGTTGGTGATCAGTAGTGCAAGGTGACATGTGGGTTGGCTGGGGGGCATGGCCATGGTGGATTTGCTGCCTGCGGGACATGACCAGAGGTGCAGGGTAGTCCCCTGTGGTGTGGGCTGCCTGCAGGGGCCATGGAGGGTGTAGAGGGAACACCTGGGAGGACCCACACGGCCAATTCACGTGTAGTACTCCCCGGCACCCCCAAAATACACGTACCCTGCTGAAATCGGTGGTGGAACTTCCCATGCACCCCGGAATACATGTAGCCTGCTGTATTCGCATGTGGAACTTCCAGCGCACCCCGGAATACACGTAGCCTGCTGTGATCACGTGTGAAACTTCCCGCGCACCCCGAAGTACATGTATCCTGCTGTAATCGCATGTGGTACTTCCCACACACCCCAGAATACACGTAGCCTGCTGTATTCCCGTGTGGAACTTCCCGCGCACCCCGGAATACACGTAGCCTGCTGTGATCATGTGTGAAACTTCCTGCACACCCCGAAGTACACGTACCCAGCTGTAATCGCGTGTGGAACTTCCCGCGCACCCAGGAATACACATAGCCTGCTGTGATCGCGTGTGAAACTTCCTGCGCACCCGAAGTACACGTACCCTGCTGCATTCGCGTGTGACACTTCACGCGCACCTTGAGATACACGTACCCTTCTGCATTCGCGTGTGACACTTCACGCTCACCTTGAGATACACGTACCCTGCTGCATTCGCATGTGACACTTCCCCCCTCAGAAATACACGTACCCAGGCCAATCGCGCGTGGTACTTCCCACGCACCCCGAAATGCACTAACACGCTATTTTTCACGCAGCGGGTGTTTGTGTTTGTCGCGTACCCCTTTGCACGTCATTTGTCCTAGAGGGCCACAGTATGGGACATTCATCATAGCTGTATATAGATGCTTTTTGTTAGCGCACATTTTGGCGCACATTTATTTCAGGCGCAGGGACGCTACCGCCTGCATTCTTGTGGCGGACGTGTTTGGGCCTGTGCGCGTCTTTGCCCGTGCGCTGGTTTGCCCTATTCGATTCCATGAATACGTGTTGTAGGCAAGCGTGTGGGCATTCTGCGCACTTGCCTCATGTACTTCCCCCATGACGCCCATATTTTCACGCGTTGTTCCCCATTCTGAGTGTTACGCCCCGTGTTCCGCCTACTTTTATTATGTGTGCCACGCTATATGCGATTTCGCTGTGGCCGTGGCGCATGCCGTTAGATGACCTGTGCACCGGCGTGCGCTGCACACTTTTTCAGCGCACATCCAAGATTTTTCTCGCGCACGGACTTCTATGATTCGATGTGCGCTGGTTTCCCTGCGATTTTCGCACTTGCACTGCGATTTTCGCTCTTTCACTGCGAATCACACGTTTTCGCACGCTTCCATGAATCGGCCTGTATATCTGTCCTTACTGTTCGCAGGCAAGTTTAAACTTTTCTAAGAACACACGCAGTGTCCTGAAATGTTCGTTTCACCTGTGACGCAATTTTAATTAGTTCAGGACCCGAACAGTGTCCGTAGAACATCAACGCGCATGCGCTAGCCAATCTCCATGCATTTGGTGTCCTGCGGACATGCGCTTCCTTCGCGGACTTGTTCGCGAACGGATCATATGACCGCGCCCATGCTGATCGCGTGTTCTGAATGCGGACACTGTTCGGGTCCCCGAACAAATTAAAAGTACGTTTTCAATTAATCCATAATATTTTTCAATAAAATCTCACAATGGCACAAGTCCCACATAATAATCCTGAGTTTCTACATACCTTTTGAAAACTTTTCAAACTTTTTTTTGTGTTCGATCTGTCCGCGGACAGTGCGCATGTCTGCGGACTGCGCGCAAGTACCCCTATAAAAGACCACGCCCTAGAGCTTATTCTCATTGTGTTTCTGGCTATTCTTCGAAACACAGCGATTTTTGCTGCCACCTGCAGATTACACCATCATCGAGATGGCATCCCTGGCTGCTGAACTGCCACCTGGTGCTGCACCTGCTTTGGCACCACCCCCACCCCCTCCACCACCACCACCTCCCGAAGGGCCTGAAGAGGGGAACAGGAGTGAGGATGCAGAGGAGGAAGAAGAGGATGATGAGAATGAGGTAGAAGAAAACACTACTACCCGCACTAGGCGTGAGTCTTGGGTGTGGCGGTTATTTACCATTCATGGGAATGTTCCTAAGGCTCGTGCGAACCGTGTTACCTGCAATGAGTGCAAAATGATACTCAGTCGTGGGAAGCACAGTAAGTACAGCTTTGGGAGCACTACTATGAAGTGACACCTGAGGTCATTTCACTCTGGGGCTATTCGCAGGGTTGTACCTTGCGAAGAACGTGGCAGGTTGATTTCCTCTACTTCATCCTCTGTTTCTGATCCTGTCACCACAAGGACCACCTCTGTGGGACATTGTCTTCCTCAAGCTGCCTCACAGGCCATACAGAATGTTGATGACCCTTACCTTTCGAGGGTCACAGTTGTATGTACGTACTGTGACACAGTACTCTGCAGGGGGGAGCAACTTCGTAGTGCTTTTGAGACTATCGTCTCAGAGCACGAGAAGATCTGCTCACTACCCAAATAAAACCCACTCTACATCTTCCTCTCTCAGCTCGCCCTTTCTTATCCCTTTGGTTGGTGTCCCCCCTTTACCTTCCTTTCCCATCCTCTCCTAGTGTGTCGTGTATAAAAAACCAAAAAAAATACAAAATATCAAAAATCAAAAAAAAAATAAGGCTCTTTTCAGAGCCACCTTTCACAGTTAAAAAATAGAAGTGAAATTAAATGAAGCAGGGCCCTTTGTATTTTTTAGAAGTCCGCGGACAGTTCGCGAACATTTAAAAAATTGGGTTGCTACCCCATCACAAACATTGCAATTTTCTCTGGGAGGAAGTGGTGGCTCTGAAAAGAGCCTTTGGGAGGTGTTTGTAAGTCAAAAATTATAAATGCTTAACACCTACTTCAACATGGATGTTGTAATTCCAAAAAAGGTTGCAATGCATTTTGTACATTTCTCAGAAAAATCTGATTGCCACCATAAGTAAGATGGACTCCATCTTTGCGAAAATTGTTTGTACTACGAAACAGAATATTTTCATTGTGAAAGAAGACATGCCAAAATCTTTTAGAAAGGCACAAACAGCTTTATTAACATTGCACCTTGCTTTTTCCATTTGTGGACCAAATGAAGAAGAACAAAGCCACATTTGTCTCTGTGCAATCCGTGAAAATATCACTTGAGAATTAGGAAACATGTCCATAACCTTCCCAAGTCCTTCTTTCATAGCAAATTGCAAAACAATTGCAGTCACATGTCCTAAACTGTTCCCTCCACAATGAATTACAATTATGTCTGGATGTTGCTCTGTCTCCAAAGTAGCACAGAGAGGTAGCAAATCCAACCACTTCATTCCACGTACTCCATGCAGGTGCACTTCCACACGTGGGACTCCAAGATCTACAGCTACTCCACAGCTTTCTGCATGCACCTTCAACCAATATATCCATGAATCTCCCAAAATCCATACAATCTTTTTCCTAAAATACACAGACATAGCTATCTGTTGTTCTCTCAGCAAAAACAGTATATGAGAAATGCTCTTCTGGCACAACACACCCACTAAACTTTCCTGACCAATCCCTTTTAGTACTCATTCTCATTTGCATGACTTCTGAACCCAAAAATCCCCAGATGTAACTCCCGATGTCCGCGAACTACCGCCATGTCCGCGGACATATCGTAACATGAACAGCCCTTCTACCATTTCCACTTCACTCTCTCTGCCATTCCATCATTGGATGTAGCTAAGAAATCACATGACCATGCACCAATCACATTCAAGACCTCTACATCTAACTGCATCATCATAGATCAGCACTGCAAATGTACTGTGAATCTATCTGAGTACAAGTGTCATATCATTGGCAAGCACCATCTACCAGAAATACTGTACAAGTCTCCAAGATTTCTACTTACAGCTCCATGCATATCCATATGCATGAACACAAACTTCAGGTATGCATATTTTCTGTACAGTAGATGAACACATTTTCAAACAGACTTTTAGTTTGTGTAATCTGTAAAATGAATTTACTGTATTTTTTTCAATTTCCTAAAATCAACTATCACTTATAAACCTTTATACTATTTACTTTCTTTATACACACACACTCAAATCATGTTAAATTAACATGTTTTAAATGAAATATATAGACTACATATATTCAAACAAAATTGCATGCAAGCACAATCTTTAAAAAAATACTTATACAATTTCATATTTTTTGTTTTTATTTATTTATTTACTTAATTAGTTTAATTTAGACATGACATTGAGGCGCTATTACCTAGAACAACTTAGTTACAGAAATAGTGGTATTCACTGGTATATCATAAATTTCACAAGACATAGTAAAGATATTTCTTTTGCTACAGTTAGTCATTCAATACAATTTGTTCATTAAGAACATATGTTATTTACTGAACTGATGCAATGTATCTTATGTAAATAAATTAGTTTAATGGCTTTGAAGAAGGCACTGAGGATTTCAATTAAAAAAATCAATATCTAAATTAAAAACAGCGCTATATACAAACAAAGTTACTAATTTGAAGCTTTTACAATTGCAGTGAAGACCAGTCTCCTGAAAAGAAGCAGCCGAATTCGAAGAACAAAGAAGAACTAAGAAGTTACCTGTTAATTTAAGAAAAAAAGTAAGTAGAATATCACCATAATATTTGTATTATTACTCAAACATACTATAACGTTAATACAAGCTATTTCTGTGCCTAAAAATAGAGATTGTGTACCATTTTGTCCAAAAATCTCCATGTCTTAAACAGAGATTTACAGCCAGAATGGCCCACAAATTCCTATTTTTGGACACACAAATTACCCAACTGAACCGCTACAATTTTCATATTATAGAACAAACAACTGTTTTAATTGTATTCATTAGATTTACTATTTGTACTTTTCCACACCACTAGCTTACTTTTTTTGTCATCCGAACCCCAGTTTAGTAACACATAAATTCAAGAATACCTATCCCTACTAGTTGTAGTTCCCAATGCACAATCACACACCATTACATACATCTTTATCATCTTACTCAAACACTCATGCACACAGCACACATACATTCCAGAACGCCCCAACCCATGTCTTCTTTATTTTTTTCAACAGACCCTAAAGAATGCCTACCAAAAGTCAAGTCCATAGAAAGCAACGCAAAAGTAGAGCAAATGAAAATAAAAGTGTCCAACATAAGCATCCATCTCTAGCAGAATTTGTAAAAAAAAGTTGAAACAAAACAGCTAATACAGTCATTTAGTGAAACACAAGAAGTTTCAAGTACAAAAACGTTGACTCCTCTATCAAAATGTAAAACAAACTAAAAAACAATTAACAGAAAATCAGCTATCACTACAGATAAAACTACTTCTTCAAATTTTAATATAGTGCAAAGTAAGCATACCAAAAAAAGTATTTTAGCAAAAATGTACCGTCCCAAAGTCCTTCAAAATCTTATAAAAACAGGAGAGAAATCAGGTTCAATGCTTAAAACCTATCATAGGAAATTAATCTTATAAGCGTTGATGGACAGTGCAATTCTTCTCAAAAGAAAGTTATTTATTTTACTGTTAAACAAAATGAAACCACTAACAAATCTAATAACTAAATTACAAAAAAGACTTCTCAATAAGCGAAATGTCAACAGAAAGAACTTCTTAAGTATCTGCGGAGGTGAATGGAATCACACTACGAGCACAGAACCATATTTTAATGAAGAAGCGTACAAACAAAAGCAAACAAATACAATTGCCATACATAGCAGTGGTCGAGGTTATGAAAAAGTGAATATTACCATAATGGAACAAGAAGTACTCCTTACAAAAATATGCCCTGAAAACTTAGAATTACCCCTCCATTCAACTGAATCAGAACGTCTAGTGTACAAATGGCCGTGCACGTCTATGTGTAACATTCCCAAACAATGTTTCAAATCTTTACGCCAATTCCTCAATAAATATGTAAAAAGCAAAGACAAAATCAAAATTTAATGACTGCAAAATATGGATACCTGTCCAGTGTGCAAGTACACAGGACTACAAGGACATTCATTGGCCTGCATTACAGGACCTACTTGTAAAACCACTTTCCATGATAGCAAAAGGATATCAACACATCATTCAACTATAAGAAATCTAGTCTATAAACTGTACTATGCTAAAAGTCCTGCTTTAGGTTTAAGTTAAATAACATCCTTCTACATGGTACAGCAAAAGACCTACTTGAAGAAATTCACCATATCCAGAAAAAATATTTTGGAAGTGAAAGCCATTTACAGAATGAAATAGCTTTAAACCAATTAAGCAACAATTCTACACATGGCAACCTTTTGCTAAACGCATACAAAAAAGAAATACTCAAATTTAAAAGTACATCAGCTGAAGTACCAAACCATGTATGTGTATGTTGCCGTAGAACTTTTTATAAAAGTAACACAAAAACTGTAGACCTATCATACAAAATAGAAGACAATGAAGATTCTAAATGGTTTGAATTAGCTCTCTACCTTGTAGCAGAAAACAAATACGAAATAACTGAGCCCTTAATACTTTGCAGTTACCACACTACAAAACTTGACAACAACCAAACTCCTTCACGTGCTATCACAAATAATTTGGAATTATACCCAGTACCAAAACCCCTACAACAACTTAATTTATATGAGAGCATCATAATTCAAACAGTACACCCATTTCAAGCAATAATAAGCCTTCAACCAAAAACAGCAAAATTACCTCCCTCTGAATTGATAAAAGGCATTCGTGGAAAAGTAGTTTCTTTACCATAAGATATAAAAGAAAATGTGCATACTCTAGGAGTGCAACGTCCAATGCAGCAATCTTTAATTATCTTAGTAAATGGAGTAACTACAAAAGACAAAACAATATGGCAACAGCTGGTAGATTTATATAAAGTTAGACAAGCCTTCCAATATCTTAAAGAGAATAATGAATATTACAAAGAAATTAATATTGAAGAAAACTTGAAACATACAACTGAAATAATTCAAGAAACACGAGAAGCTGGTCAATTTGAGCTGCTAGATCCTGCTACAATATCAAATACTTTAGACCATTATACAATTCATCCTTTGCACTGTAATGACACCGTAGAAGATGTACTGGAAACTTACCAAATGCGTCCAACAAAAGATCGCCAATCAGCATATGGGAAAAAAGTATAGAAGCACATGCTTTTCCTCTACTCTTTCCTACTTTCAAAGGAGGAAGGTATGATGATAGACCTATTCAAATATCAGCTTCAGAATACCGCTCATTACGGATGTATTCTGAAGATCCCAGATTTAGACAAAATGTGGAATACATATTCAACCTACTCTTTGAAAGTGAACTAGCAACTTTATGTTACGGAGTTGCACACATATTAAAATCAGGATCACACTTTCAAAATATGACAGCTACACAATTATTAGAAAAAGAGCAACAAAAGGATGAGGTTTTACAAACAAATATTACAAATCTATTAGCAAATATGCGTGGTACTAAAGAGTACTGGTTTCGACGTCATGGAGATGTACGTTGTATGATCAGAAACCTTGGCCCACCCACTTGGTTTGTTACATTAAGTTGTGCAGAATATGCATGGAAAGAGTTACATGATTTCCTACGCATATCAAATAAAAACAAAAAAAACATAGATATACTAACACCTGGAGAACTTTGTTCTTTGGATCCTGTTAATGTTTCAAGATATTTTCACCATCGCTTCATTGCTATGCTACATTTTATTTGTAATAAAACTGTTCCTCCCCTTGGAGAAGTGCAACACTTTTTTTGGAGAAAAGAATACCAAGCCAGAGGAGCACCACATATCCACATGCTTTTATGGATTAAAGATGCTCCTAAATTTGGTCAAGACAGTGATGCCACTGTTTTACAGTTTATTGAAAAATATGTCACTTGTGAAATTCCATCAGAAGCCACAAATAGTGATCTTCATGCACTAATTTTACAATTTCAAAGACACAAATGTGGAAAATATTGTTGTAGCAAATACAAAAACAAAGGGAAATACTACACCAAATGCCGATTTGGTTTCCCTAGACCAGTTACAAATACAGGTCAAGTGAACAACCTCATGTCTTCAGTTAGACATAGTGTTAAAGGTAAGTCACCTAAAAATACATATTACATAAAAAGAAAAGAAAAAGAAAAATATATCAATGATTATAATGCAATCATTGCCCACTTATGGAATGCAAACATAGATGTGCAGTACATTGCAGACAATTCTACTGCAGTTGCACGATATGTCACAGCATACTTAACTAAAGCAGAAAAGACAGAGCTCCAAGACCTCTGGAATGACCTGTCATCAGATAAAACAGTGTCTCAGAAATTATACAGCTTGGGCATAACAATGCTAACCCATAGAGAATGTGGATCATATGAAGCAGCTGATCATTTAACTGGTACTGCATTGTATGGTAAATCTGAAAATAAAGTATGGCTAAGCCTTGGTCCAGCTAAATCTAGAAAAAGAGTTCTAAAATCATATGAAGAAATAGAAAAAATAGCCAACATGATCCCAACAGCCAAGACATTTTAAAAAACAATTTATTCGACACATACTACCCAAACAGAAGTAATACTTTGGAAAACATGTGTCTATACCACATAGCCCAAAACTACACATACACAAATAATATGAAACCTGATGAAAAAAAAGGTAAATATAGAGTGACAAACTGTGAAGGCAGCTTATTTAAACTCACTAAACCAAATTTAATTAATCATATCAACTTATCATTAAAGACTCCTCAACATAAAGAAGTATATTACATGTCCCTGGTACAACTCTTCAAACCATGGAGAAAAGAAGAACAATTACTAGATAACTATGACTCATATGAGGATGCTTTCAAAGCAAATAAAAGCAATATAACTGATGTAAACTTTACACAGTACAAAACAATGTTGCACAATGAACAGCAACACGAAGAAGAACTCCAGGCCAACTAGATAAGGACACTCCTGACAGTAGTCAAACTTCTGTAACAGGAAGCCAAGAACCACTGGGAGAGCCACTAATAACAAATGAGGCAGAATTAGCTGTGACAGAAGTAGAAAACACCATGTGTCAGTATGAAGATAAAGAAGACTTAACTATACTACAATCAAAACTAACCAATGAACAACGTAGCATTTTTCAAGAAGTAACAAAAGAAATTGCACATGGTGTACAACATGAAAACAAAGAATGCACCTGCCAAAATTACAAACCCATACTACTGTACATCAGTGGTGAAGCTGGTTCTGGCAAAACATTCTTAATCAAAATCATCAGTAAGTTCCTTCAACAATTGACAAACAACAAACTGTCAGCTGTTGTCACTGCCCCCACAGGTTTAGCTGCCTACAACATAGGCGGTTTCACTTTAAACCGATTACTACTCCTGCCAGTAGAACACCAAAACAAATTAGAATATTACAAACTTTGTACAGAAGCTGAAATGGAACTACGCAGAGTATTAAAACAAATGAAAATGCTACTAATAGATGAAGTGAGCATGGTCTCCAACCTGATGTTAGCTTTGATTCACCTCAGATTACAAGAAGTACTCAAAACAGGCTATGAAGAGCTCTTTGCAGGAAAACACATTATTGTTTTTGGAGATCTGCTTCAATTAACACCAGTAAAAGGTGAGCCTATTTTTAAAACATTATGACACAAACTCTGCTGTAAAACTGTTGGCAGCATTACAAATGTCAACCTTTGGCAACATTTCCAATACAGAGAATTAACAGAAAACATGCAGCAATCTGCAGTTCTCACTTATGCCAACATTTTTAAAAGTATCAGAGTTGGTATACTTTCTGAAGAAGCAGAAGCAATATTGAAAACCCGGCACATTAATGCACTTTATGGCGATAATGCATGTGCTACAGATGTTATGGAACAATTAGCCCACAAAAATGTCAATTGTATGGCCTTAATGCCAACTCTTTCAAGCTGTTTCAAATTCAATAAATCATGCTAAGTAAAGAAATGCAACCAATCATGGAAATTAGCACCACAGACAAACTAGATGTACATGGTATGACAATACCCATGTGTGACCAAGCCACAACAAGACTAAATAGTTTAGAAAAATCAATCTCAAACACAGCAGGCTTAGAAAAGATATTAAAATGATCCTTAAATTGCAGAGTAATGCTTAAACGTAACCTTGACGTGGAGCAAGGACTAGTTAATGGAGCACTGGGTACAGTTGTTGGCTTTCAAACATACCCATGCGACAACAAAATTCAGTTTGTCAATATACTCTTTGACAAACTTTCAGAAGTAAAATGGATAGGACGCTCGACAGATAGATTCCTTCTCTTCAAAGATATGTATGTACGCAGAGAACAATTTTCTCTAACTCTTGCATACGCAGTCACAATTCATAAATCACAAGGTTTTACCCTAGACAAAGCAATGATAGATATTGGTAACACAGTCTTTAAAGAAGGCATGAGCTATGTAGCACTTTCACGCTTACGTACACTTGACAGTCTATTTCTAATCAACTTTGATGCAAGTAAAATAAACGCTGATATTCCTTGCATTTTAGAATACAATAGACTTCACTCACTATACACCCCCCAACTAAACACATACTCTGTTCCACAAAAAGTAAAACGTTATAAAAGAAAAATAAATCAAACAGAAATGCAACAGGATGTCACTGCAAATCCTCCAAAGAGAGTAAAAGAAACTAATACTTCATCAAGTACCACAAGCAAAAAAGAATCAATTAGGGAAAGTAAACCAGGTACTTCTTTAAAGAAGGAAGACAAACTCCAAAAAAAGCAGTTAGATACAGAACTATCTTCTCAAATAAAGTTGGTGAAAGTTGCTACGCAAATGTAGCAATGAATATTCTATTTCAATTACCACCAATTGTTGAGAACATTTACTTACACAGTACAGACCCATTGTGTTTGCAAATGTTAGTACTTCACAGAAATGCAGCAAACAATCCTGACAACACGTATAGTGTTTATGGAATAAGACAAAAATTGGACTACTGTGCTGGAATGGTGAAATTCACTATAAACTCACAGGAAGATCCACAGGAATTTCTAATGTACTTACTACAAGTACTGGAAAATAAACACATACCTATAAATGAAATCTTTCAGATTTCATACATGTGGGAACATAAATGCACTTTCTGCAACAATGTCACACAAGAAGAAATCCCCAATGAACGCTTCATATATATATCAATACTAAATTGTGAATCCATTCCATTTCAGCGACTTGTACAAAATGCAAACCATGGTAGATTATGCTCTACCTGCAATTCAGATAATCGCTCCACGTTAGTAATACAAACACATGGTAAATACATAATACTAATGCTTCTACGTTACAATTCTACGTTACCAAAAACAACTGCAAGCTGACTGGATTCACACATGGTCAAATATCACTTGGTAAGAAAACCTTCACAACAATAGGTATAATCTACCACACAGGAGCCACAACCAATTCAGGGCACTACACTGCATATATGAAAAAGAAATGTGAATGGTTTGAATGTAATGATAGTACCATTACTCTAAAGCAGAGATTACCAGGAAATCTTACAAACGCTTATTTGATGTTCTTAAAACCAAAATTTGATAACTAAACTGTATTTAAACTCTAAGTAAACTTGTATTAAAAACATATAAACTGTTAGAATACTCCAAAAGCTATCTAACTGCTCAAAGACTCTACAACAACTAATCAGATAAATGAATACCACTAAATTAGACCAAAAAATACACAGTTAGAATACGCCAATTGGTATCTAACTGTCCCAAAATTTAACAATATCCAAATAGATAAATCAATACCACTAAAATATATCAAAAAAATAGACAGTTTGAATACGCCAATTGGTATCTAACTGCTCCAAAATTTTATAATATCAAAACAAATAAATAATATGTTACTGCTCCAAAAAATACAACAAGCCAAAGTATAAAGCATTAGCCAGAAACAACAAGTGAACACTGAAAACAACCAAACAAATAAACTGTAGCATAACAGAAAAAGTTTTTTTTTTAATCCATATTCTCCCACAGACCCAATGATTTTAGCAACAAATACAGAAACTGAGCAAATTGCACAGTACTGTGATTTGTAATCTACTAAATATGAGGGTCCAAAAAAAAAGTATATTGATTATACAATGTAATAAGTCATTACAAAATACTAATACTAACATGCTATTTTCTTTTATCACAGAAATTAACAAGAAATACATGTACTCCGGTTACTAGACCAAACAGTAAGTATACAATGATAAGGAGAACCATAGCAGCATATCACATCCATAGTGTCTAATACCTTTGTTCCTTATACATTTGTTTTTCACCCAAAGTTATAAGCAAATATGAATGTGATATGCTGCGGTGGTTGTTGCCAGGGCATAGAGTCTTGGGTGCATGGCCAAATGGCCATGCACCCAAGACTCTATGCCCTGGCAACAACCACCGCAGCATATCACATCCATAGAGTCAAACATTTCAACTATGGTCTATGGAAACTTTTAATGTCCACGGATATTATGAGTGTTCTTAGAACACTTTCAACTTGCCAGCGAACAATACGGACAGCGTTTTCAGGACACCCCCCGTGAACCTTTCAGAACAACGCGATAGTTCTTAGAACACTTTCAACTCAACAACGAAAAATACGGACAGTGTCCTCAGAACACCCCCATTTTGTTTATTTGCGAACATTTCAGGACACCATGAGTGTTCTAAGAACACATTCAACTTGACAGAGAACAATACGAACAGCATCTTCAGCACACCCCCTACGAACATTGCAGAACAATGCGAGAGTTCTTAGAGCACATTCAATTTGACAGAGAACAATACGGACAGCGTCCTCAGGACACCCCCATTTTGTTTATTTGCGAACATTTCAGGACACTGCGAGTTTTCTTAGAACACATTCAACTTGCCAGAGAACAATACGGACTAGGCCTTCAGGACACCCCCTATGAACATGCCACGGACACCGCGAGTGTTCTTAGAAGCGTCTTCAGAACACCACCATCTTGTTTATTTGCAAACATGTCAGGACACCGCGAGTGTTCCTAGAACACATTCAACTTGACAACGAACAATACGGACAATGTCCTCAGAACATCCCCATTTAGTTTATTTGCGAACATTTCAGGACACCATGAGTGTTCTAAGAACACATTCAACTTGACAGAGAACAATATGAACAGCATCTTCAGGACACCCCCACGATCATTTCAGAACAACGCGAGAGTTCTTAGAACACATTCAACTTGACAGAGAACAGTAAGGACAACGTCCTTAGGACACCCCCATTTTGTTTATTTGCGAACATTTCAGGACACTGCGAGTGTTCTTAGAACACATTCAACTTGCCAGCGAACAATACGGACTACGCCTTCAGGACACCCCCTACGAACATTCCAGGACACCGTGAGTGTTCTTAGAAACGTCTTCAGAACACCCCCATTTTGTATATTTGCGAACACTTCAGGACACCGCTAGTGTTCTTCGAACACATTCAACTTGACAGAGAACAATACGGACAGCGCCCTCAAAACACCCCCATTTTGTTTATTCATTTAATCATTGGGTCTTTGGGAGAAATCCATGTTGGATTTTTGTTATGCTACAGTCTATTTGTTGGTTTGTTTTCAGTGTTCACTTTTTGATTCTGGATAATGCTCTATATATTGGCTTGTTGCAGATTTTTGGAGCAGTTAGATACCTGTAGACATATTCTAATAGTCTATTTTTTGTTATAATGAAGTGGCATTGATTTATCTGTTTGGATATTGTAAAATTCTGGGGCAGTTAGATACCAGTTGGCGTATTCTAACTGTTTATTGTTTGATATAATTTAGTGGTATTCATTTATCTGTTTAGTTGTTGTAGAATCTTGGGGCAGTTAGATACCACTTGGCATATTCTAACTATCTATTTTTTGATATAATTTAGTAGTATTCATTTATCTGTTTAGTTGTTGTAGAATCTTGGGGCAGTTAGATACCTGTTGGCATATTCTAATTTTGGTTTTAAGAAGATTAAAGAAGCGTTTGTAAGATTTGCAGGTAATCTCTGCTTTAGAGTAATGGTACTATCATTACATTCGAACCATCCACATTTTTTTAAATATATGCAGTATAGTGACCTGCATTGGTTGTGTCTCCTGTGTGGTAGATTATACCTACTGTTGTGAAGGTTTTCTTACCAAGTGATACTTGACCATGTGTGAATCCAGTCAGCTTGTAGATGTTTTTGGTACCATCTGCATTGTAACGTAGTATTATGTATTTACTGTGTGTTTATATTAGCAAGGTGAAGCGATTATCCAAATTGCAGGTAGTACATAATCTACCATGGTTTGCATTTTGTACAAGTTACTGAAAAGGAACGGATTCACAATTAGGTATTGATACATACACAAAGCGCTCATTGGGGATTTGTTCTTGTGTCACATTGTTGCATAGAGTGCATGTTTGTTTCCACATGTATGAAATCTGGAAGATTTCATTTATAGGTATGTTTTTGTTTTCCAGTACTTGTAGTAAGTACATTAGAAATTTTTGTGGATCTTCCTGTGAGTTTATAGTGAATTTCACCATTCCAGCACAGTAGTCCAATTGTTGTCTTATTCCATAAACACTATACGTGTTATTAGGATTGTTTGTTGCATTTCTATGAAGTACTAACATTTGCAAACACAATTGGTCTGTACTGTGTAAGTATATGTTGTCAACAATTGGTGGTAATTGAAATAGAATATTCATTGCTACATTTGTGTAACAACTTACACCAATTATATTTGAGAGTTTAAATGGACCAGGTAATTCTGTATCTGAGTGATTTTTTTGAGTTTGTATTCCTTCTTTGACGAAGTACCTGGTTTACTTTCCGTAATTGGTTCTTTTTTGCTTGTGGTACTTGATGAAGTATTAGTTTCTTTTACTCTCTTTGGAGGATTTGCAGCAACATCCTGTTGTATTTCTGTTTGATTTAGTTTTCTCTTACAACGTTTTACTTTTTGTGGAACAGGATATGTTTTTAAATGAGGGTGTATAGTGAACGAAGTCTAATGTATTCTAAAATGCAAGGAATATCAATGTTTACTTTACTTGCATCAAAGTTGATTATAAATAGACCGTGATAGTACGTAAGCGTGATAGTGCTACGTAGCTCATGCCTTCTTTAAAGACTGTGTTACCAATGTGTATTAATGCTTTGTCTAGGGTAAGGCCTTGTGATTTATGAATGGTGACTGCGTATGCAAGAGTTAGAGAAAATTGTTCTCTGCGTACATACATGTCTTTGAAGAGAAGGAATCAAGCTGTTGAACATCCTATCCTTTTTACTTCTGAAAGTTTGTCAAAGAGAATATTGACAAACTGAATGTTGCTGTCATGTGGGTATGTTTGAAAGTCAACAACTGTACCCAGTGCTCCATTAACTAGTCATTGGTCCACATCAAGGTTACGTTTAAGCATTACTCTGCAAGGATAATTTTAATATTTTTTCCAACCCAGCTGGTTGGAAATTGAATTTTCTAAACTATTTAGTCTTGTTGTGGATTACTCACACATGGGTAGTGTCATAACATGTACGTCTAGTTTGTCTGTGGCGCTAATTTCCATTATTGGTTGCATTTCTTATTTAACAACGATTCATTGAATTTGAAACAGCTTGCAAGAGTTGGCATTAAGGCCATACAACTGTCATTTGTGTGGGCTAAGTGTTCCATAACATCTGTAGCACATACATTATCGCCATAAAGTGCATGAATGTGCCGGGTGTTCAATATTGCTTGTGCTTCTTGAGATAGTATACCAACTCTAATACTTTTTAAGATGTTGGCATAAGTGAGATCTGCAGATTGCCGCATATTTTGTGTTAATTCTCTGTATTGGAAATGTTGCCAAAGGTTGACATTTCCAATGCTGCCAACTGGTTTACGGCAGAGTTTGTGTCCTAATGTTTTAAATATAGGCTCACCTTTCAGTGGTGTCAATTGAAGAAGATCTCCGAAAACAATAATGTGTTTTCCTGCAAAGAGCTCCTCGTAGTTTGTTTTGAGTACCTCTTGTAGTCTGAGGTGAATCAAAGCCAACATTAGGTTGGAGACCATGCTCACTTCATCTATTAGTAGCATTTTCATTTGTTTTAATACTCTGCATAGTTCCATTGCAGCTTCTGTACAAAGTTTGTAATATTCTAATTTGTTTTGGTGTTCTACTGGCAGGAGTAGTAATCGGTTTAAAGTGAAACCGCCTATGTTGTAGGCAGCTAAACCTGTGGGGGCAGTGACAACAGCTGACAGTTTGTTGTTTGTCAATTGTTGAAGGAACTTACTGATGATTTTGATTAAGAATGTTTTGCCAGAACCAGCTTCACCACTGACGTACAGTAGTATAGGATTGTAATTTTGGCAGGTGCATTCTTTGTTTTCATGCTGTACACCATGTGCAATTTCTTTTGTTACTTCTTGAAAAATGCTACTTTGTTCATTGGGTAGTTTTGATTGTAGTATAGTTAAGTCTTCTTTATCTTCATACTGACACATGGTGTTTTCTACCTCTGTCATAGCTAATTCTGCCTCATTTGTTATTAGTGGCTCTCTCAGTGGTTCTTGGCTTCCTGTTACAGAAGTTTGACTACTGTCAGGAGTGTCCTTATCTAGTTGGGCCTGGAGTTCTTCTTCGTGTTGCTGTTCATTGTGCAACATTGTTTTGTACTGTGTAAAGTTTAAATCAGTTATAGTGCTTTCATTTGCTTTGAAAGCGTCTTCATATGAGTCATAGTTATCTAGTATTTCTTCTTCTTTTCTCATGGTTTAAAGAGTTGTAGCAGGGACATGTAATATAGTTCTTTATTCTGAGGAGTCTTTAATGACAATTTGATATGATTAATTAAATTTCGTTTGGTGAGTTTTACAAAGCTGCCTTCACAATTTGTCACTCTGTATTTACCTTTTGTTTCATCGGGTTTTATATTATTTTTGTATGTGAAGTTTTGGGCTATGTGGTATAGACACATGGTTTCAAAAGTGTTACTTCTGTTTGGGTAGTATGTGTCCAGTAAATTGTTTTTTAAAATGACTTGGCTGATGGGATCATGTTTGGCTATAGTTTCTATATCCTCCTATGATTTTAGAATTATTTTTCTAGATTTAGTAGGACCAAGACCTAGCCATACTATATTTTCAGATTTTCCATACAAAGCAGTACGAGTTAAACAATCTGCTGCTTCATAGGAGCCACATTCTCTATGGGAGAGCATTTTTATACCCAAGCGGTATAATTTCTGAGATAGTGTTTTGTCTGATGACAGGTCATTCCAGAGGTCTTCAAGCTCTGTTTTTTCTGCTTTTGTTAAGTATGCTGTAACATATCGTGCAACTGCAGTGGAATTGTCTGCAATGTACTGCACATTTATGTTTGCATTCCATAAGTGGGAAATGATTGCATTGTAATCATTGATATATTTTTCTTCTTCTGTTCTTTTTATGTAATATGTATTTTTAGGTTATTTACCTTTAACACTATGTCTAACTGAAGACATGAAGTTGTTCACTTGACCTGTTTTTGTAACTGGTCTAGGGAAACCAAATCGGCATTTGGTGTAGTATTTCCCTTTGTTTTTGTATTTGCGATGACAATATTTGCCACATTTGTGTCTTTGAAATTGTAAAATGTGTGCATGAAGATCACTATTTGTTGCTTCTGATGGAATTTCACAAGTGACATATTTTTCAATAAACTGTAAAACAGTGTCATCACTGTCTTGACCGAATTTAGGAGCATCTTTAATCCATAAAAACTTGTGGATATGTGGTGCTCCTCTGGCTTGGTATTCTTTTCTCCAAAAGAAGTGTTGAACTTCTCCGAGGGGAGGAGTAGTTTTATTACAAATAAAGAGTAGCATAGCAATGCAGCGATGGTGAAAATATCTTGAAACATTAACAGGATCTAGAGAACAAAGTTCTCCAGGTGTCAGTGTATCTATGTTTGTTTTGTTTTTTGTTTGATTTGCGAAGGAAATCATGTAAATCTTCCCATGCATATTCTGCACAACTTAATGTAACAAACCAAGCGGGTGGTCCAAGGTTTCTGATCATACAACGTACATCTCCGTGACGTCAGAACCATTATTCTATTGTGCCACACATGTTCGCAAACAGATTTGTAATGCTTGATTGTAAAACCTCATCTTTCTCTTGCACTTTTTGTGTTAATTGCGTAGCTGACATAATTTGAAAGTGGGTTTCTGATTTCAATATGTGTGCAACTCCGTAACATAGTTGCTAGTTCACTTTCAAAGAGTAGGTGGAATATGTATTCCACATTTTTTCTAAATCTGTGATCTTCATAATACATTCGTAATGAGCAGTATTCTGATGCTGTTATCTGAGTGGGTCTATCATTGTACCTTCCTCCTTTGCCAGTAGGAAATAGTAGAGGAAAATCATGTGCTTCTATAATTTTTTCCCATATGCTGATTGGTGATCCTTTTGTTTGACACATTTGGTATGTTTCTAATGCATTTTCTACAGTGTCATTAGAGTGCAATGGGCGAATTGTATAATGGTCTAAAGTATTGGATATTATAGTAGGATCTAGGAGCTCAAATTGACCAGCTTCTTGTGTCTCTTGAATTATTACAGTGGTATCCTTCAAGTTTTCTTCAATATTAATTTCTTTGTAGTATTCATTATTGTCTTTTAGATATTGCAAGGCTTTTCTAACTTTATGAAAATCTACCAGTTGTTGCCAATTTTTTTTGTCTTTTGTAGGTACACCATTTACTAAGATAATTAAAGATTGCTCCATTGGACGTTGCACTCCTAGAGTGTGCAAAATTGCTTTTAGAACTAATGGTAAATACACTACCTTTCCCCGAATACCTTTCACTAATTCAGAGGGAGGTAATTTTGCTGTTTTTGGTTGAAGGCTTATTATTGCCTGAAAGGGGTGCACTGTTTGAATTATGATGCTCTCATACAAATTGAGTTGTTGTAGGGGTTTTGGGAGTGGAAATAATTCCAAATTATTTGTGATAGCACGTGAAGGAGTTTGGTTGTTGTCAAGTTTTGTAGTGCAGTAATTGCAAAGTATTAAGGGGTCAGTTATTTCATATTTGTTTTCTGCTATGAGGTGGAGAGCTAATTCAAACCATTTGGAATCTTCATTGTCTTCTATTTTGTATGTTATGTCTATAGTTTTTGTGTTACTTTTGAAAAGATTTCTGCGGCAACACACACACACATGGTTTGGTATTTCAGCGAATGTACTTTTACATTTTAGTATTTCTTTTTTGTATGTGTTTAGTAGAAGGTTGCCATGTGCAGAATGTTATAAGTCTGTTGGAAAGCTATTGCATTTTGTAAGTGGCTTTCACTTCCAAAATATTTTCTCTGGATCCGGTCGATTTCTTCTTGTAGGTCTTTGGGTGTACCATGTAGAAGAGTGTTATTTAAATTGGCTAGCTCTAAAGCAGGACTTTTAGCATAGTACAGTATATAGACTAGATTTCTTATAGTTGAATGATGTGTTGTTATCATTTTGATATCATGGAAGGTGCTTTTGCAAATAGGTCCTGAAATGCAGGCTAATGAATGTCCTTATAGTCCTGTGTATTTGCGCACTGGACAGGTATCCATATTTTGCATCACTTTCATTTTGATTTTGTCTTTACCTTTCACATACTGATTGAGGAGCTGGCGTAAAGGTTTGAAAGATTTGTTGGGAATGGTACACATTGACGTGCATGGCCATTTGTATACTGGACATTTTGGTTCAGTCGAATGGAGAGGTAATTCTGAGTTTTCTGGGAATCTTTTTGTAAGCAGTGTTTCTTGTTCCATTATGGTATTATTAATTTTTTCATAACCTCGTCCACTCTATGGATGGCAATTGTGTTTGTTTGGTTTTGTTTGTATGCTTCTTCATTCAAATATTGTTCTGTGGTCGTGGTGTGACTCCATTCACTTCCACAGATATTTAAGAAGTTATTTTTGTTGACATTCCGTTTATTGAGAAGTTTTTTTGTAGTTTAATGCTTAGTTTTGTTAGTGGTTTCATCCTGTTTATAACTAAAATAAATAACTTCTTTTTGAGAAGGATTGCACTGTCTACGAGAGCTTCTAGGATTAATTTTATACGGTAGGTTTTAAGGGTTGTGCATGATTTCGTTCCTGTTTGTATAAGATTCTGAAGGAATCTGTGGGGGAACATTTTTGCTAAAATACTTTTTTTGCTATGATTACTTGCTAGTATATGAAGATTTACAGGAGCACTATTAGCAGTAGTGGTAGCCAAACTCTTGTTAAGCAGTTTTTGTTTTGTTTTACATTTTGATAGAGGAGGCAAGGTTTCTGTACTAGAAGCTTGTTTTGTTTCACTAAATGACTGCATTAGCTGTTTTGGTTGAACGTTTTGTACAAACTCTGGTAGAGATGGATGCTTATTTTGGACACTTTTATTTTCATTTGCTCTATTTCTGCCTTGCTTTCTACGGACTTGCTTTTTGGTAGGCATTCTTTGGGGTCTGTTGAAAAAAAAGAAGGTATGGGTTGGTCTGTTTTGCAATATATGTGTGCTGTGTGCATGAGTTTATGAGTTTGATGGGACAGATGTATGTGGTGGTGTGTGATTGTGCATTGGGCAGTTACAATGAGTTGGGAAAGCTATTCTTCTGTTTGTGTGTTACCACACTGCGGTTCAGATGAGAGTAGAAAGTGAGCTAGTGGTGAGGAGAAGCATTAATAGTAAACATAATGGTATAAAATTAAAACAGTTCTTTTTTTTGTAGTACTTTTTTTGTAGTACTAACAAGGGTTGAGTATGTTATTTGTGTTCCAAAAAAATGGGGATTTGTGTGCCATTCTGCCTGCTAATCTTTGTTTAATAAATGGGAATTTGTGGGCAGAATGGTTCAGAAATCAATGTTTTTTTGGTGTGCAAATTACATGAATGAACCACACAGTGTCTTTGAGGAACAGTAAGACTATAAAGGTTGTATTGTATGTACTCTTTTTTTGTGGAATGAGCAGGTTTCTTCGGATATGTTGTTTATTGTTTAGATGCTGCTGATTTTTAGGAGAGTGGTCTTCACTGCAATTGTAAAAGAAAGAAGTTAGTAAATTTGTATGTTTATAGCACTGATGTTATTGTACACGTTGATTTTTATGTTTTTGTGGTAGTATTCTTGTTTGATATCAGAACATAGTGTATGCATGCATTTCATTTGACTATGTGCAGCCTTTTATGTTATTTAGAGTATGTTAGTTCAACATGCTTTGCAAATGAGTAGAATCTTAAGTTCATGAAATTCACATGTTTTTTTTACAGCTGTGTTGTAGACAGCAGACAGGTTCGGAAGTGATAGTTCATTATAGTAGATGGGAAAAATGTGAATATTTTCATCTTATAGCTAGACATGCCAACAATCGGGAGCACCTGAGAGGGAGATTTCACCACAGCAATCAGGAACATTTATTTTTCTTATAGGGATGCATTGGGATTAGCATTAATTTAGGCAGGAGACAGTAAAAAATGGTGATATCTTTCAATGAAAAATAGAGTATCGCACGTAAATCAGGAGGGTTGTCATGTATGTATAGGTTATGCGGGAGACAGCAAAAAAAGTGTGCGATTTTTCAATGAAAAATCGGGAGTTTTGCGCTTAAATTGGGAGCGTTGGAATGTATGTATAGGCTATGAAGATTTAGTGGCATTACTCTGTTTTTATAGATTCATAAGATTGTACATGTACTCTGAATAAGATATGCATACCTGTACTTTGTAATCATGCATGTGGATGTATATTAGTTTTTGTAGTCGGTGCTTTCAAATGGTATGAGACTTGCATTCAGAGTGATCAACAGTACAATTGAAGTGCAGAACTGTGATGAGGGAGTTAGATGTAGAGGTCTTGGATGTGATTGGTGGATGGTTGTGTGACTGCTTAGCTGTATCCATTGAGGGAATGGAACCGAGAGTGATGTGGAAAGTGTAGAAGGGCTGCCTAAGAGTCACATGCCGCACGGACACCGTGGCTGTCCACGGGTAGGGCGTGCCACATACAGGGTTTTCCAGCAAATCCAGCATGGAAAGGGGACTGTAGGGATCAGCCAATCAGATGTTGACGTTGTGGATTTGTGTAGAAAGAGAGTGTGTGTAGTGAAGATGGCAGAGGTGTAGAAAGTCAGGGTGTTGGTGCTCGGAGATGTGTTTGGCCATGGTCTACAGCAGTATTCTCAATGCAGGCATGTTGCAAACAATTTCAATGCTAGAGGAGTGGAGGTGGTGTGGAGCGCTGTGCCTGATTGCAATGTAGAGGCAATTCTACAAGTTTGTGAAGATATGTAGGATGAACAGTCCCCATCTGGTAGTTTTGCACTATAGTACTTTCCATTTGGGCTACGTGAGTTCCCCTACTTTGTTGGCAGATTTGGAACAGTTGCTTCAAGCAGTAATCAACATCTTTCCAAATGCGAAAGTAATTTTTTCTGGATTACTACCTAGGGCAATATGGGACAATAGTTCTGTTTTTTGTCCTCAGCAAAACATTGCTAGGTGTGCAATCAATCAAGGCATGCATGCTTTCATGCCTAGAGCTGGTATGTTTTTCTGTAACAACAAGAATATTGCTTTGAGTAATGCTGCTTATTTTGAAGCAGGTGGTGTTTCTTTATCTTTTTTGGGAAATGCCGTGCTGTTTTGGAATGTAAGGGTTGCTTTGGAAGGGGTTATGTGAAGATTTTAGTTGTAAAATAAGAAGAACCCCCTCCCAGAAAATACAAAATAACAGGGGTCTGTCAGGAATCTGCAAAAAAACCCCATAAAACCTGGCTCTTTTCAGAGCCCACCAAAAAAGGGGAAATGGGGCACACTATTTAAATGTACATTCACCACGCTCAGATCTTCTATTTGTCCGCGGACATGGTGGTAGTCTGCGGACAGCGCATATTACATACATGGATTCTGGGGTGGAGAGGCATGCAGATGAGAATGAGCAGAGCTAGGGATTGGTCAGTAAAGTTTAGTGGGTGTGTTGTGTAAGGAGAGATTTTGTGCAAACGTCTTTTTCCTGAGAGAAGAACAGATAGCTATGGCTGTGTGTTTTCGAAAATAGATTATCTGGATGTTGGGAGACTCATGGATACATTGGTTGGAGGTGCATGCAAAACGTAGTGGTGTATCTGCAGTTCTTGGATTTGCTCATGTGGAAGTGTACTGGCATGGAGTGCATGGAATGAAGTGGCTGGACTTGGTACCTCTCTATGCTACTTTAGAGACAGAGCATTTTTGTAGACATAATTATAATTCATTGTGGAGGGAACAGTTTAGGAAATGTGTCTGGAATTTCCTTGCAATTTGCAATGAAAGAAGGACTTGAGAAGGTCATGGACATGTTTCCAACTTCCCAAGTATTTTTTTCTCGTATTGCGCAAAGACAAATGTGGCTGTGTTCTTCTTCATTTGGTCCACTAATGGAGAAAGCGAGGCGCAATGTCAATAAGGCTTTTTGTGCATTTCTAAGAGATGTTGACATGTCCTCTTTTCACAATGAAAATATTATGTTTCTTAGCACATACATTTTTCGCAGAGATAAAGTCCATCTTACATATGCTGGCAATCAGATTTTTCAGAAAAATGTACAAAATGCATTACTGTCATCTATTTGCATTAGATGTTGATGAATCCAAGTTTTTCAAACACACAAACACACCACCAAAAGGCTCTTTTCAGAGCCACCACTTACTCCCAGAGAAAAGTGCATTGGTTTTGCTAGGGCAGCACCCCAAAATTTTATCTGTCCTAGTACTGTCTACAGACTTTTAAAATATGCGCAGGGCCCTGCACTGTTTACTAGATACTTCTATTTTTAAAATGGGAAAGGCAGCTCTGAAAAGAGCCTTTTTTTGGGGGATTTTTGTTGTTTTATATATTTCTTTCTCCTTTTTTATACACGACACACTAGGAGAGGAAGGGAAAGGAGGGTAAGGAAGGGACACCAACCATGGGGATTAAAAAGGGCTGGTGGAGAGAGGAAGATATAGGGTGGGCCTTATTTGGGTAGGTAGTAGGTCTTCTGGTGATTTGTGACCGTAGTCTCAAAAGCACTTTGAAGACTCTCCCCCCTGTAGAGTACTGCATCGCAGTACATACACAATATTGTGATCCTCGAAATGTAAGGGTCAACAGCATCGCAAATGGCCTGTGAAGCAGCTGGAGGGATGCGCTCTCCCACAGGAGTGTTTCTTGTGGTGAGAGGAGCAGAAACGGAGGATGATGTTGAGGAACTCAACCTGCTACGTTCATCACAAGGTACAACCTTGCGAATGTCTGCACCGTGGAACAAAGTTAGGTGTCGCTTCATGGATGTCGTACCAAAGCTGTACGCACCACGTCTCCCACGACTCTGCACTAATTTGCACTGGTTACATGCGACCTTGTCCGCACATGCTTTTGGTACGTTACCATAAATGGTAAACAACAGCCACACCCAAGACTCCCGGTGAGTGCTGGTAGTAGGGAATTCCTCGACCTCATTCTCTTCATCCTCTTCATCCTTGTTCTCTACATCCTCACGTGTTTCACCTCTGCAGGCCCTTGGGGAGGTGGTGGTGGTGGAGGGTTTGGGGGTGGTGCTGAGGCATATGTAGCAACGGCAGCCATGGTTGCCATTAGGGTTGATGAGGTAATCTCAGCTAGAGCAGGAAAGGCAGGAAAAGTCGATCTGCAATAGCTAGAAGTACAATGAAGATCAGCTCTGGGGTGTGGCCTTTTATAGGGGTTGAGGGGTGCGCCTCGAGAACATATCGAACACACAAAAACGTTTATAAAGTGACAAAGAATGTGTGAAATGATGATTTTTTTTACTGTAAAATAATTTGGATTGTCTGAATAAGTTCTTTTAAAATGTTGGGCAGCCGCAAATTAGGACACATGCTCAGCGTGGGTGTGGTCACATGATGACGTCAGGAACATGTCCGCGAAAGGAATGGGTGTCGGCAGGACACCAAATGCACAGGAGCGGTTGTGCGCATGGGCGCAGGTGTTCTACGGACAGTGTTCGGGTCCTGAAACTAATTGAAAGTGCAACACGTGAGATGGACAGTTATGGACAGGCGTGATGTTCGCAGGATTTACGGGCGTGGTACGCATGTGCGTAGATGTTCTGCAGACTGTACGGCAGGTATAGTGAACTTAGGACACCTCCATTTTCTTTGACTACGGACATCCTGGACACCGCATCTGTTCTGCGCACAGTTCCATCTTGGTTGCGAACGGTACAGACAGGTATAGTGTCCTTAGGACACCTCCATTTTGTTCATTTACAGACATCCCAGACACCTGGTGTGTTCTAAGAACAGTTTCATTTTGGTTGCGAACGGTACGGAGAAGTATAGTGTCCTTAGGACACCCCCATTTTGTTGATTTACGGACATCCCGGACAGCTGGTGTGTTCTAAGAACAGTTCCATCTTGGTTGCGAATGGTACGGATAGGTGTAGTGTCCTTAGGGCATCGAGATTTTGTTAATTACGGACAGAGCGGACAGGCGTGCTGTCCGTGGACATTTTCACTGGTTTAAAAAAAAAATAAGACACAAAGAATTTCATTACACAAAACATAACATTTTTCTTTACTATATACACATATACAAATTATGAAAGAGAGGGGGAAGCAGAAACTGATACAAAAACAGGGGAATTAGGGGTTTGGAGAGGATGGGTGGGAGGGGATGAAGGAATGGAAGTCTCATCAAAACGTTTATCTTGTTGTTGAGGGTTTGGGGATAGACCACTGGTACATGGAGAGGGGGCACAGGTACAGGTGGGACAATTGTTTTCTTTTTTTTCTTTTATGTGGTCCTTCACTAACTGTTTCAAACCATTGAAATTTTCCTTGAGCATGTATACTTTCCGTTCCATGCGTTCCATAGTCTTTTCCAATGTTTCTTTTGGAGTAACATTTTCACTGTTTGTATGGTCTGTAAAAAATAAATATAAATATATATGTTAAGTACACATAAGGTAATGATTTTTCATTTGCTTATATAGAGAAGTGTCTATCATTATTATCACTGTTTTCAGATATTTCCTCATGTGGAAAATGTTCTTCTAGCCACTCCAAAGTACTGCACATTTCTGTGTGAAAAACAAAAATATATTAATTGTACTGTACCTCATACAAAAAGTATAGCAATATATAAGAAAAATGAAGTTTACTTACTAGCTTCTGGTACATTGTATTCGTTGTGTTGTGTTGGTCTAATGTTGCTTCTAGCTCTGCAGTTTCTGTGAGGTAATTATGTTTCAGGTATATCTGTTTTGTTATGGTATAATCCATTTTATTACATATTCTATTTAAATGGATGGTTGATATGTTAAATGTGTAGGTTCCACTGCTTATTTATATGTGTTTATGTGCTGCTTTTTGAACTTGCGCAGTGTTTATATGGTATGATAGAACAATTTCAGATACCCCCTGCATGTTTGGGTAGTGTTGATGTCGTCTGTGAGCATCCGTGGACATCAAACTCATTAGCGGGGTGTTCGGTATGTTCTAAGGGATTCCTAGTAAACATCCATCAAATTTACACTATGAAAATGTATATTCAGTAAAAAACTTTGTTAAACAGATGTTATGGTTAAGTTACGCTACTAAAAACCTATGAAATTCAGTAAAAAAACTTTGTTAAAGGGTCATTATGGTTAAGTTGCTCTACTAAGAACCTATGAAATTCAGTAAAAAACTTTGTTAAAGGGATGTTATGTTTCCAAGTAAAACCGAAAAACCCTTGAAATTCGCCAGTTATGGTAAGCTAAGCAACCATAATTCACGCCACCACCGTGCACTGCTACGACTAACACCCAGGACATCAAAGATGACCTCACAAATGTCATTAATGACATCACTGATGACATCACATGTCTGGATCCCTCTTTTTTCGTTTACTGACATATCTTAGCCAGTAATAATTAGGAACAAAGAAATCAAAAAGTACTATATTTGCAGACTTATATTTCAAATATGTTCTTACAGTAATTCACTTAGGGTCCACTCACAGCATATGAAACATATACATATGGAAAATACACACTTGAAAGACAGCAATGCTTTCTGTGTATGAAGGTAATCAGTAAGGGTATCAACACTTTCTTATTGTTCTGCTGTTTTTTTTATTACTGTACTTTCTCTGGATATGCTCCTATTTGTATTTGCATTACTTTCTTCAGGGTGCAGTCACATCATGTGATAGGTAAACATAGGGAAGTAGTGGGTTTGAAGCAGAGCAATCATTTCTGTGCATAAAGTTAATCAGTTAGGTTATGAACACTTTCTGGTTCTACTGCTGCTTGTTTGCGTACTTCACTTTCCCTTTATATTAGAGGTTGCCAAAGGGTCGATCGCGGGTGACTAGTAGCTTGCCTGAGCCTCTTCAGTTGCCTGCGCTGGAAATACTGAAAAATAAACACTTTTTTAAGTTAAATTATTCAATGCTGTGTTTTGCTGCTATTTTCCTTGAACAGGATGCGAACCCTGGTCGTCCCAATTGCAGGCAGGGAGCTTGGCTGCTGTACCACATGGAACTGCTTGTCATTTCCCTGACTGATGTCCATATCAAGTTCTGCTTCTGCAAGCCGCCTGTAGTACCAGAGTTGGCCTTGTGTGCCCCCCAACACTGTCTTGCTAAGCAAGCTGCTCTTGTTTGCTAGAGATGTCAGAGGGGCTGAGGCAGGATCATTGTGACCAGCAATGAAAATATCGCAGTAGCATTGCCGATCACCTGGAAATGTTCAAAATAATATTTAAAAAATGGTGCAATTTCTTTCCTGTGGTTTCTTGCCAAAACCCACTTTTAGTACATTAAGCGATCCATAGACACGCTGTACAGTAGAAGCCTACCAGGGTAGCTCAGCAGGTTAACAGACCAATGCTGAGATGTTATATATTCAAAACTAAATGCAGTATCATATCATATCATAAGTGTTTACTTTTCGTAAAGTCTGAATGGATTTTGTCAAGTGGGGGCTAGGTTATATGACGTATGTATGTGCATACATTTGACACTTTAGAATTTTTTTTTAAAAGGGTGGATTTCCAGCAAACGTGCGTAAGGAGCATCGGCAAGGACCTACAAGCATGGTTTTGCAAATATGCCAATGTTGTTATAAAAAAATAGCGGTATACCTTTAGTGGCTGAGGGGGAGCCTGTGGCTATGGGCAGTGGCCAGATTGTCCGGGTCATGGAATAAGGTCATGATCCGCACAATCTGGCTACTGGCCATGACCACAAGGGACAAAACATAGGATTAAAGTGACCATGTCCACCTGGGACTGGCTTTGTGGTAAAGTTATTCGAAATTAGGATAGATCTGAAATGGAAGAAAAATATGACCGTGGTAATATGGTCATAGGGTTCTCTTGTTGCCTTCTGCAGGCTGCCATGGAAAGCGAAGAGGGGCCCTGTATGGAACCCTCGCCTTCCCTTTCCATGGTGGCCATCTTGGAAAAGGATTTTCCTTCCTGAACCAGGACGCTTTAGGCGTCCCTGTGTAGGAAGAAAAATCCTCTTTTTTAGCACCCCAGGTTCACGCTTTGGGAACCTAGGGTGCTAATGGCCTTGATCCCCCATTTCAGGGGCTGGAATGGGAGGATAATGGTCCAGAGACCTCGTTATCCAAACTCGCTTCGCTTGGGCTGATAACTTGGGCTGCTGGGCCAGAATCCACCGTTCCAGTCCCTGGAACGGAGGATGAACGCCACAATATTCCCATTAGCATAACACAAAATGCAAATGGAAGTGTTGGAAAATCTTATTGAGGCTATGTACTTTACTGAGAAATATAAAGTAGATGGAGTCTATACATGGTTTTTTTGTTCTATTTTTTAACCGTGAAAGGTGGTTCCTAAAGGAATATGTCTTTTGTTGTTTTTGGATGTATTTTTTAGGCAGGAGAGCTGAGAACGAAATGTGGGGAGGGAAATGAGGGAAGAGGAACCAAACACTAATATGGAGGGGTAGGTGGACAAAGGAATATGTTGCACATGTGTTATTTCTAAGGTAGGGGGCAGTGTTTCTCATGATCCTTGATTGCAGCAGTGGCGGTGGCTCTTGGGGAGGAGGGATGGCCTTAGATGATGCCATTTTAAGATAAATAGCAGATTTGCTACAGGTATGTACTGTGTACTAGATTGTTAATGGATAATGAGTGGGAATAGGTGTTGGAGCTGTGCAAGGGAAATTTTGAAGTTGAAAGTTCCTAGATCAGTAGAAAATGCAGTTCTGAACTGTCCACGAAGCAGAGATCTTATTGTGACGTGCGGATGGGTTCTCGCCAGTGTATGGTCATGTGGCACTGTCCTTAAGGCCCGCTATGAAGTCAGATGTTCGTAGACGTCTACGGTTGCAAAACTAGTTGAAATAGTTACAAAAAGTGTATGGAAGTGTAAAAAATGATTCCAGAAGGCGGGAAATGGAAGAGTTTTAAGGTGACACGTGGCCTATGTATGTCAATAAACAAAAACAAGTAGCCCAGATAAGTGATGTCATCAGTGATGGCATCAATGACATTTGTGATGTCATCGTTGATGTCCTGGGTGTTAGTTTTATCAGTGCACAGTGGTGGCGTGAGTTATGGATGTGTAGCTTACCATAACTGGCCAATTTCTGGGGTTTTTCGGTTTTACTTGAAACCATAACGTCCCTTTAACAAAGTTTTTTCTTTGAATTTCATAGGTTTTTATTAGTCCAACATAACCATAACGTCCCTTTAACAAAGTTTTTTCAGTGAATTTCATAGGTTTTTATTAGTCCAACATAACCATAACGTCCCTTTAACAAAGTTTTTTCAGTGAATTTCAAAGGTTTTTATTAGCGCAACTTAGCCATAACGTCCCCTTAACAAAGTGTTTTCATTGAATATATATATATATATATATATATATATATACATATATATATATATATATATATATATATATATATATATATATATATATATATATATATATATAATTGTTATAACGTCTTCTTGGGGATTCTTAACAGATGGAATGTGCTACACACACAGGGAATCCATCAAGTACATGCTCTGTATCCCACAAGATCGTTCCACTTTTCGATATACAATGATCATTTTATTGGAGAGATATGAAATAGAAGAAGCTTTCGTATTTTCTTTAAATTATTAGCTATGAGTCATATTATTTTCCATGTCAGACGTCCCATCCCAGTACCCTCATATAGCTTGACTGCAACCACATTGTGAGATCAGAATGGAACAGGCATCTAGGGTGATAATACTGAAAAGTGCAGGGCCAACATGCAAAGCTGCACCTGCTTTTTTGTCAACAGGTGCCAGTTTAACAAGTTACTTCACTGTGCACCCACAACCATTGACCATTTTACATGAACAAATATTAATATACATCGACATTATTTGAGGACTTTTTAAAGACACATCCAGCACAACTGGAACAGTTTCTTTCAAAAATTATTTGGCAATTGTAAGTGTGCGTCACTATTCCATTCTATACTGACCATTGATATGTAGACATACTAACGTCACAAATATTTATTTTACAGGTATGAAGGGATGGATGTCAAGTGCTACAGATGTGAAAGGATATGGGGTATTAGTATACACCAGGGTTGTTCAACTTTAGACCTCAAGGGCCGGGATCTGGATGGGTTTTCAGGATTTCACTCATTAATATTCATGCAGAGAAATGTGCATACATTTAGAATCATCATATGCAAATTCATCTCATGAATATTAATGAGGGGCATCCTGAAACACAAACAAAATGGATCTGGCCCTTGAGGCTGGGAGTTGGACAACCCTGGTATACACCACATTCGCATGGAAAGGAATGCAGCCAGTCAGGCTTTTGCAAGTGCAGTACTGTTGATGAAATATGTTCCTTAATATAATACTATACTCACTCGTTGGTGGTCGCCCATGGATGAAAAATGACCTGTAGTTCATGCATCAATGTCAACTGCATATGAAGAAGGACAATGGTAAGACATGCTGCATGAAATTACTTCTGCAAAGTAATGCACTGTAGTGGGGAATCTGCTTCGGACAGGTAGACCATACACGTAGAAATAGGTAATATAGGCAGCCGTTCGCACCACCTGCATTACTAACAAGTGAATGCATCATCTATACAATTTGGTCAGGTTCAGGAGATGTTTCCTCAGTGTCATTCCCGTGCAACGGTGCGAATCTGTCTTGCTTCCATGTCTTCATCAGTGTACTCTGGTTCAAACCATAATGTATGCCACCCACCCTTTACACTTGTTAAAGAGGCTGGGTAAAGAAAAGTGAACGTGTTCATGACCAACCAATAAGAAGAATAGATAATACATGCGTTAGTGAAAATGATTATAAATGATGAAACAATGGTAATCACATGGTGTGTGATGCTAAACAGCTGAGTGGCATAGCAGAGAAAATGCGTACTACACAAGGATTTTACATTACACATGGTAACAAACTTCGGGCAATCACATATGTAAAAAATATGTTTAGTGAAATGCAGTTGCAACAGTAATTTAAACAAATATCTATTGAGGGTCACATGCATTCATCTGCAAACATCTGCTGCATTCGTAACATATATAATGTTAAACACTCTGATTGATGTAGGTTCACCATGTCAGGAAGTGATTTGGTAAAGAAAAAAGATTCAAACATTAAACAAACTATGAACACATACGATGATAACAGCAACATTGAAGACGGACTTTATTGATGTTTATTGCAAGCAAAAGTCTCTTCCGCAATTTCCCCGATGACACGTGATTGTAATAAATAGGACAACGTTTTTTACTGGCAGCCGCATGTTTCACAAGGAGGGCTGTATGGCCTGGTTTTGTGCACAGAGATAGAAGTGTATCAAAAAAGTAGTGCCACTGTGACTCCGGCTGGGAACACAGTATGAAGGAAAGGAGCAACGTGCAACACATTTTTCAAGGGTTGCAGTCTTGCTGGTTGACAGCCAATTCAGATGAAACAGATTTCAGTTTAGCTGTGACTGTTATCCAGTGGGAAAATGGAGGAGTGTGTTTTAACTTCATAAAGAACAGTTCTGGAAAGGTGAAAATGGTTGCAAAAAGTAGTGGAGCTGTTACCAGAAAAAATTAAGTAGTGGGAACACTGTTCCCGCTCCCTTCGACCACTGGTTGTGCATCCAGAGCATGCAAACTTAAGTCACCCATATCTGACTTTAGACTACCACAAGATGGCTCTGGCGAACAAGAGTGGGTGGCAATGATAAATTAAAAACACACTTAGAATACAAAACTCTGAGGAGCACAGTGGGTTAACTGATGGGTCATTTTGACAATGTGTGGGGAGGGCGTGTTAATTCCTTTAAATAGAACACACAGTTAAGAACTGGAGTAAACGTGTCCAACCTATGCACATTGCCTTGCAGAATCTGCTCTACTTATTTACTCGTTACTTTGTGCGTCAATCTCGAGTAACCTGTCCAATAAATAAGCGAGCCAGTTACAGGGAAAATTCACACTTATCCAGGAATGAGGCGCACAGATCAAGAAATGCTTTTGAAATCTCACGTTGAAAAAATTAAATAAAGCAAGAGCCAAAGAGCACATCGGTTTCTGGTGCAATACTTATCTTTGAACGTTTGAGAGACTGAGGGCCTCATTACGACTTTGGCGGTAGGCATGCCCTTAATCAGGGCATGGCTGCCACCAAAATCAGGTCCGGGTTCCCTGAATGGGGGATTACTGGGCCATTCCAAGTTTGGAGGGCCCGGTAATTCCTCCTTCAGGGAACCCAGGCCCAGACTTTCCCCATTCCCATTTGAGCCCCCATAGGGCTCAATGAGAAGGGGTGCAGGGAGCTAACAACGGGCCGATTACGACCGGCCCGTTGTTAGCTCCCTAGTCCCCTCGCGGGACCCGGTAAGGACGTCTGGTAAAACCAAAAGTCCACATAGGGTCCCACGAGGGAACCTCATAATGAGGCGGAATGGGTTTAACGGGTCCGCAACCATTAGCAGCACCCATTAACCCGTTCCGCCAGGGTCATAATGAGGCCCTGAGTGTTTACAAAAAGTCCTTCTGCTACACGCACAACTTTTTATGAGACACAGGAATACATCAAGAACATGCACTGGGGTAGAAGACACACTCAGAAGTGTTTTATTTGAACAAGGGGCTAAAAACGTTGAACATCTGATGACAATGGACCCTGTTACACTACATTACATCATCATACATGAGTTCTCTCATGGATGGATTGCTCTCAGGCCCGGAGAAAAAGCATTATTCGCTGTTCAGCATTATTTCCATAGTCCGTGTCTGCATGTGCTCACGGTGCATATAGGGTTAAAAAGTAGTTTATATTCATTACATATTACTTTAGTGATCATCGTTTCATGGTTTGCTGGCACATCCATCTAATGTTCCGATGTTTAGCATCATTTTCGGGGTCATTGTGTCTGCTAGTCGCACATGCTAGGGCGAACACTGTTTTACATCTGTTAATAGTGAACATTAGAACCCTAGGATGAACTTCGGAATCCTGAGAGCCAATTGGGATCCATAGCTTATGTACAATATTTGTGGTGTAGCCAGAGACCCTGTTTCCTTTTAGGATTACAATCTGTGCACCCGTGCCCCTCCATAGCTTTCCACACACCCTCTACCACTCTCATTTTACATCAACTTGCCCCTCACCTCTGATCCCCTCCTGTCCTCCGTCCTCCCCCCAAGCCCTAATCTGTTTTTGCCGGTTGTGTAACAGGCTTCTCCCGCCTCCTGCATCTCTGACAGAACACGTTCTGCTTCCAAGTGTCCATGGATTGGCTGCCATTCTGGAATGGGTTTCCTTTTCTTCCACTATGTGCTCAAACGGGAAGGCCTGCCAGGAGCAGCTATCTCTATGTGTGAGTGCTAAAAGGTTTATGATATAATTGATGTTCCTGAGCCAGGTAAGTTATATGTATGTGAGTTTACTGCCACATCCAATAGAGTCTGACATGTCCACAAAGGGCCTGCAATTTAGCAAGAATACAGCCCGCATCCGGGATACCATGGAGAATCTAATGACTGCCTCCTGAGCGCGGCCACCACTGCAATGCAGCACCAGACTGGCGCTCTCCATCCTCCATCACCTCAGCCTCTGGCAACACCAAACCAGCCCGTTCCTCACCAGTGATCATCCGGGCCACCAACACTCCGCACAGGCCTACGCTCGCCAGCAGCGGCAACCTCAGCCGCCTGACAGCCCGCCTGGGATGATGATCCCTGCTGTCCTGCCTGGCAAGATAGGGACCACTGGACCGTTGATCCTTGTGCCACCAAAGCTCTTTTCCTGCACACTGATGCTGCACCTTTGCTGCCCTCTGCCACCACCCGGCAAACAGAGGCCCAACAGCCAACCTCCTTTGGAAGGCAGGATCTGGACGATGGAAGAGATGTCACCATTGGAAGGCGGTATTACTCAAACAGCTGCCCCTTCCCAGCAGCATCTCACCCCCGTTGCCAGTGATATAACTGATGTACCTGAGCCAGGTAAGTTATATGTATGTGAGTTTGCTGCCACATCCATGATAACAAGTAGATAAAATACCAGAGAAAATACCGGGACCTCCTTTCTCATCCAGAGCAGCAGCACCAACTGCCATTCTCAGAATCCCCAAGCACCTCCCAGGTTCCACAATGACATCACACTCTCATAACAAGACATAGCCATAATCAGGCCCCAAGCACAGATTCTATGGCAAGGCAGGAGGCTCATATTATGCATTTCAATCTTTACTCTGAAACCACAGTAGCAAAGAAATAAAACAAACTTTTATAAACAAAAAAGTTTGAAAACAGAACTAAATAGAGTTCAATGTCAATGCAAGGGGGACCCCTGATTCCATCATGGAGGACAGGCCATGCCCTGCAGGAGACCAATGAGCAAGGACCCTCCTGTATATAAGTCCTTTACTCCAATCCCAACTCCTCTTTCTTTGCTGCTGACACCACAGCTAAGTCACTCCTTTTCGTTGTGTCTTGCATGTTAGTCAGTAGTGGGCCTTAGTAGTACATTAGGCCTTTAAAAAAATGTGTAAATATAATGTATTTCTTAATTTATATTGGGCTCCTCTATCATGTGAGGAATACTTATGGTTTTGTCATTGTATCTGGAATTTTAACAATGTAGCACTCGCGCTGGTATGCCTCTGGCTATTAAGTCAGTTTTGATAATGTTTCCTTTCTAGTGTTTATTTAGCTCGCACGCGCTGGGCTAATGGAAGCTTCTGCTTCTCTCCAGGCACATGCAGGCCTCTTTGATAAATTACTGTCCTGGAAATTCCAGGTGCTGAATGCTGGGTCTGCCTGCCCTGTGTGCTCCCTGTGCGCACTAGTCTCATAGGAAGCTACTGCTTCAGACACGGTGAGCAGAGGCCTTTGTTGTTGTTTGAGGTGAGAAGCTTCCGCTTCAGGACTGGCACTCACTGAGCCATATGTTTCTTTTTCTGTGTTTATGTAGCAAAAGCTTCTGTGTTAGTGCAGAAGCAGGATAGCGCAATGACCGAGCTGCATGTCTACCAGACAAGAGGACCTGGGTTAGATCCTGCCATGTCTAATATATATTTATATATATTTATTTATATTTTAATAAGTAAAATAAGTACCAATTTCATTGGGTAATAATGACTGTGCCTACCAAAGCGCTTAGGAGTCTACCACAGTTCATGAAGTGCTATATATAAATAATTTCAGGCTAATAAGCAGTGCACTGCCAATTGCAGTTTTGTTTTAGCACTGCATATGGCATTGGTGATTGCCTGTCTTTGTATGTGTGCCATAACCTGCTCAGTAGCAGGCTTTGCCTGTGTTTTGGTGTGAGGTTGCCCCTCGTGTACTGCTGGTTCCACACCCTGCTCTGGTGAGCAGTTTGAGGTACACTTGCTCAGTGTATTCCTTGCTTAAGTTGGCAGCTTTGTTTAGGTGCTGCATATGGCAGAGGTCATTACCTTCTCTATAAGTGGGCCATAACCTGCTTGGTGGCAGACTCTGCCTGTGTTCTAGTGTGAGGTTGCCCCTTGTGTTCTGCTGGTTCCACACCCTGCTCGGGTGAGCAGTTTGAGGTACACTTGTTCAGTGTATTCCTCGCCTAAATTGGCAGCTTTGTTTAGGTGCTGCATATGGCATAGGTCATTACCTTCACTGTAAGTGGGCCATAACCTGATCGGTGGAAGGCTTTGCCTGTGTTCTAGTGCGAGGTTGCCCCCACCTAGTGTACTGCTGGTTGCCACACCCTGTTAGGGTGAACGGTTTGAGCTGCAGTTGCTCAGTGTATTCTTCTCTTAAACAATATTTTAAGCTATGTGTGATGCACATTAATGTTTTCCTGTTGGCAGTAGCCCAGATGGCTCAGTAAGCATCAGCTTTTATATACGGGTTCAGGGTTAGGACTCCTGTCCAGCGTAACCCCACTTCCTAGGAAAGGATTACTTTGTATTTATGATGCAGTAATTATTTATTTAGTACTTTAAAGAAAAGTGTGTTTGGAAGAGGTTGTTAACAGGACCTTACGGGGGCCTTATTTTCCTTTCTGGCTATCACTCTGGTGTTAACCTTGGTCTTTTAGTAATTCTGTCAGCCCCATACATTAGTTAGTTACAGGACAACTCAGTCCTTTCGTTTCCTTAGGCAGTTCAGTCCTTATTTCTTATACAAATAAGTGGAGATCTCTACTCTATTCGCCTTCATAAGGCATTGAAAATATTAGAACACCCCATTTTTTCCTCTTGATCAAGCAGTGCTGGTATCCTTCTTTTCCAAGGAAAGGGTAAGACCCCGTAGGAGGGGTGGATGAGGACTGGAGGGCTGGTATCCAAGTGGTGAGCTTGTTACCAGGGTTTTTCTCTCGACAGGCTGAAGATGGAAATAACCCCTAATGCCCCTATTGACGAACAGGGTCTGTGGGGTTTGATGTGCAGATAGGGTTTTTCCACTCTTAAAGGGTGCTGTGATTTCCCTTACTGTTGCCCCAATATGGCATCCATCAATCCAATTTTAACTATTGGCCGGGACAAGGTCAGCTCAAAGGTAGTTGTTTAGTCTTGTAAGCAAGACAACATTGAGCACCCAGTTTCTGACCTGGCTGCAGTGTTTAGGGAACACTTGCTGCTATCAGAGAAAAAAGTTACCAAATAATAACATTCTGGAGCTACCCCTATAGTTTTCTCCCAAGGCTTTGCCTGTTCCTGCTAATACGTCGAGCGGGGCATGCAATTTCTCCTCTGCTCGAGGAATACAAGCTCAGCATTTTCCCTCAAGGGAGTGGTTTCTCACCTGTTTATTTTCATTATTTGTTCCATTCAGCCCATAAGTAGAGTGCTTGCTCTGACATCTGTTCAGAGCCTGCTGACGCAGGTTCGAATTCTGGATCGGTAAAAATCAGCCTTTTTCATCCTTCTGAGGTCAATGAATGAACTCCACACACACCACACACTGTGGGTAGTAATAATAGCAGTGCTCAGATTCCTGAGGGCTCGTAGCACTATATAAGTGGTACTCATCTTCTATCCTAGGTATTACGGCCTCCCTATCACAGGGCATTTCAACGGCCCAACATTAGCCATCCCCCCAAGTGTGTGGCAGGGAGACACTTTGTTAGTGACTGGGGTTCACTTAGCCACCTGCATGGCAGGTAGACCTTTTGGTTTCCTCTGGGGATGGTTCCACAAAAAAGTGCCAGTGAATGTACAGGGGATGTCAAGATAGTTAAGATTTACTAAGACGGCGGTTAGTCCTCCTCCGGTAAGCAACTTTATTTTAATTGTTTAGTGATCAGTTTTCTTTGCAGTCTAGAGTCTTTTCTCAAGACTAAGGAATTTTGTGGGTCCCCCTTCGGTTAGTTTATGTTCCCATACAAGATTTATCAACCTTGAAGGAGGGGATAGGTCCAAGCACCTGGCGCATCTAGCAGGGATTTCAGGCATCGCTATGATGGTAGCGATTTGGTCTAAGTTAAGTTTCCCTTTGCCATGTTTTTGTCCTATTGTCATGGTAGCAGAGTCTTTCTTTGAGGACTCAGGATGTCTGGGGGGCTCAGGCTTTACGGTTTGGTGGATTTAACTCTTCCTGGTTTTTTTCAAGGACTTTCGGGAGTATCTCTTTGTCATTAGTATCCCCTGGTCGGGCTCTTCTTAGTCAGAAGGTTATTTAGCAGCTATCTTCTGGGTTTCAGGTGTGGCCCCACTCTTCCATCCTGATTCTGCCTGCCTCCAGAAGAAGTAATACTTTTCTTGGTTTGGGAAAGGTAACTGGTATACAGGGGCAATTGTGTAGTTAAGAACAGGACTTGGAGTTGAGACTTCTGGGTGCACAAGGCCCTCAAGTCTATTGCCTGTTGGCTCCAACTAAACTGGGTTGGCCTATAACAGGTTAATAAAATGTCCTTTTGATGCCCGCTTTTGCCTTCTATGAAGATTTGTCTTTCCAACTCTGGTCTCCAGGATACTCATGTGATATGTTCTGTTTCTAAATACAATATTTTTCATCAACACATGGGATGGAGCCTACAAAGCTTTCACGCCCTAGGGGGTAATTTCTTTATCTCCAGGAGAACTAAGTGTTTAACTTATTATGTTGTTATCTAGGTTACCATAAAATGGTATGACTCTAAGTGTTTTAAATGTTTAATGTTGACAACAATAGAGCTTATTACTCCTATGCCTAAAAACCTATTACTTTAGGAAGACTTTTGCCTAGTGTTTCACCACCTCTTTTTTAAACAGTTCGTTTTGGGGGGGCCTGTGAGGAACGCTAGAATTGGCACAGCTTCCTAGTTCTTGCAGTTAAGACTGCTCTGCCTTACAGGACAGTTATTGGAGCAGCTTAGCCTGGGGGAATACGTTTTGCAATCAGTGGTTTGGTACAAATAGAAACATTTAAAACATTTTTTCTTCTATTTTTATTGTACTTTCACTATTGTATTGATCATGATGTAATTAATGTGATGCAAGGGCTTCAAACTTGCATAATATGAGCCTCCTGTCTTGCCATTGAATGACTAAACCCCCTCACTAGCGTGTGAAGGGGTTTAGATTCTATTAAAGCCAAGGAGGCGAGTATTATCTCACCCACAACTCTTGATATGATATGATATGGCTTTTATAGCGCGCCTATACACAGGTGTTTCAAGTGAGAATATTTTTTGGTTTGTTGGTTTTTCCCATCCACCCACCCTTCTTTGTTTGTTGTTCTTACAGCTACGGGCTGAGAGGTTCTGTTCACGAACGTGGGTCAGTTATAAGATATGGAGAGTGCGTGATACGAGAGCTTCGCTGGATTATGTCTTCATAATTTATCATCTGGTCTGTGCAGTGGATGTGTGGTTCAAGACAGCTACAGAAAGAGGAGTTGGGATTGGAGTAAAGGACTTATATAGAGGAGGGTCCCTGCTCATTGGTCTCCTGTAGGGCATGACCTGTCCTCCATGATAGATTGGGGAGTCCCCCCTTGCATTGACATTGAACTCTATTTAGTTCTGTTTTCAAACTTTTTTGTTTGTAAAAGTTTTTTTTTCTTTGCTGCTGTGGTTTCAGGATAAAGATGGAAATGCATAATACGCGCCTCCTTGTCTTTAATAGAATCTAAACCCCCTTCTCACGCTAGTGAGGGGGATTAGTTATTATGACACGTTACTTCTGCGAACGCTAGGCAATAATGATCATTATGAGCCCATAACCGTTTCTATGCAGACATACTGTACTCGGGCCCAGAGTCAGGCTCCTGCTTCAGTGATAATGCTTAATTATTTTAGCCATCACCCTGTCTGGATTTAGTGGAAACGTTTGCATTACAGTTTCTCATGTTTAGTAGTACTTTCATAGTCACAGTGCATGCTGGCTTCGAACTGACTTATGTATCAGGATCCCAACGTTCTTTGCAGGATACTAATGTTGAATGTTCATAGTAGCCATGCCATCTGTTTGTGCTGGCATCACTGGTTTTTATATCTGTTTACGGTGATTATTATCTTCTTGTTCACAGCAGTTTCCTGTGTGGGTAAGAAGCAATGGTACAGCAGTGACTAATTCAGCCGTTTTTGTTTTTCTTTTCTTTTTAAGTGTTCACCCACTTATCTTAGCACAACTGTCAGTGCCATATCAAACCCTCTGCAGGCCCTTATTTATTTTCATTTGCATTTTTACAGCACTCACACAGCCCGGGGGCATCGAGGCGCTGTTACAGGAATATGACTTAGTTGCGTATTTATTTCGCGCCTAAGGTTTCTAAGCACGGGCCTGGGGATGGAACCTGTGTTGCTTTGTGTCGTCTTTTTCCAAGGTGAGCACGTTGCCGCTGAGCTATCCTCCCTAGGCAGTTGAAATGTCAGTGCCCCCCCTTGCAAATGATCTCCTAATACGTTGTAAATTTTCTTGCACCGCTTTCTTTTGATCCGTTCTCGACGGACCCCTAAAATGATGGTGCCCATAGGTGGTGCCTACTTGACCAATGAATAATCCGTCACTGACAACAGCGATGTGTATGACCTTCCAGGCCCTGTATGGTATCCCACTATCGCTTGGCAGGGTATCAATCAAAGGACCATGCCTAAGTAGGTTTTGCACCGCGGACACCAAAATCAGCCCTAAATCCACGAATACACCTTAGGACTAACTTGCACCCAGGGAATAAATGCAAACGTTCCTCTCCTCCATAAAGCATGCTAGTGCAATCAGTAAGATTCGAGATCATCAATACCATCTGAGTCTTTTCTTTATTGTTTTTATTATACAATCAATTGCATTCCTTAATTTTGAAGTAGAAGGCATGTTTTATGAATCCCCCTATTTTATGGCCCTTTAAATGAGAAATGTTACATACATCCTGCCTTCTGACAATCCTCGAAAGTCGGTTGTTCTGTTTTTTTTATTTTATTATTATTTTTTTTTTATTGCAGGCAGCTGAGGGTTTCCGTTGGTGCAATAGTTTGTGATTTCACTGTAATGCGGCAGCCTATCACACAGGGAGAGGCTTCTCCGCAGGTGCGTGCCTGACTCCAGGGACCCCACAGCAGCCGCAGTGGTTACGACTTGCTGGCTGGTTGCCTTTGTTACTAGCCGCACTTCTATTAGAGAGCAGAAAACATTTATCTCCAGTACACATCTGCTCCCTCGCTCCAGGGTTTATGGGCAATGAGCCTTCTTTTCAAACAGAGTTCCTGCAATTATGCACACGTGGGGACATACACCACTTGGAGAGGTAGTAAAATACAATTGTGAATAGTAGCCCAGGGTAAAATGCAATCAAAAGCACGCTTTGCACATCAGATGCGCATCTCTTGCTTGAATATTTCATCATTAACATGATTGCTTTACTGATCCTTCTGAAAGACCAAGCACATGCATTATTTCATCGGTCGTCTCCCTTTTAGTCTACTATAATAACTTGAGGAAGAGAAGTGCAGCGCCCGACTAAGCAAGCTCGTGTGCCGTTTCTGCAAAAAAATACTCATAGAATTTCAAGCTAAGGATCTAATCAATTATGGAGCCCACGCCTTGTGCAAACACACACAAACACACCCTTAATGTTATGTTAATTCATGGGAATGTCCACTTTACATAATTAACACACAGAAGGCAGCAGAATAAACGAAATACTGGGAAACCCACTGTCCCTGGGGCAAGTCCAATGTTGTAGCCCGTGGTGAACTGGCTCCAAGCTCTGATGTAGAAGCCCCAGCGAGTCACTAAAAATGCATAAAGCCATATATCCAGGATCACAAAGTTCGTGTTCATTTGAGGAAACTGGAATGCTAATTCAAAGCACCTAGTTTCAAATCCTAAACCTCTTCCCAGGACCTTTTGACACATACATATATTGCCAGAGTAAGAACGCACAATACCAACTTCACACCCACAAATTCCCAAATATCTATTGTGATTCTGGTAACTTTCAATGACATTACTTTCTTTCTAAAATGTGAGGACTGGATGCAATATATCTTTGTTGTCCAAGGGATACCTGTGCCCCAGGGGAGCACCACCGTGTATAACATGTTGTACTCAAGTGAGGCAGTTTTGCAACAGAGGTTTTGGGAGGATAGGTCAAAATGATCCTGTTGAGGCAGACATTCGAGCAGGTGCAAGGCAGAGGCCCTGTGTCACTCCAAAATGAGGACGAAGTGTAGAGCAAAAGCCCTGGCCTCTTCCCATATGAGGAGCAGGTGGACGGGGAAAACCTTGACCGGTTCAACATCAAGGAGCCCAAGAACTCTGGAGCAGGGTACAGCTAGGTATTGGTTGTTCATCCAAGCCTCAGGGGTTTCCTTACCAGACGTGCTTCCTGACAGCCTTGCAGGTCACAAAGATGTTAATGGGACATCTGGCAGCTTGTCAGATCCTTTTTACAATCCTGTGTGAATTTAAAAAGGGAAACCATACAATGTGGCCAGTCTTGCCTTAGCATTGACAAGGCAAGTGAGGTATACATGTGCTATGCGTGGTTAGGCTGTCTTGTGAGAAAAAAAAGGTAACTTCTCTCAAGTGGGAGTAGCTGACAGGGGACTCCATACCTGTGCAGACACCACAGAAATATCAGTAGGCCTCTGCCTGCCAACTTCCTTTCCAACAGTGGGTTTAAGGCTGGTTTGTGCCCATCATCAGTTTTAGGACTCTCAGACTGTGGGCAGGGAAATCAAAGCCAGACAGGCACATTTAAAACTGGAATTGGAGTTGACTCAGTGCAGTGAAGCTCATCTCAGACGTTGCTGGTCATTCCATTGCCTACCTTCACAGGTGGCAGATCTGATCAGTTGAGAAGCATCCAAAATGTGAGCATTGTGCCTTCTCTCTACAGAGAGTTTTAATGGGCATGCTGCCTAAATCTGTATCTAAACATGCTAGATCAAATAGCATCCGATTATTATTGTGCTTTGAGGATGTGCCTGACCATTAGAAGGGTGACTCTGATCCTTTTTGGCTTGGGGGTACGTGTCAGATTGCCATTTGTCGAGGGTGTAGAAGCCATAACTTTTTTGATTCAAATTAAATTGATACATTGTACAGGTAATTCCGATCCTAAAAGGTTAATCTGCCAATGGGATTCCCATATCATAAACCGAATATGAAAAGCATAATGTATACAAGTGTCCTGCTGCATTAGTAGACTGATCTGCAGCACCTGCTCTCTAGTGGCACAGAGCAGGTACAGTGGTCACATGTGCCCATTTGATAGCTGCAGTTACAACCAAGTCTCTGCAGCTCAGGAACAGCATGTAAGATATGCACCCCTGGTCCAAAAAATGAAATAACTTCGAATATGCTGTCCTAGTGGCACCTTAAACCTTAAATATAAGTCATACCTGAGTTTAAGGTATGGTGGTCACCATCTCTCATAGATATCCAAGCCACGTAAATTTTATATTGTACATGTGGCAGCCCTGTGTGTCTAATTCATTGAACGCTGCATGAAACCACTTGAACCACATTGCACCTCCTGTCTCCAGTCTCTTTTTCGTCAAATTGACCATCAAACCAACCCTGGTCGCCCTTACAATCCACAGTCCCTCGAAAACCACATTGAACCTGATACCCTAAGAACCGCGTTTACAGTCAGCACCATCTTCACAGTTGAACCAACTTTTGAGCGGATGCTGGTGGTCCTCACAATCCTCACTTCTTCAAACATCACCTTTGAAATGAAGCAAGTTCCTGTTAGACCCTTGTTTGACATCATTTCTCATCTGGAACAACATGAAGGCATCACTTGAATCTCGTTGAACTACATAAACAGCACCAAGAAGCCTGGTCTGACTCTGTCGAACCATCAAGATCTGCATTATTGACTGATATTATTGACTGATCACTGCTCCCTTGGTCCGCCTTTGGGCACAAGAAACTGGTTACATCACCTTTAATCCCATATTGCATTAGAGCATATCATTTTACAAACATTGTGGTTTTCACTTGCCATGCACCGCAATTCATGATCCAGAGTGCTACATGTTTCTATCTGCACATATTCTGTTTTCTTTCCTGAGGGGTGCATTTTGTGTAGTGTTTTTCTATTTAGTTATTATGCAGATGGTCTGCTTCATTAACATATATATATATATATGTTAATGAAGCAGACCATATGCTCTCCAGTGGCACAGAGCAGGTACAGTGGTCATATATTACATGGCCACGGTAGTGGCCATGTAGTTATGGTTAAGTTGCTGTTTCCATAGGAAGAGCACTTTTTGGGCGGCTTATAACTTCGCGCCTCCTGGACGAATCCTCACCAAACTTTGCAAAAAAAGTATATGGACCACTCTGAATATTTTAGCAAAGTTTGGTGAGGATTCGTCCAGGGGTGGCAAAGTTATAGGGGGGATCCCAAAACTTTTTTTTCCCCATAGACTGAATGGGAAAACATTTTTGCTCGCACCTACAGCGCAAACCGCTCGATTGATTTTCACCAAATTTGGACCAGGAGTAGCGGCTTGGTCCCGAAAGCGTGCTTTTGCAAATTTGGTGAAAATCCGTCCAGTAGTTTTTAAAAAAATGACCAAAAAGTAGGTAAAAAAAATTAGTGATATATGTGTTCGGTCAGCGGACATACTTCCCTGTTCGCTCCGCGGACAGTGTCCTGATTGGCCAATCGGCTTGCGTGATGTCCGCGGACATGCGACGCGTTCGCTGATTGGACGGTGTTAAGCGTGAAGCGCGTCAGATTTTCGGTAGCGCCCGCCATCTTGGATTCGCGGACAGCGCAGTGAAAGTTTGTTCAAAATGTGTATTTAGTAGAGTCTGTTGGTGTGTAGAAGTGTTTGGGGAGGATGGAAGGGTATGAGATAGGTTAAATGTTGTGCTTTTTTATGTGGTAGACGTTCTTTTTGTGTTCGATATGTCTGCGGACATCACAGGTGTTCTGAAATGTTCTAAATAAACTGAATGGGGGGTGTTCTGAGGACTCAATATGTGTCCGTTTTGTTCGCAAGCAAGCTGAAACTGTTCTAAGAACACTCGGGGTGTCCTGAAATGTTCGCAAATAAACAAAATGGCTGCGTTCTGGGGATGCTGTCCGTATTGTTCTGTGGCAAGTTCAATGTGTCCTAAGAACACTCGCAGTGTCCTGAAATGTTCGCAAATAAACAAAATGGGGGTGTTCTGATGACGCTGTCCGTATTGTTCCTTGTCAAGTTGAAAGTGTTCTAAGAACTCTCACGTTATCCTGAAATGTTCATAGGGGGTGTCCTGAAGACGCTGTCTGTATTGTTCGATGGCAAGTTGAAAGTGTTCTTAGAACACTCGGGGTGTCCTGAAATGTTCGCAAATAAACAAAATGGGGATGTTCTGAGGACGCTGTCCGTATTGTTCGTTGTCAAGTTGAAAGTGTTCTAAGAACTCTTGCGTTGTCCTGAAATGTTCGCACATAAACAAAATGGGGGTGTGTTCTAAGAACACACGCGGAGTCCTGAAGTGTTCTAAGAACTTTCGCAGTGTCCTGAAATGTTCGTAGGGGGTCTCCTGAAGACGGTCTAAGAACACTCGCGGTGTCCTGGAATGTTCGCAAATAAACAAAATGGGGGTGTTCTGGGGACGCTGTCCGTATTGTTCTGTGGCAAGTTGAATGTGTTCTCAGAACACTCGGGGTGTCCTGAAATGTTCGCAAATAAGCAAAATGGCTGTGTTCTGGGGACGCTGTCCGTATTGTTCTGTGGCAAGTTGAATGTGTTCTAAGAGCACTCGGGGTGTCCTGAAATGTTCGCAAATATACAAAATGGGGGTGTTCTGATGACGATGTCCGTATTGTTCGTTGTCAAGTTGAAAGTGTTCTAAGAACTCTCGCGTTGTCCTGAAATGTTCGTAGGGGGTGTCCTGAAGACGCTGTCCGTATTGTTCGATGGCAAGTTGAAAGTGTTCTTAGAACTGTCTCGGTGTCCTGAAATGTTCGCAGGGGTTGTCCTGAAGACGCTGTCCGTATTGTTCGATGGCAAGTTGAAAGTGTTCTAAGAACACTCGGGGTGTCCTGAAATGTTCGCAAATAAACAAAATGGGGATGTTCTGAGGACGCTGTCCGTATTGTTCATTGTCAAGTTGAAAGTGTTCTAAGAACTCTCATGTTGTCCTGAAATGTTTGTACATAAACAAAATGGGTGTGTGTTCTAAGAACACACGCGTTGTCCTGAAGTGTTCTAAGAACTCTCTTAGTGTTCTGAAATTTTCGTAGGGGGTGTCCTGAAGACGCTCTAAGAACACTCGCGGTGTCCTGAAATGTTCGCAAATAAACAAAATGGGGGTGTTCTGGGGACGCTGTCCGTATTGTTCTGTGGCAAGTTGAATGTGTTCTCAGAACACTCGGGGTGTCCTGAAATGTTCGCAAATAAACAAAATGGGGGTGTTCTGGGGACGCGGTCCGTAATGTTCTGTGGCAAGTTGAATGTGTTCTAAGAACACTCGGGGTGTCCTGAAATGTTCGCAAATAAACAAAATGGGGGTGTTCTGATGACGCTGTCCGTATTGTTCGTTGTCAAGTTGAAAGTGTTCTAAGAACTCTCGCATTGTCCTGAAATGTTCGTAAGGGGTGTCCTGAAGACGCTGTCAGTATTGTTCGATGGCAAGTTGAAAGTGTTCTAAGAACACTCGGGGTGTCCAGAAATGTTCGCAAATAAACAAAATGGGGGTGTTCTGAGGACGCTGTCCGTATTGTTCGTTGTCAAGTTGAAAGTGTTCTAAGAACTCTCGCGTTGTCCTGAAATGTTCGCACATAAACAAAATGGGGGTGTGTTCTAAGAACACACGTGTTGTCCTGAAGTGTTCTAAGAACTCTCGCGGTGTCCTGAAATGTTTGTAGGGGGTGTCCTGAAGACGCTGTCCGTATTGTTCGATGGCAAGTTGAAAGTGTTCTAAGAACTGTCTCGGTGTCCTGAAATGTTCGTAAATAAACAAAATGGGGGTGTGTTCTAAGAACTCACGCGTTGTCCTGAAATGTTCGTAGGGGGTGTCCTGAGGACGCTGTCCGTATTGTTTGTTCTCGAGTTGAAAGTGTTCTAAGAACTCTCGTGGTGTCCTGAAATGTTCGCACGGGGTGTCCTGAAGACGCTGTCCATATTGTTCGATGGCAAGTTGAAAGTGTTCTAAGAACAATCGTGGTGTCCTGAAATGTTTGCAAATAAACAAAATGGGGGTGTTCTGAGGACGCTGTCCGTATTGTTCATTGTCAAGTTGAAAGTGTTCTAAGAACTCTCGCGTTGTCCTGAAATGTTCGCACATAAACAAAATGGGGGTGTGTTCTAAGAACACACGCGTTGTCCTGAAATGTTCGTAGGGGGTGTCCTGAGGACGCTGTCCGTATTGTTCGTTGTCGAGTTGAAAGTGTTCTAAGAACTCTCACGGTGTCCTAAAATGTTCGTAGGTGGTGTCCTGAAGACGCTGTCCGTATTGTTAGATGGCAAGTTGAAAGTGTTCTAAGAACTTTCGCGTTGTCCTGAAATGTTCGTAGGGGGTGTTCTGAAGACGCTGTCCGTATTGTTCGCTGGCAAATTGAAAGAGTTCTAAGAACACTGGTAATGTCCACGGACATTAAAAGTTTCCATAGGCCATAGTTGAAATGTTTTACTCTATGGGTGTGATATGCTGCGGTGGTTGTGGCCAGGGCATAGAGTGTTGGGTGCATGGCCATTTGGCCATGCACCCAACACTCTATGCCCTGGCCACAACCACTGGGTGTGATATGCTGCGGTGGTTATCCTGGCCACAACCGGTGCTGTCCTGGCCACAAACACCGTAGCATATCACATTTATAGTTGCTTATAACTTTGGGTCAAAAACTAATTTATAAGGAACAAAGTTATAAGATACTATGGGTGTGATATGCTGTGATGGTTGTGGCCAGGGCATAGAGTGTATAATATACTTACTGTTTGGTTTAGTAACTGGAGTACATGTATTTCTTGTTAATTTCTGTGATAAAAGAAAATAGCATGTTAGTATTAGTATTTTGTAATGACTTTTTACATTGTATAATCAACATTTTAATTTTTTGGACCCTCATATTTAGTAGATTACAAACCAGAGTACTGTGCAATTTGTGTTCGTTGCTAAAATCATTGGGTCTGTGGGAGAAAAAAAAATCCATGTTGGATTAAAAAAAAAACTTTTCCTGTTATGCTACAGTTTATTTGTTTGTTTATTTTCAGTGTTCATTTGTTGTTTCTGGCTAATGCTTTATACATTGGGTTGTTGCATTTTTTTTGGAGCAGTAACATATTATTTATTTGTTTGGATATTATGACATTTTGGAGCAGTTAGATACCAGTAGGCATATTCTAACAGTCTATTTTTTGATATATTTTAGTGGTATTGATTCATCTGTTTGGATATTGTTAAATTTTGGGACAGTTAGATACCAAATGGCGTATTCTAACTGTCTATTTTTTTATATATTTTAGTGGTATTGATTTATCTGTTTGGATATTGTTACATTTTGGGACAGTTAGATACCAATTGGCGTATTCTAATTGTCTATTTTTTGCTCTAATTTAGTGGTATTCATTAATGTGATTAATTGTTGTAGAATCTTTGGGCAGTTAGATAGCTTTTGGAATATTCTAACAGTTTATGTTTTTTACTACAAGTTTACTTGAGGTTTAAGTACAGTTTAGTTATCAAATTTTGGTTTTAAGAACAATAAATAAGCGTTTGTAAGATTTCCTGGTAATCTCTGCTTTAGAGTAATGGTACTATCATTACATTCAAACCATCCACATTTCTTTTTTATATATGCAGTGTAGTGCTCTGAATTGGTTGTGGCTCCTGCGTAGTAGATTATACCTATTGTTGTGAAGGTTTTCTTACCAAGTGATATTTGACCATGTGTGAATCCAGTCAGCTTGCAGTTGTTTTTGGTACCATCTGCATTGTAACGTAGAAGCATTAGTATTACGTATTTACTATGTGTTTGTATTACTAACGTGGAACGATTATCTGAATTGTAGGTAGAACATAATCTACCATGGTTTGCATTTTGTACAAGTTGCTGAAATGGAATGGATTCACAATTAGGTATTGATATATATACAAAGCGTTCATTGGGGATTTCCTCTTGTGTCACATTGTTGCAGAGAGTGCATGTATGTTTCCACATGTATGAAATCTGGAAGATTTCATTTATAGGTATGTTTTTGTTTTCCAGTACTTGTAGTAAGTACATTAGAAATTCTTGTGGATCTTCCTGTGAGTTTATAGTGAATTTCACCATTCCAGCACAGTAGTCCAATTGTTGTCCTATTCCATAAACACTATACCTGTTGTCAGGATTATTTGCTGCATTTCTGTGAAGTACTAACATTTGCAAACACAATGGGTCTGTACTGTGTAAGTAAATGTTGTCAACAATTGGTGGTAATTGAAATAGAATATTCATTGCTACCTTTGCGTAGCAACTTACACCAACTATATTTGAGAGTTTAAATGGACCAGGTTGTTCTGTATCTGACTGCTTTTTTTGGAGTTTGTCTTCCTTCTTTGAAGAAGTACCTGGTTTACTTTGCCTAATTGATTCTTTTTTGATTGTGGTACTTGATGAAGTATTACTTTCTTTTACTCTCTTTGGAGGATTTGCAGTGATATCCTGTTGCTTTTCTGTTTGATTTATTTTTCTTTTATAATGTTTTACTTTTTGTGGAACAGAATATGTGTTTAGATGGGGAGTGTATAGTGAGCAAAGTCTATTGTATTCTAAAATGCAAGGAATATCAGCGTTTATTTTACTTGCATCAAAGTTGCAACTTGCGCATAGGCTTACTTTGCGGGGAACATTAAATGAATATGCAGAGCACGCAAAAAATGTTTTGTGTGCAGGGATGTGGAAAGCAGTTCTCGGGGCGGGGACTTTGTTGGATTATTGCGCACTTTTCCTTGAATCGCATCCATTATATAAGATAGAGGTGTCTTTCAAAAACGGTGGTCGGTCATAATTTTAAAAAAAAAATGTTGAAAGACAAAAATGTCGAAAAAATAATATCGAAAAAAAAGTCACATTCTTTTTTTTAAAATTATATATTTATTTTGGGGTCCGGGATTAAAAAAAAAATGGGTAAAACAAAAAAAAAAAAAAATCAAAAAAGGGGGGTTGGGGGGAACCCCCCATTTCGAATAAAAAACATAATAAAAAAAAAAAAATCGATATAATTTTTTTGAAAAAATTACTTTTGACATTTTTGTATTCGAAAAAATGACTATAAACCTTCAAAAACACATAAATACCTACGTGGGTGAAGGTGAGTCAGTAAAACTATCTTGTGGAGTTTTGCACACCCTTGAAAAGGTGAGTCACAGGATTTTGAATCGCAGCACCACCCCTTGGGACTCCTCTCAGGGTCACCAGGAGTGCTGAGAAGCATGCAGGCAATGCCACAAGCCACAGGTATGGAAGAACTGGGAGCAGTATGCTCACACCAGCTGTGCGAACAGACAAAGATTTGTTCGCCTGGTTCTATGTCATTTTACCAACTGGAATTACTTCAAAGTCCTTTACTTTGAAGTAATTCCATTGAAAAAACTCAACAATTATTTTTATTTTTATTTTGGGGTGCTTCCCCCAATCTCCCCCTTTTCCTATACTAGTTTCCTTACACCAATGCCCTCCCTACCAGATTTATCCCCATGCCCCCACCCTTCATATATTTAAGTGAATTCTTCGATGGAGTTCCTTTGAAGTAAATTACTTCATGGGAATTTCTGTCGGCAAACAATGGGATACGTGTTCACCTTATTCGGTTCATCCCATACAACTTAGAGTAAGAGGGTACAATGCATCTTCACTCACATCAGCCCTGCACACTCAATCCACACACTGCCAAGTGTAGACTAACACACAACTGCCCACCTGGCCTCCTTCTCTGAGGCTGGTGCACACACACATCCTTTATATAGCTCCTGCCAGTTTGAGAATAGGCGATATATTACTCAGGAAATGTATTAGGATAGCCTGCCCAGGGCATGAAATAAGTACTGGGTTCTCCAATCTATTGCACCCGCCTCGACTGCTCACCTAGAGGTCCCATGCTGTTAGCCTGACTACTGTCAAAGATTATGGGGATTAATGGTAAAGGCACTCAAAAGATATTTGGGATTGGACTCATAAGGTACAGGATGTCAGCCTGACTATTACACTTAGAAGATGTATTAGGCCGGCATATTCTATTCCACCTAGAGATAAAGCAGCTTCTTACAGATGACCTTAGCACCCACTACTTCAAATACTAGGCTCTGTTGAAAGCTCAAGGTATGCATGCACGCTCCTCTCCAGTAAACTTGGGCCACAAGCATTGCTACCAGCCTGCACGCATAAAATGCAGCGACGACCACGTCCAAATTCAGTCTTGCTGGACACATAACGATCCCCCCCAGGCTTAAACACAACTCACAACACCTCTTTTCCATCAGAGTGCATCGACGACCTATGACAATATTCAGTCTTGGAGGACCCTTAACAAGTCTTCTTACTATTACACATACTCCCCTCCACTCAGCACCCACCCATGTGCCAGACATCATGAGGATCTTTTTGGAGCAGGCCAGCCCTCAGACTCATTCCTTATCCTGGCCAAATGCACACACGAATTCTAGCTTTCACACAATTTCCCGCACCTTGGACTATGGTCCCCTGAAAGCGTTCCCACCACAAGTGGTTTGAGGCCATATTAATGGGATGAAGGTGCTATGAAAATGACTACTAGTACTACAGCCCATAAGGACACCTGCTGCCTTGCTCTGTTAAGGGCATTTAGAGGTACAGTATGTTCCTAAACAGCAGGTGAGGCTGAGACATCTGCCATGATGAGCAGTAGAAAGTACACGCATTGCATGGGTGCCCAACATTGTATCTTGAAGTCAGATGAAGGGTCGCTAATACTTTTCCACAGTGTTAAGGTAGGGGATCCAATGTTAGTAGTGCCACAATAAATGCTTTGTTGTAATGTGTTTATCTTTCCCTGCTCCCTGGCATGCTGTTCAGGATGTTTGTTTGCATGTATGAGGTAATGAGTGCCCATAGTATGGGATGTCGTGTGAGTGTGCTCCTTTCCCCATTTTGCCAAACTCTGAAGCCTAAAAAGTAGATTCACGCAGGCTTGACATGCGGCCAACTTTGCACCAGACCTGCAGATGAACTCGCTTGCTGTTAAATCTCAATTTCCAGTTTAATGGTATCTACTACAGAGTGTAATTTGCTTTCTGACTTTGAGAACATTCAGACATGTAATTGCTCTTTGTATTATAGCTGGTATGATAGCTCAGTGGGTTGAGCACTTGCTCCAATGATGTGTGTGTGTGTGATCTGCATGTTGCAGGTTCGAATGCCGGCAAGGCCAACTCAGCCTTTCATCCTTCTGAGGTCGATAAATGAGTATCAACACAGGTTGGGTGGTATTGTATGTATATTTTTTCTATATAAAGTGCAGTGCTATATAATATCTTATCATTTGTCCTTGGATGTCTACTTGCATTCACAGTAATTTGGTAATATAGGCTTATACACACTGAAATTAACAATACATAGGGTGGTCCATTCTTCTATGAAATGTATATCACATTAGTGATATCGTAACCATATTTATCATAGTGTACTTAGGAACAAGGCAATGTGATGCCACTTCCTCTTTTGTCAAGAGGTGAAAGGTCGTGTTTCATCACTTCCCGTGATGTCACTTCAGGGTGGGGTCAAATTGTATCACTTTCTGTGATGTCATCAGAGGTTAAGGTTCATGTGATGTCACTTCCACTACCCCTGGTATTTTGATGAACTGACGTCCCTGTAAAGATCCTTGGGCAGCTGAAAAATATTTAACTGATGCCAAGTACCCAGAATGCTGAATAATTTTACCCTCAGTTTATCTGAATTTACGACCATTGGCAGACATGATGAGCATGTCTTAGGTGTTCATGCCTTTCAGCAACAAATGCATATGCACCAGTGAGAGATTGGAGAATTTAAAAAAGTCACCATGGAAAGGTAGTCAAAATATGCAGATGAAAATGAGCCAATAATGCAGTGCTATTAGGGTATGTTTTTGGGCTATGTAGGTAGCTGTGGAGGGATTGATGTTGCCTGCTTTATGGTTAGGATAGGGGTTAGGATTAGAGTAAATATTATGGTAAGAATTATGTAAAGGGCTAGGGTCAGGGTGGTTGTGGAGCGCTGGTGATGGTGTTCAGTTAGGGGTTAGTATAGAGTGTCAGGGTAGTGGTAGGGTAGGGTTATGTGAAGGCTACATTTAACATGGATAGGTTAGAGTTAAAATAAAGGCTAGGGAGGTCGGGGAGGGCTGGAGATGCTGAGGTAGTGTAGGGGTTAGGATAAATCTATGGGTTAGGGAAGTGTAAGGGCTAGGGAAAAGGTTACAGTTTGGGTTAGGGTAAGGCTAAGGTTAGCATTAGACCTAGGGTCTGGGGTAAGGTAAGGACTATGGAAATTGTGAAGGGCTAGGGATGGGGCTGGAATTAGGATCACTATTAATGTTCTATTCATTTAGTTGATACTTTATGTCATGTGACATGCAAGTAAGATGCTTTGGAGCGCTGAAGTGTTAGGTTTAGGGAGCCCATAATGTGTGTGGGTAAAGGGTTACGGATAGAGTGATTGCAGAGGGCTGATGGTTGGCTGGCTTTATTAGGGATTTTGGGCCGTTATTATCGTTATACCCTTGTGCTGATAAGTGTTTAAAAACAGATTTTTTTGGCGACTTTGTCACTGGGAGCATTTTATACTTTACATTTCTTTTATTGAATCATTACATTTTGAAAACTACTTTTTCTGACACCCTAATTACAGGACTACTTTTTCCTGGCAGGATTGTTACGCAGGACCTTAGGGAGCCCATAAGGCAGCCGACGCGAGGTGAGAAAGGCCATCCGGGCCCTGCACACCTCTATTGGTGGCAACTAGGCCCCCAGACCCCCGGCGCATCCCTCTCCCACCCCGCACCCTCTTCCTGGGTCCCGCTCCCCTCCCGCCTCCCATCCCGCCCATCCCCGCTCTGATTGGGCCATGAGCCCTGGCTGAAAGGGTCTAGCGACCCTCCTCGCGCCGGCCCCTGCATTCACTGCAGGCAGCCGACGCGAGATGAGAAAGGCCATCCGGGCCCTGCACACCTCTATTGGTGGCAACTAGGCCCCCAGACCCCCGGCGCATCCCTCTCCCACCCCGCACCCTCTTCCTGGGTCCCGCTCCCCTCCCGCCTCCCATCCCGCCCATCCAGGCCCTGATTGGGCTGTGAGCCCTGGCTGAAAGGGTCTAGCGACCCTCCTCGCGCCGGCCCCTGCATTCACTGCAGGCAGCCGACGCGAGGTGAGAAAGGCCATCCGGGCCCTGCACACCTCTATTGGTGGCAATTAGGCCCCCAGACCCCCGGCGCATCCCTCTCCCACCCCGCACCCTCTTCCTGGGTCCCGCTCCCCTCCCGCCTCCCATCCCGCCCATCCCCGCTCTGATTGGGCCGTGAGCCCTGGCTGAAAGGGTCTAGCGACCCTCCTCGCGCCGGCCCCTGCATTCACTGCAGGCAGCCGACGCGATGTGAGAAAGGCCATCCGGGCCCTGCACACCTCTATTGGTGGCAACTAGGCCCCCAGACCCCCGGCGCATCCCTCTCCCACCCCGCACCCTCTTCCTGGGTCCCGCTCCCCTCCCGCCTCCCATCCCGCCCATCCCCGCTCTGATTGGGCCGTGAGCCCTGGCTGAAAGGGTCTAGCGACCCTCCTCGCGCCGGCCCCTGCATTCACTGCAGGCAGCCGACGCGAGGTGAGAAAGGCCATCCGGGCCCTGCACACCTCTATTGGTGGCAACTAGGCCCCCAGACCCCCGGCGCATCCCTCTCCCACCCCGCACCCTCTTCCTGGGTCCCACTCCCCTCCCGCCTCCCATCCCGCCCATCCCCGCTCTGATTGGGCCGTGAGCCCTGGCTGAAAGGGTCTAGCGACCCTCCTCGCGCCGGCCCCTGCATTCACTGCAGGCAGCCGACGCGAGGTGAGAAAGGCCATCCGGGCCCTGCACACCTCTATTGGTGGCAACTAGGCCCCCAGACCCCCGGCGCATCCCTCTCCCACCCCGCACCCTCTTCCTGGGTCCCGCTCCCCTCCCGCCTCCCATCCCGCCCATCCCCGCTCTGATTGGGCCGTGAGCCCTTCATCACTGGTCCTCCCAAGGCAGCCCTCTGCCCGGCAGCCCCAGCGGCTAAGGGCCCCATGGCCAAGGGCGGCTCCAACAGAGGCGGCTCCAGGAAGTGTCAGCAGGTGTCCGCAGGGGACGCCATGGAAGCCAACAACCAACAGACACCACCAAAGCCGTGAGTGTGGTATGGGTAGGGGAGTAGAGCAATCACTCCACTCCAGAAAGCCCATGCCACTCTATCTTACTAGACGGAATTGTGAAAGTTAGCATGCCCACTCTAGAACTGTGAAAGTTAGCATGTCCACTCCTAGACGGAATTTGCGAAAGTTAGCATGTCCAGTCTAGAACTGTGAAAGTTAGCATGTCCACCCTAGAACTGTGAAAGTTAGCATGTCCACTCCTAGACGGAATTGTGAAAGTTAGCATGTCCACCCTAGAACTGTGTAAGTTAACATGTCCACTCTAGAACTGTGAAAGTTAGCATGTCCACTCCTAGACGGAATTTGCAAAAGTTAGCATGTCCACTCTAGAACTCTGAAAGTTAGCATGTCCACCCTAGAGCTGTGAAAGTTAGCATGTCCACTCCTAGACGGAATTGTGAAAGTTAGCATGTCCACTCTAGAACTGTGAAAGTTAGCATGTCCACTCCTAGACGGAATTTGCGAAAGTTAGCATGTCCACTCTAGAACTGTGAAAGTTAACATGTCCACCCTAGAACTGTGAAAGTTAGCATGTCCACTCCTAGACGGAATTTGCGAAAGTTAGCATGTCCACTCTAGAACTGTGAAAGTTAGCATGTCCACCCTAGAACTGTGAAAGTTAGCATGTCCACTCCTAGACGGAATTGTGAAAGTTAGCATGTCCACTCCTAGACGGAATTGTGAAAGTTAGCATGTCCACTCTAGAACTGTGAAAGTTAGCATGTCCACTCCTAGACGGAATTTGCGAAAGTTAGCATGTCCACTCTAGAACTGTGAAAGTTAACATGTCCACCCTAGAACTGTGAAAGTTAGCATGTCCACTCCTAGACGGAATTGTGAAAGTAAGCATGTCCACTCCTGGACGGAATTGTGATAGTTAGCATGTCCTCTCTAGAACTGTGAAAGTTAGCATGTCCACTCCTAGACGGAATTTGCGAAAGTTAGCATGTCCACTCTAGAACTGTGAAAGTTAGCATGTCCACCCTAGAACTGTGAAAGTTAGCATGTCCACTCCTAGACGGAATTGTGAAAGTTAGCATGTCCACTCCTAGACGGAATTGTGAAAGTTAGCATGTCCACTCTAGAACTGTGAAAGTTAGCATGTCCACTCCTAGACGGAATTGCGAAAGTTAGCATGTCCACTCCTAGACGGAACTGTGAAAGTTAGCATGTCCACTCTAGAACTGTGAAAGTTATCTTGTCCACTCCTAGACGGAATTGTGAAAGTTAGCATGTCCACTCCTAGACGGAACTATGAAAGTTAGAATGTCCACTCTAGAACTGTGAAAGTTAGCATGCCCACTCCTAGACGGAATTGGGAAGTTAGCATGCCCACTCCTAGACGGAATTGCGAAAGTTAGCATGTCCACTCTTAGATGGAATTGTGAAAGTTAGCATGTGAAAGTTGCATTTAGAAAGTGTGCCCTACAGCCTCTCCGTCAAGCTTAGAAATGTGCCCAATAGCCTCTCTGGTAAATTGAATTTAGATGTGTGCCCAAGATCCTCTGTGAAAGATGCATTTAGAAATGAGCCCAATAGCCACTCTGTGAAAATTGCATTCAGTAGTGTGCCCAATAGACACTCTGGAAAGCTGCATTTAGAAATGTACCCAATAGACACTCTGGAATGCTCCATTAGAAGCGTGCCCAATAACCTCGCTGTGAATTTAGTAGTGTTCCCAATAATCACTCTGTGAAAGTTGCTTTCAGAAGTGTGCCCAACAACCCCTCTGTGAATTTAGAGGTGTACCCATTAGCCGCAATGAGAGTTACATCTAGAGGTGTGCCCAATAGCCTCTCTGGTAAATTGAATTTAGAAAGTTCCTAATAGCCTCGCTGGAAAACTGAATTCAGAAGTATCCCCAATAGCCTCGCAGGAAAATGAAGTTAATAGTGCGCCCAGTAGCCTCTCTGTGGAAAATTGAATTTAGATATGGGCCCAATATCCTTTGTGAAAGCGGCATTTAGAAGTGTGCACATCAGCCACGCTGTGAAAGCTGCATTTAGAAGTGCTACCAATAGCATCTGTGAAAATTGATTATAGAAGTGCATCCAATAAACACCCTGGAAAGTCTCAAGTAGAAGTTTGCCCAATAGCCTCTCTGGAAAATTGAACTTAGAAATGTAGCCCAGTAGACGCTCTGTGAAAATTTGCATTTAGAAGTGTACCCAATAGCCTCCGCGAATGTTACACTTAGAAGTGTGCCTAATAGCCTCGCTGATAAACTGAATTTAGAAATGTTCCCAATAGCCTCTGTATGGAAAATTGTACTTAGAAGTTCACCCGGTAGCCTCTCTGGGAAAGTGATTTTAGAAGTTTGCACATTGAAAGAGCATATAACCATTCTTACCACCCCCCACGCTTACTCTCTCCTTTACATCACCACTCAACTAGAACACAGAGATACTATGACACCATTCGGTATAACTGTTCCCATACGAACATCCACCGCTTACTCCACATCATTATATGTAAACACTGCTGGTCTCACACCCCCAGCCAGGCGTTTTCCTCAGGCCTAACGCAGCCACATCCGTTCCGGATAAATCCTGCCAGAACGAACACATTCTCCTGATCTCTCAACCACCACACCTACCAATAAGAATCAGCTATTACATGTGTACCGCACGAGCTGCACACATATCCGGTGCACACACGCACCTTTTGACTCTCCCTACTCTCTCTACTGATCTGAACTTCGGTTCCCAAGGGCGTTCAACCTACCAGCGCCTTCAGACCATACCAATGGTATATAAGGCGCTATATAAGTGCAAAATAACAAATAACAAAAGTTGATTAGAAATAGACTGTCAAGTGTACGTAAGCGTGATAGTGCTACGTAGCTCATGCCTTCTTTAAAGACTGTGTTACCAATATCTATCATTGCTTTGTCTAGGATAAGACCTTGTGATTTATGAATCGTGACTGTGTATGCAAGAGTTAGAGAAAATTGTTCTCTGCGTACATACATGTCTTTGAAGAGAAGGAATCGAGCTGTTGAGCGTCCTATCCTTTTAACTTCTGAAAGTTTGTCAAAGAGTATATTGACAAACTGAATTTTGTTGTCACGTGGGTATGTTTGAAAGCCAACAACTGTACCCAGTGCTCCATTAACTAGTCCTTGGTCCACGTCAAGGTTACGTTTAAGCATTACTCTGCAATTTAAGGATAATTTTAATATCTTTTCTGAGCCTGCTGTGTTTGAGATTGATTTTTCTAAACTATTTAGTCTTGTTGTGGCTTGGTCACACATAGGTAGTGTCATACCATGTACATCTAGTTTGTCTGTGGCGCTAATTTCCATTATTGTTTGCATTTCTTTACTTAACATTATTTCATTGAATTTGAAACAGCTTTCAAGAGTTGGCATTAAGGCCATACAATTGACATTTTTGTGGGCTAATTGTTCCATAACATCTGTAGCACATGCATTATCGCCATAAAGTGCATTAATTTGCCGGGTTCTCAATATTGTTTCTGCTTCTTTAGAGAGTATACCAACTCTGATACTTTTTAAGATGTTGGCATAAGTGAGATCTGCAGATTTCCGCATGTTTTCTGTTAATTCTCTGTATTGGAAATGTTGCCAAAGGTTGACATTTCCAATGCTGCCAACAGATTTATGGCAGAGTTTGTGTCCTATTGTTTTAAAAATAGGCTCACCTTTTTATGGTGTCAATTGAAGAAGATCTCCGAAAATAATAATGTGTTTTCCTGCAAAGAGCTCTTCATAGTTTGTTTTCAGTACTTCTTGTAATCTGAGGTGAATCAAAGCCAACATTAGGTTGGAGACCATGCTCACTTCTTCTATTAGTAGCATTTTCATTTGTTTCAATACTCTACGTAGTTCCATTGCAGCTTCTGAAGAAAGTTTGTAATAGTCTAATTTGTTCTGGTGTTCTACTGGCAATAGTAGTAATCTGTGTAAAGTGACACCACCTATGTTGTAGGCAGCTAAACCTGTGGGGGCAGTGACAACAGCTGACAGTTTGTTGTTTGTCAATTGTTGAAGGAATTTACTGATGATTTTTGATTAGGAATGTTTTGCCAGAACCAGCTTCACCACTGACGTACAGTAGTATAGGTTTATAATTATGGCAGGAACATTCTTTATTTTCATGTTGTACACCATGTGCAATTTGTTTTGTTACTTCTTCAAAAATGCTACGTTGTTCGTTGTTTAGTTTTGATTGTAGTATAGTTAAGTCTTCTTTATCTTCATACTGACACATGGTGTTTTCTACTTCTATCATAGCTAATTCTGCCTCATTTATTATTAGTGGTTCTCCCAGTGGTTCTTGGCTTCCTGTTACAAAAGGTTGACTACTGTCAGGAGTGTCTTTATCTAGTTGGGCCTGGAGTTCTTCTTCGTGTTGCTGTTCATTGTGCAACATTGTTTTGTATTGTGTAAAGTTTACATCAGTTATAGTGCTTTCATTTGCTTTGAAAGCATCTTCACATGAGTCATAGTTTTCAAGTATTTCTTCTTCTTTTCTCCATGGTTTAAGAGTTTTAGCAGGGACATGTAATATATTGCTTTATGTTGAGGAGTCTTCAATGACAATTTGATATGATTAATTAAATTTGGTTTAGTGAGTTTAACTAAACTGCCTTCACAGTTTGTCACTCTGTATTTACCTTTTTTTCAATCAGGTTTTATATTATATTTGTATGTGTAGTTTTGGGCTATGTGGTATAGACACATGGTTTCCAAAATATTACTTCTGTTTGGGTAGTATGTGTCCAATAAATTGTTTTTTAAAATGTCTTGGCTGTTGGGATCATGTTTGGTTATTGTTTCTATATCTTCGTATGTTTTTAGAACTCTTTTTCTAGATTTAGCTGGACCAAGACTTAGCCATACTATATTTTCAGATTTACCATACAATGCAGTACCAGTTAAACGATCAGCTGCTTCATATGATCCAAATTCTCTATGGGAGAGCATTTTTATGCCCAAACTGTAAAATTTCTGAGACACTGTTTTATCTGATAACAGGACATTCCAGAGGTCTTGGAGCTCTGTCTTTTCTGCTTTGGTTAAGTATGCTGTGACATATCGTGCAACTGCAGTAGAATTGTCTGCAATGTACTGCACATCTATGTTTGCATTCCATAAGTGGGCAATGATTGCATTATAATCATTGATATATTTTTCTTCTTCTTTTCTTTTTATGTAATATGTATTTTTAGGTGACTTACCTTTAACATTATGTCTAACTGAAGACATTAGGTTGTTCACTTGACCTGTATTTGTAAGTGGTCTAGGGAAACCAAATCGGCATTTGGTGTAGTATTTCCCGTTGTTTTTGAATTTGCAATGACAATATTTGCCACATTTATGTCTTTGAAATTGTAAAATGTGTGCATGAAGATCACTATTTGTGGATTCTGATGGAATTTCACAAGTGACATATTTTTCAATAAACTGTAAAACAGTGGCATCACTGTCTTGACCAAATTTAGGAGCATCTTTAATCCATAAAAGCATGTGGATATGTGGTGCTTCTCTGGCTTGGTATTCTTTTCTCCAAAAGAAGTGTTGCACTTCTCCAAGGGGAGGAACAGTTTTATTACAAATGAAATGTAGCATAGCAATGAAGCGATGGTGAAAATATCTTGAAACATTAACAGGATCCAAAGAGCAAAGTTCTCCTGGTGTTAGTATATCTATGTTTGTTTTGTTTTTATTTGATATGTGTAGGAAATCATGTAAATCTTCCCATGCATATTCTGCACAACTTAATGTAACAAACCAAGTGGGTGGGCCAAGGATTCTGATCATACAACGTACATCTCCATGACGTCGAAACCAGTACTCTTTAGTACCACGCATATTTGCTAATAGATTTGTAATATTTGATTGTAAAACCTCATCCTTTTGTTGCACTTTTTGTAATAATTGTGTAGCTGTCATATTTTGAAAGTGGGATCCTGATTTTAATATGTGTGCAACTCCGTAACATAAAGTTGCTAGTTCACTTTCAAAGCGTAGGTGGAATATGTATTCCACATTTTGTCTAAATCTGGGATCTTCAGAATACATCCGTAATGAGCGGTATTCTGAAGCTGATATTTGAATAGGTCTATCATCATACCTTCCTCCTTTGCCAGTAGGAATGAGTAGAGGAAAAGCACATGCTTCTATACTTTTTTCCCATATGCTGATTGGTGATCCTTTTGTTCGACGTATTTGGTATGTTTCCAGTGCATGTTCTATGGTGTCATTAGAGTGAAAAGGATGAATTGTATAATGGTCTAAAGTATTTGATATTGTAGCAGGATCTAGTAGGTCAAATTGACCAGCTTCTTGTGTTTCTTGAATTATTTCAGTTGTATCTTTCAAGTTTTCTTCAATATTAATTTCTTTGTAATATTCATTATTCTCTTTAAGATATTGTAAGGCTTGTCTAACTTTATGTAAATCTACCAGCTGTTGCCATATTTTTTTGTCTTTTGTAGGTACTCCATTTACTAAGATTATTAAAGATTGCGGCATTGGACGTTGCACTCCTAGAGTATGCACATTTTCTTTTAGATCTAATGGTAAATAAACTACTTTCCCACGAATGCCTTTTACCAATTCAGGAGGAGGTAATTTTACTGATTTTGGTTGAAGGCGTATTATTGCTTGAAATGGGTGTACTGTTTGAATTATGATGCTCTCATATAAATTAAGTTGTTGTAGGGGTTTTGGTAGTGGGTATAATTCCAAATTATTTGTAATAGCACGTGAAGGAGTTTGGTTGTTGTCAAGTTTTGTAGTGCAGTAACTGCAAAGTATTAAGGGGTCACTTATTTCATATTTGTTTTCTGCTCCAAGGTAGAGAGCTAATTCAAACCATTTAGAATCTTCATTGTCTTCTATTTTATATGATATGTCTGCAGTTTTCGTGTTACGTTTATAAAAAAGTTCTGCGGCAACATACACATACATGGTTTGGTACTTCAGCTCATGTACTTTTAAATTTTAGTATTTCTTTTTTGTATGTGTTTAGCAAAAGGTTGCCATGTGTAGAATTGTTGCTAATTTGGTTTAAAGCTATTTCATTCCGTAAATGGCTTTCACTTCCAAAATATTTTTTCTGGATATAGTCAATTTCTTGAAGTAGGTCTTTCGCTGTACCATGTAGAAGAATGTTATTTAAATTTGCTAGTGCTAAAGCAGGACTTATAGCATAGTACACTTTATAGACTAGATTTCTTATAGATGAATGATGTGTTGATATTCTTTTGATATCATGGAAGGCGGTTTTACAAGTAGGTCCTGTAATGCAGGCCAATGAATGTCCTTGTAGTCCTGTGGATTTGCGCACTGGACAGGTATCCATATTTTGCATTTGTTTAATTTTGATTTTGTCTTTGCTTTTTACATATTGATTGAGGAATTGGCGTAAAGACTTGAAAAATTGTTTAGGAATGTTACATATTGACGTGCATGGCCATTTGTACACTAGACGTTCTGATTCAGTTGAATGGAGGGGTAATTCTAAGTTTTCAGGGCATATTTTTGTCAGGAGTACTTCTTGTTCCATTTTGGTATTATTAACTTTTTCATAACCTCGACCACTGCTATGTATGGCAATTGTATTTGTTTGCTTTTGTTTGTACGCTTCTTCATTAAAGTATGGTTCTGTGCTCGTAGTGTGACTCCATTCACCTCCGCAGATACTTAAGAAGTTCTTTCTGTTCACATTTCGTTTATTGAGAAGTCTTTTTTGTAATTTAGTTATTAGTTTTGTTAGTGGTTTCATTTTGTTTAACACTAAAATAAATAACTTTCTTTTGAGAAGAATTGCACTATCTATCAACGCTTCTAAAATTAATTTCCTACGATAGGTTTTAAGCATTGAACCTGATTTCTCTGCTGTTTTTATAAGATTTTGAAGGACTTTGTGACAGAACATTTTGGCTGAAATACTTTTCTTGATATGCTTACTTTGCACTATATTAAAATTTAAAGAAGTAGTTTTATCTGTAGTGATAGCTGATTTTCTGTTAATTGTTTTTTGGTTTGTTTTACATTTTGATAGAGGAGGCAAAGTGTTTGTACTTGAAACTTCTTGTGTTTCACTAAATGACTGTATTAGCTGTTTTGTTTCAACTTTTTTTTACAAATTCTGCTAGAGATGGATGCTTATGTTTGACACTTTTATTTTCATTTGCTCTACTTCTGCGTTGCTTTCTACGGACTTGACTTTTGGTAGGAATTCTTTAGGGTCTGTTGAAAAAAATAAAGAAGGTATGGGTTGGGGTGTTCTGCAATGTATGCGTGCTGTGTGCATGAATGTTTGAGTAAGATGATGTATGTAATGGTGTCTGATTGTTCATTGGGAACTACAACTAGTATGGATGTGTATTCTTCAATTAATATGTTACTAAACTCAGGTTCAGATGACAGAAAAAAATAAGCTAGTGGTGTGGAGAAGTACAAATAGTAAATCTAATGTATACAATAAAAACAGTTGTTTGTTCTATAATATGAAAATTCTAGCGGTTGAGTTGGGTAATTTGTGTGTCCAAAAGTAGGAATTTGTGCGCCATTCTGGCTGTAAATCGCTGTTTAAGACATGGGGATTTTTGGACAGAATGGTGTACAATCTCTATTTTTAGGCACAGAAATAGCATGAATTAACTTTACAGTATGTTTGAGTAATAATACAAATATTATGGTGATATTCTACTTACTTTTTTTCTAAAATGAGCAGTTTAATTCTTAGTTCTTTGTTCTTGAAATTCGGCTGCTTCTTTTCAGGAGAATGGTCTTCACTGCAATTGTAAAAGAAACAAATTAGTAATTTTGTTTGTATATAGCATTGTGTTTAATTTAGATATTGATTTTTTTAATTGAAATCATCAGCGCCTTCCTTAAAACCATTAAAACTATCTTATTCACATAAGATACGTCGCACCAGTTCAATACATATGATATGTTCTTAATGAACAAATTGTATTGCAATGAGTAACTGTATCAAACAAAATATCTTTAGAATGTCTTGTGAAATTCATAATGTACCACTGAATACCACCAGTTCTGTAACTAAGCTGTTCTAGGTAATAGTGCCTGGACGTCATGCTTAAATTAAAGTAATCAAATAAATAAATAAATAAAAAATGTAATTGTATAAGTATTATTTTTTGAGATTGGAACATAGAGTGTGCATGCATGCAATTTTGTTTGAACATATGTAGTCTATAAATTTCATTTAAAAAATGTTAGTTTAACATGATTTGATAGTGTGTGTACAAAGAAAGTAAATAGTATAAAGGTTTATAAGTGATAGTTGATTTTAGGAAATTGGAAAAAAGACAGTAGATTCATTTTACAGATTATACAAGCTAAAAGTCAGTTTGAAAATGTGTTCATGTACTGTACAGAAAATATGCATACCTGTAGTTTGTGTTCATGCATATGGATATGCTTGGAGCTGCAAGTAGAAATCTTGGAGACTTGTACAGTATTTCCTGTAGATGGTGCTTGCCAATGATATGACACTTGTACTCAGAGAGATTCACAGTACATTTGCAGTGCTGATCTATGATGATGCAGTTAGATGTAGAGGTCTTGAATGTGATTGGTGCATGGTCATGTGATTTCTTAGCTACATCCAACGAGGGAATGGCACAGAGAGTGAAGTGGAAATGGTAGAAGGGCTGTTCATGTTACGATATGTCTGTGGACATGGCGGTAGTTCTCGGACATCGGGAGTTACATCTGGGGATTTTTGGGTTCAGAAGTGATACAAATGAGAATGAGCAGTGAAAGGGATTGGTCGGGAAAGTTTAGTGGGTGTGTTGTGCCAGGAGAGAGTTTCTCAGATACTCTTTTTGCTGACAGAACAACAGATAGCTATGGCTGTGTGTTTTCAGAAAACAGATTGTTTGGATTTTGGGAGATTCGTGGATACATTGGTTGAAGGTGCATGCAGAAAGCTGTGGAGTAGCTGTAGATCTTGGATTTCCACATGTGGAAGTACACTGGCATGGAGTACGTGGAATGAAGTGGTTGGACTTGGTACCTCTCTGTGCTACTTTGGAAACAAAGCAACATCCAGACATAATTGTAATTCGTTGTGGAGGGAACAGTTTCTTTGCAATTTGCTATGAAAGAAGGACTTGGGAAAGTCATGGACATGTTTCCTACTTCTCAAGTAATATTTTCACGGATTGCGCAGAGACAAATGTGGCTTCGTTCTTCTTCATTTGGTCCACAAATGGAAAAAGCAAGGCGCAATGATGATGCAGTTAGATGTAGAGGTCTTGAATGTGATTGGTGCATGGTCATGTGATTTCTTAGCTACATCCAACGAGGGAATGGCACAGAGAGTGAAGTGGAAATGGTAGAAGGGCTGTTCATGTTACGATATGTCTGTGGACATGGCGGTAGTTCTCGGACATCGGGAGTTACATCTGGGGATTTTTGGGTTCAGAAGTGATACAAATGAGAATGAGCAGTGAAAGGGATTGGTCGGGAAAGTTTAGTGGGTGTGTTGTGCCAGGAGAGAGTTTCTCAGATACTCTTTTTGCTGACAGAACAACAGATAGCTATGGCTGTGTGTTTTCAGAAAACAGATTGTTTGGATTTTGGGAGATTCGTGGATACATTGGTTGAAGGTGCATGCAGAAAGCTGTGGAGTAGCTGTAGATCTTGGATTTCCACATGTGGAAGTACACTGGCATGGAGTACGTGGAATGAAGTGGTTGGACTTGGTACCTCTCTGTGCTACTTTGGAAACAAAGCAACATCCAGACATAATTGTAATTCGTTGTGGAGGGAACAGTTTCTTTGCAATTTGCTATGAAAGAAGGACTTGGGAAAGTCATGGACATGTTTCCTACTTCTCAAGTAATATTTTCACGGATTGCGCAGAGACAAATGTGGCTTCGTTCTTCTTCATTTGGTCCACAAATGGAAAAAGCAAGGCGCAATGTTAATAAGGCTGTTTGCGCATTTCTAAGAGATTTTGTCATGTCCTCTTTTCACAATGAAAATATTATGTTTTGTAGTACATACATTTTTTGCAGAGATGGAGTCCATCTTACTTATGCTGGCAATCAGATTTTTCTGAGAAATGTACAAAATGCATTGTGACCTTTTTTAGAAATACAGCATCCATTTTGAAGTAGGTGTTAAGTATTTATAATTTTTGACATACAAACACCTCCCAAAGGCTCTTTTCAGAGCCACCACTTCCTCCCAGAGAAAAATGCAATGGTAACAACAGGGTAGCACCCCACTTTTTTTAATGTTCGCAAACTGTCCGCTTACTTATAAGAAATACAAAGGGCCCTGCTTTATTTATCTTCACTTCTATCTTTTTAACTGTGAAAGGTGGCTCTGAAAAGAGCCTTATTTTTTTTGATTTTTGTAATTTTGTATTTTTTTTGTTTTTTTAGACATGACACACTAGGAGAGAAGGGGAAATGAGGGTAAAGGGGGGGACACCAACCACAGGGATAAGAAAGGGCGAGCAGAGAGAGGAAGATGTAGAGTGGGTTTTATTTGGGTAGTGAGCAGGTCTTCTCGTGCTCTGAGACGATAGTCTCAAAAGCACTCCGAAGTCGCTCCCCCCTGCAGAGTACTGTGTCACAGTACATACATACAACTGTGACCCTCGAAAGGTAAGGGTCATCAGAATTCTGTATGGCCTGTGAGGCAGCTTGAGGAAGACGCTGTCCCACAGAGGTCGCCTTTGTGGTGACAGGATCATAAACAGAGGATGAAGTAGATGAAATCAACCTACTACGTTCTTCGCAAGGTACAACCTTGCAAATAGCCCCAGAGTGAAATGACCTCAGGTGTCGCTTCATGGTCGTGTTCCCAAAGCTGTACGAACCATGCTTCCCGCGACTGAGTATCATTTTGCACTCATTGCAGATAACACGGTTCGCACGAGCCTTAGGACCATTCCCATAAATGGAAAATAACCGCCACACCCAAGATTCACGTCTAGTGCGGGTAGTAGGTATTTCCTCTACCTCATTCTCGTCATCCTCTTCTTCCTCCTCTGCATCCTCACTCCTGTTCCCCACTTCAGGCCCTTGGGAAGGTGGTGGTGGTGGTGGGGGCGGAACCAAAGCGGGTGCAGCACCAGGTGGCAGTTCTGCAGCCAGGGATGCCATCTCGATGGTGCAATCAGCAAGTTGCTGGAGAAATAGCTGTGCTCTGAAGAATAGCCAGAAACACAATGAGAATAAGCTCTAGGGTGTGGTCTTTTATAAGGGTGCTTGTACGTGGTTCGCGAACATGCGCGCTGTCCACAGACAGATCGAACATAAAAAAGGGTTCAAAAAGTTTCAAAAGATATGTAGAAACTCAGGATTAGTATGTGGGACTTGTGCCATGATGAGTTTTTATGGAAAAATATTGTGGATTACTCCAAAATGTACTTTTAAATTGTTCGGGGACACAAACAGTGTCCGCATTCAGAACATGAGATCAGCATGGGCGCGGTCACATGATCCCTTCGCGAACAGGTCTGCGAAGGAAGCTCCTGTCCGCAGGACACCAAATGCACGGACATTGGTTTGCGCATGCGCTTTGATGTTCTACGGACAGTGTTCGGGTCCTGAATTATTTAAAAGTGCGTCACACATCAAACGAACATTTCTGGACATCGCGTATGTTCTAGAACAGTTTAAACTTGCTAGCAAACACTACGGACAGATATAGTGTTCTTTAGGACACCTCCATTTTCGTTTAATTACGAACATTTCAGGACACCGCTTGTGTTCTTAGAACAGTTTCAACTTGTTAGCGAACATTACGGACAGGTATAGTGTTCTTTAGGACACCTCCATTTTCGTTTAATTACAAACATTTCAGGACACCAATTGGGTTCTTAGAACAGTTTGAACTTGCTAGCGAACAGTACGGACAGGTATAGGGTTCTTTAGGATACCTCCATTTTCGTTTAATCATCTTTGATGTCCTGGGTGTTAGGCTTAGCAGTGCACGGTGGTGGCGCGAGTTATGGTTGCTTAGCTTACCATTACCTGGCGAATTTCAAGGGTTTTTCGGTTTTACTTGGAACCATAACGTCCCTTTAACAAAGTTTTTTCACTGAATTTCATAGTTTTTTATTAGCACAATTTAACCATAACGTCCCTTTAACAAAGATTTTTCACTGAATTTCATACGTTTTTCCTAGCACAACTTAACCATAAGTCCCTATAACAAAGTTTTTTTCACTGAATTTCATAGGTTTTTAGTAGCACAACTTAACCATAATGTCCCTTTAACAAAGTTTTTTCACTGAATATATATATATATATATATATATATATATATATATATATATATATATATATATATATATATATATATATATATATATATATATATATTACATGGCCATGGTAGTGGCCATGTAGTTATGGTTAAATTGCTGTTTCCATAGGAAGAGCACTTTTTGGGCGGCTTATAACTTCGCTCTCCCTGGACGGATCCTCACCAATCTTTGCAAAAAAAGTAGTTGGGTCACTCTGAATATTTTTGCAAGGTTTGGTGAGGATTCGTCCAGGGGGGGAAAAGTTATAGGTGGGGTCCCAAAACTTTTTTTTTTCCCATAGACTGAATGGGAAAAAACTTTGCGCACGGCTACAGCCCGAACCGCTGGACAGATTTACACCAAATTTGCGGCAGGAGCGGCGGCCTGGTCCCAAAAGCGTGCTTTTGTAAATTTGGTGTAAATCTGTCCAGTAGTTTTTTTTAAAAATGACCAAAATGTAAGGCAAAAAAATTAGTGATATCTGCGTTCGCTTCGCGGACGGACTTCCCTGTTCGCTCCGCGGACAGCACCCCGATTGGCCCATGGGCTTGCGTCATGTCCACCGACATGCAACGTGTTCGCTGATTGGACGGCGAGGGGCGTGGAGCGCGTCAGATTTTCTGTGGCGCCCGCCATCTTGTATTCGCAGTCGACCGCGTACAGCGCAGTGAAACGTGGATAAAAAATTGTATTTAGTGCCGTGTGTTGGGGTGTAAGAGTGTTTGGGGAGGGTTGGGGAGTATGAGATAGGTTCAATGTTTTGTTTTTTTATGTGCTAGAACTTTTTGTTGCGTTCGATTTGTCCGCGGAGAACACGGCTGTTCTGACATTTTGTGAATAAACTCAATGGTGGGGTGTTTAGACATAGCTCTCAACCATTTTTGTTTTACAGGCGGGTGAAATCACCCAATTTTGTTTTTAGCGGGTGAGACGCCCATTGGAATGAATGGGCGTGCAGGAGGCTTGGCGGGTGAGTCTGCCCTTTACAAGGCGTGTGACACCCGCCAAAAGCGTGTGAGTTGAGAGCTATGGTTTAGAGGACGGAGTATGTGTCATTTTTGTTCGCAAGGAAGGTAAAAATGAGCTATAAAAACTCGCGGTGTACTTAATTGTTCGTAAATACACAAACTGGGGGTGTCCTCAGGACGCTGTCTGTATTGTAATCTGTCTAGTTGAATGTGTTCTAAGAACACTCGCAGTGTCCCGAAATGGTTGCAATTACACAAAATGGGGATGTTCTGAGAACGTTGTTTGTATTGTTCGTTGTCAGGGTGAAAGTGTTTTAAGAGCACTCCTTTTGTTCGCTAATAGTACAATTTCCTAGGGGCGTCAACCGACTTTTTGTCCACTAAAGAAACGATAAATCCGGCTGGTGCGCGTCGACATTATGTGATAATCCTATGACTGGCGCTATTGACCTGGCTGACTTGCTTTTGCGACACTAAATCATATCTCCCGCCCCTAAGCCTGATGTTATCAAAGCATTCATATTCCCCGCCTTTCTCCGTGATGTTACAGGGTGTGTCATCAAACGCGCCCAGTCCTCTCCAGTACTACGCGACTTTACACAGAACCCGGAAGACAACACACATTATGTCACAACACAGCGCGCCACAATTCGGAATATGAAACTGTGATTTAAAAGCAAAGAGCAAGATTGTAAATGTTGTAAAGTACATTTATTTGACATCAAATGTTTAGAGAATATTCAGCAATTTGCATTTGTCTTTGTTGTCGATCCGCAAAAGTTCATGTTGAGACACGCGATGTTCCTTTGCGGTACAGAGAGTGTTAGATCAGCTTACAACTCAGTGCGCCACAATTCAGAATATGAAACTGTGGTTTAAAAGTAAACAGCAGGATTGTACATTTGGTAAAGTACATTTATTTCACATGAAATGTTTAGTGAATATTCAGCGATTTGCTATTGTCTCTGCTGTCGATCAGCAAAAGTTTATTTGGAGCCACGCGTTGTTCCTTTGCGGTAAATAGGCTGTTGGTTTATGATAAAAGCAATAAATGGTCGCTCTGATAATCGGAAGGTTGCTCCAACAACGAGCCATTAGACCACCCTATTGGTTGGTATGTTGTTTGTAGCCGCTAGTACTGCGTAAGGGCATATTGGTCCTTGGCGATTGTCCCATAAAATGGTGAGGGTCATGAAGTTGCATATTTGGACTTGCACCTGGCAGTTGAAGACCCCATCCGCTGGAGTCTGTAAATCGTGACATAGACAAAATGGGGCCACGTACCTGTTTTAAAAAACATAAATTAGTCTCACCAGCCGATCTTCATTAAAAATCATTTTATTTATTAGGGCGTGAAACTATTTGCTATCGAAGATAGTGCAACAGAGTATGTTAATAATAAAATAATAATATTTTCCCATTCATATAGCGCTAAGAACTGTGAGGTATGTAAGCGGTGCTTATTATTAACCACGGTGTGTGGTGCTCATTTATCGACCACGGAAGGATGAAAGGCTGAGTTTCGCCTTGCCGGGATTCGAACTTGCGTTAGCAAGCTGTTCACGGATGTCAAAGCGAGCGCTGTAGTCGCTGTGCCACTTGACAGGCTACAGTGAAGTGGCACATCGAGTAGAGCGCTTGACCGCCTATAGACCGGTTAAATTATTTATATTAACCCACTCTGTGTCGTCTGCCTTTTTCAGAGCCCTCTAAACGACAGGGGATCAATTCGGCGGTGATAGTGCGCGGTAGAAAACATTATGCCACTTTCAACGAACAAGTTCAACTTCAGCAGTCTTTAATGCTACGCTATTGTAATTATATTTGGTATAAAGTGATCTAAAGGGTTACTTACAGTACAATTGCAATTTCCATTGTCTACGAGTGGTGCAGTCCCAAAATACGACTCTGCGTGTGCCAACGATCTTTCGCATAGTGATATAATATGTAAAAGTGGTTTCGTTTCAGAAAATTCATCTTTATCTTCTCTTACGTTTTAGCAACACTCCTTCAAGAGAAGTCTTTCATCACAATCTCTGTCTGTCAAGGTCAAAACACAATACAACCTTATAGTCTGCTTCGTGAGCCTCTCCGGGGCCCGAGAAAAAAATGGAAGCAGCTGACCTTCACTGTGAATGAGCATACATTCTTACTTTGCAACATTCTGTGTAAAGCCATCTGTAGAAGTTGGTTTTTGCACGCCATGTTTGTATATTGTTTGCGTGATATTAAAAAAAGTTTGTTTAAAGGACGTTATGGTTCTAAGTACAGCCGAAAGACCCCTGAAAATAGCAAGTTATGGTAAGCTATGAAAAATAACTCGCGCCAACACCATTTTATTTATTTTTTTAAAATTTATTTTACATTTATATAGCGCTCACAC